>NC_053489.1:611664663-612264663 GCF_905171775.1 Rana temporaria
CCCAAGGTGTTTTTACAGTTTGGGACTGCGTCGCTTTAACAGACAATTGCGCGGTCGTGCGACGTGGCTCCCAAACAAAATTGGCGTCCTTTTTTTCCCACAAATAGAGCTTTCTTTTGGTGGTATTTGATCACCTTGGCGGTTTTTATTTTTTGCGCTATAAACAAAAATAGAGCGACAATTTTGAAAAAAATGCAATATTTACTTTTTGCTATAATAAATATCCCCCAAAAACATATATAACATTTTTTTTCTTCCTCAGTTTAGGGCGATATGTATTCTTGTACCTATTTTTGGTAAAAAAAATCGCAAAAAGCGTTTATCGATTGGTTTGCGCAAAATTTATAGCGTTTACAAAATAGGGGATAGTTTTATTGCATTTTTATAAAAAAATAATTTTTTTTTTACTACTAATGGCGGCGATCAGCGTTTTTTTTTTTTTTCGTGACTGCGACATTATGGCGGACAATTTTGACACATTTTTGGGATTTTTGTCATTTTCACAGCAAAAAATGCATTTAAATTGCATTCTTTATTGTGAAAATGACAGTTGCAGTTTGGGAGTTAACCACAGGTGGCGCTGTAGGATTTGGTGTACACTGTGTGTGTGTTTACAACTGTAGGGGGGTGTGGCTGTAGGAATGACGTCATCGATCGAGTCTCCCTATATAAGGGATCACTCGATCGATGCAGCGCCATAGTGAAGCAGGGGGAAGCCGTGTTTACACACGGCTCTCCCCGTTCTTCAGCTCCGGGGAGCGATCGCGACGGAGCGGCTATAAACAAATAGCCGCGCCGTCGTCCCGGATTGCTCCGCGAGGGGACCCGACCGACGCAAGTTGCGGGGGGGGGTTCTGATCGGACCCCCGACCCACGTCTAGGCAGGGACGTACAGGTACGCCAATGTGCCTGTACGTGCCATTCTGCCGACGTATATGTACATGCGGCGGTCGGGAAGGGGTTAAAAGTGTATTTTTTTCCCCCAAAAAAAAGTGCGCTTGTAAGACCGCTGCGCAAATACGGCGTGACAAAGTATTGCAACGATCGCCATTTCATTCTCTAGGGTGTTGGGATAAAAAATATATATAATGTTTGGGGGTTTTAATTAGAGGGAAGAAGATGGCAGTGAAAATTGTGAAAAATAGTTAAAAATGACATTAGAATTGCTGTTTAACTTGTAATACCAACGGCCACCACAAGATGGCGCCAGCTCACACATCTGGTGGTAATAACTTGTAATACCAACGGCTCACCACCAGATGGAGCCAGCTTCCATGCCAAGTCGCCAGGACGCTATTTCTAGTCGCCCTGGCGACCAGGATTTGTCGAGCCCTGCCGTGTATTGCCCCCTTTAACATCAATGACAGCTTTAAGTCTTTTGTGGTATTTGTGGACGAGGCTCCTTTTTTATTTTCTTAGATGGTAAAGCTGCCCATTCCTCTTGGCAAAAAAGCCTCCAGTTCCTGTAAATTATTGGGCTGTCTTGCATGAACTGCACATTTGAGATCTTCCCAGAGTTGCTCAATGATATTGAGGTCAGCAGACTGAGATGGCCACTCCAGAACCTTCACTTTATTCTGCTGTAGCCAATGACAGGTCGACTTGGCCTTGTGTTTTGGATTATTGTCATGTTGGAAGGTCCAAGTACATCCCATGTGCAGCTTCCTGGCTGATGAATGCAAATGTTCCTCCAGTATTTTTTTGATGACATACTGCATTAATTTTGCCAACAATTTTGACCAAATTTCCTGTGCCTTTGTAGCTCTCACATCCCCAAAACATCAGCGATCCACCTCCGTAACTTTCATCATAGGCCTTGTTGACTTCTCTCCCAATATAGCATTCGTTTGTGGCCAAAACGCTCACTTTTGGTCTCATCACTCCAAATGACTTTTGCGGGCCACATTAAGTGGAGTGGACAGAAGACCGATCCGTGTCCGCTCAGTATATGCAGAGCAGACACAGCCCACTCTACTCTGTGGGCCCTCCCATCCGATCCAACCAGATGGAAGGGGGTGGATCCCCTTCTGTTTTTTTTTTTTTTTTGTGGATTGGAAGTAGGTGGGTGCAAATGGACACAAGTCCGTTTACATCTGCCGCTCCATAGAGATGAATGGAGTGTCTGTGTGGGTTGAACCAATCATGTGAAATGGGCCTAAGGCCGCTTTCACACTGCTGTGCTGCAGTTGACCTGTGGGTTTCCTGGGTTAGCTGCCCTTTGCCATCGATATCTATTATATCCTGCAGGTGTGGCACACTTTCTGAAAGCACACCAAACCCGCAGGTAATAACAGAAGTCTATAACTCAGTGCAGGTAACCCGAATGTGCATTGCGCTGCACCTGTGGATCAGCTTATAAGCAGCCCAGTAACCACTGCAGAACAGATATGCCCAAATATGCACCGTTTTTAGTAATAACCTTACAGGAAGCATCCGCTTATGTGGCTCTGCTCCTTCTGCAGCCGCTTGCTTCCTCTACCGCTGGCTTCATTCAGACCACTGATGCTCTGGGATGGCAGGTCGGCAACCTGCGATCTGGGCTTGCAAACCTGCTATCCCTTTCCTGTTTAATACAGTTCAACTACCTTTTCCCGCAGATCCTTTGACAATTCTTTTGCTTTCCCCATGACTCAGAATCCAGAAACGTCGGTGCAGCACTGGATGAAATGTAAGGGGTCTGTCAGGAGTCCAGAAACTCACTGACCTTTTATACACACATTACAAGCAAACGGATCACAGGTGAGGGCGGTTACCTTTTTAATAGCCATTCAAACCCCTTTGTGTCAACTTGCATGCATGTTGGGTAAAAATCGCCAGGGTATGTAAACTTTTTTGATCAGGGTTATTTGGGTAGTTTCTGTTCCCATTATGATTTAAAAAGAGGTACACACAGTTTATGATAAATGGCTTCAGCCAAACACTAACCATGAGTGAAAAAAGTTTGTGTTATTCCAAGAAATCATAAATTCTGGCAGGGTGTGTAAACTTATGAGCACAACTGTAATTTGTAATAAAAACATCTTTGCCGTTCTGAAGCTTCCCTCCAACAACCGCTTTGCATATTTTCCGTATTTTATATATACTAGGATTCTGTACTTGCCAAATATGCTGCAGAAATCTCTCTAGGTGGGGTGTGTGATGCACCTAGAAGTTCGGATCACGATTTTCACAATTCATATGGACGTTGGCGCGTGTAAATTCATTTATTTTGTGAGCGCTGTAATTCTTATTTTCATTTGCTCAAGCGTTTTGTGTACAGCATCTGCAAAACTACACAATTATTCATTCACTTCAAGCGCAAGTTAATTTATACATGTAAATCTCACAAGGACACAGTTTCTTGAAAGTGCATGTAACTCCGTAATCAGCTGCTATATTAAAATTGATATAATAAAGCTGAGGAAAAGTATTAGATGGAAGTGGATCAGCTTCAACTCCTGATACAGACAATTTCAAAATTAGCGAAGCTGAAGCTAAGAGGTCTGTAACGGTCATCACCCCACGACAGCTTATCTGACACTCCAACCATCCAACAGACATCAGACATCCCATTTCCCAGAATAACGAGACTTGCTCTGTTACTGGTTTCAAATGTATGAACACTTTTAATGGTTAGCTCTCAAGTTTATATACAGTTTTCAAGGCATGTTTCGGTGATCACAGGAACAATCAAACTCTCCACCCACCTTTCACACCCTGGGGGGGCTTCAATACACCTTCAGATGGCTAATTGCTAAACATTCCAGACTTTTCGGCGCCGGTCTATAATTAACATGACCTAATCACTGCACCTGAGAAGTCACATTCCTTCATTAACAGAATTCAACAAAACACCATCACACAATGTTTTCCCCTCAATCCACATCTGTAGACAGACGGTCTGTCTCCGACAGAAAGGTATTCACACCTGAGCATCAATGGGCTTTACACAGTGTTATCACACAATGAAAGGCCTTTCAAGAGCCAGCCACATTTAACATGTCAACAGTCTACAGAGAGAGATGAGTCATAGAATAAACCAACACTTTGCAATATCTCCTGCAATATGAGCTATCAGTAATGTCCCCTGTCCTGTAATTTAGGATATCATTTCTGTCACCCTATGGCCCTATCGGACATAAGGTGACCCTAGACATAAGACTACTTGGTGACGCCGGTACAGGAGTACCCCTCACCTTTCCAAAGTCTGTTTGTCACGGGTCATTCCGTTACAAGGTCTTTAATAAAAGACTTTAGAATATAACTCTATCATATATACTTTTATTGCTCACATAATTTGTAATAGAAACATCTTTGCCATTCTGAAGCTTCCCTTCAACCACTTTGCATATTTTATATATACTGTGATTCTGTACTTGCCAAAAATGCTGCAGAAATCTCCCTCCACTGAGTCTGTCTGCAACCATTTTAACTGTGGGCAGCTAAAGCGACTGTCTGTTTACTTCCTGGATATACAGAGACCTACAGAGTCATACCTCTAGCTCCGCAGCTCTCATTGGCCCTCTTGTGACTTATCCCCCTCCCTTCCTGGCAAACTCTCGCAGAGAGATAGGGCTGTGCATGATGTCATAAGCCTAGTTTAATGACCAGACAAAAAGGAAGTGAGCTGTATCATGTATTTACTGTCAGAAAAAAAAAAATTACTATCCAAAGTCAGAACAACAAGGGAAGAAGATTTAATAGATGGAAAGTTTAAAACATGACTGAAGGTCGCTTTAAAGTAAAAAAAAATTTAAGTAACAAATGCCAAAAAGTGATTTTTAAAGCCATCCATGTATGTGCACATGTAAATGTGTCGGGTGCAGCTATGAATAAAAACATCTTGCAGTAAAAATTTTTTTTTTTCTTTCCCTTTCCCTTATTTGAGACCTCCCTCCAAACTTTTTTTTTTTTTTTTTCAGAATTTTGATGCGGACATCAGCAGTGTGGGCATTGATGGCTGCTGGCAGGCCGACAGTCAGCGTATCCTCAACGAAGTAATGGTGGAGCACTTCTTCAGGCAAGGAATGTTGGATGTGGCTGAAGAACTATGTCAGGTATGTTCATAGAACAGGACTTCTTACTTTATTTTCTTAATGTATATACAGTATGTATGGATGTTTGCATGTTAATTTATTTTCATTATCGGGCATCTGTGATAATGGTGTCTGAAGGGGAATGTATATGTTTCTGTGCTTTTAGAACCACCAATGAAATTCTCAACTTATGTCAAATTCATGCTGTAGAGGCAGACTATAGTCTGTCCTCCTAAATTCATGTCAGGGCTGGACTCCTGCTATTTACAAGCAGCTCTTTTCTTTCAGTGCATAAAAGCTGCTCAGCTGTCGGTTAATTACCTGCCTCATTAATCCAGCCTACAGCCAGATCCTTTTGGCCATTTAACCACTTTAGCCCCGGGCCTGTTTTTCAGAGTCGGTGTTTACGAGACAAAACCATTTTTTTTTGCTAGAAAACTACTTAAAACCCCCAAACATTATATATTTTTTTTTAACACCCTAGAGAATAAAATGGAAGTCATTGCAATACTTTTTGTCACACCGTATTTGCGCAGCGGTCTTACAAGCGCACTTTTTTTGGAAAAAATTCACTTTTTTAAATGAAAAAATAAGACAACAATAAATTTGGCCCAATTTTTTTATATATTGTGAAAGATAATGTTACGCCGAGTAAAATGATACCCAACATGTCACGCTTAAAAATTGCGCCCGCTCGTGGCATGGCGTCAAACTTTTACCCTTAAAAATCTTGATAGGCGACGTTTAAAAAATTCTACAGGTTGCATTTTTTGAGCTACAGAGTAGGCCTAGGGCTAAAATTAATGCTCTCGCTCTAACGATCGCAGCGATACCTCACTTGTGTGGTTTGAATACCGTTTTCATATGTCGGCGCTACTCGCGTATACGTTCGCTTCTACACACGAGCTCGTCGGGACGGGGCGCTTTAAAAAAATTTTTTTTTGCTTTTCGCATTTATTTTTATTTATTTTAGAATTTTTAACACTGAAAAAAAAAAAAAAAAAAAAAAAAAAACACTTTTATTCCTATTACAAGGAATGTAAACATCCCTTGTAATAGAAAAAAGCATGACAGGTCCTCTTAAATATGAGATCTGGGGTCAAAAAGACCTCAGATCTCATATTTGGGCTTAAATGCAAAAAAAAAAAAAAAAAAATTGGAAATGTAATTTTTTTAAATGACAAAAAAAAAATATGTTTCTTTAAGAGGCTGGGCGGGACTGACGTTTTGACGTCACTTCCGCCCAGCGGAGCTATGGGGACGGGCGAAGGAGATTTTTCCTTCAGTCTCGTCCCCGCTCAGCTGCCGGATGGTCGCGATCTCCTCCGCCGCTACCGACGGCTACGGTAAGCGGCGGAGGGCGCGCGAGAGCGGCGGGAGGGGCCCTCTCCCGCCACCGATAACGGCGATCTCGCGGAGAATTCGCCGCGGAGACCGCCATTATCGTTAACACGGCCGCCCACAGAAGAGATGAATATCTCGATTGTGGCAGCAGCTGCTACCGTTACCGAGATATTCATCTCTAAAGTGAGGACGTATAATGATGGTGGGCGGTCGGCAAGTAGTTAAACAGCTTAGCTCGTTCCCTCTTTACCCTTGCGTGGTCTATGATCTCCAGATTTCCTCTGTCTGATTTGGCCTGGCTGACTTCTTTTGATACCTGTGCCTGTTTTTTGCGCATAAGGCTTCATTTCCACTGGCGTTTTTACAGCCACTGTTGTTAGCCTTTTTTACAGCTTAAAAACGCCTGTCCATGTTTATTTTGTAAAAAAAAAGCTTTAAAAAAAGCCGCGGCCGCGTTTTTGAGCATTTTTTTAACGTCTGGCGTTTTTACAGCTCTACTCTGGAGCTTCAGAACGCCCTGGCCCCGCGTTTTTTTTTACAGCTCAAAAACGCCTATGCCATTTGCAGCTCAAAAACGCCTATGTGGGCATGATGCCATAGAATAACATGGACAGGCGTTTTTAAGCTGTAAAAAACGCTCAGAAAAGTGGCTGTAATGAAGCCTAGTGGAAATGAAGCCTAACTATACTGACTTCTGTTTCCTGACCCCAGCTCATCTGATCACCCGCTCTGCATCCAAACCCTGGCTTCGCTTATTGACTGCGTTTCTGATCTGGGTTTTATGTTTTTGTTTGTTTTTTTTTTTAATTTTTTTTGGAGATTTCATTAGCCACTTCAATACAGGGCACTTATACACCCTTCCTTCCCAGACCAATCTTGCACTTTGCCAATTACTCAGTCATGCAACACTGTACACAAACAAACAACATTTTTATAATAAATTTGTTTTCACACAATGCTTTATTTTGGTATTTTAATCGCGACTGGGTCTTTTTTTTTTTTTTTTTGTGACATAAGTGAACATTTTTAAAAAAAAAAAAACACTTCTTCGTTTACACTACTACATGTATCTTTGGTAAAAAATAACCAAAATAAATGTATATTATTTGGTCTGTGTGAAAGTTGATCTACAAGCTTTGGTGCAAATCATTGACAATTGATTACACCCGGTGAACTGACTGAAAGTAGTCCAAGGTATTTAGTAAGGGCCCTTTCACACGGGCGGACGAACGGTCCGTTTTTTACAAGTCCGTTTACGAACTTCTAATGCTTCCCTATGGGATTGCAGACGTTAGCGGATGATGCATCCGCTAATGTCCGTAAAGATCCGCTTTTTCAGACGGAAGAAAACCCTATTTTTCTTCCGTCTGGTGGAACGGATCGGATGAATACGGACACACGGTCCGTATTCATCCGATTCCCCATAGGGGAGAGCAGAGGAAAGACAAGGGCGGTCTCTGCACAGTGTGCGGGGACCGCCCTGTCCGCCGACAGCTCAGCGGGATTTTACGGATGATCCCCGCTGAGCAGATGGACACACACGGGGCGGATCAATACGGATCCGCTCCGTGTGAAAGAGCCCTAAGACCCCTTTCACAATGGGGCGTTTTTGCAGGTGCTATAGCGTTAAAAATGGTGCCTGCAAAGCACCCTAAAAAAGCTGCTCCATTCACTCCATTGTAAAAGCCCTTGGGCATTCACACTGGAGCGGTGCGCTGGCAGGGGCGGATTTAACCCTTTTTTTTGGTTGCTAGCGGGGGTTAAAAGCGCCCCACTGGTTGCGGAAAAGTGCCCCAAATTCGTTGTGTGTGTTTTTTTTTTTTTTTTTTTTTACACAAAATTATCATATACGTTATTCCTCACACACAGCATATGCATACTTCCAATTGCACCCAAAAATACATTCTGCTCCTCCTCCTGAGTATGGTGATACCACATGTGTAAGACTTTTTCAAAACCTGGCCACATACAGAGGCGCAACGTGCAGGGATCACCATCAGGTGTTCTAAGAAGCATAAATTGCACATACAATTTTCTAACGACCTATTACATTTTTTAAGGCCCTGGCACACCAAGACAGTGGAATTATCCACAAAATTACCCCATTTTGGAAAGCAAACACCCCAATGTATAATTTATAAAGCATTATGAGACTTTTGATGGGTTCTGTGTTTTTTTTTTTTTTTCAAAAAGTTTGTGGAAAGAAAATAAACTTATATTGTGTGTGTATGTATATGTATATGTATGTATGTATGTATGTATATATATATATATATATATATATATATATATATATATATATATATATATATATATATATATATATTCTATATCTCTCTCATAATCTCATATTTTTTTATATATTTTTTTTACAAGTTGTAAATTTTATTAGATTTTTCTAACAGTAGCATGTACATGGCAAAAATTACACCCCAAAAAATATTCTACTGCTACTCCTAAGTATGGTGATATCACATGTGTGAGACTTTTACACAGCCCAGACACATGGAGAGGTCCAACATGCAGGGAGCACCATCAGGCGTTCTAGGAGCATAAATTACACATTCAGTTTCCTGACTACCTATCACACTTTTGATGGTCCTGGAGCACCAGAGCAATGGTATTGCCCACAAAATGACCCCATTTTAAAAAGAAAACACCCCAACTGGTGACAGACACTTGGGTACTTTCATGAGCTAGAGAGGGCTACTTGGGTGGGCTGGTGACAGGTACTTCTGAGGGGCTGTGATGGGTCCTCTTTATTTGCGGGGGGGGGGGGGGGGACAATTGGGCACATCCCTGCACATTTTTTCATCCTGGTCTCCTCGCACACTGAGGAGGAGAACCTGGAAATGGCGCTACAGCCATTTGTGTCATTATTTTTTTTTTTTTTTTTTTTTTTTTCGTAAATAGCTTTGGACGGGCTGTGTCCCGAACGGCTTAGGCCCCGTACACACGACCGAACATGTCCGATGAAACTGGTCCGCGGACCAGTTTCATCGGACATGTTCGGTCGTGTGTTACGACCTAGCGGACAGGTTTCCTGGCCTAGCGGACAGGTTTCCAGCGGACAAAAGTTTCTTAGCATGCTTAGAAACTTGTCCGCTGGAAACCTATCCGTCGGACATGTCTGCTGGTTAGTACGTCTAACTAGCGGACCGAAATCCCGCACATGCGTCAAATTGATTTGACGCATGCGTGGAAGCATTGCACTTCCGTGTTTGAGAACGTCGATGTCTTCTACGTCACCGCATTCTCTGTCTGCGGGAATTTTGGTCTGATGGTGTGTACACACATCAGACCAAAAGCTCCCAGGAGACATGTCCGATGAAAACGGTCCGCGGACCGTTTTCATCGGACATGTCTCCTCGTGTGTACAGGGCCTTGGAGTCCAGGGGTCTCAAACTGGCGACCCTCCAGCTGTGCCAAACTACAAGTCCCATCAAGCCTCTGCCTATGGGAGTCATGCTTGTAACTGTCAATCTTGCAATGCCTCATGGGACTTGTAGTTTCACAGCTGGAGGACCACCAGTTTGAAACCCCCCTGGCTTAGAAATTCGTGATCATCGCTGAAGTGAGATGGTGCTCGGGTAAGTAATTAGGAGGGGGTGCTGGGGTGGCTGCTAACAAGTTGTGTGTGCGTGTGTGATTTTTTTTTTTTTTTTTTTTTAGAATGCAAACCAAACTTCTGCCTTTGCTCATTTAAGCATTGCAGTGTGGGCACAGCCACCCTGCTAGGAGGGTCTTTATTTCTCCTGAAGTTGTGCTTTTATAACCTTTTTCTCTTTGTTTGAGAATAACACACCGGCTAAAGTTCACTTGGCTGCAGTCAATACTGTTTGTGTAGTAAACCAAGTTAGACATTGTTGTTGGGCAAAACTGCAAAATCTGCTTGTGAGCTTGGCGCTCTCAATCTTTGTAACAAACTTACATTTTTTTTTTTCATAGTTTGTAGGCTCTACAACTCTCGCACAAACTAAAAATTATACATCTTTTTATTTTCAATTAAAGAAATGTAACCGTGTGTGTGTGTGTTTGTTTTTTTTTGCCTAAATTCATGAAGACATTTTGTTTATTTGCAAGGTTTTACAACAGAAACTACGTCTTTTAATATTTTTGTTTTATTTCCTTTTTATATAATAAGAAACCCAATGCTAATTAAATACCACCAAAATAAAGCTTTACATGCTGGCCTTCACATGGTTAGGGCTAGATTTAGACATGCATCTAAACCCGGCACTCTTTAAGAGCGATCGGATTGCCTTTCAGAGACGATTGACGGGTAGTAAGGAAGCAATGTGACTCCTCCTTATTGCCTGGTTTAACCCCATTTTTGCCAAACAAACACTCCAGAGTACTTGTACATGGGCAAATGCTCCGAAGTTTAATCCGATACCTGGACAGTCAGAGGTGATCGGTACGGGAGGCGTTAGAATCGCTGATCTTCCTGTATACAGTTCAATAAAGCAGCTGACCGTTCCCTCCCACTGCTTTTAGCTGCTTTATTGAAATCTATACAGGGAGATCGTGATTGTAACTCCTCACCAGCGCCGTACAGATCCTGATCAGCCCTGACTGTTTCCATATCCTCCTTCGGTCCCCCTCCGTGTCATTTACCGGCTCCTTCGGTCCCCCTCCGTGTCATTTACCGGCTCCTTTTTTTACTGAATGCAGTCAGTGATCGCTGACTCTGTGCATTCATAACTGTCACTGAGCATCATAAACTGTTTACGATGCTTCAGTTTATGAATGGAGAGGAGCCGCCATCGCCTGTCCAATCATCTTCAGTGCAGCTGAGGCTGCAGAGAAAAAGACTGGGGAATCTGTGTCCTCAGTCCCTTTCCCTGTCTAAAAGGGAGATATCTCGCCAAAGCCAACACCCCCCAACAGGGGTAATTAAAAATAAATAAATAAAAATAAAAAATTGTGATAAAATGAAAATTTGTAATAAATATTAAAAAGGTGAATTGTAAAAATAATAAAATAAAATCCTCATCTACTGACACAGTCCATGTGTCATCAGTGCTGCATATTGGTGCCACTGTCACATGACATAAAAAAAAAAAAAGAATCGGTAACGGCGAGTACTTTAAAAAAATATATATATTGGGATTTGTACTAGGTCTTTAAAGTGTTATGGTGACAACCCTATGACATGATATATTTTTGCCACTGGAGCGATGCAGCATGACCACAGCATGTAAACACCCCTGTCAAATGACAATGGGGAGGGGGGGGGGCTTAAAGACAACTCGACCGCTAACTAATTGCTATCGGTTTGCAGGAAGCATGAGTGGACCTGATAATCAGCCCAGTGGCCTTGGCCTCTTTTTGGCATCAAGTTTCACCACTGTTATAAATCTGTGAAATACCAGAGCCTTTATTGCCCACTGACGTTCTGTCAATTGACAACTGAATGACGGGGTGGGGGGGATTGGTCAACAAAAGGTTGAGGGGCATAACCTGATTTTAGGCATCAAGATTCTTTGTACAGCATAGATCGAGGATCCAAGAGCGGAAATAATCAGCATTTAGTAGTTGCTGGTCCCTAGAGAAAACATAAGTGATTACATATGTTGCCACAGATCAGCAATTAATGTATATTAGAAGAATGTAGAACAAGATGTGACTGAGCATGCTAGACCCTATGGGGTTCTGCCTCTGTAATCATCACACCAGATTATACATCAACAGTTGGCACTTCAGAGCTCCTTACCCCTAGACTGATTCTAAAGGATATGGACAATATTTTTCCTGATCTTTACAAATAAGCAAAGTCGCTCACTGGTTCATTGTCAAAATCCTTCAGTGTAGAGGCTCAGTCCACTCCGCTGAAGGATTTTCCCAGTAAACTTTGCTTATTTGTAAAATTAGCAGAAGGTATCCCGTATGAATCAACCTGGGGGAAGCAGCTCTGATGGTCTTATGGCTGTGATAATGACCTATGCTAATACTTTCCAGCATGTTTTTGGCTTGCTAACTTTGACTTTGTTTCTCCTTTTCAGGAAGCCGGTCTCTCTATAGATGCAAGCCAAAAAGAGCCATTTGTGGAACTTAACCGAATATTGGAAGCACTGAAAGTTCGAGTTCTCCGACCAGCCTTGGAGTGGGTATTTTATGAATTCAATGTATAGCACTTATGAAGTCCATATGACAAATGTTACTTCCAAAATGGTTTTATATGTTTTGTTTTTTTAGTACCGGTATATTCCTTAGTTAGTTTTTTGCTTAATTTCTTTTGCCAAGCTGTTTTATGTGCATTGTAAGTGACATCCATTTTTTTTTTCTCAGGTGGGCAGTGTCAAACAGGGAAATGCTAATGGCTCAGAACAGTTCATTGGAGTTCAAGCTACACAGGTTATACTTTATTAGTTTATTGATGGGTGGAGCAGCCAACCAGGCGGAGGCGCTGCAGTATGCCAAAAATTTCCAGCCCTTTGCTTTAAATCACCAGAAAGGTAAATATGTAATCCCAAACTCATTCCTTGTTTTATTTGTAGAGCTTATTTAACCCCTTCCGTACCGGGCCATTGTAAAATGACGCCGGCAGGAACCCTTCCTCGATCCGGGTGGACGTCATATGTTCCTGGTGATCTAGGGCGGCACCGCTCGTGACCCGGCTGCCACGATTGCCGCTAGGCACCCGCTAACGCAGACAGATCCACCTTCTGTCAGAGGTGAGGAGACCGATGCTGTGTTCCCAGTACAGAGGAACACACATTGGTCTCTTCCCCTTGTGAGTCCCCTCCCCCCTACAGTTAGAACACACTTTAGGGAACCTGTTAACCCCTTCAGAGCCCCCTAGTGTTAACCCCTTCCCTGCCAGTCACATTTACACAGTAATCCGTGCATATTTATAGCACTAATCGCTGTATAAATGTGAATGGTCCCAAAAACGTGTCAAAAGTGTCCGATGTGTTTGCCGCAATGTCACGGTCACAATAAAAGAATCGCAGATCGCAGCCATTCCTAGTAAAAAAAATAATAAAATAAAAATGCCATAAATATATCACCTATTTTTTAGACGCTATAACTTTTGCGCAAACCAATCAATATACTATTATTGCGTTTTTTTTTTTTTAACAAAAATATGTAGAAGAATCCGTATCGGCCTAAACTGAGGAAAAACATTTAAAAAAAAAACAATTGTCATATTTATTAAATAAAGTAAAAAATATTGTGTTTTTAAAAAAAAAATTGTCGCTCTTCTTCTTTTGTTTATAGCGCAAAAAATAAAAACCGCAGAGATGATCAAATACCACCAAACTAAAGCTCTATTTGTGTGGGGGGGGGGCATAAAGATTTAGTTTGGGTACAGTGTTGCATGACCACGCAATTGTCATTCGAAGTGCAACAGCGCTGAAAACAAAAAATTGGTCTGGGCAGGAAGGGGGTGAAAATGCCCTGTATGGAAGGGGTTAAAGGATGAGTGCGCTTTCATACATGGATGCATACTTGCTTACATGTGCTTTATGCGCTGCTATGTAAATGATATATAAAGTAAAATGTGAAGGAGAACTGCTGAACCATTAATAGTGTAACTCCTGCCACTCAAAAAGAAATAAATGTGTATGTATGTCCATACACGATTACAGGCATATTTTGAGCTCAATGTCTAGAGGCAGGAAAAAAACAACCTTATGATTCGCGTTTCTGATTGGAGCTTACTGGCAGAAAAAAAACATTACTCTCCTAAACTCGTCTAAACTTTGTACAAAAAATCCTCTGACCGTTTTTTTATTTTTGCCTAGAGAACAGAGTTTTTTTTTTTTTTTTTTTTTTGCCAGCCCTGTGTGCATGGAACCTTGGAGTGGTTAATAGTTTTTGTTCTAAATTTATTTACATTTTTTTGTATAGTAGATATGAACTACTAGACAATAATTTGTGCTCTAATTTCTCCTCATTCCCTGTGCCACTTGACAGTGTTATCAGCAGGACTGAAAGTGAGGGGAAAATATACAAGGAGGATTCAGGCAGCAAATATAATGTGGATGATGGTTCCAGAACCTCCTCTTTCTAATAAAAATGATTATTGCCGTCTGGGTCCGTCCTTGAAGAATTTCCCTTTTGCATACTGTTTTGCTGACAACACTGTTAACGGCATAGAAGGTAAAGGGAAAAAAAATGTAAAGAAATCATCTATTTCCTATTTCAATTCCCAGAGGGTGGAGCATTAATTCGCAGGCTGAGCTTGCCCATAAGCCAGTTCTCTTTTTGGAGACAGTTAAGCCTCGTACACACGATCAGTCCATCCGATGAGAACGGTCTGAAGGACCGTTGTCATAGGTTAACCGATGAGGCTGACTGATGGTCCGTCGCGCCTACACACCATCGGTTAAAAAAAACGATCGTGTCAGAACGCGGTGACGTAAAACACAACGACGTGCTGAAAAAACTTAAGTTCAATGCTTCCAAGCATGCGTCGACTTGATTCTAAGCATTCGTGGATTTTTAACCGATGGTTGTGCCTACTAACGATCGGTTTTATCCCATAGGTTAGGAATCCAACGGTTAAATTTAAAGCAAGTTGGCTTTTTTTTTTAACCTATGGTTAAATAACCTATGGGGCCCACACACGATCGGTTTTGACCAATGGAAACGGTCCATCAGACCGTTGTCCTCTGGTTAACCTATCGTGTGTACGAGGCCTTATTCGCATACATTTCCTAAGGAGGATCCACAAAGTTTATCCGTTTGTTCTCCAGTCAAGTCACTTCCATGGTGCATCTGTTGGTGACAAGAAGCCTGGTGTTAATGGGTCCAATTTGGCCACACGGTCTACACATGTAAAAATAGCATTTATCGTCCCATGACCATGCCTTCATCTGATTGGCTCTGGAAGGATGAAGCCATCTTTGTTCAGGCACTGTCTGGGTTTGACATCCACCACCCTGGACCGAGATGCTGGCTCAGATCAGCCCCTGGTGTGTGTGTGTTTCCTCCCCCCCCCCCCCCCCCCCCCCCCCCCAGTTGCCACCCGAGGCATGTCCTATGACGTCCTGGGGTTGGAGTGGTGATATTTGAATGATGCCTGCAGCTACAGGCATCTTCCAGATATCATTATTTTCTGCCGGCGATTACCTGCACCATAAAAACAATCATAGCGGTTCAGCCGCTTGACTGTTTTTACAGGCGGCGGGAAGGTACGTTCCCTACCCCTCCCTCCGGTGCTTCCACTGGCTTACCCATGCAAGAATCCACCGGCAGTTTGTAACATTTTTTCGGTGATCAGAGGACCAGGGGAGATGCTATGACATCACGTGTGACTTGGAGGAAGTAAAGCATGCTGAGTAATGGAAAGGCCGAGCTCCTATTGTTTTATTTATTTTTTGATCTCAGTCTTTCCTGCCTAGAGGAGAGATTATAGACCCCACATCTCTCCATAAAGAGGACCTGTCATGCACTATTCCTATTACAAGGGATGTTAACATGTATTCCTAGTACAAGAAATGTAATCAAAAATAAATGTAAAGACAATATGTAAAAATAGACAATTTTAAATAAACAATAAAAAAAATACATTATTTTAAATCATCCACGTGCTTGCACACAGAAGTGAACACATAAGTACATCGCACCCACATATGTAAACGGCATTCAAACCACACATGTGTGGTATTGCCACGAACATTAGAGCAAAATAAATAATTCCATCACAAGACCTACTCTGTACCTTTTTTTTTTTTTTTTTGTAACCTGTAAAAAAAAAAAATGTAAAGCGTCGCCTATGGAGTACCAAAGTTTGGTGCCATTCTACAAGTGTGCGCAATTTTAAAGCGTGACACGTTGGGTATCTACTCAACGTAATCACATCTTTCACAGTATACAAAAAAATTGGGCTAACTTTTACCTGAACCCCCCCCCGCCCAAAAAGTTGTTGCGCAAATACAGTTTGACAAAGTTGCAACGACCACCATTTTATTCCCTAGGGTCTCTGCTAAAAAAAAACATATATAATGTTTGGGGGTTCTGAGTAACTTTCTAGAAAATAAATGATTTTACATGTAGGAAGGGAGTGCCAGAATATGCTTGGTCGGCAAGTGGTTAAAAGTATACTGTTCTAGTTTATTATGACATCTCAAGAAATGTCAGCTTTTATATGTTGCTTAATATTGTGTCTTTAATAATCCTGTTTATCTGTGTTCTGTTAGACATTCAGGTCCTTATGGGAAGCTTGGTGTATCTGCGGCAGGGTATTGAGAACTCGCCTTATGTTCATCTTTTGGATGCCAACCAGTGGGCAGACATCTGTGACATCTTCACCCGAGATGCCTGTGCCCTGCTGGGTCTCTCTGTAGAATCTCCTCTCAGTGTTAGGTAAATGATGTTCTTGTTATCCACTTGACTTACCCCCTTCATGACCTGGCTATTTAGCATTGCACTAATTTAACTGGTAATTGCACGCCGACTGTATCACTCGGCCCTGCCCCCCGGCGCGCAATCATCCAATGAATGAGCCGAGAGGCCAGCGCGTTCAGGACGCAGGACTTTCAAGGGCTCAGGTAAGTAAATGGGGGGGGGGGGGGGGGACCACTAATCGTCAGATGTTTTTTCACCTTAAAATGCATTAATGTGAAAAAATATGTACCTTTAATCACTTAAGGACCGCCTCCTGCACATATATGTCGGCAGAATGGCACGGCTGGGCACAAGCACGTACAGGTACGTCCTCTTTAAGTGCCCAGCCGCGGGTCGCAGGCACGCGCCCGTGACCGCGGGCCCCGCGGACCCGATCGCCGCTGGAGTCCCGCGATCGGTCCCCGGAGCTGAAGAACGGGGAGAGCTGTATGTAAACACAGCTTCCCCGTTCTTCACTGTGGCGCTGTCATTGATCGTGTGTTCCCTTTTATAGGGAAACACAATCAATGATGTCACACCTACAGCCACACCCCCCTACAGTTAGAAATACAAATGAGGTCACACTTAACCCCTTCAGCACCCCCTTGTGGTTAACTCCCAAACGGCAATTGTCATTTTCACAGTAAACAATGCATTTTTATGACAATGGTCCCAAAAATTTGTCAAAATTGTCCAAAGTGTCCGCCATAATGTCGCAGTCACGAAAAAAATCGCTGATCGCCGCCATTGGTAGTAAAAAAAAGTTTTTTTATAAAAAAGCAATAAAACTATCCCCTATTTTGTAAACGCTATAAATTTTGCGCAAACCAATTGATAAACGCTTATTGCTATATTTTTTATTTTTTTACCAAAAATGGGTAGAAGAATACGTATCGGCCTAAACTGAGGAAAAAATTTTTTTTTTATTATATATTTTTGGGGGATATTTATTATAGCAAAAAGTTAAAAAAATTGCATTGTTTTCAAAATTGTCGCTCTATTTTTGTTTATAGCGCAAAAAATAGAAACTGCAGAGGTGATCAAATACCACCAAAATAAAGCTCTATTTGTGGGAAAAAAAGGACGCCAATTTTGTTTGGGAGCCACGTCACACGACTGCGCAATTGTCAGTTAAAGCGACGCAGTGCCGAATCGCAAAAACTGGCCAGGTCCTTTAGCTGCCTAAAGGTCCGGGTCTTAAGTGGTTAATTTTTCCTGGTAGTGTTTTAAGGTTAGCCTGTCCTCTCCTGCATCTTCCTATTGGCCCATCTATAGTTGCTTGCACTAATTGCATACCAGTTTTAGTAATTTAGTTTTCTGTTAAGTGTATTTTGATGCACGTTTATTAAATGCATGTTATGACCATTGTTTTTGTTACTTTATCCGATTTTTAGCTTCTCTGCTGGTTGTGTGGCTCTTCCAGCCTTAATTAACATAAAAGCAGTAATTGAACAACGGCAGTGCACAGGAGTGTGGAACCAGAAGGATGAATTGCCAGTGAGTACAATTTATCCCCCTAAGGAAGAATACTACATTGTGCATATTCATGAATGTCCACAAAATTCGTGACAATACCCCCCTAGTATGCACTGCAGATCCCTGTTAAGAGCCCAGTGGCCAATCACACTTATTATGCTGGCCATACACGGTTAAAAAAAAGCAACACATAAAGACAGTCAGTGCTGACAAAAACCATGCTGATAGGATGATAGAGCATAGTGACAGATGATTCCATCTCTGTGCTGTGCTTTTCACTGTCCAGTCAGACTGTGCTGGGTCTTGGATGACCTTCGTTTAGAGAAAATGGGTTGAGTGAGGCTGGCCATGAGGCATATCTCTGGCTTGGGGGTGAATATTGCAGCAAAAAATTGGTTTTGTTGTTTTTATCTTAATGGGCTTTTATCTTGTTTTTGGGCTGGAGTTCCATTTTAAACAATATACGCTTTTTTTGTATCCAGTCAGGCATACCTTGCGATATCTAATTGTTAGTAGATTATTAAGAGAGATTGTACATAATTGATAGTAAATCTAAAGTAAATTTAACCATTTGAATACCAGCCTGCAATACTCCTTCATTACCATTTTTCAGTTTATAATTCAGTGATAGCTTGACTGACAATTACTCAGTCATACAATACTGACCCAAATTAGTTTTATATACCGTATTTATCGCCCTATAGCGCGCACCGGCATATAGCGCGCACCCCAAACCTAGAGGAGAATCCTAGGGAAAAAAAAGAAATACTGACAATTTACAGATACAGTTACTTACAGTTGCCCAGCGGCCTTGTCCGGTCCGCCGTCCGTCTGCGGCATTCGTGGTGTTCTCCCGCGCTGTTTTTGAACGCCGCCGCCGACCTGTACCGAGTGCAGCACACTCGGGTTCACTCTGCTGGGCTCGGCTCCTCTCACGGAGCCGAGCGAGGCCGAGCCCAGCCAAGTGTACTGCACTCGGTATATGTCGGCGGCGGCGCTCAGAAAGCGGGGATCGGCGTATAACGCGCACCCACAATTTCCCCCTGATTTTAAGGGGAAAAAAGTGCGCGTTTATACGCCGATAAATACGGTAGCTTTTCTAGATTGAGTTTTTTTTTTTTTCTGGTGATATAAATATCAACTGTTCTAGCTGCTGTATTTTTTTTATTTTGTTTTTATTTTTTACTATAAAAAGGCAAAAAGATCAACATTTAAAAAATAAAGTTTCCCTTTTAAAGTGTTACTATACCCACAACGGTAAATCAGTCTCTATATGCAGTAAAGCATGCTTGTTATGCTCACTGGATTTATCCTCTGCATTGTGTAAAAAGGCTGTTAGATCTTGTCTTCTCTGATCTTCCCCTTCTTGCACTGCCCCCATAACATGTCTGGGTAAGACAGCGGAAATGGAGTCAGGCTGCATATGCTCAGTTTAGAGTTTGCTTTTTTGGAGTGTATGTGATCAGCACATGGCCAATCAGCACTGTCCAGACAAGAGGGTCAGGGGTTCTGCATCCTGATAGGAAAGTCGGTGCAGTATGAAAACTACTCCTACAAGCTTTAACCAGACACTGATGAAAGTCACAAGACTGCTATATACTGCTGATGAGAAAAGTTTTTTTAGCAGTTTATATTTACTAAAATAATTGTGTTTCCATGTACTGTGGGAGACCAATTATAGTAAATGCAGGGTCCTGGGTTTAGTAACATTTTAATTTCTGTTTGAATAAAAATGCCGGAATAGACCAAAAAAAATAAAAATTAATTATCCTTCACACATATATTTTTTTTTTTTAAGTAGCCACCACATGGTGATCTAATTTTTCTGAAAATTTGTAAAACTGGAACTGTTCAACATTCAAACAAGTCTCTCCCATGCTCCCAATTACTATGCTCAGGCAGCAGCTTCCAATCTTAGTGCAAAGGTTTAATTGTTATCACCTTCTATAACTTGCCTTCTTGGATACCAAGATTCCAGCTCTGCTTTATACAAATCTTTAGTAAGACACACTTGTATGATTATGACCACCTTGACTTTGACTGTGTTTCAGTGATGCAGTGCATGTTTTCAGTGTTGTTGTTTTGTTTTTTCTCAGATTGAAGTGGACCTTGGGAAGAAGTGCTGGTACCATTCTATATTTGCCTGTCCAATCCTTCGTCAGCAAACCACAGAAAATAATCCTCCTATGAAACTTGTTTGTGGACACATAATATCCAGAGATGCTCTAAATAAAATGTTTAATGGTAGCAAGTAAGTGACTTTTTATTTACATAGTTACAGCATATGCTTGGTGTTTGCTCACAGGTCCTTGATGGTGTAATAAAGGGTTAAAGGTGATGTAAAGGTTAAAAAAAATCCCTAAAGAACTTCCTTTACCTTAGTGCAGTCCTCTTCACTTATCTCATCCTTCCATTTTGCTTTTAAATGTCCTTATTTCTTGTGAGAAATCCTCACTTCCTGTTCTTCTGTCTGTAACTCTACACAGTAATGTGAGGCATTCTCCCTGGTGTGGAAAAAGCCTCTTGAGGGGGCGAGCAGGAATGTCGGGACATTCTCTACTTTGGAGATAGAGAAATGAGCTGTGTGTTAGTGGGTGACCTGACACTCCTGCTCGCCCCTACGCCCTCGAGAGGCTTTCTCCACACCAGGGAGAAAGCCTCGCATTAAAGATGGCCTAAGCTACCAGACCCTGAAATTGAGCTGCAGCACGGTGGCCAAGACCATACAACGGTTTAACAGGACAGGTTCCACTCAGAACAGTCCTTGTCATGGTCGAACAAAGAAGTTGAGCGCACATGCTCAGTGTCATATCCAGAGGTTGTCTTTGGGAAATAGACGTATGAGTGCTGCCAGCATTGCTACAGTGGTTAAAGGGGGGGTCAGCCTGTCGGTGCTCAGACCATACGCCGCACACTGCATCAAATTGGTCTGCATGGCTGTCGCCCAAGAAAGAAGACTCTAAAGCTGATGCACATGAAAGGCCACAAAACTGTTTGCTGAAGACAAGCAGACTAAGGACGTGGATTAATGGAACCATGTCCTGTGGTCTGATGAGACCAAGATAAACTTTTTTGGTTCCGATGGTGTGAAGCGTGTGTGGCGGCAACCAGGTGAGGAGTACAAAGACAAGTGTGTGTTGCCTACAGTCAAGCATGGTGGTGGGATTGTCATGGTCTGGGGCTGCATAAGTGCTGCCAGCACTGGGGAGCTACAGTTCATTGAGGGAACCATGAATGCCAACATGTACTGTGACATAGTGAAGCAGAGCATGAACCCCTCCCTTCCGAGACTGGGGAATAAAATATTTACAAACATGTGAGGCGTGTACTCACTTTTGTGAGATACTAGGATGGACATGATCAGCAACAATACTCAGGTGGGCCGTGGGGTTTAAACAATGCTCAATTGGTACTAAGGGGCCCAAAGTTTGCCAATAAAATATCACCCACACCATTACACCACCACCAGCCTGAACCATTGATACAGGGCAGGAAGGATCATGTTGTTTATGTCCAATTCTGACCCTACCATCTGAATTTCGTGGCTGAATTCGAGACGCCTCAGACCAGGCAACGTTTTCCAATCTTCTTTTGTCCAATTTTAGTGAGCCTGTGCGAATTGTAGCCTCCGTTTCTTGTTCTTGGCTGACGGGAGTGGCACCTGGTGTGGTTTGCTGCTGCTGTAGCCCATCTGCTTCAAGGTTCGATGTGTTGTGCATTCAGAGATGGTATTCTGCATACTTTTTTGTTGTAACAAGTGGTTATTTGACTTACTGTTGTCTTTCTATAATCTCAAAGTCTGCCCATTCTCCTCTGACCTCTACACAACTGCCTCTCACTTGATATTTTCTATTTTTTGGACAAATCTCTGTAAAACCTTGAGATGGTTGTATGTGGGAATTCCAGTAGTTCAGCAGTTTTTTAAATACTCAGACCAAGCCCGTCTGGCACCAACAACCGTGCCACATTCCAAGTCCTTTAAATCCCCTTTCCTCCCCATTCTGATGTTCGGTTTGAACTTCAGCAAGTTGTCTTCACCACATCTAGATGCCTAAATGCATTGAGTTGCTGTCATGTGATTGGCTGATTAGCAAATTGTGTTACCAAGCAATTAAACAGGCGTACCTAATAAAGTGGCCAGTGAATGTATAATGCATTACAAGAGCAAATCCTTTTCCTGCTGGAAATGGGCAAATAACAGGCTGACCAATCAGCACATCTGGAAACGGCACATCAAGTGTGTCGCCCCCCCCCCCCCCCCCCCCCTCCCTTTGAACTTTACTGAAATGTTACAAAGTGACATTTCCTTCAGTTCTTTCAGCCGCAGTGCATTGTTTTGCTGATTGTAAACCAGGGAAATTTCTTTGATTCATATTGGGACCAGGGGCGGACTGACAACCCATGGGGCCCCCGGGCAATAGAAGACTATGGGGCCCCCGGGCTTACAGATGGCCACCACGCCAGGAGGCAGTGCAGCTAAAATATCGGGTTTTTCACATCAAAAACATGTGGGTTTCGGACATATCAGGGACAGATGTAAAAAAAACACAGATTTTGACATGCTGTCCCTGGTTTTATTGAGCCTGGCAACCCTGATGGGGCCCCCTAGTGGCATGGGGCTCTCGGGCAGTGCCCGAGAGCCCCAATGGTCAGTCCGCCCCTGATTGGGACTGTGCTGGGCAAAGGTGCCCAGCTCACTTCCAGTGTATCTGTCAGGAACGGGCCTTAAATGTTTTTGGATCAGCTTTTACTGGGCTGATTTTGTGTTGTTTTATGAGAAGTTTGTTTTGTTTTATTATGAGAGATTCACCAAATCAACAAAAGGCTGCCATTAGTAAGTAAACAAGTCGCAGGACTTCCATCCATACAGGAAATGGTATACAATGGTTGGGTAAGAAATGCAATCCATGTATACACAGCGTCTCATCAGTATAACACTAGTATAGGCGGTTGGAAGTAATGATGTAATGCGTTTTTAGTGAAACCCATCGACTTCTGTTCTGTTTTATCTGGGATAACCCTGAACATAGGAAGAGGGGAATAAAGGGGCTGAATAAGGAGTAAGTGGGATGAGGGGAGTTCTGAAGGGGGGGGGGGGGTTTGGACAATATAGCACTGTAATTAGGGGGGGGGGTGGTAGCATTAGCCACTTGCCTATAGGCCACTTTCACCCCCTTCCTGCCCAGGCCAGCTTCCAACGCTCACACTTTGACAATTGTGCGGTCATGCAACGATGTACCCAAATGAATTTATAATCATTTTCTTCACACACATGGAGCTTTCTTTTGGTGGTATTTGATCACTGCTGAGTTTCTGTCAATTTTGTAAATAAGTAATTTATCTCCTTCATTGATGGGCACCGATGAGGCTGCACTAATATGCCACACTGATGGGTGGCACCGAGTACTGGTGAGCAGTCACTGAAAGGCGTCACTGATGGGCACCAATTAGTGGCACTGGGAGCTTTACTGTAATCGGTGCCCTGATTACTTTTACAAGTGTTTTGTGCGAGAGGATGCAGCTGATTGGCTCTCCTCACCACACACTCTGTCATTGCGAGGTGATGAGAATCGATCACCAGCACTTCCGTATTTACGTGTGACCGGCTCATTCCCACAGATTTAGACCCCATGCACACTATTAGATTTTCTGCGGATTTTTGTCTTTAGATTTACCAAAACCATATAATAGGAGGTCAAAACTTTGAAGACAAACATCTGCAGAAAATCTAATTGTTTATGAAACTTGGATTTAAAGAGACGTTATAAAGCCCCATACATACTATTAGTTTTTTTGCAGATGTTTGTCTTCAAATTTACCAAAAACCATGTAGTGCAAGGGCCTGTCTGATCAGATAAAAATTCAAACTCTTAAGGTTTGACCTCGTATCGTATTATATAGTTTTGGTAAATCTGCAGAAAATCTAATAGTATGTATGGGGCTTTCTAACGTCTCTTTAAATCCAAGTTTCAGATCACTGAAGAAGCTATAGCTGGCCAGTAACACAGAAGGTGCATACAGCAGTAATTGAAAGTCACTAGGTCTCTGCTCAGGGAGCCCTGAGAACTGAGCGATGGGCAGTGTTTGATCGCTCACTTCTCAGTATTCGTGGTTCGTGTGGTTAAGGTTTACCAGGCGTTTACTGCTGAATTTTTCAGTCTGATTTCCTCTTTGTGCTTTCTGTAGGCCCAAGTAAGGGTCATGTAGCTTCCAAATCTGATCCAATGAGAAAATGGCAGTCAGCTTGTTTTCCAAAGCTCACAGTTTTAAAGGCAAAGTTGCCCCATTCGTGGTGATCACTCATTCTACCAGTGTTGGTGTTTCCTGGGCTATTCAACATAAGGGTTCGATGGCTCAAGTTTGTTAGGCTCTACTACTGAAGTTGTACCAGGTGGATATTTGTGCCTCTGCAGTCGGGACCTTTTGGTCATCGGGTTTTGCAGGCTGCTGCGTGAGGCTTTAACTTGTTTTTGTTTGGGGCCTGTTGGCATATTCACATGTTGCCCTCCCCACATAAGTGGTTGGGGACCTCTCAATCATAATGGATATGAACCTTATTTCCTGAGGTGTATGATAAAAATGTACTTTGATTTTTGATTTTACCGGTAAAAGCATTTTCTTGGAGGGGATCTTTTCTCTCTCTCGGTTTAATGGCTTGGCAGATTTGGCCACTGACCTGTAAAAATTCCTGACTTGTTCTTATGCCGCTCTGTGCTATCCAAAACAAAAAGTTTTGGCTTTAGATCAGGGGTGCCCAACCAGTGGCACGCGGAGCCCTCTGATGTGGCCCGCGACCTCCTGCTCTGGGATGGAATAGATTAGAGTAGAATACTGCTATTTAAGGTAAGTTTATTACTAAAATCACAGTGTATAAATTAAGGGTGCAACGGATCACAGTTTATCCGTGATCCGAACGGGTCACCCCCTTCGGATCGGAACACACTGTGATCCGCGGATTGCCACGGCTCCGGAGCTAGGCCGAAGCCGCGGCCTTTCCTAATGTTACGGCGGCGGCTTCCGGAGCTAGGCCGAAGCCGCAGCCTTTCCTAATGTTATGGCCGCGGCTTCGGCCTACCTCCGGAGCCGCGACCATAACGCTAGGAAAGGCCACGGCTTCGGCCTAGCTCGGGAGCTGCCCCGTAACATTAGGGGGCCTAGGCTTCGGCCTAGCTCCGGAGCCGCGGCCACCTTGGTACACCCGGCGGAGGCCCTCCTCTGTTTACACCCACAGAGGAGGAGCCCGCACACGTGGGACACGCCGCTCGAGACACTGTCGGTACTAGCTGGGGGGGGAGGGGGTCACTGTACTCGGAAGGGGGTCACTAAACTAAGAACGGGGGTCACTGCACTGCACTGAGAAGGGGGTCACTGCACTGCACTGAGAAGAGGGTCACTGCACTGCACTGAGAAGGGGGTCACTGCACTGTACGGAGAAGGGGGGTCACTGTACGGAGAAGGGGGGTCACTGTACGGAGAAGGGGGGTCACTGTACGGAGGAGGGGGGGGTCTCTGTCCTGAGAGGAGGGGGGGGTCTCTGTACTAAGAGGAGGGGGGGTCTCTGTACTAAGAGGAGGGGGGGGTGTCTGCACCGAGGGGGTACTATAGTTGGTGGGGGGGGGGGAGATGTGGATATTACAGCGGGCTGTCGTCCACCTGCTTCGCTCATTGTGGCCCGCGACCGGTTACAAAGCCGCTTAAGTGGCCCAAGCTCTTCAAAAGGTTGGGTACCCCTGCTTTAGATGCTATTTAAGTATTGGGGGGACAAGATCCTTAGCAGCCAGCAGTGGAAAGACGGGAGGACTTTAGCTAATCAGAATTCTTTTGCTGATCAGTATATTGAAGTCTGACTTCCTGCTATGACTTACTCTTCTTTTCTGTTAGTAACACCTTATTGAATAAGTTATTTTTCTGAGTCTCCAATATGCTTTATAACTTAAAATGTCTCTTCCTGCAGATTAAAATGCCCGTATTGCCCGATGGAGCAGAGTCCAGGAGATGCTAAGCAGATCTACTTCTGAGAACAGGGACTGGTTCCTATAGTGCTGGATGGCCTCATGGGTTTTTTTTCCTTTTTAATATGTGCATTTGAGAAAAGACGGGAAGATAAAATTATTCCCATGTTCCTGAAGAATGCAGAAAACCAAGATCCTCCTGAAAGCCAATGCCACCAAGACACTACTGAGATGTAAAATCCTGACAATAAAATATCTCGAACAAACCAGGAATCTTCCTGTCCCTTTGGTCTCCATACCTGACCAGTCGCCAGTACTGGTCAAGTCATGCAGGTTTTTGTACTTGCTAAGCAAAAGATGATGTAAACTTTTTTATTTATTATTATTTTTTGTTCACAAAATACTCTTGATCCTCCTCCATTCTTAGAAAGGTTGTTTAGGTACAACATCACCGTTCTCTTGGTATGCTGCAGAGAACTTATTTTTTGGTCTGATTTGTGCATTTAGCTCAAGCAATGGTCATCTTAAGACCGCTTCATCCAGACTGTCTGATATGCTCACGTAGAAGGCATACCTGTCTTAAGCCGGCCGTAGACGGTTTGAATCTTGACCGGTTCAGCAGAGTTTGGAAGCATGTATGGGCAGGCTGAATTGTACCTAAGTTGATCAATCAACTTGGGTACAACCAGCATGTCGGATTTTGCATTCGATTGTTGCCAGCAGCAATCGATGTGTTCTCTCGACAGCAACACCTCCCCCGCCTGAACAAAATGGCTCTGTGGGAGGGATTCCTCCATCAATGGCTGGCTTTACTGGAGAAAGCGATGAGAAAAAGCATAATTCATGTTCTTCAAATAAGCTGAAGACGGGTGCTGTCTGCTCTTCCTTACTGCATTCAATTGAACATGTAGGCATATATGTTTATAGATCAGCCAGTGGGACTGCATCTGGCAGGAGTCAGATAGTGCCTGCAATTTCATCTGACCTTGTGTCTATGCCTAACGTTACATTTTTAGAGCTTGTTTTTCACGGTTTACATTGTTGTCCATACACGTTGGGTCACTGGGTGGACATACTGTTAGCCTTGCCAATGGCGTATTTTAACAATTATATTGTGTTGTAACACATTCACAATGAGAGGTGAAAGAGACTGCAAACAGACAAGGGGTCATTTGCATTGGCACTCAGCACCATACAGCCTGAAAATACATGTATTTTTCTGTACTAGTGATGAGGTGTGTCCAGGCAGGCCCTATAAGTGAATATATGTGCATCAGCTGTAGGGACTCCACCGCACAGCTGAATCTGACAGGTGCCCAGACCTGAATACAGAGCCTGAGCCTGGTCTATGCCCCAGTCCCTGCGTACCAGTCAAACTTGGCTGTGCAAGTGAGTTTGTATAGCCAATGCGAGTCCCTTAATATTATATTGACTGTCTACGCTAGTACAGAAAAATAAGCGACTCTTCAGGCTGTTTGGGGCTGAGTGCCCGTGTGATCGATTCCTACGTTAACTGAGTGATGCAAAAGGTAGTAAGTAGCATGAGAGATACACTCTGATCAGATTACATGCACACTGTTTATTCTGTGTGTGATTATTTAGGTCCCCTTCAGAGGACTGCATTATCTTTTAAAAGGTTTGATAAAATAATTGTATATTTCTGCCAGACCCCTGTATACTTTCTATTCCCTCCTGGTCTGGTCCCATTTGTTGCCAGATAAAATGACAAGTTGAACTTTTTATTGTTCAGCCATTCAAACCCCTTTATATTTTTTTCCCTTGTTCTCTAATTGTCATTATAGAACTACGGTATGTTGTGAATTCTATTCCCTTGTATGTTGTATATAACTAAACAATACTACAGAGGTGTCTGGTAAAGGCCATAGCCAATAGAAAGTTTAACCTGTATTTTTTTGCTGAGGAAAAAAAAAATTGCTGTAATATTCAGTTTCCTTTTTTGAAAGAGTTTTCCCCTCCCCTCTTCCTTTTTTTTTTTTTGCTGTACTTAAATCACAAGAGACTTGTAAATAAACCCAATGTCTATAATTTATATAAGAGTGAGACGCTATTTGCTGCTAGAATATAATGGGGGAGTTATATTGTGCTTTTATTGAATTAAGAATTGTTTGTGTGACAAGAATATTCAATAAAAAAATTATGACTTTGGCCTTCTTGGTGTTTTGGGTCGATCAGTAGAAAAAAATTATGTAATGAACACAACGTACATTAAGGAAACATAGAAATGTCAATGGAAAAACCATACACGTTTAAAGTGCCTTGAAAAAAAAATTCATACCCCTTGAAACGTTCCACATTTTTGTCATGGTGGTTTTTTTTGTTTGTTTTTTTATATAATCTTTATTTTGA
Source organism: Rana temporaria (assembly GCF_905171775.1). Taxonomy (NCBI): domain Eukaryota; kingdom Metazoa; phylum Chordata; class Amphibia; order Anura; family Ranidae; genus Rana; species Rana temporaria. Next base: position 611,693,156 of record NC_053489.1, read on the forward strand.
AATTTTTTAGAGAAAAAACATACATACAGTCAGCCAACATGGCTCATAAAAAGGAGGCAAAGACATTGCATGACATAACAGATAATGTACCATGTACCCACGTGCAACATAAAGGCAAAAAAAAGAACATTCCAAGGGTGCGCCTATACCTGGGAACACATCTGGGGGAATGATTAACGACATATGAAAGCCACGTTATAAATCCACTCCATCGTGGATCACCCCTGCCATCCCTCCCTGGCACACCCCTGCGGAAGGCAAACACCTCCACGTAACCTTAATAATCAGAACATATTACCGGGTATCTGACCCACATGCAATAAGGGGAAGGGGAATTGAGAGGGAGGAAAAACGGACATTGAAGTAATAAAATAACGAGACAAAACAAAAAACAGAAAGTAGGGGGGGACGACGACATCTGCTACGAATATTACAAAGTGTAAAGAAAACTGTAGCTAAGGCCCCTTTCACATTTTATTGAGCGATTTTGCGGCCACGATTTTACCGCGATTTGGGATCAGTACAACTTCGACTTTGCCACAACTTTGGCATTAACCAATAAAAACATACATGGTGTGAGGCAATTCCTTTCCCTGCTACCGCAGTTGTCATTGCTGCTGCGGCAGTAGCAGTGCATGAGGAAGAAGAGGAGAAGCAGAGGTGGAGAAGACGTTGATATTGGGTACATCCCATCATTGCCAATCGTGAAGATAGGGGTCAATTTTGGGTCCTCTATAATAAAGAATGAGAAGAATGCTCCTTACATTGGTGGTCAGTGGGAAGAATGCCCCTTACATTGGTGGTCAGTGGGAAGGATGTCCCTTACATTGGTGGTCAGTAGGAAGAATGTCCCTTACATTGGTGGTCAGTAGGAAGAATGTCCCTTACATTGGTGGTCAGTAGGAAGAATGTCCCTTACATTGGTGGTCAGTAGGAAGAATGTCCCTTACATTGGTGGTCAGTAGGAAGAATGTCCCTTACATTGGTGGTCAGTAGGAAGAATGTCCCTTACATTGGTGGTCAGTAGGAAGAATGTCCCTTACATTGGTGGTCAGTAGGAAGAATGTCCCTTACATTGGTGGTCAGTAGGAAGAATGTCCCTTACATTGGTGGTCAGTAGGAAGAATGTCCCTTACATTAGTGGTCAGTAGGAAGAATGTCCCTTACATTGGTGGTCAGTGAGAAGAATGTCCCTTACATTGGTGGTCAGTGGGAAGGATGTCCCTTACATTGGTGGTCAGTGAGAAGAATGCTTCTTACATTAGTGGTCAGTGGAAAGAATGCTCCTTACATTGGTGGTGAGTGAGAAGAATGCTCTCAACATTGGTGGTCAGTGGGAAGAATGCTTCTTACATTGGTGGTCAGTGGGAAGAAGGAGGAGGACACACCCAAGGAGCTCTCTGAGAGATCCAACCTTTTTTCAAGCCTGGGCCTTGCCTGCTAGCTTGGCCCAGGAATAATGCCTGATCCTGGGGGAGGCCCTGGGACGGATGCCCCTGATGATACGGGGCCTAGTGAGGAGGAGGAGGTGGTGCAGGATCTGACTGTGGGTCCAGGCCCTGGTGAGAATACGAATGTATTCAGACAAAAGGTAATTGATCGTTTTCGGGCGATCGGAAGAGCGGAGGAGAAACTTAAAAGTTTGAAAGCTGAACATAAAAACTTCAAAACCAAGTACTTCCAGGCCTGGAGTAAGAACCGTTCAGCCATGAAGCCTGAGCTACAAGAGATGGAGGAGAACGTGAAGGTACAATCTTTACTATTGGAGAAGTTAAAAGATAAAAGTGGAGCTTTTTCAGAAAAATTTAAAAATGAGAGGAGATTTGCCAGCCAGACCTCTGTGGATCAGCGGCAGTCGCAAGTTACAGACAACCCGGGTCCATCTGCCTCTGCGCCTCTCCCCCCATGTCAGGCTGGGGAATCGCCAGCGGCAACCAGCCAGGGGGTTGAGGGTCAACATGGCACCTTACGTTTCATCCAGCAGATGGAGTCACCCCTAAGGGCAGACAGGTCTGCTGGTGAGGCATCAGAAGTCGCTGTGGAGTCGCAGAGGGGTCGCAGACCGGCACTGGTGGAGAAATCCCAGTGTACTGTGCAGCCGCTTTCCAACATGTCTGCCCCTCCGGCTGCAGTGAGTGGTGTCCCGGCTAAAGTGGACGGTGTCCCGGCTAAAGTGAGTGGTGTTTCTGCTGTGGAGAAATCCTCTGCAGACATGAAGGGAAAACCCCTGGCAGAGGTGTCACCAGCCCACCAGAGCAGTATGGATGGATCTACATCATGTGCCCTGCAAATGGATTCTGTTGTGACTGCTGGGACCTGTGGTTCTACAACCAAGATGGCTGCCAGCTCCAAAGAGCCAGTTTCAGCCTCACCTGGGCTGACTGATGCAGGTGGGGGAGGGGAGCAGCACAGTGCAGCAAGTGGAGTGGAAGCAGCGATGGAAGCCTCCTGCACTGGTTCACCTGGTGCTGGATTACAACAACCTTCACCCTGCTCAGTTGACAATCCTGCCCTGATGGAGAAGAGTCTGCCTGGAGGTGAAGTATGTGTGGATACCGCTGTGAATGTGGACACGGCAGGAATTATTAATGTGTCGGGAAATAATGACCGTAATATTATTGATGAAGCAATGGATGTGGTGGGTGGTGGTGAAGGGGTTAACAATGACATTTTTCCTCCTACTCAGCAGAGGAAAGACTCATCTGCCAAACGCACAACTGGACCCTCTGCAGGGAGGTTTGTGAACAACGGCAGCTATGCAGCAGTTTTGGGGAATCGCACCAAGGAGGGTGGGGGGAATGGTGCAAATGTTGGTGGTCACAATTTGGGGGGGTTTAGTGGGGGGATGGTTGGTGGGTATAAGCGGAGAAACGTGGTCCAGTTGAAGTGGGAGGGGGAGGGGACCCCACCAGTAAGGGGGAGGGTGGCAGAGTTGATCCTGGAAATGGGGTTCAAAGTCGCAGACATTTTTGCTTTGATTTGTCCTGTTGGGAGTTGGGAATTTGATTTGTCCTTTGTAAAACCTGAGGGTCTGGATTTATTTTGGGAACGTTTTAGGGGGCGCAGGGACCTTCCGCAGTGGAATGGTTGGATGCCAAAGGTGGTTTCCAGGCAGCCTCTAATAAAATCAGTGACGATCCTTGTGCGTAACGAATCCATCCCAGAGGCTGATTTGGTAGTATGGTTGCGCCGATATGGTGAGGTCCTCGCTCCACTGCGGAAGGTCCTTGATCAGCATGGGATATGGACAGGGGCCTGGACAGTGTCACTAAAATTGGGGGTACAGGGAAATGTTGTTCAACATCTGCCCTGTTCAGCCTTTCTGGGGAGGGACAGGCTGACCATTTTTTACCAGGGTCAGCCTAAGGTGTGCAATAAATGTGGTGACAAGGGCCATTTTGCCTCCACCTGCACCCGCAAGAAATGTTCTTTCTGCCAGGAGCTCGGCCATTTGGCTAAAGACTGTACTGACATTCGGTGCAATTTGTGCCAAAAACTTGGTCACCCCTACAGTCAATGCCCGGAGGCATTACATAACCTGCCAGGGTTGGAGGCTGAGCTGCAGAGGCTGGATAAGGAGGATGAGGCCACTGAAACTCTTGTTGTCCCTCCTGTGTCTGTGACACCTGTTTCTGTTCCCCCTAGTGATGTGGTCCCTGAGTCTGTCCCTTCTGTGTCTGTGACATCTGTTTCTGTTCCCCCTAGAGATGTGGTCCCTAAATCTGTCCCTCCTGTGCCTAATCCATCTATTCGTAGATCCTCCAGACTGGCGGAGGCTGCTGGGGGGGCAGGTTTAGCGGATCTTCCCACTCAGCCTCCAGTCCCTGCCCCTCGGCAGCGCAAGCGTGGTCAGGGGAATGTGGGGGTGCTGGATGGGGGTGGGGCTGATGGAGGGGTGTCCATACCCCATGTCTCACATTCAGTTGATGGGGATTCGGATGAGGAGGGATGGGAGACGATCAGGAGGAAGAAAAAAAAGAAGAGAAAGGCTAGAAAACCAGTCGTCTCTTCCTCAGAGTCGGATCCAAGAGGGGTTCCCCTTGGTAACACCTTTTCTGTGTTGTCAGGTGATGAGATGTCCTTGTCTTCTCCCTTATCATCTATGGATGAGGGGGAGTCACGTAGTTTGAAGAGAGCGGTTTCTGGTGATGAGAGTGTGGTGAAGGTCAAGAAACGACTACCCCAATCATCCTGATGGCAGTTCCCCCTCCGATAAAGGTGGCGACCATTAATGTCGCCAGCATTAAATCTGCAAGAGCTTGTGATATGGCCTTATTTTTGCTCAGCGAGTTTGATGCCGAGATTTTATTTTTGCAAGAGACCTGGCTCCATACTTTGGCCGATGTCCATCTGGCAAAAAGGGAGTGGAGATGCGGTCCCTCCTTTTGGTCTCTTGCGGCTGAGCCCTGCAGCGGAGTTGCGGTACTTTTTAAAACCGATATGGTAACGTGCCGGCGGGTAATTGAGGTAGAAATAGGTAGATGCATGGTGTTGGACGTTTCTGTTAGGGGGCATGACCTGCGCCTGATCAATATCTATGGGCCGCAGTCAAGGTGGGGCAGGAAATGCCTCCTCACAGAGATCAAGCCCTTCCTTTTTACGTCCCAGCAGGTTGTCTTTGGAGGTGACTTTAACACCATCATTAGGCCTGAAGACAGGAGAGGCTCCATAGACAGGCTGGGATACGATAGCGTTTTTCTTAGAGATATGGTGAGACAAGCAGGCCTGGTAGATGTGCATATTAAGCACTGCCCTGGCAGCACGGGATTCACATTTCAGAGAGGGAATAGTCAGAGTAGGATAGATAGGTTTTTTTTAAAGGAGAACTCTGCTTTCTCGGCTCCTGAGTTGAGGGCGGTGGAGTTCTCTGACCACTGTATGCTGTCTGTGACTCTGAATGCCTCGGACACTCCACCCAGGGGAAGGGGTACCTGGAAACTGAATTCGGCTCTCCTGGAAGATGTAGAGGTAAGACAATCCTTTGAGGATTTTTTTCAGGCACAGGTTTCTATTCTGGACTTTTGCAGCAGTAAGTCAGAGTGGTGGGAGCTTGTGAAACAAAGGGCAATTGGACTTTTCAAGGCCATAGGTAAGAAGAAGCAGCTTGGTATGTACATTGCCTACCAGCATTTGCGGAGGAAGCTTGATCGTCTTGTCTCGTATGGAGGAGATCCAGGGGAGATCTCTGAGGTGAAGTTTCTTCTTAGGAAGTGTCAATACGACCGGCGTGCCTCCTTGGTTCTGGAGAGGGATTATGGAAAATATCACTCGCCTGATCCTTACCAGAACTGTAAGCAAGGCATAGCAGTTAAGACGGTCATAGGCCTGAGGGATGGTACGGGTTCCCTGGTGAAGTCCAGATCAGGGATCCTGGAGATCTTCAGATCATATTACGCTGACCTTCTGGGGAGAAAGGACCTTTGTCGGGACAAGATGGAAAGCTTTCTGGATTCTACTCCAGGATTGGGAAATGGTACATTGCCTTTGATGGATTTGACAGAACCAATTTCAGCGGATGAGGTAGTTCATGCTATAGAGAAGCTGGCTACCAAAAAATCGCCTGGGCCAGATGGGTTGACAGCTGAATTCTACAAGTGTTTTAAGTCCATTCTGGCTCCTTTTTTAGCAGAGGTTTATAACAGCTGTCTAGAAGAGGGTTCGCTCCCTCCCTCCATGAGGCAATCCGCTGTGATTCTTCTGTCAAAAGGTAAAGACCCCTCAATGATTGAGAACTGGCGCCCCATCAGTCTTCTCAATGTTGATAGAAAGATCTTGGCGAAGATTCTTTTTTGGCGCTTGTCGTCGGTGGCAGGCGATTTGTTGTCCAGTCATCAGCACTGCTCAGTCCAAGGTAGAAGCACCTTTTCAGCGATTTTAGCTGTCCGGGAGGCTTTGGAACGATGCAGGGCTGCCGGATGGAGAAAGTACTTGCTGGCACTTGATCAGGCGAAGGCTTTTGATAGAGTCAATCACGAGTACCTGTATTTGCTACTTGGTAGATACGGCCTGCAGGGGAGGTTTATAGATTGGCTGAAGACATTATATAGAGGGGCTGAGAGCTTCCCACTGGTTAATGGTTGGGTTGGACGGCCTTTTGGGGTTGGCTCTGGTGTGCGCCAGGGATGTCCTCTGAGCCCCCTGCTATATGTATTCGCAATCGACCCCTTCATAAAAAGGCTAGAGTGTGGATCATTGTGCGGGGTGCCTTTGGGCATTGCTGGTGTGCCGCCCTTGAAGGTCGTGGCCTACGCCGATGATGTGTCTGTTATTGTCTCTGGGACGGAGGAGGCGCAGGAGGTGGTCTCTATGATAGAGCAGTACACGGAGGCCTCTGGTTCTAAAGTCAACCATGAAAAGAGTGAAGTTTTCTGGATGGGTGAGGAGGGTGAAAGCTTCGAACTTCCGGATGCCTTCCCAGAGCCCCAGCAGGAAATTAAAGTGTTGGGCATCAAATTTGGTCCTGGTGACTATGGTCATCGAAATTGGGAAAGCAGGTTGGTGTGTGCCAATGCCAAAGTAGCAAGCTGGAAGAAATGGAGGCTTTCCTTGAGGGAGAGGGTTGACTTGATCAAAACGTACCTGGTCCCAATCTTTTTATATGTCAGCTTCGTCTGTATCTTGCCATCATCTCTCTATGCAAGGGTGTACAGCTGTTTTTTCCAACTGTTATGGGGAAATAGGCTGAACCTGATCAAACGCAATGTAACTTACCTGTCTAGGCGGGAAGGTGGCCTAGGAATGGTCAACCCAATAGTTTTCTTTTCTCTGCTCTTTTTAAAGTACAATCTTGGTAACATGCTAGCAGAGAACCCGCCAGGATGGGTGGGTATTTTTCAGTCTTGTTTTAGGCCTTTTCTGCGATGCTGGGAAGATGGCGGGCCAGTGAAAAGTCTGAGAGTCCAACATGGCAAGCTCCCGGCTTATGTTGCCCCGTGTCTGAAAATACTTCGGCAGTGGCAGGTGACAGCGGAGGATATCAAGTCCCTCCCCAGGAAGCTTCTGGAGAAGAGAATTTTGAGCTCGGCTTTCAGTGTGTCACTGGCCTTAAGGGATTGCCCAGGCTCTGTAATGAGGGAGGGATTGCGTTTAATCAATTTAGAAAGAAATCCTCTGAAGTTTAGGGATCAAGCCTGGCTCGCTTTCCATGGAAGGCTCTATGTGAGAGGGAACCTGAAGAATCGATCTGTGGATGATCGGGATTGTCCTAGAGCGGAGTGTGTTGGTAAAGTGGAGTCTATGGACCACTTTTTGCTGCAGTGTCCCTTTAACATAGAGGTGTATAAAAGGGTGGGGAGGGCTCTAGGCATTCCCTTTTTCTATCGCATGAGTTATGCGGAGTGGGTGTACGGGGCATTCCCGACTCACTGGGATTTTGATTTCAATACACTTTTTCTAGTTAGTATAGTTGTCCGTTACTTCACATGGAATGCACGGTGTCAGATAACCCTGCGGAAGAAAGTCCTCTCTGTCGAGGTGGTGGTGCACGATATTCTGGGTGAGGTTGGGAAAATTCGGGGTCTTGAGAAGGGCAGGGAACCTAGGGCGGTCTGGAAATAGGCGTGGAGGAATATCAGACCTGCCTTTGGTGAGCTGCCCGTCTCTGAGTGAGGAGTTCTTTTCCCTTTCTGTCTCTTTCACTCCCTTAGCTTTTGTTGGTTAGTATCTTTTTGAAGAAGGGCTGCATGCATAATGGGTGCGGGTTTGTTTCTTGACCTTGTAGGTTTGTCTGGTGTAGTGGTGTGAGTTGTAGTAGGATTTATTTCACCAGTGGTTACATAATTTTTGCTTTGCTGTAAAGTCTTTTGTTTGGGAGCAGATTTGCTATATTTATTTTCATTTATGTAAATATGTATATATTTATGTATTTTTTTATATATAGTGATTTTATGCTTTTTGTTTGCAAGACTTTTTATTTCAAATAGTTTTTATTGAAATTTCAAAGTTCAGCGTTACAGGTACGACAATAGTGCAAAAACAATGCAATATAAATGACAGCGTACCTATGATGAGTATAGAGTGATGTTGAGCACACATTCAAGATGTGTCAAAGTGATCTAGCGTAATATTTAACAGGTAACCGGTAACATGTGAATGAACGAAAATCTAACCAAAAGGGTCTCGGCTTCAACATAGAGTGCGTTGTGTTATTATGAAAACACATAGTGGGAGAGGGCAGGGAAGACCAGGAATAGGGGGGGACAGGGGGGACAGATGTGGGGAGGTAGAGGATGGGGGGGAAGAGTACCGTTAAGGGTCTTGTCAAGGGTCAAAGATCAAGAGTGTATCACTTGGTGTATGTGTTCGTGTACCAAAGGGTCCACGGATTCCAGAGGGCAAGGAGTTTAGAGTAGTTGGGTTTCCCCCGGGCTAAGATAGTTTCATATGTGCAATGGGTTTGTACTAAGTTAATTACTTCTGTGAGTGTGGGGACCTCTGTTGTTTTCCATTTTCTGGCTATCAAAAGTTTCGTTGCTAGAAGAACATGTGTGGTCACCAGTCGTAGGTGTGGTGGTAGTTCGTCAATAGTCAAGTTGAGGATGGCCAGGGAGGAAGACAATGTTACGTGGTAGTGGAGGATGTCTTGCAGTATTGTCTCTACTGCAGTCCAAAGTTTACGTATACATGGGCATGTCCAAAAGATGTGTATGAGTGTGCCAGGTAATTTGCATTCCCTCCAGCACAGGTTAGAAGCCTGCGGGAAGAATTTGGCTATCTTGTGAGGTGTCATGTACCATCTCATTTGTATTTTTTGGGTGAGTTCCCAAAGGGAGGTGCAAGATGTGCATTTGTAAATACCCTTGATTGCCTTTTGCCATTGCTCGTCAGTGAATTGAGCCTGAATATCCGTTTCCCAATCGATCAGGGGTTTTGATTTATGAAAAATGGTTTTGTCTTGTAGGGTAGAGTACAATATGGAGGTGCCCTTTGGTTTGTTGGTGTCAGTTAGGAAGTAGTTCCAGATGTGAATGGGCAGGGTTCCTTCTAGGGAAGGGTTCGCCGCTAGGCATTTTTGTAATCTGTAGTAAGTGAAATAGTCCTTGGCAGGGGCGTGGAACTCTCGTTGCAATTGTAAGAAGGAGGTAGTAGACGCAAGGGAGCGCAGGTCAGAAGTGCAAGTCATCTGGTCTGAAAGCCAGGTCGGAATAGCTAAGTCAGGTGACAGTAGTGTGAGGGTTTCTAGCGGGACGGGTATTGGTTTGGTCAGATGGTTCGGCCATCGGGTAGTGTGGAGGATTTTCCAAGCCTTGACAGAGGCCTGGATGGTAGGAGAGTAGAGGGTCAATGGTGTGTTTTTCGTGGCCACGCTGAACAACCATCCAGATAGGGTGGGGCCTGGTGTCATGGAGTTTTCTATGTCCCCCCATAGTGTAGTTGGTGGGTTGGTGAACCAGTCTTTCATCTGGGCAAGAATAGAAGCCAAATAGTAGTCTCTGATATCTACATGTCCCATCCCTCCCATCGATCTGTGTTTAATGAGTTTAGAATGTCCGCACCGGGATTTTTTGCCTTGCCACACAAAGTGGGTTAAGATGGCCTGTAGCGATTTGAGATATGTTTGTGAGAGAGGAATGGGTAGCGTACGGAAAGTGTATAGAAGTTTGGGGAGCACCATCATTTTAAAGGCCGCCAGGCGACCTGCCCATGAGAATTCGTGTCTAGAAAGGTCAGTAGTGTCCTTGAGCAGTACTTGCTTAACGTTGGCGTAGTTACGTTTTGATAGGTCCGTCATTGATTTGGAAAGTGTCACACCTAGGTATGTTATACCGTCGTCAGCCCAAGAGTAGGGATAATTGTTTCTGAGTATGTTACTTGTAATTGCGTCCAGTCCCAAGTCTAGGATGTGGGATTTTTGTTCATTCACCTTGTAATATGAGACAGTACTAAATCTGTGCAATAGTGATTGTACCGAAGCCAGGGATGATATTGGGTCCGTCAGCATCAGTATCACGTCATCCGCAAATAAATTCATTTTGTGTTCTTTAGAGCCCAATTGGAAGCCTGTTATAGAGGAGTGGGACCTGACATGTTCCGCGAGGGGCTCCATGACCAGGTTGAATATGAGGGGTGACAAAGGACACCCCTGGCGGGTACCGTTGGTAATAGAGAACGGGCGTGAAATTATTTCTGAGGTGTAAACCTGGGCCGAAGGGGAGGAATATAGTGCCAGTATGGCCGACAGAATAGGGCCTTGGAAACCAAATTTGATAAGGGCCGCTCTCATGTAGTCCCAATGGACTCTGTCGAACGCCTTCTCTGCATCCAAAGATAGAAGCAGAGAAGGCGTTCTTGTGGATCCGGCATTATGTATGATGTTGAGAATTCTGCGGGTGGCATCGAAAGTTTGCCTCCCTTTCGTAAATCCAGACTGGTCTTTATGGATGAGTAGGGGCATTAAGTCAATCAGTCGATTGGCGATGAGTTTCGCATAGATCTTGGTGTCTATATTCAACAGCGATATAGGGCGAAAATTTTGCGCATGGGTGGGTTCCTTGCCTGGCTTCGGTAGTGTAACAATCAGGGCAGATAACATTTCCGGAGGGAGAGAGGAGGATGAGGCAGCGTCGTTGCAAACATTCGAGAGGAAGGGTGCTAACGTGTGGCCAAAAAGTTTGTAATACTCACTAGTGAGTCCATCAGGACCTGGGGATTTATTAGAAGGCAATTTCGAGATGGTTTGTAAGATCTCCTGGGAAGTGAACGGGGCGTTTAGCGTTAAAAGGTGTTCCTTGGACAGGCTAGGGAGGTTGATCTCAGCCAGGAACGATGATATGTCCTGGGGGGAGGGTTGTGGTACAGAGGTGTCACTTTTCAGGTTATATAATGTATCGTAATAATGGCGAAAGGCGTCGGCAATAGCCGAGGGGTCTATAAGCTTTTGTTTGGAAGCAGGGTGGTAGAGATGGGCAATTTTTGTTTTTGAGTAGTGCCCTTTAATTCTTGCGGCCATAGCTTTCCCTGCTTTATTGCCTGTAGAGTAATGCGTGGCTTTGAAGCGGGTGTGGGCTTTCTCAAAGGAGTCTAAAAGATGGGACCTTAGTTCTTGCCTAAGGATACCCAGTTTGAGTTTAATAGTGTCGTTAGGGTGTGATTGATTTTGGGCTTCCAGCGATTTGATATCAGCTGTCAGGGAATCTAGGCGCTGTGATCTCCTCCTCCTCTCTCTAGCTCCTAGTTGGATAAGAATCCCTCGTATGAATGCCTTATGGGCATTCCAAAGAACCGAGTTATCGGCAACAGAATTAGCATTTAAGGTAAAGAATTCTTCTAGACATGTTTTGATGTGATCTAGGTAAAGCGGTGAGTTCATGAGAGTTGAATTAGCTCTCCAAATCTTCGTAGCAGGTGTGGTTGGTGAGTCGCTGGTGATTAACATGACTGGCGCATGGTCTGACCATGTGATAGTTCCGATCTCAGAGGCTGAGGCAGTAGGAAGGGTCCATTTATCAATCAAAAAATAATCAATGCGGGTGTAGGTATTGTGGCAGGGGGAGTAGAAGGTATAGTCTCTTTCGGTGGTGTGGTGGCAACGCCACACGTCATACAGATCGTGCGAGCGAATGAAATTGCCCATGGGTGACGAAGTCCTGCCAGGTCTGGATGAGGCGTCAATAGAGTTGTCTGGGACAATATTGAAGTCTCCGCATATGACAAGGCGGCCGTGTTTAAAGCGATCTAGTGTTTTCATCAATTTGGACAGGAAAGGGATCTGTCTTTTGTTGGGTGCATACACCGTTACAATGGTGTGTCTTATTCCATTCAGGGAGCAGTCTAATCCCAAGTATCTACCATTTGGGTCAATGAGGGAGTTGTGCAGGTCCAGTGAGACCGTGGACTTGAAGGCTACTAAGATTCCATTTTTCTTATCAGGCCCCGAAGCCTTATACAGGTGAGGGAAGTCTTTGTTCGTGCAGGATGGTTCCGCAGAGAGCTTAAAATGTGTCTCTTGTACACAGAGGACATCGCACCCAGAGTCTCGAGCGGTTTTCCACATTGAGGCCCTTTTGGCCGGGTGGTTCAGTCCTTTCACGTTGAGTGATAGGAATTTCGGCATCGTGTGAGGTAGTGCGTCGTGTGTAAGGAAAGGGTAGTACTCACAGTTCTCTTGGTGTGAAGATGGGCTAGAGGAGGATTCTTCAGGCCCAGAGGATCCGGTGGGTCACGAAGGCGGTGTCTTCAGTGAAAAGTATTCAAGCGTGTAGGTACTCTTCCAGGATCAGGACGGGTATAAGGAGAAAAGGATAACAGTTATTGGTAGGTTATACAAGTGCAGTGGGAACAGGGTAGGTGGGGAGGAGAAGGGGCAGCAGAACACTAACGAGGGTCAGTGGTATAACAACAGGACCACTGAGCGTTATCAGGGGGTAAGAGTTCGTAGGCTAACTGCAACGAGCAGGCACTGGACCGGAGTGCTAACGTAACTAGCTAGAGGATTGCACTGATCCATGATCACTTGATCTCGCCAAAGTGGGGACTTTGTGAGCGGGGACGATGTTTCTCCCCAGTTGGTGGGTGGTGCAGGTCTTCAGTTTCAGGGATAATTTTCCATTTCCTAAGTAAGGATATTCCTTCAGCCACTGTGTGAATGGCATGTTTCACCCCATTTTTGGTCACTAGTAGCTTGGTCGGGAATCCCCATTGATAGGGTATCTTGTGATTGTTAAGCGGCTTGGTAATGGTTTGGAGCTGCCTCCTTTGCTGTCTGGTGTATTGAGAAATGTCCGCAAACAGTTGCAGTTTGGAATAGGGCGGTGGCAGTTGTTCCAGACGTCTGTTTTTGGCTAGGAGCATATCTTTTGTGTGGAAAAAGTGAATTTTCATCAGTGTATCACGGGGGATTTCTGCAGGCAGATGGGGGGGCTTTGGTAGGCGGTGGATACGATCAATTATGGTTTCCACAGGGGGAAGCTCGGGCAGCAGGGTGGAGATCATTTTTCTAGCGTACATGTTTAGATCGGCGGGAATGATCGATTCAGGTATACCACGAATTTTTACATTATTTCGTCTCGATCTGTCTTCGAGGTCCGCCATTTTGGCCCGCACCCACCGCTGTTCATCTCTAACATGGTCATGTGCATCCACCAGGTCATTCACCGTTTCTGTCATGGCTCCCATCTGGTTCTCAATGTGCCCCATCCTGTTCCCTATATGCCCCATCTCAAGTTTAAATGCGGAGAACATAGTGGATATGTCATTGTGAAGGGAGCTGTGCAGGGTAATGAGCATATCCTTCAGCTGCGTGTCAACTACAGGCTGGTTTGATGTGGGGAAGGCCGCAATGGGGGATGGTGCGGAAGGCAGTGTGAGGAGAGCGTCCATGTTTTTAACAGAGATGTTTTATTGAGACAAAAAAAGCAGGGTTACATATGCACATGTATAGAGAAGCACAGTATTACACAAACATCAGGGGAAATTTGTAGGGCTCATAGCAAGTCCAAGTCCCTAGCCACTGCACCTCGTCAGGGTGAAAAAACAGGATGTCCGAATCCCCATCCGTACCACAGGAAACGTAGCGGGGACCTTCAACAATGCCCGCCCCCCTCTGAGGATCATATAGTAAGGGGGAGAGGAATAGACCAGAGAGCGCAGAGAGGGGGGGGCTGGGGGGGGAGGGGTGGGGGGGGGAGAAGGGATTAGAGAGCAGCTTATATAATACATGAATAGTTCAGCATCCGAATCCGAGACCACCTCTAGCCCCTGGCATCAATCCACATAGACCACACCTTGTCAAACTTCGCCGGGCACTGTCTACTCTCATACGTGATCCTGTACAGCGGGAGCACTTTATTGATAGACAGGGTCCAAGAATCCACCGTAGGCGGGTCTGCCGCCTTCCACTTGAGGAGGATTTCCCTCCTGGCATAGAAGAGGGAGAAAGTAAGAAATAGTTTGGAGTATCTGTCCCCCCCCACCTCCTCCAAATGGCTCAGGAGGAGAAGTAGGGGCTCGACCGGGATCTGCAGCCCAGACACTGAGCCCAGGACCTCGGCAACCCGGCTCCAGTAGGGCTGGATCTTGGGGCAGGACCACACCATGTGCCAAAACGAGCCCTCGTGGATCCCACATCGCGGGCAAAGGGGGTCTCGCTGGGGGAAGATATGAGCCAGCCTTTGAGGGGTGTAGTAGGCCCTGTGTAAAAATTTTATCTGGATGAACCTATCTCTAGCTGCTATAAGTGACGGGATGAACACGGAGACACATTCCTCCCATTTTTCGTCATCCAGGTCAGGTATATCAGCCTTCCATTTTGCAAGTGTGCGGGTCGACCCAGTGTCATACGCTACCGTCAGATAAAGATAAAGGGTAGATAACGGGCGCCCCATGGAACGTGAAGTCAGGAGTCGCTCAATCGAGTCCGATTGGAGTGTGAGTCTGTCCGGGAATTGGGCTCCGTATGCATGCTTAAGCTGCCAGTACCGGAAAGTCCACTGTGGTGGTATCGAGTACCGGTTCCTTAGCTCCTGGAAAGTCATGAGAGTGCCATCGGATACAATATGTTTAAGAGTTATTATCCCCTTACTAGCCCACACCGATGGGTCGGGTAGAGAGTGGAAGTGGGGCAGGAGGGGATTACCCCAGAGAGGGATATGAGGGGAGACGTGGGAGGGTTTAGTGTAGACTACCCTAGCGTCCCTCCAGGCCCTAATGGTGGTCTGCATGGGAACCGTGACCGACGGGGCCGCCCGGCAACCCCGGAATGCTAGGTTGCTCAGAGCGGCGTATGAGCCCAGGACAGCAGCCTCCAGCGTGACCGCCGGGTTCTGCTTGGGCTGGGCGAACCACCACCTGACCGTGACCAAAACCGCCGCCCAGTAGTACAGCTGAAAGTTTGGGAGCGACAGGCCACCTCCCGAAAGGGGTAGGTAGAGTGTTTTCTTAGCTATTCTAGGGGTCTTACCCGCCCAAACAAAAGCCCCCATCTGGCTCTCCAGCCTCCTGAAAAATTCCCTCGAAAGGTGGACTGGGGTATTCCGGAAGAAGTACAAGAATTTGGGCAGGAGTACCATCTTCAGGAGGTTAATCCTACCCACCGGTGTCAAAGGGAGCGAGCGCCACGCCGCAAGTTTAGTGGTGACCTGTCTCATCAGAGGTTGGAGGTTTCGTGCTACGAAATCGTCTAACACCGCAGTGACCCTGACTCCCAGATATTTAATCTCCCCTACCCATTTAAGCTGCGAGCGAGAATTGGAGCTAGTGGGGGAGGGGTGGAGTGAGAAGAGTTCAGATTTATCCCAATTGATGCGGACTCCAGAGAAGCCCGCAAAACGGTTAAACTGGGCCAGTGCCTTGTCAAGGGAAGTGGACGAGTCGGCTAAGTAGAGTAGGGCGTCATCAGCGTAAAGGGAAATTTTTTCGTGTAGAGGACCGACCCTAATCCCCCGAATCTCCCCGTCCGCCCTAATAAGAGCCGCAAGGGGCTCTATGGCGAGCGCGAAGAGACCCGGGGAAAGGGGACACCCCTGTCTCGTACCACGCTGCAGTGGGAATGGATCCGAGAGACACGCATTTGTAGAGACCCTGGCCCGGGGGGAGTCGTAGAGAAGTCTGACCCAGGAAATATACTTGGGACCAAATCCAAATTTGGCAAGGACCGCCCACAGGTACCTCCACTCAACGGAGTCAAAAGCCTTCTCGGCGTCGAGGGAGGCCACCAGGGTTTGGCCCGTGTCGTCTGCCCTAGCAATGTGGGTATAGAGCCTCCTGAGATTAATGTCGGTACCCCTACCTGGCATGAAGCCCGTTTGATCAGGGTGCACTAAGGCCGTGATGACCGTGTTCAACCTGATAGCCAGGACTTTAGCCAGCAGTTTAGCGTCGACGTTTAGTAGTGAGATGGGCCTGTAGGAGGGGCAAAGAGAGGGGTCCTTACCCGGCTTTGGTATAACCACAATCACCGCATCGCCCATGGAGGTGGGAAGAGAGTGCAGGTGGTCGGCCGCCACCAGCACCTCCCGGAGCCTAGCAGCCAACACGTCAGGGTACTGTTTGTAGAGTTCTACGGGGAGACCGTCGGGACCGGGGGTCTTGCCCGGCTGCATGGTCTTAAGCGCTGTAAGTAATTCATCTAGGGAGATGGGTCTGTCAAGGGTAGTCCGATATTTGTCAGATAGGACAGGGACGTCAACCTCCTCCAGGTAAAGGGCCAAGTCTTCGTCACCAAAGGTCACCTGTGTAGTGTAAAGACGCTGGTAGTATTCTGCAAAGGTCCGGGTGATCTCCTCCGGAGTATACAGAATGCCCCCGTCGGGACCAGCAATCTGGGGAACGGCCATGCCCCCCGAGCGCTCCCTCGAGAGCCACGCAAGGAGCCTGCCCGATCTCTCCCCCTGTTCAAATATACGGTGGGATTGTGCCAGCAGTCTCTTCTGGGTCAGGGAAGTACGGAGTGTCATAACCTCTCTAGTGAGGGATTGCAGCGTGATATAGTGTTGGGGGTCACGGGATCGGACATACAATGCCTCCTGCGCTGTGGCAGCAACCTCAGCCGCAACCAGCGCAGAACGCCTTTCCCTCCTAACTCGAGCTATAATAGTCTGATACTGGCCCCTGGTGAAGGCCTTGAAGGCATCCCAGACCATAACCGGGGAGGCCGTGCCCGGGTTAGTAGTCCAAAAGTTATCTAGTACTCCCGTGAATTGCGCCTCAACATCCTGGTCCGAGATCCAGAACCGTGACAGCCGCCACAGCCCGGCTCGGGTCCCCGTATCACCCAGACCCAGCCACAGAGGGGCGTGATCTGAAATACCCCTGGGGAGTATCTTAATCTCCCCGACCCTAGGGAGGACCGACTGACCCGCGAAGGCCAGGTCTATGCGGGAGAAGGAGGCGTGTGAGGCAGAGTGACAGGTGTAGGCCCGCTCCCGAGGGTGTCTCCACCTCCAAAGATCAGTCAAGCCGTAGGCCTCGGCCCAGGAAACCAGTCCCGGGGAAGAGGGACCCACACCCGCCATCCTGTCCACCGCTGGGTCGGGGGCGATGTTGAAGTCGCCCAACACTATCATGTGGTCCGAAGCAAAGTCAGCTAAAATGGCAGTTATCTTATTCAACAATACCAGGGAGGCTGGGGGAGGCAGGTAGAGACCCACAATAGACCACGTCTGGGATAAAATTCTAGCATTAATAACCACATATCTGCCGTCTGGGTCCAGCGCCAGGTCCAGGAGCTTGAAGGGCAGGGATTTGTTAACTAAAATGCTCACCCCTCTAGCAAAGGTGGAATATGTGGAATGATAGTGTGCGGCAACCCAGGGTTTTTTAAGGGCCAAGGTTCTACTGCCCACTAAGTGGGTTTCCTGAAGAATGCAAATGTGAGGGTTGTGGGACCTAATGAATTGGAACACCAATGACCTCTTGACCGGAGAGTTGAGGCCCCTGGTGTTCCAGGACATAATGTTAAGTAGCGGCATGGCGAGCATTGGGAGGGTGGTGGACCGGATCATATAAAGCAAGCTCCAGGGAAACTGGCGCCAGGGCCCGAGGCGGGCTCCACTGCACAGGACCAGACAGTGTACAACACCGTGCATGCTCAATAAAACATCTGGACATAAACTTAAAGAAAAACAAAAAACAAAATGGGTGAAAGGAAAAAAAAAACAGATAGCATAACAAGCCCAGAACGGGCAACAAACCCCCCCCCCACCCTGCTCAGTCCCTTAAAACTGGGAAGAGCTTCCATTCCCCAGTCCCACATCAGCACGCTGGCTGCAAACGGGGGTAGATGTGCAAGAGGCGAGCCGGGGCCCACCGGATATCCGGGGGGTGTCCGCTTGAGCACGACGCCTCTCCGCTCCTGGCCTCTCCATGTAAAATTATCGAGCAGGTGGGGGCAGGACATCAGAAAAACGGGAAGAAAAAATCCCCCTGTCATCGTTCAGTGTGTCGTCCCCCCCCCCCTGCTAGGGTGCTGATCTCCTACAGTCACGCCACACCTCGCTTAAACATAAACCGGCGGGGGAAAGGCAAAAGTTTTTCTCCTTCAGTTCCGTTCCCTTCACTTGGAAGAGTCAAAATAAAATAGAAAAAAAATATAATCTAAACAAAAAGGGGGGGGGAAAGAAAACTTTTTCCCAATGGAGGATCCTCGCAGGCAGGTGTAGGCTGCATATTATAGAAAGTAGGCTTAACTTACTGTTCTCCTGAAAGTCTCAGGGGCTCAAAACTTGTGTTGCAACGACAGGTATTAGCAGAGTGTCTTTGGTACGGCTCTCCAGCCAAGAGACTCCCGCCGGGGGTGTGGATACCCCCCAAGGTCCCACCGCGTGGCCCCCCAACAGGGCTTCTAATGCAAGGATAATAGTCAGGGGAGGGGGCCTCGGATGGAGAGACATCCGACCGAGAAAAAGGGGGGGCAAAAAGCCAACAACATGGGGGTCAGAGTCTCCATCCAAGATGCGGGGATTAGAGCAGCAAATGAGACGAGGAAGAAACAAGGAAGGTACTCACGGCTATTAGCTCAGCGGTGCGGAGGTAAGGTGTCAAGCCAGTCAGAGGCCTCTCTCGGGGTGTTAAAGAATCTGAGGGATTCGCCATCTTGGACCCTGAGCCTGGCCGGGAAAAGGACGCTGTATTTGATGTTCCGGGCCCTCAGGGCTCCCTTGACCTGGTCAAAAGACTTGCGTTGCCGTTGAGTCTCAACGGAGTAGTCAGGGAAAATCATCAGCCTTGAGTTCTGGAAACGGATTTCTCCTTGCTGTCTGGCCGCCCGGAGGACCTCGTCTCTATCCCTAAAGTTCAGGAGCCGCAGGATGAATGTCCTCGGGGGGGCTCCCGGAGGCCCTGGCTTAGGGGGAACTCTGTGCGCCCTCTCCGCAGTGTAGTGAGGGGAGAATCTCGCGTCCGGGAGGACGGATCGGAGCAAGTCCTCCACGTAGGCCGTCGGGTCCTTCCCCTCGACCCCCTCCGGGAGGCCGATGATGCGGAGATTGTTCCTCCGATTTCTATTTTCGGCGTCTTCGGCCCTAAATTCCAATGCCCTCACCTTAGTGTGGAGTGTGCGGAGAAAGGCCGAGTGGTCACTGGAATCGTCCTCGAGGAGCCCGATACGTTGCTCCGTCTCCGTGACCCGAGAGCGGAGCTTGTCCATATCCTGACGGATGAGCCCCACATCGAGCTGCACTTCCTCTATCTTGGCCGTCAGGGTGGACTGGCAGGTCGCTATGGCAGCCATCACCTCCGGGAGCCAGGATGGTCTGGAGTCCGCGGGGACCGCTGGCGGATGAGACGCCATGCGGGAGGAGCGCGTGGTGCGCGGCTCCACGTGGTAGGCCGGAGGGGGCTGAGATACCTCCGTCTGTGGAGGGAAACGAATCCTCTTTCCTTTACCGGACTGCGCCCGGGGGATCCCTCGCCTCATCCAGGTGGCAGCGGGCGGAAAGATTTGAGGCTGCAGACCACAGGAACGGATCTAATGGGAGAAGCCAGCGGAGCTCACGGAGAGTGCGACCGCTCACGTCGCCATCTTGGACACGCCCCCCGAGAGCGTCCATGTTAGGCCTTACCTCTGAGGCCTGTACCCCTGAGTCGAGACGCATCCGCGTCTTTGCCGGGCTGCTGGAGGTGGATGGCGGTCCCGGGTTCACGGGTGTCGCTTGCGGCCGTTCAGACGAATCCTCCTCATCAGGCAGGTCCGTGTAGGCCCGATCGCCTCGCGGGGAGCGGTCGCGGGCGCCATCTTGGATATTCCCTCCGGGCGTTGTGGAGAAGAAATCCGTCAATTTACGGGGGATCCTGTATTCCTTCCGCTTGCGGGAGGTTCCGGGCTGGTTCCCCACTGCATGGGGGTCTTGGTGGTGCATTTTGGGTGAGTGGATCAGCGCTAAATGCAGGTAATCCTCCGGTCAGTGCAGGAGCTGGAGATTCAGCCGTCCATACAGCTCGATGGCTAGCCACGCCCCCTCTGTTTGCAAGACTTTTAATAAACAAAATTGGGAAGAATGCTTCTTACATTGGTGGTCAGTGAGAAGAATGCTTCTTACATTGGTGGGCAGAATGTCCCCTTCATTGCTGGTCAGTGGGATATTGTCTTTGTAGTTTGTCTTTCTAGTTTATCTTGTCTTTGTAGTTTGGGTCACACAAATCATAAATAGCTGGGCACCCACGGATAAATCAAATGATTTGCTCATTATCAAGGACGTCTTTTTTTTTTTTTTTTACCTGTTTGGAGCACATTGTTCCTGTGGGAATAACCAGAAAGTGAATGTGTGGTGGAAAAATGTGCTTGAGAGGGGCTACTATGCTGAAAGGATTGGGTGGGACAAGGGTTAAAAAGCTGCTTGTGCTTACAAAGTTGTACCGAAATCGTACTGAAATCGTGTCTATATTATTCAGGTACGATTTACATGCTACTTGAGGGTTTAACATTGAGGTCTATGGACATCAACTCGCATGGAAGTTGTACCAAAGTAGTGCAGGGACTATTTTGAAGTCGGCGGCACGACTTAAAGTCGTGCCAGTTTGAATGGTGTTCATTGGAAATCATGGAGAATGACTTGTCATACGATTTTGCAGTCCAAAATCGTGAGACAAGTCGTATAAGTGTGAAAGGGGACTAATCCATCTAGGCTCTATCATCCTTCATTATCGGGACCCCTGACATTGCCTCTCCCATCAAATCTAGTCTCCTCGCCAGAGGAAGTCACCCCCGGAGAGGACCCCGGTGCGAGCAACGCATCCGGCCCTGCGTAGTGTATCCAAGTAGCCCAAATTGAGTAAAATTTGTCATATTTGTCCTTGCACTGCGCCATCCACTTCTCAGCCGCCATAATTTTATTCACCAAAGCCACCCATTCAGAACGGGTTGGTACCTGAGGCATCTTCCAATGAATCGGAATCAACCGGCGGGCCGTGTTGAACAGATGAGGCAGTGTGGACTTGCGATGCTGACTAACCGGGACAGTGGGGAAGTGGAGTAAGGACTCCAACGAGGAATCCGGTAATTCCACGTCCAGGATGAGCTTGATCTGTGAGTGGACATCCTGCCAGAAGGGTCGCAGCTTGGGGCACTCCCACCAGATGTGGAGGAAGGTGCCCCTGTCGCCACAGTCTCTCCAGCATGCATCAGAGAGAGAAGGGTAGATCTTAGTAAGTTTGGAGGAAACCCTGTACCATCTGGTCAGTACCTTTTATAGCTATTCTCCTGCATCCTCGTATCCACCGTGCTCGAGTGTGGTAAGTACATGTGGTCCAGCTGGGGCTCAGTGAAGACGTGCCAGAGGTCCCTCTCCCACTCCCGTATGAACCCCGGCTTCCCTTCGGTACGCAGGGATTGTATCAGGGTATACAGCAGAGAAATGGCATGGAGGATAGCAGCAGAGGACATACATAGCTGCTCAAAGGGGGATGCCAAGGTGGGCGACCTAACCCCCTGGGGTAGGGTGGTGAGAAAATGTCAGAGTTGCCTGTAGCGCCACTCATCCATAGGGAAAGAGCCGTACTGTTCCCTCAGCGTGGCCAAAGGCAGCAGGCCCTGGTCCTGAACAAACCTGCCACATCGGAACTCCCCATCTGCCGCCCATGTAAGAAAAAAGAACGGGTGTTCCCCCAGAGTGAATCAGGGGAAGCCGCCAAGGGGTGCCAGTGGGGAAGTCTGCAAAGCAAGCTCCCCTCTTTGTTCAGGGCATCCCAGGTCGTTAGAGCATGAGCGGCCAACCGAGAAACCAGCGCCGACAGACCCCCTATTCTCCCTATGCACCCACGGGGCATGGGACAGGTTGAGCCCCGCCAGGAACTTGTCTAGGGGCACCCACAATGTGTGCTGAACATTATGGTACCAATCTAAAATGCGATGTAGGGCCACAGCTTCGTAATATCTGCAAACCACCGGGACCCCCATCCCTCCCGCCGACTTAGGGCGCTGCGAAGTGCCAGCCGGGGGCATTTCCCATTCCAAATATTCTGAATGAATAAGCTGTTGAGGCTTGAAAAGAAGGCCCTGGGTAAGGCAATCTGCACCATCTGTAGGAGAAACAAAATTCTAGGGAGTACATTCATCTTTAACACACTGACTCGGCCCATCCAGGAAAATGCAACCTTGTCCCATTTCTTCAGGTCCATTCTAATAGCTGAGAGTAACGGCGCAAAATTACAGTCATAGAGCTGGGAGCAACTCGCAAGCAGATGGACCCCCAAATATTTCGGCGAGGAATGGCACCAAATAAAAGAGAAGGCGGACTGCAGCTGAGTGCTGAGGGAGCTATACAGAGAGGATATCCAGGCTAGCATGTTGGGGCCCAGGCCTAGCCTGGTCAAAACTGTTTTCATGTACGTCCAAAATGGAAGGATGAGGTAAGTGAAGGAGGACTGCGCTAAGGTAAAGGAAGCTATTTAGGGATTTTTTTTTTTTTTTTTTTTACCTTTACAACCCTTTTAAGACCAACTCAAAGTCTAAAGTATTTAGATCTGATCCAAGCAAGAGTATTCTTGCCACCCGCAGGGATCTGTGCCCTGAACAAATCAGGTGCATCAGATAAGGGGCACCAGACAACCCTCTATTTCGGCTCTGTATGAGTCTTCTAGGAAGGATGGTATCCTCCTTAGAGGCGGTAACCTATGACCAGTTCCATTGCAGGCCTCTACAACAAGACATCTTGTTGGCTTGGAACAGAAGAGGACAAGCCCTGGATTATCCAATGTGCTTAACTCCTCGGGCACGTTTAAGCCTAAATTGGTGGTTGCAGGATCAGAACCTGTGAAAGGCAAAATCCTTTCTCCCGGTAACTTGAAGAGTACTGACTACAGATGCCAGTCTCTCAGGCTGGGGAGTGACCCTAGAGGGGCTCATAGCTCAAGGGAAATGGTCAAGGACAGAACAGATTCTGCCCATCAACGTCCTGGAATTAAGGGCAGTACGACTGGCCTTACGGTCATGGACGGTGGAGCTTCAGGACTGCCCTATCAGGCAGAGGCGGCTCTAGGCTTTGTAAGGCCTTAGGCAAAACTTAGACATGAGGCCCCACTGATGCCCTTGAACTACGCAGCAGGCCTTCCCAGATTGAGACGCTTGCGCGGTGGATGGGAAAAATGACATGCATGGACGCAATATCACTTCTCATTGGCTGGCAGGCAGAACATCAGGAGTCTTGGGTTACGCGATAGGGGAGTGTAACAGGGCTTTTAACATTGCCAGCACACAGCGGCATTAAAGGGGTTGTAAAGGTACAATTTTTTTTTTCCTAAATGGCTTCCTTTACATTAGTGCAGTCCTCCTTCACTTACCTCATCCTTCCATTTTGCTTTTAAATGTCCTTATTTCTTCTGAGAAATCCTCACTTCCTGTTCTTCTGTCTGTAACTCCACACAGTAATGCAAGGCTTTCTCCCTGGTGTGGAGTGTCGTGCTCGCTCCCTCCCTTGGACTACAGGAGAGTCAGGACGCTCTGTACGTTGCAGATAGAGAACGGAGCTGTGTGTTAGTGGGCGTCCTGACTCTCCTGTAGTCCAGGGGAGGGGGAAAGCATGACACTCCACACCAGGGAGAAAGCCTTGCATTACTGTGTGGAGTTACAGACAGAAGAACAGGAAGTGAGGATTTCTCAGAAGAAATAAGGACATTTAAAAGCAAAATGGAAGGATGAGGTAAGTGAAGGGAGGACTGCACTAAGGTAAAGGAAGCTATTTAGGAAAAAAAATTGTACCTTTACAATCCCTTTAAGAATTCCTGTCACCTCTAAAATAAAATGCTGCAGATCAGATGTTTGGCACGCTTAAGTGAGACAGGGATCTGAGCACAGCAGTGATAAGGTCCCCTGTCAATCAAAACTGGGGTAATGTGTGTGTCGCATTATCCCTGAAGGAGCCGCTTGGTAATTTTGGGTTCCCTGTTCTGCGCCTCAACTCCAAGAACACTCTCAGCCCCTCTGACATACCTGGTTGATTGAATCACTACAGACACACATAGCGTATAGTACCTTTCACCTTACTGTGGGATATAGGCAATAAACAATTAGGCCTCGTACACACGATAGGTTAACCAGAGGACAACGGTCTGAAGGACCGTTTTCATCAGTCCAAACCGATCGTGTGTGGGCCCCATAGGTTAATTAACCTTAGGTTAAAAAAATGGCAACTTGCTTTAAAATTTAACCTATGGATTGGTAACCGATAGGTCAAAACCGATCGTTAGTAGGCACAACCATCGGTTAAAAATCCACGCATGCTCAGAATCAAGTCGACGCATGCTTGGAAGCATTGAACTTCGTTTTTTTTCAGCACGTCGTTGTGTTTTACGTCACCACGTTCTGACACGATCGTTTTTTTAACTAATGGTGTGTACGCACGACGAACCATCAGTCAGCTTCATAGGTTAACCTAGGACAACGGTCCTTCAGACCGTTGTCCTCTGGTTAACCTATCGTGTGTACGAGGCTTTACACACGTGCTTAGTAGTAGACACTTTGGGCCAGATTCTCATACATTAACGTTGCTCCTGGGCAGCGTAACGTATGTGCTGTACGCTACACCGCCGCAGGTTTACAGGTTTACATCCTGATTCTCAGAACACTTACCTGTAAACTTGCGGCGTTGTATCGTTAATTCGCTCGGCGCAAGCCCGCCCAATTCAAATGGGGCGGGCACCATTTAAATTAGGCGCGCTCCCGCGCCGAGCGTACTGCGCATGCTCCGTCGGGTAAATTACCCGACGTGCATTGCGCTAAATGACGTTGCCCCGACGTCATTTGCTTAGACGTTTACGTAAATGGCGTCCAGCGCCATTCACGGACGTCTTACGCAAACAACGTATTTTTTTTAAACTTCGACGCGGGAACGACGGCCATAGTTAACATTGGTTGCCCCTGCTAATAGCAGGGGCAACCTTACGCGTCGCGTACGCTACGGAAACAACGTAAATTCTCAGCGTCGGACGCGCGTAGGTTCGGGAATCTCGCGTACTTACCTCATTTGCATAGACGACGGGGGAAAACGACGATGCGACACCTAGCGGCGGGAAAAAAATTACTTTTAAGATCTGACAGCGTAACAGCCTTACGCATGTCAGATCTAATGGGTATCTATGCGCAACTGATTCTAAGAATCAGTCGCATAGATACCCGGGGCCAGATGAGGAGTTACGACGGCGCTAATGGTGTTGCGCCGTCGTAACGCCTTTGAGAATCTGGCACTTTTTGTCTAGAATTAGGAACTTGCATAAATGACAAAAAGTGCAGTTCACAAAGCAGAGCAGAACTGCCCTCAAGTAATAAAGGTAAACAAATATATCTATAAAAGCAGCTCTATATTAATAGCAGAAAAATCAATACGAGAATAGGTAAATCAATATTTAGCAACACAACTGTAATCTAAATGTGTCTAAAGAATGAGAGAAGGTGGGGGTTCCCCTTTTAAATGACAACAACAAACTGCACAGGGCCGGTGCAAGGATTTTTGTTTACTTATCCCTGGTCCAAGAAGTGATGACATACTAGACATGTGCATTCGTTTTCGTTTTTTTTTAACAAACGATAATGAAAGCACAGAAAACGAAAACCGAAAGATCCGACATAAACAAATGCTTTATTTTCGCTTTCGTTGCGGTTGAATGTGCCTAACCTTAACTCTATTAGTCCAATATTATTCTACATAAAGAGAAAAGATTCGACATTGAGAGAAAAGATTCGACATTGAGAGAAAAGATTCGACATAGAGAACAAAGATTCGACGAACATACGATCGCAGTAAGCGGACATTTATGATGAAATGCTCGGCCCATAGGCTATAGAAGAATTCTAATGTTGGTTGACTAGTAATAATAATTAATAAATATAATTATTATTAGTCATACAACATTAGAATTCTTCTATAGCTTGTAGGCAGAACATTCGACCGGAAATGTACGGTGGCGGCATCGTACAGTTTTGTTGCTCCGTCAAATCTTTTTTATTTTTTTAAAGATTCTGTCAGCTCTTTTTTTCCTTTTTAAAGATTCTGTTGAATCTTCTTAGAACATTCGACAGACACCATAAGCCTTCAATGACAGATTCGACCTTAATTCATTTGGATTTTCGGATGAATGCATTTTTTAACGAAAAACTAAATAAATAAAAATGAATTTCGGGAGTAACTAAATAAATGTATTTTTCGGACAACAACGAAATTCCGAAAATTCAGTGTGCACATGTCTATGACATACAGGGGGAGGCCTGGCAGCCTGTCCAGTCAAGTGGCCCATTGAACCACCCAATCAGCTCATCCATGCCCCCCTGGTTTTTCAATGCAGCCTCACCAGTGCCCATCAATGCAGTCTCACCAGTGCCCATCAATGCAGCCTCACCAGTGTAAAAAAAAAAAAATCCGCACTGTAAAAATCAGAATCCCCAGCATCTGGGGATTAGGATTTTACTGCCCCCCTATCCTGGCGCCCTGAGGTGGCTGCTTAAGCTGCCATATGGTAGTGCCTGCCATAGCCCTGGGGCCACTACAGTTATAGGGCAGTCTTTGGGCTCGGTTCACACCAGCTGTGCAACCTGACATGTGATTCGCACCACACTGCAGTGCAAATCAATGTGAAGTCTGTGCTATGCGATTTCTGCCATACAGAATGTATGGCTGAATTTGCATCGCATTTGGACCAGGATCATGCAGGACCCTTTTTTGGTCCGCACCAGAATCTGATTGCATGGGTGTTCACACCCCTGCGATCCGATTCCTGTCTGAATTGACAGTTTGCTCAGCAATATGTGAACCGATCTGGGGGTGTCATTAACTTTGTATTGACACTCCCAGAGGTTCCCATAAGGCAGTGTGAACCGCCTGCGAGTCAGGTGTGATGCAGGAACCCGCAGTGGATTCGCAGGGTTCTCGCATCGCACCAGTGTGAACCAAGCCTAAGTGCTGGTTCACACTGCAGCGATGTGGGAACCCTGCGAATACACTGTGGGTTCCCGCATCGCATGTCTCCCGGTGGCAGTTCACACTGCCCTATGCAAACTGCTGGGAGTGTCAGTTAAAAGTTAATGACACCCCCAAGTCAGTTTGCATATCACAGTGCGAACTGCAAATTCAGACAGGAATCGGATCGCATTCCTGTCCACGTGTTCGTATTCTACTGCGGACCACACTGCCTTATGCAAACTGCTGGCGAGTGTCATACAATGTTAACGACACTCCCAGTTCAACTTGCATATCTCACTGCGAACTGACAGTTCGAACATGAATCGGATCGCATGGGTGTGAACACCCATGCGATCCGATTCTGGTCCTAACACAAAAAGGGTCCGGTGCGTGTTTGAACCGAATGCGGTGCAATATCAGCCATACTATCTGTATGGTTGAAATCGCATTGCACAGACATCGCATGTGATGTGAACAGCAGTGCGCTGCAAATCACATGCGATGTCTGGAATCACAGCAGTGTGAACCAGGCCTAAGTCCTAAATCTTCATCTCTAATTGCTGGTGCATGTTGCAGCTGTGAATAGGGCCTGAATAGGGCAGTTCCAATGGATGGCAGTAGATAATGGCCGACCGGCCCTCTTACCAGACCCGGAAATACAGCAACAATGGTTCCTCCGATCAGGAATTAGCTCATTCTGGGTTGCCTGTGGCAACTCCACTGGATAATGCCCAGATCTGTATTCTGGAAATAACTTCATGGCTTTTTTCAGAAGGGATGGTGCTAGGTTGTGTGGATTTCTTTCTGGTGGTGCGGTGCAGTGGGATTCTCTCTCTCTGATGGAGTCCTCCTGGGTGCGTTTCCCCAAAATTCTCCCCAGCTCCTGGATCTCTCTCCCTCCTCTTTAACTGGGCATGCTGGGGGCTGCAGTTTCTCCCCTTAGTATTGCATGTCCAGCCCTCAGGACTACATTTTCCATAATTCTCCCTGCCCAATAAGGAGGGGGAAGAAAAAACGAGTACTGTACAGTGATGAGAGGAGGAGAGGGGGGGGGGGAAGAGCCCGCAGCAGCTTCTCTCTCTCTCTCTACACAGACACGGTCGCTCCGATCTTCTGCTGCTCTGAATTCCTCTGACAGGAGGGAGGAGGGGAATGGGCAGGAAGCATCGAGAGAGACATCCAGTCCTTTTAGCGGCGGCTTGAGCAGGGGAGATGAAGGAGCTCTCTTTCTCGGACCCGCTTCTGTCATTTGCCGGCGGCGGCTGGCGGGGAGAGCAAGCGGGATGGGGATCCGCGGCACCCGCTTACACATATCACAGGCAAATTCGGCGATCGTGGGGCTCCTGTGATCGCGAGGCCTAAGGCGATCGCCTAATTGGAGAGCCGCCTCTGCTATCAGGGTTCAGTCAGACAATGCCACTGCAGTGGCCTATATAAACCACCAAGGCGGTACCAGGAGTCGTTCAGCTCTGAAGGATATGAATCACATACTAGCCTGGGCAGAGGGACATGTGTTGATTCTATCTAAAACAATTGGCTTCCAGGTTTAATTGCCAAGTCTTAATTGAATAAGCTGAAGTTAGAAGCCGATTGGCTACTATGCACAGCTGCACCATATTCTGAGTGCACCAGCTTTGGTAAATCTCCTTTGTTCCTTGCTGCCATGTTAAAGCAAGATGGAATAGTTCTGTTTTACTTTCAGTAAAATGTATTCTTAAACCACTACACATGACTGAGTCTTCTTTTCTTCTTCTGAGTAAGCAGTTCCCCTATACCGAAGAGTTATGAAGTTCTACTAAAGGGCTCTGTCAGGAAGGGGTAGTTGGCCTATACAAGATAGGATACTGTGTTGGAGATAAGCATTTTGGTCTCCTATTAAATAATGAATTGATTATCTTAATTATTAATAACTAATACATTAATCAACTAATAATTGAAGTAGACCAACTTTTGGGGCTGCAGTGTCCTCCTGGCCTGCATGTAGCATCAATCCCTCTTGGAGCTACTGGTGATAGGGAGGATCTGAATACAAGGTGTTCACCAGATGGTACTGTACTATGGATAAGTAAGCAATGAGATCTGGGGTTTGGGTCTACAATCCCTCCCATGTCTAGTCCTTTTTGGATAGCCCTTGTGGGTTCTGGCGCTTAGAGAAACCTATAGTAAGGAGCGATTACACACTTGTGATGAATAGTGTCACTGTTACTTATCTATGATGTCATAGCCAGAGGATTGGAGCTGGATAGAAATCAAATATCTATTAATGTAAAATAATATTTTAAGGCATCACAGACAACATTAAAAAACATACAGTGTTTTCGAACCATAAAGAAGGCTTTAACTTGATTTTGAACCAAGTACCACATAATACAGACCTTAATAGAGTATTTACATCTTGGCAAATTAAATCCAGGGTGGATCGCTTTCCAGAGTGTGGCTAATCAGTCACTGTCAGGTGTTCTGTGAATGATCCTGCTGCCTTCTGAAAGCCTGTTTAATTTTTTCTTCTGCTGAATGGCAATTTCTTTTCTGGCCAATGCACCACAATCTAGAGACAAACAGTCGGCCTGATAGACGCCTATCTGAACAGATAATTGCCCACAGGTTCTGACCTCTAGGACTCGTGCAATAGCAGCATACATGGGGTTCAGCCTTATGAGCTCCTATCTGACTTGTCTAACAATTGTAAAACTTGCATTTATATACCCTTACAAGCCTTATCTTAGCCATCTCTCCAAGATATGATTGGTTGCCAAGATCTACGTCAATGTACCACCTGTTCTACAACCAGACAAACTTAATTATTTCCAGAATTCCTACAGTATATGTTCATTAAAGGGATTTATAACTGGTTTTGTCCAATTAAAAACACTTGTGTAGAGACAGTCTGGCACCCAGCTGTGATCAAACCTTCCTTGTCCCGATAAGACTCCACCAGTTTCAAAGATAAGAGATTTAGGACTTTGGGAGAATTACATTTTAATAACCCCTCCTTATGTGTTATGTCTTACTTTATAATTCTATATGTATGTATTTGTGAATTTGCAACACCTGCAATGCAAAGCATTTTGGAGGCAGCATGTGCACAGCCCTCACCCCATTCCCCTTCAAATGTATGTTAGTCTTTAGGTGGGTGGTTGGGTGACAGTAGGATCGCAGCTCAACCACCTGTTTCTACCACCTTCGTCTGGCCACCCGACATAATGAGGCCTTATTGTACTTGAACTGCTTGTTCGGATTTGTAAATACAAGGTGTGGCACGGGTTACCTTTAACACCAGGTCTAGAAATTAATAGGAACTAGTGTAAAGGGAACAGAAATACAGACATACAAATTCTAGGGGTTGGGCTTCAGTGGACTCTGGTGTATCCAATAAAGCTAACCTGTCATGACAGAGACATGAGGGTTTATATTTTCACCTGAATATAATAGCTGCCTGGCTGTATCCATTTTAGGTTGTACATTTTCCTCTTGTGACAGCTTTCTTTGAAAGACAACGTAAAAATCTGACTATTTATTTGTCTCTCTCCAATACTTACTTTCTATGTTGGTGAAGTGAAGGGATGCATTCTTGCCTTTACACTTAAAAAATGTGCATATACCATGCATTTGTAATATGTTGATATTGCTTGTAATGGGTTTTTGAATCAACAGGTATTTTATTGAGTTTTAAAAAGAGGTATACAAAAGGTTAGGTGCACATTGTAGAAATATACAGAATAATGTTCAACAACGAGAATCACATAAAGTGGAATATACAAGAAAAATATGCATTTAAATGTGGCCAGAATGGAGGCCAGTCATTAAGTACACTTAACTATTCTAACTGACATTTGTTTGTACTGTTATGACATTTAAGACGCCATGCCTCTGCCTGTCCAAATTGACCAAGCCTGGTCAAATTTTGTACAAGAGAGGGAGTTTATCGCCAGTAAGCGTTCATACATGTAGTTTTTGTTAGATAGCGGTAGTCACCTCTGAGACATTTAGGGAATTGCCTGTCTTCCATCTCCAGTATACCGGTGAAACTCGAAAAATGTGAATATTATGCAAAAGTTCATTTATTTCACTAATGCAACTTAAAAAAGGTAAAACTAATATGTTTTAGACTCATTACATACAAAGCAAGATAGTTCAAGCCATGATTTGTCATAATTGTGATGATTATGGCTTACAGCTCATGAAAACCCCAAATCCTGCAAAGGGTTCCTAAGCCTTTACAGTAAATGGTCTCTCAGTCTGGTTTAGTAGGAATCACAATCATGGGAAAGACTGCTGACCTGACAGTTGTGCAGAAAACCATCACCGACACCCTCCATAAGGAGGGAAAGCCTCAAAAAGGTAATTGCAAAAGAAGTTGGATGTTCCCTAAGTGCTGTATCAAAGCACATTAATAGAAAGTTATGTGGAAGGGAAAAGTGTGGAAGAAAAAGGTGCACAAGCAGCAGGGATGACTGCAGCCTGGAGAGGATTGTCAGGAAAAGGCCATTCAAAAGTGTTGAGGACTTTCACAAGGAGTGGACTGAGGCTGGAGTCAGTGCATCAAGAGCCACCACACACAGACGGATCCTGGACATGGGCTTCAAATGTCGTATTCCTCTTGTCAAGCCACTCCTGAACAACAAACAATGTGAGAAGCGTCTTACCTGGGCTAAAGAAAAACAGACCTGGTCCGGTGCTCGGTGGTCCAAAGTCCTATTTTCTGATGAGAGCACATTTTGGATCTCATTTGGAAACCAAGGAGTCAGAGTATGGAGGAAGAATGGAGAGGCACACACTGCAAGATGCTTGAAGTCCAGTGTGAAGTTTTCACAGTCTGTGTTGATTTGGGGAGCCATGTCATCTGCTGGTGTTGGTCCACTGTGCTTCGATAAGTCCAGGGTCAACGCAGCCGTCTACCAGGAGATTTTGGAGCACTTCATGCTTCCTTCTGCAGACGAGCTCTATGGGGATGCTGACTTCATTTTCCAGCAGGACTTGGCACCTGCCCACACTGCCAAAAGCACCAAAACTTTGTTCAATGACCGTGGGATTACTGTGCTTGATTGACCAGCAAACTCGCCTGACCTGAACCCCATAGAGAATCTATGGCACATTACCAAGAGAAAGATGAAAGACATGAGACCAAACAATGCAGAAGAGCTGAAGGCCGCTATTAAAGCATCTTGGTCTTCCATAACACCTCAGCAGTGCCACAGACTGATATCTTCCATGCCACGCCACATTGAGGCAGTAATTGCTGCAAAAGGGGCCCAAACCAAGTAGTGAGTACATATGCATGCTTATACTTTTCAGAGGTCCGATATTGTTCTATGTACAATCCTTGTTTTATTGATTGCATGTAATTATCTAATTTTCTGAGATTGTAGATTTGGGGTTTTCATGAGCTGCAAGCCATAATCATCACAATTATGACAAATCACAGCTGGAACTGTCTTGCTTTGCATGTAATGAGTCTCATATATTAGTTTCACCTTTTAAGTTGCATTAGTGAAATAAATGAACTTTTGCACAATATTATAATTTTTCGAGTTTCACCCGTAGAGTCATGAAGGAGTGGAAGAGGACTCCGGTGGCAACCTGTGACACTCTGGTGAACTCCATGTCCAAGAGGGTTAAGGCAGTGCTGGAAATAATTGTTGTTGCCAGCGATTTAGACATTAATGGTTGTGTGTTGAGTTATTTTGAGGGGACAGCAAATTTACACTGTTATACAAGCTGTACACTCACTACTTTACATTGTAGCAAAGTGTAATTTCTTCAGTGTTGTCACATGAAAAGATATACAGTAATAAAATATTTACAAAAATGTGAGGGGTGTACTAACTTGTGTGAGATACTGTAAATTCCCACCTACATACAACGATTTGGCTTTGGGATTTCTCAGAATGTTTATGAAAAAATTATAAATCAACATGTTTATGCAGGACTGTTACCTTATTTTCCGGCGTATAAGACGACCTTGTATACCTAAAAATATCCCCCAAAAATCGGGGGTCGTCTTATATTAGTATTAGTATTATATGCAGAGTCAGACTGCGGGCGTCCATTGTTCAAAAGCCGTGCCTCCTCCTCGGACGTCCAAGATAGGCGGAACACTGAACACAGGCTCTGCTGGGAAACCGTGTTCTTTTCCGTGATAGGCGGAACACTGTTTCCCAGCAGAGCCTGTGTTCCGCCTATCTTAGACGTCCGAGGAGGAGGCGCGGCTTTTGAACACTGGACGCCCGTAGCCTGATTCTGTATGTCAGGAATAAGATATGTAAATGGGCACCGTGAGGTGAGGCATGCAATGGGCACCGTGAGGCATGCAATGGGCACCGTGAGGCATGCAATGGGCACCGTGAGATTTAAAAAAAAAAAAAAAAAAGCTGACTAAAGCCTGTTCCTGTCAGCGGTTGTTCTGGCTACCCCTCAGCTTCTAGACAGACTAGTCGGAAGGGGGTCGTCTTATAAGGCAAGTATATCCCAAAACCTTTTAGCTAGAAAATTAGGGGGGGGGGGGGTCGTCTTATACGCTGGCAAATACGGTATGTCCCTGTTTTTTTATTTTAGCTATTCTTAGGCTTTAAGTTATAAGCTGTTCAGCAAACACAAAAGAGGCAACACAAAGAAATTCTCACCTATTTCAAAGTCATATTTTATTACAATTCACAAAAGAATTTACATGGTAAAAGATACAAGAGTAGTAAGCTGATCCTACACTTTCAGATTGGTGCGGTCGTGGTATTTCTGGTAAGGATCATCGACGTACCAGTTCCTCCTCTTCCAGAAGGATGTTGTCATTTTATCAAGCAGTTTGCTCTGCGTTTTGTTACAGAAAACGATTTCTCTCAGGCGTTTTTTCCTGGCTGCCCTTTTCTTCCACAGTTTCTTCTTATAACCGGCCTGCGAAATGAAAAAGTTTATTAGAATTTATAAAGAACGCCAGTGAAAACACAAATCAGTTAAAAACATACATAGCATCAGGTTATATCCACTTGATAGGAGTTTATTTTAAATGCGAGCTCTGCATGGACAAAGCTTTAACCAGTCTTCAATTATTTCAATAAAATTTGGGTGGAAGCACCCGGGCAACCCAGTCACGATTATTTTTTCTTGATTGGTAGTGGCTTAAACCTTTATGTATAACTTTACTGATTGAGAGCCTCTTCCAAAAACACATTCCTCTCTCTGTATTGAATATATATATATATATATATGTGTGTATGTGTGTATGTGTGTATGTGTGTATGTGTGTATGTGTGTATGTGTGTATGTGTGTATGTGTGTATGTGTGTATGTGTGTATGTATATATATATATATGTATGTGTATATATATATATATATATATATATATATATATATATATATATATATATATATATATATATATATATATATATATATATATATATATATATATATATATATATATATATATATATATATATATATATATACACACATATATATATATACACATATATATATATACACACATACATATATATATATATACACACATATATATACACATATATATACATACACACACACACACACACACACACACATACATACATACACACACACACACACACATGCACTTTTGCACGCTGAAAGTTCTCACCCGGCTAACCTTATACGTAGCATTCCATATGCACAGTATTTAAGGTTACGACGAAACTGTACCCACACCAATGACTTCATCCAACAGGCTAACCTGTTACTGTAACCTCTTGCGTGCAAGCGTAGCCGTAAGTCACTCTTACGTAAGGCTTTTAATCAAGCACTTCGGCAGTCACGCACTTCTATACTATATAAGACCAAGACTTACAACCCACAACAGACAGTCAGATTCATCACTCGGTACTCCAGTCAACATACTGGAGTACGTAATATAATGGAGAGACACTTGTCACTATTTTGTGAGGATCCAATACTTACAAAATATGTAAACTCCAAACCAGAAATCACTTTCAGGAGATCAAGATCACTCCAAGACAAACTGACGTCCAGTCACTACACTAACCGTTTAAGTTCACATACTCCAGCAAATGGCATGACCCAATGTGGCAAATGTCCTTTTTGCCCCTGGATAAAAGTAGGCACCAGTTTCATGTTGCCTAATGGAGAGTTGTTTGTTCCAAACTTTCACGCCAATTGCGATACCCAGGGGGTAGTCTACCTAATGACTTGTAAATGTAAGGCCTTTTATGTGGGTAAAACCATCAGAAATTTTCGTTCAAGAATAAAGGATCACATTTACTATTCAGCTGGTGGTAAAATGATCACTTCAATCAGTAGACATCTTGATCTCTACCATAGATTTGACACCTCCAACATATAATTTATTGCCCTCGCTGTAATCCCTAGGGATCCACGAGGCGGCGACTGGGATAAGCAAGTTCTCCGCAGAGAAACTTTATGGATAGAATGTTTAAACGCTCTACAGGCCCCAGGCATAAATAAAGCCCAATCTTATAGACCATTTCTATAAACAGCTCAGTTTGTACTGAGTCGTTTTGGAGGGTCATCTCTATTTGGTCTGGTCAAAAATATATATCAGTGTTTTAATGTATGTCACCGACATCAGTTATCTAGTGCTCCTTTACACTCAAATTCTCCATTCATCATTCAATACCTAATTCTGTTCTTGTTCATTGCTGAAATGGTACGCACTTTGTTCCATTAGAATTCTAAAATGGTCCTGCTGCAATTCAATTTATACCTTAATATTTGTCTTATATACACATACCTCATTCCGCATGTGTTTTTTAGCCAACTCTGCTCGCGTTTTAGGAAAATTCATTTTTTGGAGTTTTTCTGTCCAATAATACTGTTTACTTTCATTTTTGTATTATTCATTATCACTATGCTATACTAGGTGCATATTGATATGTCGACCCACTTCCCGATGCCCTGTTCCCCTCTTCAGGGGCTTTTGGCAACCTTGGAGACACTTTTCTATATTACTGGCTATTTTAGGTTACCCTTTGAACATTATGTGCCCGCTGCCGACATCGCCAGTCAATTTCAACACCGATCGCCATGTCACTACGGACCAC
The DNA here is from genome assembly GCF_905171775.1 of Rana temporaria. Classification (NCBI taxonomy): domain Eukaryota; kingdom Metazoa; phylum Chordata; class Amphibia; order Anura; family Ranidae; genus Rana; species Rana temporaria. The sequence goes on from NC_053489.1 coordinate 611,729,029, forward strand.
TAGGTGGCGATCTTACACCTGCTGGTCTGTCCTTTGCTGCTGTGATGCATCTGCGGTGCTCTACCTCCTTGGTACGCACTGTCGGATGTTACAGTGATCTTACAGGCATTTGTCCTACGGCGACTTGGCTCTCAGGTTAGCAGATTTACCTTTGCAGCTGTTCTGAGCCATGTTCTCTACACACTATGGTGTTTGATCTGGCTATTTATCCCTATGTTTTGCAGTGACTTTACCGGGTTTTGGTCTATGTGCTCTGTTTGTGAACCCTCATTGACAACCACCTAAGAGATGTATTTGAAGCCTGCTCATTTGGAATAGTTTGGCGACATTTCAATCTATCCATACCTCTCCATAGTTCAGGCTCATTCACTGGCTAGAGTGTGGGTAAGTTAATTACCATCTCTAATGTGAACCCTGTAGCCATTTAACTATTATACTCAAGTGAATTTAATTTAATTCATTTTCATGATCTATTTTGCAGTTACTTTCCCTCTAGCCATTATATCAACCCAGTCTGCTGTAGGCGTTTTGACCCTCCTCTGACAGCTGTATACACGCTTTCTGTGCATGCTGTTATCTTTTACTGCAGAACATTTTTTCTGCTTTTTATTTTTGAGACCGGAATATCGTATATATATATGCCTAGTGAGTATTCTTACTATTACCATTATTACTTGATTGTTTTGCTATACTTACTTTATTATATCTTTTATGCTACATTATTCTGCACGCCCCCATAATGTTCTCATTTGGGTCCTTTGTTGCCATCCTTGGTGTCCCGAAGGCTTTTGAGGAAGCGTGGTGACACGCGAAACATGTCAAGCTCATCCAGTCTCCGCTCCAAACTATACCAAGTATAAGTGGCCAACCCACCCTCCAAGCTTATTCTGTGACATTTTATTCTATTTTGCCTTGGAAGTGTATTTATTATGGTATCTCCCACTCATTATACTTATGTTGTTTGGTTATGGACTGGTGCCTAAGTATGTTGCTTTATTAAGTGTTTTGGGAAATATATTCTCTACGTAAACTATCCTAATAAATAATTTTTATATTTTTGATAAATATTGGTTCATTACTGTGCCTACAAAGTCCATGAATAGCCCCTTGTATTATTCTTTCTTTAACCAGTCTTCGCTTTGAAATGCCTTAAAAATACTTAAGTGGAAATTTGCCTTCTGTCCTCCCCATCTGTGCTCTATGCTGGCATAGATGGGTAACAGCCATACATCTTAATTGCCAGCATCCTTACACATATTCATATTGCAAAAGATAGTGGGGTATAGAGGTCAACCGATATGAGTTTTTCTCTGGCCGATATATAATGCAGATTAAGAAAAAAAAAAAAAAAAAAAAAAAAAAAAAAAAAAAAAAAAAAAAAAAAAAAAAAAGTACACACCTCACCTACTCCACTCCTTCCTGCTTGCTCCTGTCACTCTAGCACACACCTGATGTCCTCAGTACAGATGGCACTGGCAGGTGGCACTGGTTTGGAACTGGCAGGTGGCACTGGTTTGGAACTGGCAGGTGGCACTGGTTTGGAACTGGCAGGTGGCACTATTAGCACTGGTTGGCACCGATTGACACTATTGGCAGGTGGCAATGGCAGTTGGACCTGGTTGGCACCGATTGGCGGTGGCACTGGCTGGCGACACTGGCGGATGACACTAATTGGCGGTGGCTGGGGGCACTGGCAGGTTTCACACTGAGCCGAGTGTAACTGTGTGTGACACAGGAGAGAGAGTGCTGTAAGAGTTGAGTTTGATGTGGGGGTGGGCAGGACCCGGCCACGGTGGGCCGGACCCAGCAGCTATATTACACCAGCCAATGATTGAGCTGCTTAAGAAAGGGGGCGGGGTCACATGTAGCGGCCCGCCCAGATACCATCCCATTGGCTGTAGCTGCTGGGTCCCACCTACCCCCGACATCAAGTTCAATATCCGACAGCTCTTCTCTCTCTCCCCCCCCCTCTGTTACTTGTCAGTTTCACACTCAGTGCGGCGCTTGATGCTTGCCAGAGCCGCCGAGTGTGGAGAAGGGAGGTGGAACTGCGGTCAGTGTAAAATATCGGCCTAAATTTGATAATAGTCGGCCAATGCCAATTTATCAAAAATGGCCAAGTATCGGCCGGTTGACCTCTAGTGGGGTGACCAGGTCTGTTAGATTAAGGGGTGCCTGTTGGACTTTGTCCTCATATTTAGACACCCTCCTTTGCAGCCACCTAACTAGTTCAGGGGAGCCAATGTGCGTTTCTTGTATTGTATATATTTTCCTGGGAAAGGGATTCATTTTCTATTTATTTTACAGTTAATTTAGTTGGTATTTTGCAGGTTATATTGGAAAAAACAAAAAACAAAAACACAAGATCGAGATGATTTTTAATAACACTTCTTGGGAATGCATCACAGATTTACAAGGAAATTTGAAGAAGCTTGAGGTCATATGAATAAATATTTGCTCCTACTCCTCTAATGTTTTGTTTTGAATTCTTAGAATTTCTCATAACCGATCTCTAGAGCAGTGGTTCTCAACCTTCTAGTGCCGTGACCCCTTGTTAAAATTTCCCAAGTTGTGGGGACCCCTAACAGTAAAATAATTTTTGTAGAGGATGTTGTCGGCACCCAAGGCAAGACAAGTAATTTGCGCCCATAACCCATGGACATTTATCGCTCCCTGAGTCCCTTCCACTCGTACGGTATTAAAACCCCTTATGGTACATACTTTCTCTTTTTTTCCCTTTTATCTCTCTCTATCCTAATTTCTTGTTGTTGCCCCCCCCCCCCCCCACATACCTCGCTCTCTAGCCGTCTTTCTTGTTCTCTTATTCTTCCTCCCCCTTTTTCTTTGTTCCTCCCCCTCTTTTCATATATTCTTTATTTTTTATTCCCTCTCTTACTCTTTGGTGGGGGGTGAGGGGAATGGTATGAGTGGCAGTGCAGCGGGGGGTTCTCATCAGCCAACTTTGGTGCTCTTGATCTGAGAACTGTAGTGGGGGCTTTTAATGGCAACTATAATCACAGGTAGTGTTACTCACTGTGTCTCTGACTTTGTGGTGTCTTGTAGCAGTGACACCTATGCGAGAAATCAGGAGATAGGGTCTCCTCCAGCCCCTCCCACTTCACATTCCTCACCAGTCAGCTGACCTCTAGTCTCTACCCCCCAGCCATGCCATGAACTGAATGGGCGGCTGCAATGAAGCTGAGTGGGCAGCCGCATGCTCCAGGAACAGCCCAGCTGGACCGCCACAGACTCCAGTGGCAGCTGCGAAAAGGCTGGTGAAGCGGTGCAGGCTTCAGGAACAGCCCAGGAACCCAAGGACCCCTGGCAAATCATCATTTGACCCCCGAGGAGGTCCCGATCCCCAGGTTGAGAACCACTGCTCTAGAGTGTTTGTGTCCAACACTATTGTTATTAATGAACTAATGCAAACTGTTCTGATGTTAATATTTACGTCTTGCTGATCATGTAATGCAAAGTGGCATGGAGTGTGGTCCTTAACCACTTCAGCCCAGGAGGATTTGGCTGCAAAAATGACCGGGCCACCTTTTGCGATTCGGCACTGCGTCGCTTTAACTGACAATTGTATGGTCGTGCAACGTGGCTCCCAAACAAAATGTACGTCCTTTTTTTCCCCACAAATAGAGCTTTTATTTGGTGGTATTTCATCATATCTGCGGTTTTTATTTTTTAAACAAAAATAGAGCAACGATTTTGAAAAAAAAAAAAAAAAAAAAAAAAAAAAAAAAGTAATATTTTTGACTTTTTGCTATATAAATATACCCCCAAAAAATGATATATATTATATATTCTTCCTCAGTTTAGGCTGATATGTATTCTTTGACATATTTTTGGTAAAAAATTAATCAAAGCAATCGCTTATTGATTGGTTTGAGCAAAAGTTATAGCGTCTACAAAATAGGGGATAGTTTTATGGCATTTTTATACATTTTTTTTTTACTAGTAATGGCGACGATCAGCGATTTTAAAGCGGGAGTTCACCCATTTATAATTTTTTTTTTTTTCTCCCCTAGATTCCTGCTCGTTCGGTCTAGGGGAATCGGCTATTTGTAGTAAAATATGAGCAGTACTTACCCGTTTTCGAGCTGCATCTTCTTCCGTCGCTTCCGGGTATGGGTCTTCGGGAGCGGGCGTTCCTTCTTGATTGACAGCCTTCCGAGAGGCTTCCGACGGTCGCATCCATCGCGTCACTCGTAGCCGAAAGAAGCCGAACGTCGGTGCGGCTCTATACTGCGCACCGACGTTCGGCTTCTTTCGGAAAATCGTGACGCGATGGATGCGACCGTCGGAAGCCTCTCGGAAGACTGTCAATCAAGAAGGAACGCCCATTCCCGAAGCCCATACCCGGAAGCGACGGAGAGGATGCATCTCGTAAACGGGTAAGTACTGCACATATTTTAAAATAAATAGCCGATTCCCCTAGTAAAAACGAGCAGGAATCTAAGGGGGAAAAGTGCCCTCTAAGGGTGAACCCCCGCTTTAATTGTGAATGCGACATTATGGCGGACACTTGACGCCATTTTGGGACCATTTTCATTTACACAGCGATCAGTGCTATACAAATCCCCTTATTACTGTGTAAATGACACTGGCAGGGAAGGGATTATACACTAGGGGCGAGGAAGGGGTTAAGTGCGTCCTAGGGAGTGATTCTAACTGTGTGGGGGCTGGACTACATGTGACACGACACTTGTCACTGCTCCCGATGACAGGGAGCAGAAGATCAGTGTCCTATCACAAGGCACCGTCGGAAATAGAGTCCGCGGGTCCCGTGGTCACGAAGCTCGCAGCAGAGGTGCCCACACGGCGCAAAATTCAATGATATATATATATATATATATATATATATATATACACACACACACACACACACACACACACACACACACGCGTTTCTTTGCGCAGCCGTGCCATTCTGCCGACGTATATGTACAGGACGCGGTCAGCAAGTGGTTAAGGCCCACATGACGCACATATGCAACCATGGCGGACAATTTTTATTTTTATGAAAACGGTGCTAATCATGATCCCATCAATATTCTTACCTTCCTTCGAATCCAGAGCCCACAGTGTAGACGCATAAATCGTTCCACTACAGATTTCACAGACTTCCTCTTCCCTTTTCGAACGCCGAAATATGTGACCGGTCTGCATGACTGTTGGAGAATGCTTGGAAGCAGCGGTAACACCCTATGAAAATAATATTGCCTGTGTCAAAATGCTGTATACAGATTTACCACTTATGTTACGAACTAAAATTTCCAGGGTATCCCAGCTTTTTTTTTTTTTTTTTGGCTCTATAAGACAGTGTTTCTCAACTCCAGTCCTCGAGGCGCCTCAACAGGTCATGTTTTCAGGATTTCCATTATTTTGCACAGGTGACTTGATCAGTTTCACTGCCTTAGTAATTACCACAGCCGTTTTATCTGAGGGAAATCCTGAAAACATGAACTGTTGGGGCGCCTTGAGGACTGGAGTTGAGAAACACTGCTATAAGAAAGATGAAATTTGCCACTTCAACCCATCAATGCATTTACAATTTACAAAATTACTAATAAGTAAAAGTTCAGATGCATGTAAACCCCAAATCTATTTTTGACTGTTTGGCATCAAGTCTCACTGTGTACAGTTTTTCCCTAAATAAGAACTGCAGTGTGCTCACATCATTTATAATAAAAACATCTTTGCCATTCTGACGCTTCCCTCCAACCACTTTGTACATTATTTTATATATACTGTGATTCTGTACTTGCCAAATATGCTGCAGAAATCTCCCTCCACTGAGTCTCCCTGCATCCATATTAACTGTTTATTTCCTGTATTTACACAGACGCACACCTTCAGCTCTCATTGGCCCTCTTATGACTCACCCCCCCTTCCTGGCAAAGGAGAGTGAGAGAGAGCGCTGTAATGTCATAAGCCTAGGCTAAAACAAGGGCAGAGGATTTATTAGATGGAAAGATGAAAAAAAATGAAATTACTGAAGGTCCGCTTTAACAAATCATTTTGTTTTTTTATGTTGAGATCCTGTCAGTAGCTGCACTTCCAGCTGCAGGCTGACAGTGTTCATCCACTACCCCACAATTACAGTGCCTTCAAAAAGTATTCAGACACCTTAACATTTTCCATATTGTCATGTTACAACCACAAATTTAAATGTATTTTATTGTGATTTTGTGTGATAGACCAACACAAAGTGGCACATAATTGTGAAGTGGAAGGAAAATTATATTTAATTTTTTTTTTACAAATAAACGTGTGAAAAATATGGCGTGCATTTGTATTCAGCCCCCCTGAGTCAATACTTTGTAGAACCACATTTCACTGCAATTACAGCTGCAAGTCTCTTTGGGGATGTCTCTACCAGCTTTACATATCTAGGAGTAACATTTTTGTCTATTCTTCTTTACAAAATAGGCCAAGCTCTGTCAGATTGGATGGAGAATGTCTGAACAGCATTTTTCAAGTCTTGCCAAAGATTCTCAATTGGATTTAGGTCTGGACTTGACTGGATCATTCTAACACATGAATATGCATTGATCTAAACCATTCCCTTGTAGCTCTGGCTGTATATTAGGGTCGTTGTCCTGCTGCAAGTTGAACCTCTGCCTCAGTCTCAAGTCTTTTGCAGACTCCAACAGGTTTTATTCTAAGACTGCCCTGTATTTGGCCCCATCCATCTTCCCATCAACTCTGACCAGCTTCCCTGTCCCTACAGAAGAAAAACATCCCCACAACATGATGCTGCCACCACCATGTTTCACAGTGGGAATTGGTGTGTTCAGGGTGATGTGAAGTGTTAGTTTTCCAACACAGAGTTTTGCTTTAAGGCCAAAAAGTAAAATTTGTCAATTTCTCCAACCTGAGCTGTTGATCTCTGCAGCTCCTCCAGAATTACCACCTCTTGCATGCTTCTCTGATTAATGCTCTCCTTGCCCGGCCTGTCAGTTTAGGTGGACGGCCATGTCTTGATAGGTTTGTAGTTGTGCCATACTCTTTCCATTTTCGGATGATGGATTGAATGAACAGTGCTCCCTGAAATGTTCAAAGCTTGGGAATTTTTTTTTAGAACCTAACCCCGCTTTAAACTTCTCCACAACTTTATCCTTGACCTTTATGATGCCGTTTGTTCACCAAGGTTCTCTATCAAACCTTTGAGGGCTTCACAGAATAGCTGTATGTATACTGAGATTAAAATATTACACACATGGACTCTATTTACTAATTAGGTGACTTCTGAAGGCAATTGGTTCCACTTGATTTTAGTTAGGGGTATTAGAGTAGAGTATAGGGGGTCTGAATACAAATGCACGCCACACTTTCCAGATATTAATTTGGTAAAAAAACTTACGTGCCACTTTGTGTTGGTCTATCTTTTAAAAACTCAATAAAATACATTCACAGTTTTGGTTGTAACATGACAAAATGTGGAAAATTCAAGGGGTATGAATACGTTTTAAAAGCACTGCAATAGCAGCATCTTCAGCCTGCCATGTGACCTTCTTCAGTTGGCCATAGGAGTTTTTTTTATCAGATCCATTAGGCAGCCCAATGGCCCACTAAAGTAGCTCACCTGGGAGGCTGAAAATGCAGCTGCAGGGTAGTTCAATAATCATATCCTCATCTGAGATTAAAGAAGAAATGAGGGGTTAAGGTACTTTTTTAAATATGCTGGCTTAACCACTCAAGACTCGGACCTTTATGCAGGTAAAGGGCCCGGCCAGTTTTTGCGTTTCGGCACTGCGTCGCTTCAACTGACAATTGCGCGGTCGTGCGACGTGGCTCCCAAACAAAATTGGCGTCCTTTTTTCCCACAAATAGAGCTTTCTTTTGGTGGCATTTGATCACCCTCTGCGGTTTTTATTTTTTGCGCTATAAACAAAAATAGAGTGACAATTTTGAAAAAAAAAAATCAATATTTTTTACTTTTTGCTATAATAAATATCCCCCAAAAAGATATAAAAAAAAAACTTTTTTTCCCCCCCCCCTTAGTTTATATTCTTCTACCTATTTTTGGTAAAAAAAAAACAAAAAAACGCAATAAGCGTTTATCGATTGGTTTGCGCAAAATTTATAGCATTTACAAAATAGGAGATAGTTTTATTGCATTTTTATAATTATATATTTTTTTTTTTTTACTACTAATGGCGGCGATCAGCGTTTTTTTTTTGTGACTGCGACATTATGGCGGACACATCGGACAATTTTGACACATTTTTGGGACCATTGTCATTTTCACAGCAAAAAATGCTATAAAAATGCATTGTTTACTGTGAAAATTGCAATTTGGGAGTTAACCACTAGGGGGCGCTGTAGGGGTTATGTGTGACCTCATATGTTTTTCTAACTGTAGGGAGGCGGGGGTGGACGTGTGACGTCATTGATCGTGTTTCCCTATATTAGGGAACAGACGATCAATGAAGCTGCCACTGTGAAGAACGGGGAAGCTGTGTTTACACACAGCTCTCCCCATTCTTCAGCTCTGGGGACCGATCGCGGGACTCCGGCGGCGATCGGGTCCTGCGGCCACGGAGCTTCATACCGGGTCGCGGGCACGCGCCCCACGGCTGGGCACTTAAAGAGGAAGTACAGGTACGTCCTTGTGCCCAGCCATTCAGCCGACGTATTTGTGCAGGAGGCGGTCCTTAAGTGGTTAAAGGGGTTGTAAAGGTACTTGTTTTTTCACCTTAATGCATTAAGGTGCAAAAACACCCGACGATTAGCAGCCCCCTGGCCAACCCCCCCCCCCCGTTTACTTACCTGAGCCCTCGAAAGCCCAGCGTCGTTAACGCGTTGGCTTCTCAGCTCATTCATTGGATGATTGATAACAGCGCAGCCATTGGCTCCCGCTGCTTTCAATCAAATCAATGATGCGGCTCGCGGGGCCAAGTGATACAGTCGGCACCTATGGCCGCCGACTATCACAGAAGCGCGCCCGCAAGCTAACCCCCCTGGGAAAGCGCTTCCCAGAAAGGGGGTTAGCTCTTGAAGGGAGGAGCCGAGAAAGCCGCCAAGGAACCCCAGAAGACGAGGATCGGGGCCACTCTGAAAAACGAGCTGCACAGTGGAGGCAAGTATGACATTTTTTTTTTTAAAGGAACCTTTACAACCCCTTTAACATGGGTGTATAATAAGGTGCAATTCACCATGTGGACTTCTTTTACTTACAGTTTTAGTAAGCACTATCCCTATATCTGACAGGAGCGATGTGACTCCCCGATTCTACCCTCTGCTGTCCATTTGCAGAAGGCTTTGTATTTTGTGATTGGGCTCATAAGATACAGAATATTCTGTTATTGGACAAGAGGAAAAGAGAGTTGGCCAGTGTGGCTGCAAACAACTCATAAGGTTCATCTTTGGAGTAAATCAATAATCCCATGGCTCAGTAAAAATGTGAATAGTAAAGCCGTCTGCAAAACCTCCTTCTAGATTCAGCCATGACCATGCCACTTATACATGTTCCACTTTTCTGCAAAGTAACAGCACAGTGCCTGGTTTACTGTTCAGGTGAGTGTCTGTTCAGCAGATGCAGCCACATATCCCAGTGGTGGAGGGGCAGAAAGAAAGGGTTAATTAATGAAGTAACTGCCCTTCTAAACATTCAAACAGCAAACAGACTATTACTAGGCCCTATATGAAAGATTAAGTGCCCATGCTGGAAAAACAAAGAGGGAGAAAAGAAATGGCAGCCAATTCACGATTATGGTAATATTTGTTAACTATTTAGCCTTACCTTTAATTCTCCTTTGAAGTGAAATTTTGGCTATGCACCTAAATAGCCATTAAACTGTCCCCTCCCCCCTAACACCACCTATGCCAACTAATCTTTGTAGGAAAGATACTTGCCCATTTTTAGCCTGCTCCGGGGCAGTCACATGACCTCCGTATCAACCAGCTTCAGTTACAGGGGAGGAGAGAGCACTCCAACAAGGACTGCTCCCTCCTCTCCCCTGCAGCTGTGTTGGCTGGCACAGGGGAGCCAAATCAGATGCCCGGATCGGAGGCTAGTTAGGTGTATAATCCGGAATTCCACTAAAAAACACATACAAATAGATCCAGACAACAGCAAGAAAATGACCTCACCTGCTGAGTATAGAGGTGTTCTGTGTCAATAGTTGGGTATTAGATGGAGACAAGAAGACCCCTGGTGTGGATTTAGTGAGCCCGGATATTCCTCTTACATGACTGGTTACAGGGGGAGACAGCACAGGCTTCCAGAGGACTGCAAAAGACAAGAAAGAAATCACTACATCTACACAGCAGACAATATAAATGAGAGTATGGGGGATGCCAGATAAATTTATAGTAGTCAAAGCCCTTGTGCACACGGGTACATTCTGAATGTCGCCTGCTTGTGGAGGAACCGATTGAACGTCACTCAGTGCATGGTCCTGCGCTGTTTGACAAAAGCTTTTCATTCGATCGGAATTTTGTTGATGGAGCCTGTTGGAAAATTTACAGTTGAACAGTGGCTGCATCGGCTGTTCTCGTATTTTCACAACCGTCCAGGCCAGCTGTCAAAATACAATAGCCACAGCGGGAGTTTCATTTATCCCCATTGTATAGTATGGATGGAAGAAACTTTTCAGCTCGTAGGTTAGCTTTAGTAATCGGTCCATTTGTAACCGATCTTTTGAAAAGAGAAGGAAAATGCACTACCATGCGGGTTTTTCATTTATCCATTTAGCATCGTTTTCATTTCCTCTCAATTCACCCCAGAGATTAATCTGATGCTGCCTGGTAAAGGAGCTACTTTCCTCCCTGCTTTTTAAGTACCAGTCGCTGAAAACAGTCTTCATCTGTAGATGAATCAAATGAGATTCACCCATTCAAGTATAAAAAGGTCCTTTGGGAGCAATGTTATATCCACCAGGACTGGCTGTAGTTTGGAGCAGCAGAAGAATGGATATCAATGTTGTTTACCAGGGAGCATCCAGATGTATCTCTGAGGTTGTAAATGGACAGCAGAGTCTGTTTACTCCCAGCTGCCTATACAGCAGAGCAGGCTCTGCCATTGTGTCTGCTTTGCAGAAGACCCCTTTCACACTGAGTGCTGTGTGAAGCTTGAGTGCTTTCACACCGGGGCGGTAAGCTTGTGGGACATTAGAAAAAGTCCCGCAAGCAGCATCTTTGGAACGGCGTGGGAGCACTGTATATAACGCTTCTACGCCACCCCTGCCCATTGTAATAGGCAGCACTTCAGAAGTGCAACACGGGCGCTTTTAACCCTTTCTTTAACCACTAGCGGCCAAAAAGCACTGCTAAAACCAGCAGTGCTTTACAGCTAACAGACCTGCTACACCAGTTTGAAAGGGCTCTAAACTCATCCGCCCTACTTTGCTCTGATCAGCAGGGGTTCAGTGGACAGATCCCCTGTCCATCTCAATGTAAAAGGGACCTTATTGTCAACCAGTATATTGAGCATATTTATCAATGTGGCATATAGGACAATTTGCTCAATATTTGCTTCCCCATAGCAAGCAATGTGATCTTTCTCCCAGTGCATTATGAAACAACAAAAAGAAGAGAATTGTCCCCCAGCCACAAGACTCAAAAGGGGGAGATTTACTAAAACTGTTGCGCACATAGTATCTGGTAAACTGTGCATACTAACCAATCAGCTTCTAGGTTTTAACCCCCGGTTCACACAATGCAGCTTTACAATTGTGCCACTTCAGTGCGATTTCATGTCTGGCTTGCCAATATCTATGCCACTTCATGCACAGACGTCTATGCAAGTCACACATGAAATCACCAAAGATAGTGCAGGAGCCTTTTTCATAGTCGTTCTGATTTGAACGATTCCGTAGCCACAAACAGAGTACGACATGTCATGTGCTTTTAAACTTTCAGGTCGCACCAGCGTGAACTGGACTAATTGTTCAGCTCATCTGAACAAGCTGAATTTAAAAGCCGATTGGATACTATGCACAGCTGCACCAGATTCTGTGTGCTCCAGTTTTAGTAAATCTCTCTCAGTATGTATGCAAGACTTTTGTAACATATCATAGAACCAAATACATGTGTGAATAGGAAGCAGCCTGCACCAAGTTTATGTGTTGCCTACTAGTTATGGGGCAGTGAAGCTGCAGCTACGTATTTAATAAGTACCGGGAACTGTCCTGGAACTAGAATGCAACACACGGATAGGGGAATACTTGCTTCCCTCAGTATTCAAAGCCTAACTCCCAGTTTACTTTAAGTAGTTCATTTGGGCCCTGCTGGCCCAAACCAAATTGGCCAAAGTCAGTATTGTATAAACTGTATGTAGCGTCATATACATGCATTATATAGTGCCGTGTTCAGCGGTAGTACAGGGAATTCTCACCTGCTGCCGGAACAACATTTGGTCAGGCTGAGCGCTGCTTAGTCCTTTACAGATAGACTTGTATTCTCAGACACTGCATACAGGGGTTCATTTGATTGGCTAAGGTAGATATTATGATGTCACCTGCCCACCTCTCCTCCCTCAGAGGCAGGCTTATCTTCATTGATAAAAATACACAGCTTCCTGTGACTGGTTGAGCCTGACTAAATTTTGTCCCAGCAGCAGATGGGAAGTTCCTGCATCACTGCCAGAACACATCGCTGTACAGTTGTGCTCAAAAGTTTGCATCCCCCTTGGAGAATTGGTAATATACAGTATGTACCTTTTTTAAAGAAATACACATGGGATTCAGCTGTAGGTGATAACAGAATGGCACAATCATAAAACAAAGCAACACGTAAACAAATTAAATGCCCCCTGTTCAAAAGTCTGCATCTCCTTAGTGCCTAATACTGTGTATGGCCCCCCTTAGCATCAATGACAGCATGCCATCTTTTGTAATAGTTGTCTGAGGCCCCCAAATTCTTGCAGGTGGTATAGCTTCCCACTCATCTTGGTAAAATGCCTCCAGGACATGCAAAGTCTTAAATCGTCTTGCATGAACACCATGTTTGAGATCTCGGTGATATTCAGGTCAGGAGACTGATGACCACTACAGAACCTTCACAGTATTCTGTTGTAACCATGCAAGGGTCAACGTAGCCTTGTGCTTGGGGTCATTGTTGTGCTGGAACGTCCAAGAGAGGCCCATGTGCAGCTTTCGTGCAGAAGAATGCAAATTGTCTGCCAGTATTTTCTGATACCATGCTGCATTCAACTTTCCATCATTATTTTTTACAAGATTCCCCATGCCTTTAGAACTCACAACTCACCAAAACATCAGTGAGCCAGCACCATGCTTCACAGTAGGTATTCTTGTCGCTAAAGGCCTTGTTGACCCCTCTGCAAACCTAGCACTAAGAGCCCTTTCACATTGGCTGTCAGCTGCATTAGTGGAAAACGCCCCTGCCATTGCAATGAATGGGCAGTGCTTCCAAAGCGCCCGAAAAAGGCTGCAACACAGGCATTTTTAACCCTTTCTTTGGCTGCTAGCGGAGGTTAAAAGCTCCCCTCTAGCAGCCAAAAAGCCCCGCTAAAACGAGTGGCGCACCGGCAGCCCAGTGTTGAAGGGTTCTAAAACGCATGTATACCCAGAGTAAGGCTATTCGGCTTTGTAAAAGAATGCATACAAGAAGAAATGTTCCCTGAACTCTATCAGATGACCACAAGTTTCCTACCTGTTCTTGCTTCAGACTGCTGAAATGTTCTTGAAAAATGCCTGAAAGACAAAGAATAAGCATATTAATTCTAGGAGGAGCGCAAGTTCCAGCACAGATCAATACAGAAAAGAAGTCGGATGCATATTTTTCTATATCTCAGCTAGAGCCGGACCCCTGAACCTGGATTTGTTGTAAAGACAGCAGGGTCTGTCTGTACAACATAACACAAAAAAATAATTTATTTATTTAAAATCGGATATTTTTGATTTTTATCAAATTTTAATAAAACGCTTTAGGAGTAAAAAAAAAAAAAAAAAAAAAAATCTATCTGAAGATCGTTTTCTATTTAAGATACATTAATAATTTAGTTTATTCAGCATGAAATTGAGCTTAGTTATGCATTATGAGGCTGCATATTCTGCAATATTTACATTTTTGGTAAACTCATTCAATGAATCCAAGCTCTGCAACTGAGATAACATGCACTGCATTAATGCATTCACACAATTTGCCAGTAACCATGAGATAAAACAAAGTTCAGGAATATTCATTTATCCCATTGTTTTGCGAATCTATGTACACTACAAACTGTATGATTGAATTGGTCCTGATATCGCTGTTTTACTAACCCGACAGCTTATTATTCTAATTAGGAAACCTTCATTTTGTTTGCAAATATTAAAGATTCTAACTACCCGCAAGAATAAGTCCTTACATTTAAAGAGCTCCTGTCATTTCAGATTCATCATGGCAGCGCCTGTTAGCGGGCATCCTCTCACCTGCTGCCGCCACATCCCTCACCTTGTTATGTCACTGCCGCATCACCAGCCGCCCCATTAAAGTGAATGAGACTGTTAGTGAGTAAACAGCGGGTCAGAGGAGGAGCGGATGAAAGACAGAAATGACAGTTGCTCTTTAAAAAATGACGATTTAAAAATGTTGGGGTCTCAAACTGGCGGCCTTCTAGCTGTTGCAAAACTACAAGTCCCATGAGGCATTGCGAGGCTGACAGTTATAAGCATGAGTCCCACGGGCAGAGGCATGATGGGACTTGTAGTTTCACAACAGCTGGAGGGCCACCAGTTTGAGACCCCTGATTTAAATCAAATCCACCCTGACGGACAATACTAAAATCTCTTTAGTAGGAAGTTCCAAGTCAACCTTTACAGACAGTTAATGCGAGGTATTTAGGAGGGTTTATGGCCAATATATCCACCATACTTCTATATACGGCCTGATATCGAGGTGGATATACTGGGATGATGGGTGAGGATAGATCCCAGTATTGTTTCTTTCAGCCTCTGATTCCCTATCAGTACAAGTGATTGGAGCGGCTATAAAGCCATCCCAGTACTTTTAACAATATATTGTATCTCTAGCGCAGACGGGGGACCCGTCGTCCCCCGCGCAGACGGGGGACCCGTCGTCCCCAGCGCAGACGAGGGACCCGTCGTCCCCAGCGCAGACGAGGGACCCGTCGTCCCCAGCGCAGACGAGGGACCCGTCGTCCCCAGCGCAGACGAGGGACCCGTCGTCCCCAGCGCAGACGAGGGACCCGTCGTCCCCAGCGCAGACGAGGGACCCGTCGTCCCCAGCGCAGACGAGTCCAATATTTCCCATCAGCCCCTGGCTGTAGGGACATATGTCCGCTGAAGATTGATCTGGTATGACCAATGGTTCCAGATGACATCTTGCTGCCCATTATACTCTATGGGAATTCCTTTAATTTATCTGTCATTCCATAGAAAACAGCTGTAATCCCAAATAATCTCAATCTTACACAATCTGCTACTCCTGTGGGAAAGGTGACATTGTTGTGTCTCTCAGATTTGCCTGCAAATGAGTTTATATTTTGCTTCCCATTATACTCTATGGACATTCCCTTCCGTCATTCACCTTTCTTATGCCATAAAAAACAATAACAATCCCACCTAATCTCAATATTAAACATGGCCACTGATATTTAAAAGTAGGTTTTCAAAAAATACATTTGAAATATCTAAAGACTCATATCATTGATTTTTTTCCCCCCATTATTCTCTATGGACATTCCATTTTGTTCCATTATTCTCTATGGGCATTCCATCTCCCTATTAAAGTCTATAGGCATTCCTTTCTGTCATTCCTTTTAGTATGTCCCCTGGCTGTACACCTCCCCATACTGTCCCTCACAGAGTCCTCAGTGGAGGTGACATGTCCTCTATCAGGGACATTGCCTATGGAGAGCCCAGTCTACCTTCCACAACGAAGCTACCGCATTCTCCGTCTTCCTCCAGGCCTGTACTACCACCACACCTCCTCCTCCCTCCCGGTACCTGAGCAGAGTTCCCGGTCGGACACACACCGCCCGGAGGGGCGCATAGGACAGCGCCATTTTCCCGAGGCCTCAGCTCCCGGACTGTACCATCTGCAGCGGAGTCCTTTCCGGACTGTACCATCCCTCTATCCGGATTGTACCATCTACCGAGACTGTACCATCTATATTGGGGGAACCACCACCCGTCTTCCTTCATACCCAGCTACTTTCAGCACTGTTTCTTTTACCCTCTCCAAACAGTCTGCATGTGCGTAGGCGGCTTGCACATTAAGACGATGGTTGTATTTCTGAGCACCCCCCGGTCATTGCGGAGCGGTGGTGTGCTCCACTTCCGGGTCCTGCACGTGTCGGTGTGTAGGGAAGGCAGAGTGGTGCGGGGTCTGCGGGGCTGATCATGCTGCTCTCCCGGAACATACCATGGCGGCGCCTACAGGGGGTGAGCTTCGTGATGTTCAGCGCGGAGGAGATCAGGTGAGCACCCTGTGTGTGGTATAGGGGGTGCTGTGTGTACATTGCTGATACCCTCCTATGGTCATACAGCTGTCAGATGGACAGACACATAGAGGGAGACTTACTAAAAGTGGAGCACTCAGATTCTGGTGCATCTGTGCATGGGAGCCAATCAGCTTCTAACTTCAACTTGTTCAACTACGCTTTGACAATAAAACCTGGAAGCTGATTGGTTTCTATGCAGAGTTGCACCAGCTTTTGCACTCTACAGTTTTAGTAAATCAACCCCCAATGATGATTAATGCTCTGAAGGATGTCTGTCACCCCCCCCCCCCCCCACATTATCACGTCACCATAGCAACGGGGTAATTTAAAGCCTACAGTACCTCCCCTTCACAGTTATAGCAGAACTCTACCCATAGCAACTTAATAAAAGTAATGTTCTTTAGCAAGTAACATACATTAATGATTATGTTACCAAAATGAGTGTGTGCTGTAAATTGCCTCCAGCGCTGCTCCTGTTTCTTCTTGCTGGAGGCGGCCATTTTGCTGAAGCCCTGAGCAGCAGTAAATCATAAAGCGGAACTAAACCCACCGATTTAACAAAAAAAGTTACATTCCAGGAATGCTGGCTTTGCTTACTGTCACGTTTTCTTGTGTCTTTAACCAAACTGTCAAACCACCAACTGGCTGGTGTCTTAACTGATGTGCAGATCAAACAGAAGCAGCTTCCTCAGCTGTAGCAGGGGTCTCGAACTGGCCGCCATCCAGCTGTTGTGGAACTACAAGTCCTATCATGCTTGTAACTGTCAGCATTGCAATGCGTCACGGGTCTTGTAGTTTTGCAAACAGCAGGAGGGCTGTCAGTTTGAGACCCCTGCAGGGATAGGAGGATTTAATTCCGCTTTAACCACTTGCCGACCAGCCACTGCAGTTATACTGTGGCAGGGCGGCTCTATTGCACAAATCACTATACCGGTATGGCGCTTAGTGTAATAGATACAGTGGACGGGATGCAGCCGATGCGTGAGGCTGGTGGCCGCGATGTCCGCCAGCCACCCGCAATCGCTCCACAGAGAGGCAGCTGTCAATGTAAACAAAGCAGATCCCTGTTATGTCAGGGGAGTACAGTGTGATCGTCTGTTCCTAGTGATCAGTAACAGCGATCTCCTTCTACCCCCAGTCAGTCCCCTTCCCCCACACTGAGGCAGTTTTCAGGCGTTTTAGCACTAGAAAAAGTGCATGAAAACTGCTTCCCATTCATTACAATGGGTGCTTTCACACCTAGGCGGTGCGCTAGCGGGATTTTAGAAAAAATCCTGCAAGCAGCATCTTTGGGGCGGTGTGTACAATGAATGGACATTTGGGATTAAAAGCGCCCCGTAGCGGCGGTAAAGCGCCGCTAAAATGAGCAGAGCTTTACCGCGAACGCAGTGTGAAAGGGGTCCTGGAAACACTTCCTTAGGGACACACTTAAAGCGGAACTTCCACTTTAAGCACTCCTCACCCCCTTACATGCCACATTTGGCATGTCATTTTTTGGGGGAAGTGGGGGCTTTGGTAGGAGTGGGACTTCCTATCCCACTTCCACCTACGGGCCACTTAGGCGACTCTTGCTCTCACCTTAGGTGGCCCCTCCCTCTAGGCGATATCCTGGGACACGTGACAGATCGCCTGTCCATTCATGGAGCGCAGTGCGACATGCGCAGTGCGTGTCTGCCCGTGAAGCCGAAAGCTGTAATGGCTGGGTGCCCACAGTGTGAATGGAGGCGCCAGCGGAGGGGGGGGAGGAGCGATGCACTGGGCAGCCGCATCGCTGGACCGTGCAACAGGTAACTGTCTGTTTATTAAAAGTCTGCAGCTACACTTTTTGTAGCTGCTGACTTCTAATAAACATCAAAATCTGTAACTCCGCTTTAACCCCTTGATCGCCCCCCTGGTGTTAAATGAGTTGTAAAGGAAAAAATGTTTTCACCTTAATGCATGAAGGTGAAAAAACATCTGACATCCGAGTCCCCGTTTTACTTACCTGATCCTTCGAAAGTCCCACACTCGGTCCTGAGATCCTCTTCGCCGCTCAGCCTAGCTGCTGATTGGCTAGAACTGATGGATTGAGAGCAGCGCAGCCATTGGCTGGCACTACTGTCAATCACTTCCAGTGACGCGTCGCGCCGAGGGGCTAGGCCGAGTGATACAGTGAGCGGCTATGGCTGCTTGCTGTATCAAGGGAGCACGCCCGCAAGGACTCATCACTATGCGAGCTCTCTCGCATGAAGGTGATGATTTCTTGCGGGGAGGACCAGACAGCCACCGAGGGACCCCGAAGACATGGATTGGGGCCACTCTGTGCAAAACTAACTGCACAGTGGAGGTAAGTATAACATGTTTGTTATTTTAAAGCAAAAAAAATAATGTTTCCTTTATTAACCCTTTCCCCCGCCAGTGTCATTTATACTGTAATCCGTGCTTTTTTTATAGCACTGTTCACTGCATAAATGTCACTGGTTCCAAAAAAGCATCAAATGTCCGATCTGTCTGCTGCAATGTCACAGTCCCGCTAAAAATCGCTGAATGCTGCCATTGCTAAAGAAAAAAAAATGCCATAAATCTATCCCCTATTATGTAGACACTATGGGGGTTATTTACGAAAGGTAAATCCACTTTGCACCACAAGTGCACTTGGAAGTGCAGTCACTGTAGATCGGAGGGGGAGATCTGAAATGAGGGGAAGCTCTGCTGATTTTATCATCCAATCGTGCAAGGTAAAATGTTTTTTTTTTTTTTTTTTTTACTTGCATGTCCCCCATGGATCTACAGCGACTGCACTTCCAAGTGCACTTTCAGTGCAAAGTGCATTTGCCTTTAGTAAATAACCCCCAATACCTTTTTGTGCAAACCAATTAATATGCGCTTTTTTATTTATTTTTTACAAAAAATATATAGAAGAATACATATTGGGCTATCCGATCATGTGTACGTAGCATTAGACTGGGATGTCATTTAAGTTAATGTGCGTGTAAAGGCAGGCGTCCCAATACTTTTGGAAATATAGTGTTTCATGTTTTGTTTTGCAATAACTGTTGGTGTGGAGGTGGCCATCTTGGTAGAGGCAGGACTTTGTTTCCTCATGTCAGAGCCTCCAGCAAGGAGAAGGATCACGGCGCAGTAGTGACATCGCCGGATCTCCCTCTAAATCTCTAGCAGTCAGAGGCAGCAGTGCCTCTAACACTGCAGATCTACAGCTATGAGGTTCTTGGGGCCCCCTTTGTGATATGTGTGATTTATATGACTGTTTTCTTCTATTTTAGAAAGTTGAGTGTGAAGGCCATAACCAACCCACAGTACATGGACAATATGGGCAACCCCATGTTGAACGGCCTGTACGATCTTGCTCTGGGCCCTGCGGACAACAAGGAAGCATGTGGTACATGTGCGCAGGATTTCCGGAGTTGCCCTGGACACCTCGGGCACATTGAGATGCCGTTAACGGTGTATAATCCGCTACTGTTTGATGTAAGTGGTTTTGTGTAAATCCTGATCTTTTCCTTTCATGTGTCTGTAAACAGATGTAAAACCGTTCTGGAGCTGATGTGATGGTGGGTATAAATTAATGTCCAGGGCTTTTTTTCTCAGCGAATAGGTGCTGGAACTCCCTCCTTCTGACAGGGCCGGCGCTACCACTAGGCGGATTAAGCAGTCGCCTAGAGCGCACTGCTGCCTAGGGCGCCCGGCCACTGAGTATACTACAACTGCACTGTCGGTCCACAGAGCTTAGAACTAACACCAGGCAGCCAGCCGCTATGACATGTGTGAAGCAGCGCCATGCCCCCCCCCGCCACCATCTCCGCTCTAAACAATGTGACGTGTAGTGGGTACAGTCCAGCAGTCCCCCCGGGCCCCGCCGCTCTGACTCTGTAACCCATCCCACCCCCCTGCCAGCACGCTCTGTGCTCTGTAACATGTGACAGTGTCCAGGTCCAGCCCACCCCCCAGGGCGCTCTCCGGTGTTTGTGTACAGTTTGTGTACAGTGCCGACCGTCGGCGCACCCCCAGGACGCTCTCTGGTCTCCACGCGCAGCCCCCCCCTGCTGCCTGTGCCGTGTCATACCGCTGGAGCCGAGTAAATAGTGATGGGACAACACGGTGCCTGGCGGCGGCTCTCCGGGCTTGGGGGCTGGTGGAGGCGGAGCCTGGAAGACACAGAGGCAGGTACATCAGCCACCATAGAATCTCCATATCATAGAAAATACTTTAGGATATGTTGACCAGGTCCACCCTTGATCGATCAGCTTTGTAACCACCAGAAAAAATACACAACTAAAAACTGAGCTGTAAGATAATACCAATGCAGTCATGAAGAGGTATAAGAAGCCAGAGGGGAACCCCAGCCACTAGCCTAACCCCAAAACAGTTTTTAATTGTGGGTGTTCTCGGGCCTTTAAGGGTTGCAATATATATTTTATTTTATGTTATGCTTACCTGTCTGCCATCATAGATCATATCCATGACATGCAATTTGCAAATGTTTGTGTATATTTTTATTCACTGGTCTTCCAAATGCCAAGTATGTATCAAGCCCCCTCCCCCTCCTGTGAGGCTGCATTGATTGGAAGTGGTGAAGCGACATTGATGGGCACAGCTGAGACTATTTGATGGGCAAAGCTGAGTTGGAATGGATGGGCACAGCTGAGGCTGTATTTGATGGGCACAGCTGAGGCTGTATTTGATGGGCACAGCTGAGGCTGTATTTGATGGGCACAGCTGAGGCTGTATTTGATGGGCACAGCTGAGGCTGTATTTGATGGGCACAGGTGAGGCTGTATTTGATGGGCACAGGTGAGGCGGAATGGATGGGCACAGCTGAGACTGTATTTGATGGGCACAAGTGAGGAAGACTGGATGGGCACAGGTGAGACTATTTGATGGACACAGGTGAGATTATTTGATGGGCACAGGTGAGGTGAAATGGATGGTCACAGCCGAGACTGTATTTGATGGGCACAGGTGATACTGTATTTGATGGGCACAGGTGATACTGTATTTGATGGGCACAGGTGATACTGTATTTGATGGGCACAGGTGAGGCTGTATTTGATGGGCACAGGTGAGACTGTATTTGATGGGCACAGGTGAGGCAGAATGGATGGGCACAGGTGAGACTGTATTTGATAGGCACAGGTAAGGCGGAATGGATGGGCACAGCTGAGACTGGATTTGATGGGCGCTGGTGAGGCTGCATTTGATGGGCGCTTCATTAAAAAGGTAGGGTATACAAATACTATACATAAGCAGGGCAAAGGGGGTGGAGTCCGGGGTGGAGCCAGGGGGGGGGGGGGCGGCGGCAAAATTAGGTTTCGCCTAGGGTGTCAAAAATCCTTGCACCAGCCCTGCCTTCTGAGTCACTTTGTGTATTTGCCCCTACACACCTCTAAGCACCGTCTGTCGGTTCTACCCCCTTCCCACCTCCTGGTACTGCCTCATTTAGGGAATACGAGCCAAGTATCATTTTGCTATGCTAAGGAATTTGTTACTAACAAGAAAAGCAGAAATATAGACCCCCCCCCCCCCCCCATCAACAATAGGTTCCCCCAGCAAGAATGGACCCCTGCAACAAAATATCACCCCAGCAACAATAGACCCCTGGAAGCAACAACAGATCTCCTAGCAGCCAGCATCAATAGACTCTCCTGCAGTCGGGTACGATGGACCTCTCCCTCAACAGTTGATCCCTTTCAGCAACAATAGATAAACCACTAGCAACAATAGATCCACCACTAGCAACAATAGATCCACCACTAGCAACAATAGACCTCACAAAACTCTATCCCCTCCAGTAACAATAGATCCCCAGCATCAGTAAATCCTCCAGTGCACCCTGCACTGCTTTCCATTAAAGACAGTCCTGAAGGTGCCAGAAATGCGCTCCCAGCCCCCCCACGTACCCGGCTGTAAAAATGCCTGTGCTGCCGGCTGACCGGTGGCTAGCGCAGCTTGTTCGCATGGCGCAGAGAGCCTGAGCCAGTTGCTTCAACTCCCTGCACAGCTCAGCACTTCAGTGAGAGGTGGGGGAGCAGAGAGCCAGGGACTGATGGTCACCACTCTCTGAGAACTGAGTAATCAACGGTCTTTGATTGCTCAGTGTTTGAGGCGGCGGGGAATTGATGCTGCACCCACCTAGAGGAGTATGTGTGTTTGTATTTTTGCATATCTTACACTTCTTTTTTAAGACTAGAGTTTGTGATTGAGTGGGTTTTGGCTGAAAAGTTCCTCATATTTAGGGTTGAAAATAAATGTATTGGTAGTGTAACAGACAATACAAAAAAACAACGTCCAGAGTTACAAATTAGTGACAATCGCAAGCGAACATGTGTAATGAGTAAGCCCAATGGCTATCGCCCACAGCTTAACTTCTATCGTCATACTAAAGTTGCTCATATTTAAAAGAGATTTTTTTTTTATTTTTTTTTTATTTTTTTTTCAGAATATATATTTAAATATTCATACTTACCTTGGTGGATGCAGCATTAGGCTGATGCTGCAGTTGTCCCCTGGTGTCTCTGCACTGAGAACCGAGCCAATGAACACCGCCAATGGCTCAGTTCTCGCTCCTCCCTGAGCAGAGCGATGCTGACTGTCAGTCAGCATTGCTTCTGCTCTACTTCTCAGCGCTCATTGGAGCGCTGAGCAGTGGAGGGGCAAGGAGAGGCTGTCTCAGCGGCTCGCTGAGACTACCATCAATCCGGGCAGCTGGCGGATTCCTACTTGGAAGTTGTGATGACACGCTGCCCCGACTGATCGCAGTGACGTGAGCGGACTTCAGACCGATGTACGCTGAAAATGGGTCACAGGATTGCAAAATGAATTGCACTCCTGTGACCCAGAGGAGAAGTCCAGCCTAAAAAGCTCAGGCTGGACTTCTCCTTTAATTGAAAGTTATTGTATGTCAGTATATAATAGGGTTGTCTGGTGGTCTAAGAAATGACCAGCGTTGTTAAAACATGGCAAAAAGTGCATGTACAGTATTTTAGAGATGTGCTGGACTACAGAGCATGGGTAGAGGTGGTCGGAAGTGCAGTGAGGGAGAACTGGGCAATGCTAATAACACTGCTCAGGATTTCACTACAGCAGAGGCACTGTGTGGTCCACTAAAATGGGAGGTTGCTGGATTTCTGACAGATCAACAGATACGTTTCTTCACTTTATCCCTTTAATAATTCTGGGCAATGTGGCAGGCACAGCACTATGAAGTGCCCTTATGCACTGTGGCATTAGAAGAATTTTAATTTCTCTGATCTTTTAGTCCAAACAAGACTATCTGTTACTCTATAATTCCTCTCCTCTAGCGCCATTCTATGGAAGCAGTAGGTTTAAAGAGCACACCAAACTCTTGAGATAACTTCTTTATTAACTTCAGCTTTTCTTCATATATTACACTGACAATTTCGCAGCAGACAGTCCTTGTACAACCCTGTGTTGAATAAAGTATAACAAATGGCGGTTCAACTGTTCAATCTTGTCATTCTACATAAAATGGTAGATATATTTCTTTCTTCAGTATCTGTACTCTCACTTTAAGTTATTTAAACACTTTGTGATCTTTCTGAGGCTTAATCAATAGTTTTACTCGCTCTATATTGCTGTTTGCAGTTTGACCATTTGCTATGATGTTTGATAGCACGTTTGGTGGAACTACAAGTGAACACATAACTAGTTAGTATACAGTTCTAATCACATTATTAACAATAGGAACATATATAACTGTATTAAATACCCTTTTCCCTGTTCGTCTTTCAGGACAGCCACCGTAGAGAGACACAGGCTCCTCCCCTCTTAGGAAACGCTGCCCTCCAATTACAGATTTAAACCTCATCCTCCCTCCAGCTCCTCCGTTTATGGTATTTCCTCCGGCAGGGAGAAACCGCTGGGGACCAAGGGCCAGGCAGCTGGGGAGGCTGAGGCTAATATACCTGAGAGGGGGAGCCGGTCTCTCCATATCTCAGACCCTCTACGGCAGTCCAGTTAGCTAGGGAGCTACATACCGGAGACATTGCTGTGCTTGCGTCTTTATGCGTTTCTGGGGAGTATTTAACTGAGGAGGTCCATTTCTCTTGCGCACAGGGGTGGCGCTGCAGGCGGCGTGTCGGGACTCCCCGTGTAAACGCAGTCGGCCAGGAAACTGGGGCCGGACCGGACGACGAGTGACGCCAGTTCCGGGAGGGGCGGGCACTTCCGCCGGATACGCGTCTCTCGGGCTGGTGCAGCCTTCACTTGCAGTGGTAGGGACGGCACTATTTGGCGTTGTGACCACAATCCTGAGGGGAGATGTCGGAAGTGGAGACTTTGCGCGCACCTCCAGATGACAACAGCACCAGCCACTCTAAGGTAAGGGGAACCCTAGGGTGGTGTTCCCTTACTATTTTTTGTGGCAGCTTCACTGGTGATCTTTTCTCCTAGTGGTCGGGGGGTTAAGGAGGTGTATCTGGGACCCTGGTGGTGGTGGGTCCTGGGGGGGGCACTCCTGGTGGTTATCTGTTACAGCGCTTGTGGGCTCTCACTCATGGCTACCCTCTGCTCTTCGCTGTGTTTTTCTGCAGAAAGCCACAGAGAAATCGTCCCACAGTTCCAAGAAGAAATGTCCCTCCTGTAGGATTTCCTTTGGGGGAAACTGGAACAAAGCGCTTTGCAAACGGTGCATTGAGGGGCTAATTAGAGAGAGGGAAGCAGAGCAGGGTTCTGATCTAGCAGCATCCATGAAAGAGCTTCCTAGCACCTTTCAATCATTTAAAGATCTCTTTGCTAATTTTCAATTGCCCCCGAGCAGCCCTTCATCAGCGCAACAGGTTGTTCCGCCTAGTCCAGTGGTAGTTCCCTCAGTGAGCGGGGAGAAGCCAGGGGACTTCAGAGAGGACGCTGAGGAAGAGCCAGACAGTGCCGCTTCTAGCTCCCAGAGGGAATCAGAGGGAGGGGGAGTCCTCCAGCTACAAACTTTCTCTTGAAGAAGTGGAGGATCTTCTAGGAGCAATCCATACTACTTTGGGGATACCAGAAGAGAAGAAGTCACTGTCGCTCCATGATCGGATGTACATGGGCCTGGGGGAACAAAAGAGAAACGTTTTCCCGGTCCATGAGGTCTTGATCAGTGCCATCAAAAAGGAGTGGGAAGATCTGGAGAGAAAACCTTTCTTTTCAAACGCATTGAAACAATGGTTTTCCCTTTTCAGAGGAGGAAGCTCTGGTTTGGAATAAGGCTCCCAAACTGGATGCTGCTTTCTCGCAGGTGTCTAGACACACTGACCTGGCGTTTGAAGACATGGGGGTGCTTTCAGACCCCATGGACAGAAGGATGGATTCCCTTTATAAAAATCCTGGGATTCTTCACAAGGGAACCTGAAGCCTGCCATGGCAGCCACAGTGGTAGCCCGCAATCTGGAGCATTGGCTCACACAGATTAAGGCACACATTGAGGCGGGACGCCCAAAGAAACTATCTTATCTTCTTTCCCAACGCTACTAAATGGTGTGGAGTATCTGGCGGACGCATCTGCAGAGTCAGTACGTATGTCTGCAAGATTTGCAGCCTTGAGCCATAAGGTCCTCCTTGACGAATTGGACAAGATGTGGCAAGGGGATATCGCTTCTAAAGTTAAGCTGTGCGGAATCCCCCTTACAGGAGATCTGCTGTTTGGGCCAGGTTTGGAGGCTGTTCTAGACCAAACGGCTGACAAGAAAAAGGCCTTCCCCATTAAAAAGAAGTATGGGGAGCAGACCAAAAGAAAGTTTCGGCCTCAAAAGAAGGTGGAAGCCATGAAACCGGAGGGGAAGAAGAGGTTTTGGGGGCAGAAGGGCAAAGGTCATGGAGGAGCGATTTTTCGCCCTCCTGAACAGCCCCAAAAGCCACAGTGACAGAGTCAAAGTGGGAGGAAGGTTGGGGGCTTTTCTCCCACAATGGGAAATGATCACCAGCAATCAGTTTGTGCTAGGGATCATAAGGCAAGGATACAAGTTGGAATTCTCAAATCCCCCCCCCCCCCCATTCAGACTTCTGGTCACCAAACTGCCAAAGTGTACAGAAAAATAATCGGCTCTTCTTTCCTCCCTTCAGGAATTGGAGGATCAAGAGGTGGTGGTTCGGGTCCCAAACAGAGGAGACAGGCAGGGGCTTCTACTCCCACATCTTTGTGGTTCGCAAACCTTCTGGGAAGTTCAGACTCATACTGAACTTGAAGCCCCTGAATGTCTCAGTCACATACAAAAGATTCCGGATGGACTCAATTTACTCTGTAAAGACGCTTCTCCCTCCGAACTGTTTCATGGCATCAATAGACCTGAGGGATGCCTATCAGAAGTTTCTCAGATTGGCAGTAAAATCCAAGGAAGGGACACTTCACCTACAGTTCAAAGATTTTCCCTTCGGGCTTTCCTCTTCCCCCCGCATCTTCACCAAAGTAATGGTGGAAGTCCTGGCATTCCTTCGTCTCAGGGGCATCTCAGTGGTGGCGTACCTGGACGACCTTCTGTTGTTCGCCTCTTTCCTGGAGCAGCTGTCCCAGGACCTTCAGGTAACAAGGGATATCCTGGAGAACCTGTGATGGCTCTTGAATCTGGAGAAATCCAGTCTGACGCCTTCACAAAGGGTCACCTTCCTGGGTTACGTGTTGGACTCAACAAGGCAGATGGTTTTTCTTCCAGCAGAAAAAGTCCAGAAGGTAGACAAGGCAATGTTGCTCCTTCAGGGCAGCTCTCAGCTTTCAATAAGCAAAGCCATGTCAGCCTTGGGTTGCTGACATCCACACTTCCGGCGGTGCAGTGGGCAGGGTTGCATTTCCATCCCCTACAACTGTACATCCTGAGTGTCTGGGACCACAACCCAGGGTCTCAGGACTCCCTGATATCGGTACCGGTTCAGATCAAGAGGGCCATCTGGTGGTGGTGGAAGGGGGCGAACCTGTCACAAGGTCTGGAATGGATCTTACCAATATCCAGGACCGTAACGACGGACGCCAGAGGCACAGGGTGAGGAGCGCATCTAAATTGCCACTGGGTGCAGGATACCTGGAAAAAAAAGGACTCAAGGAGATCCTCGAATTGGAGGGAACTGAAGGCAATAGATTTAGCCCTCAGAGCCTTTCAAAGGGAGCTTCAGGGCCAGCATGTGCGGGTTCGGTCGGACAACTCCTCCGCGGTAGCCTATATAAACAAACAAGGGGGCACCAGGAGCGGAGCCTTGTGGGATCTGACATAAACCATTCTCAGGTGGGCGGAGGCCAATGTTCTGTCTCTTTCGGCAATTCATCTGAAGGGGGAACAGATTCAAGTAGCGGACTTCCTCAGCAGGAAAAAGCTGAGGGAGGGCGACTGGGTGCTGAACCAGGAGGTCTTCGAAATGATCACTCAAAGGTGGGGAATGCCAGGGGTGGATCTGTTCGCCTCAAGGGAAAACGCCGTAACAGCTCTTCTTTTTTTTTTTTTTTTTTCTGAACAAGTGGGACGGAGCTCTAGGGATTGATGCTCTGGCTCAGACCTGGCAATTCTCCAGGTGTTTATGCTTTCCCCCCTCCGGTTCTGATTCCAGCAGTCTTGAGAAAACTGCAGGGGGAGAGTACAACTCTTATCCTGATTGCACCTCATTGGCCCAGAAGGCCATGGTTCTCCATCCTGAAGGGCTTGTCAGTGGAGCCTCCCTGGATTCTGCCAATCCGGGAAGATCTTCTTGCTCCGGGTCCAATCTGTTGTCCGCAAGTAGAGCGGTGGAATCTAGCAGCTTGGCTTCTGAAGAGGAACTGCTAAGGGGCAAAGGCTTCTCGGAACGTCTAATAAAAACTCTTCTAAGTTGCAGAAAGAGGGAAACGCAAGCCATCTACTTAAAAGTTTGTAAGCGCTTTAATAACTGGTGCAGGGAAAGCTCTTTCAATGTTCATAACCCTGTGGCTGTGTTAGAGTTTCTGCAGTCTGGGGCAGACAAGGGCCTAGCCATTAGCACTCTGAAGGGTCAAGTTTCAGCGTTAAGTGTCTTTCTGGAAAAGCAGTTAGCAACTGACCCATGGGTAACTAGGTTCTTTAAAGCCTTAAGTAGACGGAGACCAGTTAGAGCCCCCACCTTCCCAGTATGGGATCTCTCCTTGGTCTTGCAGGTCTTCACAGGAGAACCATTTGAGTCATTGGAAAGCTGTACGTTAAAGGTGATCACACTCAAGAATGTGTTTTTAGTCGCGATCACCACAGATAGAGTGAGTGAACTCAAAGCCCTTTCTATTAGGGCACCATTTTTTTCAGTTTTTTTTCAAATCGTGTGGTCTCCAAAACAGATCCGGCCTTCTTGCTGAAGGTATCTTCTAATTTTTATAGAAGCCAAGAAATTACTTTGCCTACATTCTGCTCAAATCCTGTGAGGGAACAGGAACGCAGCTTTCATAACTTTGACGTTAGGAGGTGCGTCCTTCAGTACCTAAGTAGCACAAGTCAGTTCAGAAAGTCTGACTCCATTTTTGTTTTATTTTCGGGGTCCAAGAAGGGGTCTAGAGCCTCTAAACACACAATAGCCAGGTGGTTAAGATCAGCTATTGTTCAGGCCTATGTATCAAAGGGGGTGGAGCCTCCAGAAGGTACAAGGGCACACTCCACCAGGGCAGTGGTGGCTTCTCAAGCAGAGTGCGCTGGTGCTTCCCCGGAGCAGATTTGCAAAGCTGCAACGTGGTCCAGTTTCTCCATGTTCGTGAAACACTACAGACTGGACCTGCTTTCAGCCAAAGATTAGGCTTTTGGGCGTAAAGTACTACAGGCAGTAGTCCCACCCTAGGGTAAGGTGCTCGCTTATCCTCTCTACGGTGGCTGTCCTGAAAGACGAACAGGGAAAATCGGGGTTACTTACCGGTAACATCCCTTTTCCAGGAGTCTTTCAGGACAGCACCGGTACCCACCCTTTTTTTTCGTGGATATCTCTGAAAACTCATCATACGAGGCCATCAGGTAAGATGAAGTGTTGGTTTTTATGACGCGTTCTTGTGTCTCCCCAGCTGGCCGGAGGTACTCTGGAAAAACTGAGGAGCTGGAGGGAGGATGGGGTTTAAATCTGTAATTGGAAGGCGGTGTTTCCTAAGAGGGGAGGAGCCTGTGTCTCTCTACGGTGGCTGTCCTGAAAGACTCCTGGAAAAGGGATGTTACCGGTAAGTAACCCTGATTTTTGGCCACTTGCTTCCATAAAACAGAACTCTGACTGGATGTGTGTCTGTTCAGTTCCTCTCTCTGGTGTAATGAATTCTAGCAGTGTGCTGGGAACTTTCCAGACAGAATGGGTGTAAGGCTGGCTGTGATTGGCCAAGACTCCTGCTCAATGTGAGATTGGCTGTGAGTGGCCAAGACTCCTGCTGAATAACAAAAGCTTAACTCTATGCTTTCTGGTTTCAATTCTGCTGTGTCATTGATCTTACCTTACAGTCACACAACCAATCTTAGAAGGCATATTCTCTCTTTGCTTCTGTGAACACAATATACAACTGTTACATGACATCCATATATAAAGTCACAGTAAATAACTCTGCTTTTATCTCTCGCATATGAACTGTATTAAGGTTATTAGCAGGTTTAGCTGTATATGCCTGTAAGTCACATTAGCAACCTAGGACAGGTCTTAGCTGGCCAGCTACAGGCACATGGGCATGAATTGATGAAATGTATTGGTGGCTTCTGTGAACTAAATTTGTGTGTTTTATTTTTTAGAAACTGTACCTCCTGGTGCGAGGCTCCTGCTTTCACTGCCAACTTTTGACATGTCCCCGTTCCGTCATTCATCTTCTGCTCTGCCAGCTGCAGGTCCTGGAACGTGGTGCCCTCAAGGACGTTTATGAGCTGGAAGCAGTCCTTAGTCGGGTGAGTGAACGATGAATTGCTAAAGACTGACGGATCACTTTTTAAGACGCAGCTTTGCCCTTCCTCTTTCAAAATGTAGAGAAGTTTACAAAAATATGTTAATTCAGTTTTTTTTTTTTTTTATTGGAATGTTGAACATTCTATTCTAGCTTAGTACATGACAAACACTTCAAGTTTTCAATCTTCCCCCTAGTTCTTGGAAGGAAATTCTGCTGCCACTGGAGACGAGATTCAGGAAGAGCTGAAAACTTACACCAGAAAAGTCCTTAAAGCTCACTCAAAGGAGAAAGTTGGGTCGTGTGTAAGTAAAACATTTTATTAAAGTGTTTTTTTTTTTTTTGGGGGGGGGGTGTTACATTTATTGTAGTCTGTTAAACACACAGTTTAAAGAGGAGTTCCAGCCTGGGGAAAAAAAACAAAACTCGGCACCTACAAACACTGCAGCTGCTGACTTTAAATATAAGGACACTTGCCTGTCCAGGGATCCCGCGATGTTGGCGGCCCAAGCCGATCCATCTATCGGCTCCGGGTGCAGGTGCCGGCATCTTCACTAAGGGAAATGGGAAGTGAAGCCTGTTTTCTACTGTGTATGCGTGAGTCGCGATGCACTTTCTGAATGGTCTCTGCTGTCCTCTGGGACCTGTGTGTCTCCCAGAAGACAGAAAGGAGGAGGGGCCAGAAGTTTTGTAGATCGCTGCACATAGATGTGGTGATTTTACACACAAGTGGGAGCGGATACCTGGTTTTGACAGGTATCTGCTCCCCCTGAAAGGTGCTAAATGTGGCAGTAGAGGGGGGAGGGGAGCAAACGAGCAAAGCTTCCCCTTTTTGGGTGAAGCTCCGCTTTGTTATAATAGCAAGATGGGTTAACAAGTGGTCTCATTAGGTAGGGCCTATGACATCATACACATAATGTACAGTGGAAAATAGTCATACCATGCTAAAGATACTAGAGCAGCGGAATCCAAACTGAGGCCTGTGGGTCAGATTTGGCCCTTTGCTTTATGCGGCCTTAGAGGGGCACTGTTCTTCCCATTAATGCCAAAGATGGGGCACAACACCAACAATAATGCCTTCCACTGATACCAATGTTGAGGCCCTATTCCTTCCGCTGGCACCAATAATGAGGTAGTATTCCTTCCGCTGGCACCAACAATGAGGCAATATTCTTTCCATTGACCCCAACGGGCACTATTTCACCTTCTATTGACCACACACTCGATCTAATCTTTTTACTCCCACTGACCACGGTTTAGCCACAGTCCGGCCCCCCTAAAGTCTGAAGGACAGTAAACTGGCCCTTTGTTTAGAAAGTTTGAAGACCCGTGTACTAGAGTAGAGAAAAACTGTGGATGTGCTACAGTAGATGGCCAAAGGCTGTGGTGTGGATGTGCTATGTCACTTCTTACAGCCCCCTTTTCAGGCACCAAATTTGCGATTTCTTTTCAGCACAATTCTATTCTAAAGTTTTGAAGAAAAAAGTATCCAAAAAAAGAATGGACTGCACAGAAACATACATGGTGAAAAATTGTACTTTCAGAAATTTCCTTGGACAATAAACGTTTTATGTCCTAATTTCCTTTTTTTTTTCCTTTCTTGCAGGTAAAAAATATCTGTGTGACACGAAATAAACTGATTTCAGATTTCTGGAAAAACCAGATGGCATCTAAAAAATGCCCTAACTGCAAGTAAGACATGGGGACCGTTCTAGGAGTCTATTGTTCCGGTAGACTCATCTCCAATTAATTTCACAGCAGGAAGTTGTTGGCTTTGATTTCTGACTCCTGATTCTGAGATTTTGAATAATGCACAGCAGCATTTAAAATTGTATTTCAATCCGAACTCCAGACAGATATAAATACAGTTTGGTTAATATGAAAAATTATTAATAAATATATATAATTTTTAATGTAAACTGTGCAAGTACTTAAATTTTGACCTGGTAGTATTTTCTGGCAATCCCCGTGCAGCAGAGTTAGAACTGGGAGAGGGAGAAGCAGCACAACCAGCTGTGCAATATTGATCACGTACTAACAAGGGACATCCTAGTAGGAGGAGAGAGCAGAGTGATGTAAGCATTAAGTACGGTAGTCTGCGCCTTCTTCTTCTTTTGCGCTTCATTCACAGGGTTGTGGGAAGGACAAAGCCTGTAGGTTTAAATTAAAGCGCAAACAAACCAAAGAACTAAAACTGAATAAATTGCAGCTACTATTTCTTAGATGTGGGGACTGCATTCGTTTTCATTTTAAGACTAAGAACATTTTCAACAAGTACAGGGAATACCTGTTGATCTTGTCAGACATGCTATTTTCTGTAAAATAATTTTTTTATTTATTTTTTGGCAGGTATGCCCTTTTATATGTGTGTATTATGTTATCTTCCTGGAGTTCAGAATTTAAGATTTTTATACATATATAATTTGCTTGAGGTTTCAAATGACATAGAGGAAAACTGTGTTCTTTCTCAGCAACTGAACACTTGAAGGGTTGGGCTGTACTGCTGCCCTATGAGGACTGGACACTGGTAAAAAAAAATTGGGCCAGCCCAGGATAACCCTTCCTATGCACAGAATGCCTCAGTTTTAGGAGTATAAGCATATTTTCTTTAGCTGTTGGTTAGCCTAAATTTGGGGTGCCATACCCAGGCCCCACTGGACTGAACTTTGCATGGCTAGTTTGGAATTTTACCTTCAGGCAACGCCCCTCCAACATGTTTTGCTCTGCCCCTTGGAGCTTAATCATGATCCCCACGATTAACCTCCAAGGGGCAGAGCAAAATGTGTTGGGGGTATGGCCTGGCATGAGCCCGGGCTGAGATTACAACATACTTTACCACAGCGGGTTTGCTCTGATAGGCAGCTTGTGGAATACATCCTCTGTTTTACATTTGACATTTGGAGCCGGGCACTCACAGCAGGGCTGTCTTAATGAGAGGGCACACCTGGGCAATGCCCAGGGGCCCCAGCTGCATGGGGGGCCCCCTGCACTTTCCCCAAAGCAACTGGTCCTAGAGCCCATGCTACCCTAAAATTGGGGGCCCCATGATGGCACTGAGCGATGGATACACAGGGGAGGCAGTCTGCCTCCTACCTACTCGATGTCTGTTTACCTGCACTGTCATCATTGTAGGGGCGCCAGAGCATTACTTTGCCCAGGGGCCCATGATGCTATTAAGATGGCCCTGGGCAAAGTAAGGTGGGCACCGGATTAAAACCTCCTATAGCCTGAGTGGCACACATTACTTTAGCGACCTCCAAGCCAACTTTCTCCAGTTCTTTATGGGGTAAACCTGTCTCTGAGTAATCGGGCTTTGCCCTATCTACTGCACCTTGGTTGTTTCCCAAGTTGCTGGCCCCAGTACTTTTGTTTTCTTTGCTCTGAGGGCATTTCCATTTTGTACAACTACTTGCTGAGGGAACAGTCAGTACAGGTTCTGGAGAACAACATACTTCTTACCGCTCAGACCTTGGAATATATTTCTAGATGCATCTCCATTATTTATTCCCCAGGAGTAACTTCAAACTCTCTGAAAGCTCATTCTTTTCAGTCCAGGAATGATTGGTTTCTTTGCTTCTGCATCAGATTTCTATGGCTGATTGTATCATCCCTTTTTTTTTTTTGGCAGTCTCATTTTTTTCTGTTTCAATGCAGAACCCTACAACACAGCATTCTACTTCAGGTTTGGAACAGTCCTTGGAGAGACCATGTTTTCTGGTTCCAAGGACCAGGTTGTCTTTGGCTTGGTGGCTCAGAAATTCAGCACTAGATTCGGAATCCCTTCCTTTTTTTTAGGTCTTTTGAGATCTTTACAACAGATGCCAGCCTGTCTTATTGGTTAAGAGTCTTGGGTACCCTCTTGGTACAGGGGATTTGGTTGCTGAAGGACTCGCGTCTCCCTATCAACATTCTGCATATTTGGTGTCTCTTTAGTGCTGGATTACTTATTTTGTAGGGTCATCTGACCCAGATTCAGCCAGACAACACCACAACCGTTGCATTTGTCATGTAGAAGTCTCTACATGGCAAGAGGGGTAGAGCTAGTCCTGTCCTTGGCAGAACTTCACATTCCATCCCTGTCAGCCATTTACATCTCAGGCGTGGACAATTGGCAAGCAGATTTGCTGAAGTGTCTCTACTTGAGGAGTGGCCCAAGTGATGGACACTGGAGGGGGACTTCCTGGCCTCCAGATTAACAAGAAACTAGTCAGGTTTGTCTCCAGGTACAGGGATCCCCTAGCAGAAGCAGTGGTGGCTCTATAGGATCAGTACACCCTGATCTACACCTTTTCCTCCCCTAAAACACCTTCCTTGTCCGTTTTGCAGGAACAATCCCGGGTGGGGTGGCGCGGCGCGTTCATCATAACTGTAGAATGCCCCAGGGGGATGTGGTACACTTCCTGGATGGACTCTCCTGGCGGATGCTGTGTTGGCTCCTCCAGGTTCACTGGATTTTCATTCTCGGACTGATTTACCACCCGGCTTCAATCGCTGGCTTTAACGGCATAGCTGTTGAAGCTCAGGTTCTAGAGCATGGGGCATATCTAAATCGATTATTCCCATGATGCTAAAAGCTAGGAAATTTTTGGAAGTTCTATAATCTAACATTAAAGGCATACTAATCTAACAATAAAGGCATAAATATCCTGGGATTCAGGTTGGAGGAGTTATCTTGGGCAAGCTGACAATTATGTTTCCCAGTGTCCAATCCTCCCGTAGGCAGAAGTATGACCCGACAAAAGGTACATAGTCACTGTTCTAAAACCAGTTTCATTTTTATAGCTCACTTAACCTTTTCATAATTTTAGGGCACCAAAATCTACAGTACGAAAAGAACACAACAGCAAGCTGACTATAATAATGGCATCAAAAATGCAGAATGGTGAGGACGAAATTACTCCAAATTCAGAAAGTAAGTGCAGTTGCGGTCTGGTTAAATATTTATTTCTGTAATCTTATTTTGTTTTTTACTTAAAGGGGTTGTAAAGGTTTGTCTTTTATTTTCTAACTTGGTTCCTTTAACCACTTAAGGACCGGACCAATATGCTGCCAAATGACCCAAGGGGTTTTTACAATTCGGCACTGCGTCGCTTTAACAGACAATTGCGCGGTCGTGCGACGTGGCTCCCAAACAAAATTGGCGTCCTTTTTTCCCCACAAATAGAGCTTTCTTTTGGTGGTATTTGATCACCTCTGCGTTTTATTTTTTTTGTGCTATAAACAAAAATAGAGCGACAATTTTGAAAAAAATGCAAATCGCAATTTACTTTTTGCTATAATAAATATCCCCCAAAAACATATATACATTTTTTTTCCCCTCAGTTTAGGCAGATACGTATTCTTCTACCTATTTTTGGTAAAAAAAAAATCGCAATAAGCGTTTATCGATTGGTTTGCGCAAAATTTATAGCGTTTACAAAATAGGGGATAGTTTTTTTTTTTTTTTACTACTAATGGCGGCGATCAGCGATTTTTTTCGTGACTGCGACATTATGGCGGACACTTCGGACAATTTTGACACATTTTTGGGACCATTGTCATTTTCACAGCAAAAAATGCATTTACATTGCATTGTTTATTGTGAAAATGACAGTTGCAGTTTGGGAGTTAACCACAGGGGGCGCTGTAGGAGTTAAGGTTCACCTAGTGTGTGTTTACAACTGTAGGGGGTGTGGCTGTAGGACTGACGTCATCGATCGAGTCTCCCTATAAAGGGGATCACTCGATCGATGTGCCGCCACAGTGAAGCACGGGGAAGCCGTGTTTACATACGGCTCTCCCCGTTCTTCAGCTCCGGGGAGCGATCGCGACGGAGCGGCTATAAACGAATAGCCGCGCCGTTGTCCCGGATCGCTCCCCGCGGGAATCCGACCGCCGCGGGGGTCCCGATCGGACCCCACACCCACGTCTAGGCAGGGACGTATAGGTACGCCCATGTGCCTGTACGTGCCATTCTGCTGACGTATATCTACATGCGGCGGTCGGGAGGTGGTTAAGCTAGTGCATTGTTGGCTCACTTATCTTTTCCTTCCATTTCCCTTCTAAATGATTTTTTTTTCTTTGTTTTCTTTGTCTGAATTTCTCACTTCCTTTTCCACCGCTCGGATGATGGTGGAAAGCTTACTGAGGAGAAATAGGAAGTGAGAAATTCAAACAAAGAAAAAAAACATTTAGAAGGGAAATCGAAGGAAAAGGTAAGTGAACCAACAATGCACTAGCTTAAAAGAACCAAGTTAGAAAATAAAAGACAAACCTTTACAACCCCTTTAAGCTCGCTTGGCTGTACTTCCCCTGTGAATCACAGGAGTGCAGTTTGTTCTGCACGCCTGTGAACTGTTTTCATCTGACAGCGGGCTGAAACCCGCTGTCAGCTGACCACAAACCACCGATCAAGGCTATGGAATGATTACAACCGTATGTTCGGGATCCCTGGACTGGCACCTGGCTAAGGAGCCTGAGCCAGCTGCTCCCGCCCCCTCCAAAGCCCAGCGCTGCGCTGGAGTGGCAGAGCAAAGAGCCGGAGACTGACAGTCACCAGCTCTCTGTTCACGGAGCTCTGAGAACCGTGGGATCGGCGGGGTTTGATCGATCGGTTCTCAGTCTTGGAGCTTGTGAGGGACAGATGCAGCGTTGGACCGATGCTGCATCCACCTAGGTAAGTATTATTTTAAAAAATGTAAACCTTTTTAAAAGTATTGCAGACCGTGTATTTATATTTAATAACTTTTACTGCATTATTTATATGGTATATGTATGGGTCTCAGATTGCGTTTGCTAACG
The DNA here is from genome assembly GCF_905171775.1 of Rana temporaria. Taxonomy (NCBI): domain Eukaryota; kingdom Metazoa; phylum Chordata; class Amphibia; order Anura; family Ranidae; genus Rana; species Rana temporaria. The sequence goes on from NC_053489.1 coordinate 611,766,042, forward strand.
CTATTGGAGATGTTGAAACACTTTTGTACTGTTGTATACATCAGTAAATCTTTTCAATAAATATCATTGAATACTAAAAGTATTGCAGACATTTTATTTATTTATTTATTTATTTATTTTTCAGCCAGGAAAGTCTCCTTTTGTGCTACTTTCAGTTTTATGTTTTCATGTAATACTGAGGGCTGATTTACCTTTACTTCATTGCTAAGATCTGCAAGCTGTACTTTTGCTGCCCAGAGACATGTCTCAGTGGCCATTAAAGTAATACTATAGGCAAAAAAATTTTTTTTATTTTTCTCCCCCATCTGTGTCGTAGATATTTCAGTTCACTTCCTGTCCCACAGCCAAACAAAGTCAGAGGAAATCCCTGCAAATTAAGGGAATCCCTTAGGGACCCCCGAGTCACCACAATTAGTGTCCCCATTGGAAGATTTCCCCAACTATTCTTACTTTTCTGGATAAAACCCCAAATTTAGAATTTTCTTTATTTTCACTTTTCAATGATAATGGTAAACAGGAAGAGGGGTGAATCTCGCCAACGGGGATTGAGACGGCAATAAAAACTGACAGGTCATCTAATCCCTCTTCGCTCTATCCAAAACTAAAAAAAAGTTTTTGCCTTTAGTCATACTTTAACCACTGCAGCTCCGGAATTTTTACCCCCTCTTCATAACCAGGCATTTTTTTGCGATGCGGCACTGCGTTACTTTAACTGACAATTGCAGCGCCGTGCAACGCTGTACTGAAATAAAATGTCCCCCCCCCCCCCACAAACAGAGATTTTTTTTCTGGTGGTATTTGATCACTTTTGTGGTTTATTATTTTTAAGCTATAAACAAAAAAAATAGAATTTCGAATAATAAAAACAATTTTTACTTTTATGCTATAAAACACATCCAATAAAAAATGTAAGAAGTCAAATTTCATAATCAATTTAGGCCAATGTATTCTGCTACATATTTTTGTTTAAAAAAATAAATAAATTGGCGTATATTGATTGGTTTGCGCAAAGGTTATAGCGTCTACAGACTGGGGGATATTTTTTATTTTTTTTGTTCACCAGTAATGGCGGTGGACTGCGATATTGCGGGAGACAGTTGGGGCACTTAACTGACACTTTTGACTTTTTGGAGACCAGTGACACTAATACAGCGATCAGTGCTAAAAATATATGCACTGTTACTGTACTAATGACACTGGCAGGGAAGGGGCAATCAAAGGGTTAAATGTCTGCCCAGTGCTTTACTTCTGTGGGGGAGGTGCTTGTACTAGGGGAAGGCATGGATCGGCGCCCCTGCTTTGCAGAGATACAGGATCCATGCCTTGGATGTACTGTACCAATGACACTGACAGGAAAGGGTTTAACATCGGTGTAATCAGTATTAAATGTGTGCCTAGGGAGTGCTTGCTAACTGTGGGGGAGGTGCTTGTACTATGTTAAGGCAAAGATCCATGTTCCTGCTTGGCAGAAACACAGGATCTGTGCCTTCCCTTCTCAAAGAACAACGATCTGCCTTGTTTACATAGGCAGACCAACGTTTTGCTTCTCTCCTGAACAATTAGTGGGTACCTGGGGGCATCGAGTTTGCCGAACCTGCTGATTGGCTCCTGCTGTGTCCAATCACAGTGTGACTGGGTCACCGGCGGCATGTGGCTTCTTGTATACGGTTGGCACATCACAATCAAACTTGTACAAGATAATTGGACATGTATGGCCAGACTTGACTTAAAGGATCACTAAAGGAAATATTTTTTTTAGCTAAATAGCTTCCTTTACCTTACTGCAGTCCTGGTTTCATGTCCTTATTGTTCGTTTTTGCTTTGAAGTAGCTGTAATTCTGCTGTGATCTCCACACTTCCTGGTTGTCTGTTTCCTTATAACCACAGTACTGGGAGCTTTCTCACGGTGGTCTAAGCTGTCATTACTGTGTGTCTAAAACTTCCCAGAACCAATCAGATTCATTTCAAAAACAAAACACTGCCCTGGATTTGTTTGTTTTTGTTCTGTGTGTCTCTCTAGTTCACAGGAACATGAAACCAGTTTAAAAGTGAAACTAACCTGCAGGCACATTATATGATTGATGTTTATCTATTTGTAATCATTTTTAAAAGGAATCCGTTAACTATTATGTCTCTATACCCTGTAAACAGTCATTTCAGCAAAACATTTTTTTTCCTTTAGTGACCCTTTAAGGGGTTTGTGTTGGGCTTTCTTAATACTTGACTCCATTTGTTGTGTGAAATCAATAATTTAATCTGTAACTTTCTCTGTTTTTCCTTTTTTTTTGGCACCTCAGATTTGCCCCAACGAGGTTACCTGACCCCCAGCACCACACAGGAACACGTTGAGGCCCTATGGGAAAATGAAGGTATATAAATGAGTAACATAGGTTAACATGGTAAATGCTCCAAAGGTATAAAGGAAAAAAAAATAGTCTAGGATTAAACGAAAAGAAAATGGTAGTTCACTCCTAGTGTTTCCCTTAGATGTATTGTTTTCTTTCTGCAGGCGTCTCAATTTTATTTTATTTTTATCCTGGTAATGTTGTCTTCCTAGAAACGTTCACCCCTAGACTGGCAAAGCTCAGGGGGCTCATCATAGATTAAATTGGATGTAAACCTTCACATATGCCCAGTACAGTGACTGGCCTCAGATGATACAGAGATGAAACCAATCCTCCTACATAAGTTGTACCTGGTTATCTGCAGTCTTTCTTCTCTGCATCTGTCCAAAGTGCTGAATTATAAAGCTTATCTGCGCTGTAAAAAAAAGGGGGTGGAGAGTTGAAATTGCACTCGGTGAGGAGGGTGCTGAGAGCTGATTGGAGGGAAGGGACACCCCCCCCCCCCCACTATAAATAGAGCTTAGGCTGTCAATCAGCTTGAGTTTCCTCCCCTGTCACCTTTTTGTCTTTTGGTGTCAGTAAAACTTGTCAGAAGCAACTCATGCAGATATCAGAGGAACAAGGCAACAGACAGAAATTACACTTAGTGCTCTGAATTGAGAAAAGCAAACACTATAGATGGAGATATGCTTTGTTCATATTTCATGTCTGAGGTTTAAAACCACTTTAAGACCCTAATGAGGTGACAAGTGCCATAGGAGGATGAATTGGGCCATAGAGGAGGTGTCCTTGACGTAGAATAAAGTTTATTGAATGAAATTAAAGTATACAGCAGTGTGCAACTATTGTATACTGCTTCGAGGTGACTGTCCTTTCCAACATTTTTCTTTCCCCCTCTCCCAGTGGAGTAGAGACTCCATACAGACCACATGTATAAATCCTTATAAACTTCAGTCTTCTTTCTTTCTTTCTTTCTTTCTTTCTTTCTTTCTTTCTTTCTTTCTTTCTTTCTTTCTTTCTTTCTTTCTTTCTTTCTTTCTTTCTTCTTCCCGCCTAATTCAAATGGGGATGATGTGGGCGTGTTTTATTTAAATTAATGGCGACCCCGCGTATGCGCCGTTCGTGAAAGTATCCCAGTGCACATGCTCGAAATTCTGCCGCAAATCGTCATTGCTTTCGACGTGAACGTAAATTACGTCCAGCCCTATTCGCGAACGACTTACGTAAACGACATAAAAAATTCAAAATTTGACGCGGGAACGACGTCCATACTTAACATTGCGTAAGCCTCATAATAGCAGGAGCAACCTTACGCCGACAAAGCCTAACGTAAATGAGGTAAAAAAAATAGCGCCGGGCGTACGTAAATTTGTGAATCGGTGTATCTAGGTCATTTGCATATTCTACGACGGAAGCGCCACCTAGCGGCCAGCTTAAATATGCACCCTAAGATATGACAGTGTAAGAGACTTACGCCAGTCGGATCTTGGGCTAATGTCGGCGTATCTTGCTTTCTGAATACAGAAAGAAGATACGCCGGCGCAGCTTTGAATTTACGCGGCGTATCTATAGATACGCCGGCGAAAATCCTTGCTGAATCCGGCCCATAGTCTCCAGTATAGCATTTGTTCCATCCACTACGTCTAAAGACAGTTCTTCAGTGGTAAATACAAGCAATTTTGTACTGAGTAACCTGGACCTTTTACAGATTAAGTGTGTCCTCCGCGTGTCATCCTTCCCTCCCCGCCTCCGACCCGACAAGGGTCAGCGAGTAGAACAGGGCGCCAGCCTCCCCTAAACAGCAGGGAGCGGCCTGAATTAGTTATAAACATTTACCTGTTGGGTAAAACATACAAAAAGCATTCTAACTCCGCAGGGACCTGTAACCATATATTGGACTTCTCCCGGGATACTGTATGAGAACAGTGGTAGCTCCTCTCCCTCTCACCAGCCCAATAGATTCCTATCTAATTTAACCACCTAGGACTGATGTGGATCTGCCCCCAAGAATTCTGTTTTGTACAAGCCGCAGTGGCGCCATACCTGGCATGTCCAGCCAGGGATCCCATATATTCTCAAATTTCCCCAACTTCAGTCATCTTTACCTCATTCTACTTTTTTTTTATCTCCTAGGCTTTTTCTTGGATTGCCTCTTTTCTGGAATGGAGATCGGCAAGGAGTTCTCTCCGGACATCTTTTTTTTGGATCTTGTGGTTGTTCCACCAGCTCGGTAAATTTTATTACATCTAACCCTTTCTCACATACAGTACGTGTTCAAATGCCCTTTCTGTTCACGCTGTTTTTTTGATCTGTGATAAATTGACAATTAGTCATACAATTGGTGTAGCCAAATCCATTTTTATATCCAATACACATCCATGTTATCCAATAGTTTTATTGGCCGCCGAAAATGGGGTTATCTGCGTTCTGCAAACAAGGCCTAAGGGGAGGGCTGATGTTTGTAACCGCAGACAATGTGATTGCTGTGATTGGTTCACGATCACTAGACACAAGTCGCTCAAGTGGCTGTATGCAATTTGCCTGTGATCTGCATTGTCTGACCCTCACAAATGTAGGCTTTGAAAGTGCAGATGGCGCTCACATGCCCTCTATAAACGGGGATGTTTCGGTGCATTGATTATTGGTGCAGACCCATCGAGGATGCCGATCAGTTCCCAATAGGGATGCCTGCCAGTGCCTCCTGATCAGTGCCCGTCTGTGCTGCATAACAATGCCACCTCTTCAGTAAAGGAGAAAACGTACTTATGTACAAAGTTTTGTAACCGAAAAAAGAAAACCCCCCCCCCCCCTTTTTTTTTTTTTTTTCTTCATTTTCGATCTTCTATTTTTGATTTGGAGCACAAAAAAAATAAAAACCCCATAGGTGATAAAATGCCACCAAAAGAAAGCTTTATTTGTGGGAAAAATTGGGTACAGCGTTGCATGACCGCAATTGTCATTTAAAGTGTGACAGCGCTAAAAATTGACCTGGGCAGGAAGAGGGGGGTGGGTGCCAGGTATTAAAGTGGTTAAACCGCTTCCAGTTTACCAGGCTGACTTTAGGTCTTTTGCTGCTAATCCTTCCTTTCCTAACTGGTATAATGGAGTCCTGTATTTCTACAGCTATCGGCCGGTAAACCGCCTGGGAGATCAGATGTACACTAATGCCCAGACAGTTAACCTGCAGGCAGTCCTGAAGGATGTGACTCTGATACAGAAGCTTCTGGCTGTCATGGCGGAAGAGCGGACAAAGCCACCGCAAGAAACCGAGATCTGCCTGGTAAGAAGGGTTTCTCATGTTGGTAATTTCTTTTTTTTTTTTTTTTTTATCTTTTTTTTTTTTATTGCATTTTTGAACAATAAACAACAACAACAACAACAACAAAAAAGGGGGAAAATCACAACAACCGATACATATACAGCATGTCAGATAGTGCTTAACAAGTCTCCGTATTTTTAGCATGTAGTCTGAAAATTCATGGCAAGTAGATGCGCACTCGGGACACAGTTTGATATCCAGTACGTCAGACATCTCCTCCACCACCAGAAACAACTATTCCCCAATCAGGCCCACAATCCTCCCTTACACCGCTTCGGCAGAGTACCTACAAACTACTCCGTAACTTCCTCACCCGACAATCAAGCCGTTGTTGGTTCCGCTAACCACGTACGCCAGATTTTGTCATATTTCAAGGGGCACCCTCTACTTTCATATGTGTTCTTATACAGGGGAAGGCTCTCGTTTACGAGACGCTTCCATTGAGCCAGAGAAGGCATCGTGGGTTTCTTCCAATGCAGAGCTATATTTTTCCGAGCATAAAAGAGTAATAACCCAATCAAAGTTCTCCCTGCAGCAGTCGGCACCAGCGTCTCTATCAGGCCCAAAAGGCACACCTCCATCGTCATTGGCACTGTAATCAGGGCGACCAGGCCAATCGGATCCAGCACCTCAGTCCAATACTGCTGGATCTTAGGGCAGGTCCAGAAAATATGTGTAAAGTCTCCCGGGGAGACGCCACACCTCCAGCATTCTGCGGAGAGCTCGGTGTCATTTTATGAAGCCTATGAGGTGTAAAGTAAGCATGTTGGTAATTTCTGATCTACACATTAGTCCTAGGTTAGTGACACAAATTATTGAAACGAGACAACTATCATTTTATGGAATTATGTTTCACCCATGACAGGTTTACTTAAAGTAGAATTTCATCCAAAATCTAACAAACTCTGAATCTACTGGCAGCCACATTCTAAAACGAGTTTATCTAGCCCTGTAAAGAAGAAATTGCTATACCTACCTTTTCTGAAGCTGCTCCGGTCTCCAGTGGTGGATGTGGTGTGCAGGAGAGAAGCGACAACGGCTGGGAAGTGACGTCACCCATAGTTACTATGGGTTTCCATTGTCGGCTGCTTCTTCTGCACACGCCTACAAACTGAAGTAGCTGTGGGAGATTAGCGTTGGACTGGACCGGAGTGGCTGCAGAATGGGTAAGTAGAGCAATTTTGTATTTTTATTTACAGGGCTAGATAGATTTGTTTTGTTGGCTGGACCTTAGAACGAGGCGTCCGTAACTTACCTGGTCCACGCCGAGGTAGCTGACATGTTGCCTCGGCGTGTCTTCTGGGTATCTCGGCTCCAGTTCTGTGAGTGGGTGGAGCCGCAATATCGTCACATGCACGCATGAGACTTCTTTCCAACAAGGTCCAGCGTCTGCCGGGCCTCAAGCCGGGAATCGCCTGTGCGCATGCGCCGCTGCAGCTCATATAAAGCAGAGTGCAGTAAGGCCATCCACAGAACAGATGCAAAAAAAATTCTATGCAGTGCCTAAACTTAAAATGGAAGATAAGGGTAACTATAACCGTTCTTAACCTATCCTGCATTGCATGCCCAGGGAGGGGTATCCCTCATAGTTATCCAATTGTTCTCTCCTGCAGTTGAGCTGTTTGTTTATTTTTTAGCCCAATGGTTCATTATGTATGCCTCTTTGCATAGAACCTGCCAACTACCAGTTGCAGGTAAAATGTAATTTTACACAAATGTAAATTCAAATACATGTTAACCTTGTGTATTTGTTTGCTGATCATCTGAAAGTTTCAAATAAGACAACTTTTATTGAGCTTTTCCACTTTTTTTATGTTATGTAGGAGCAGAGTGAGCCTTCTCAAGTCATAGATCGATCCTTCTTGGCATTGCTGCCCGGGCAGACACTCACAGACAAGCTATACAATTCCTGGATTCGATTACAGAGTCATGTTAACATTGTGTTTGACAGTGATATGGACAGACTGATGACGGACAAGTTCCCTGGAATCAGGCAGGTCAGAGCTTTCTGCTGATGTCTTTGGACTGAACTATATGAACAGTTTTTAAAGCGGTTGTATACCCGCAATAATGTGTTTTTTTTTTTGTTTTTTTTTACACCTGCAAGGCAAAAGGCATAATGAGCTAGTATGCACAGCATACTAGCTTATTATGAAATACTTGCCTATTCTGAAGAAATAACTGTTTTTGGCTGTGTCCATGTGCTCAGTGAATCTGTATGGGAGTGATTTTATAATGATCAGTTGCTGCACCTGCAGGGCTGTAATAAGAAAATTGGCCTGCATCCCTTATGGATGTAATTTCCCTTTTGGGAAAGGGAATGCCCAAAATCTGACTTGCCTCTTAGTGCAGAAATCAGTGAGCCAATCACACAAGCAGGAAATTACATTTTCAGGGGACGTTTTTTACATTATCCATGTACAGAACACCTCTAGGTAGCCATATTGCATTTTACAGAAAATTAGAGCGCTGCAGATTGAAAAGGAAAGGTCATTTTTAGTAACATTCAATTACAATATGATTTGAGTTGCAATTGTATACACTGTATTTTTTTTTCTTTGGCAATTTTTTTTTTCTCGTGAAAGTGGCGTTACCTTTTAGGTGTTTCAGCAGTATTGACGTTTTAAAAAATTACTAAGGGCTCAGCATTTTATAATTTTAATTGAATGCCCCCAGGCAGTAGCGTATCTAGGGTATGGCAGCCATGGCAAGTGCCTTGGGCACCATGTGGAGGGGGGGCGGCAAAAAGCTACCCCCGCACTGAAAAAACCCCACCCGTCCTCCTGTGGCCGCCTCCTGCACTAATGTAGCTCCCGGCATCATGGCCGGCCTGCTGAAGCGCAGCCCTGGCACAGCAATTGCTAATATTGCTACTTGGCCTGGGTAGGGGAGTGACAGGTGCCCCCATGACAGCCAGTGACTGGCCATTAATAGCACAGTGGCTGCGTTTGATTGGCACAGTAGCTGCAAATGATTTATTTTTTTCAGTTTGTTTGCGCCCCCCCCCCCCCCCCCCCCCAAAAAAAAAAATTCAGCACCAGCGGCCAGTGGTCCCCAGTTTGCCTCTGTCCTTGGTTATCTGAAATGTTTCAAATGTTTTGACAGGGCGCAGCTTCAGTGCTTGCCATAGGTGCCATTTTCAATAGATACGCCTCTGCCCCCAGGCCATCCAAACACCCGCTGTCCTCAACCTCTACAGCTTGCTCTAGGCACAGAGGGGGTTATTTACAAAAGGCAAATCCACTTTGCACTACAAGTGCAAAGTGCTCTTGAAATTGCACTTGGAAGTGCAGTCGCTGTAGATCAGAGGGGGACATGTAAGGAAAATAAAAACAGCATTTTAGCTTGCACATGATTGGATAATAAAATCAGCAGCATTTCCTCTAATTTCAGATCTATCCCTCAGATTTACAGCGACTGCACTTCCAGTGCAATTTCAGAAGCACTTTGCACTTGTAGTTCGCACTTGTAGTGCAAGTGCATTTGCCTTTAGTAGTAGATATTCCGGGGAGGGGCGCATGCTATGGTATGTTACGTGAATGTTTGATAAGAGGACAATGCAGGAAGAAGGGAGTAGGGAAGTCTTCAAAAAATGGCTTATCCTCATAAAAGTCTTTGTAGAGATGTCTTGCAGATACAAATGATCTTTTTTTTATTGTAGATCCTGGAGAAGAAGGAAGGTCTGTTCCGAAAACACATGATGGGGAAACGTGTGGACTATGCTGCACGGTCTGTTATTTGCCCCGATATGTACATCGGCACCAACGAGATTGGAATTCCAATGGTATGTAGAGGCGACTTACTGTAGGGGGGGGTTATCTAAAGGTTCTCTGTACACAGAAGATGGGCAGCACCAACTAAGAACAGAGTACTCCAGTTACTAAACACTTGTCCCTTTATAAAACTCGCTGTGAGAGGGCGAAATGCGTTGAAGGAATATCCGGTTTCTAATCCACATAACGTCACTTCCGGTACTTTGGTGGAACGCACGTCGGTGGCAATGCTTCCTATTGCTAAATCCATGCCTATTTTTAACCTATATTGTGTTAGTACCTGTCTATTTTGTGCAATTATTTCCTCTATTAACCAGTTCCCTACCGAGCCATAGTAATATGACGTCGGCAGGAACTGTCTCTCCCTCAGACGTCCTTTGCATCGCACCCATTAGGGGGCCCGCACACGCGCCTGCAGCATTGCTCGTGACCTGGTGCGCGTGGCTGGTTGCCGCGATGTCCGCCGGGCACACACGATTTCCGGCAATCACGGCAGGAGTGTGGATCCTGTCAGAGGTGAGGAGACCAATGCTGTGTTCCCAGTACAGAGGAACACACATCGGTCTCCTCCCCTTGTGAGTCCCCCCTCCCCCTACAGTTAAAACACACTTTAGGGAACATATTAACCCCTTCAGCGCCCCCTAGTGTTAACCCCTTCCCTGCCAGTCACATTTACACAGTAATCGGTGCAGTTTTATAGCACTAATCGCTGTATCAATGTGAATGGTCCCAAAAACGTGTCAAAAGTGTCCGATGTGTCCGCCGCAATGTCACGGTCACAATAAAAATCGCAGATCGCCGCCATTACTAGTAAAAAAAAAATAATAAAAAAAATGCCATAAATCTATCCCCTATTTTGTAGACGCTATAACTTTTGCGCAAACCAATCAATATACGCTTATTGTTTTTTTGTTTTTTTTTACCAAAAATATGTAGAATACGTATTTTTTTGTTTTTTGTTTTTTTTGTAAAAAAAAAAAATTGATATTAAATCAAAAAGTAAAAAATATGGTGTTTTTTCAAAATTGTCGCTCTTCTTTTGTTTATAGCACGAAAAATAAAAACCGCAGAGATGATCAAATACCACCAAACGAAAGCTCTATTTGTGTGTGGGGGGGACATAAAGATTTCATTTGGGTACAGTTTTGCATGTCCGCGCAATTGTCATTCAAAGTGCAACAGCGCTGAAAACTAGAGCCTCAGAAACGTCCAGAAAGGCCCGAGGACACCTCGGCAAACCTCGGAAAGACTCCGTTCCCGAGGTCAGCCGAGCTGTCCTCCGGGCCTTTCCGTGCATTTCCGAACAACGCCAATCGGATGCGATCAGCTCCGGTGCCTCAGGCCAAAGGCGGTACTGCATACTGCCTTTTGCTTCTTTTGCGAGACAACACTCGCAAATCCGAGGTTCCACTGTACTTTAAAAAAATCCTGACCCTGTTTGCGGGTGTTGTCTCGCAAATAGAGCAGGATTGAAGCCTCTGCGGTGTGCAGTACCACATGTGGCCAGAGGTGCACCGGCGCTGTTGACATTCTGAGGTGTTCGTATGCACTGGGAAATACTCCGTTCCCGAGTGGCGGTCTCAGAGTATTTCCGTGTCTCTCTGGCGCCCCGACCCACCTCATGGCCAAATGCGGTACTGCATACAATAGAAGTCAATGTGGAACAAATATCTTTGTTTCCATTGACTTCTATGGGGAAATTCCGTTTGATATGCGAGTGCTTTGGATTACATGCATTCTCCTGGAATCGATTATGGTTGTAATCCAAGGTTCCACTGTACAGGACTCAGGCAGAGTATTTGTACACTATGGGATGTCTACAAGCAATGAATAAGAAGGGTGGGCTACAATAAGGAGACTGAACTGTGCCAACAGGTCAGAAGACCCGTCCTGACCTAAAGTGAGGGCAATTCTCCCCAGACAGGATTGAAAACCAAACCGTAGCTCTGATTTTTCTCTGCTCTGTACAAACCAATACAGTGTGTTGGCTGAAGTTGGGTTTCAAAGGTCATTTACTCCAATGTTTATTACTGGAGAATATTGCATCCACCCCAGTCAATGGTAGATAGAATGAAGTATGCATATTGAATCAGTCGCCTTTATAGTAGGCTATGCCCAGTTACATCAGCCAGAAGAACAAATGTCTTATTTAAGGTGGTGTGAATATAAACTAAATTTTTTTTTTTTTTTTTTTTGTACTGATGGATTTCCTTTTTCTCTCTAAGGTGTTTGCCACAAAGCTGACCTACCCCCAGTTTGTTACGCCATGGAACGTGCAGGAACTGAGACAGGCTGTTATGAATGGGCCAAACGTTCACCCTGGAGCCTCCATAGTGGTCAGTGAAGAAGGCTCGCGTACAATATTGAGTGCCACTGATGCAGCACAGAGGGAGGCCATTGCAAAGCAGCTTCTTACTCCATCCACCGGTGTGCAGAGATTCACCTCCAAGATTGTGAGTCCCCGTGATCTGCTATTCTCTCAGTGATCTGGGATGGTCATTGGTTGTAGCTTTAAGCCCTTGCACGATGGAGCTTGAAAAAGCTCAGTACAGCGTTTTTTTTTCTTTTACTAATCTAAAATGTAAACCATTGTCCTGTACACACAGGCACTTAAACAAGCATTTCATATTCTTGAGTAAAGAACGAGCAAATACATGCATATGAGCATAGATATGAATGGATTTATCCTTGGAATGTATTGCGCAAATGCGCGCAAAACAAACACATGAACTTACGTCCTGAAAACAGATGCTCAAACATCAGTACCATGTGCAAAGAGGCCTTACCAGTTTCCTCTCTGATCTGGTGTACCAGGCAGCAACACTGAAACTTAAATGAAACATGTGGGAATATAAAAAAATATAAATAAATATACATCCTTACCTACCTAATGCTGCACTGTCCCTTGCCTGCTCTGAGTCCAGGAACTGAGCGATCACATGACTGCTGATTGCTCAGGTCATCTCTGAGCAGAAAGTAGTGACTGTTAGGCACCTCTCTCTGCTCAGCCTTCTCCAGTGCTCACCAGCAGGAGCAGCTGTCCCAGGTGCTCAGTGGTGCTAAAATTCTGGCAGTCAGGCATCTGGGTGGATCTTGACATTATTGTTGGGATCCCTCCAGAGTCTGGAACGGCTCTGTGACATCAGTCGACAGTGGTCTTGGCTCACTGGTGGCTGACTCCAGTAACCAGGGAGCACAAGTTAGTGCTCTCCTGTGACCCACAAGAGAAGTATGGCCAAAACAGTTTTCTCTTTTAAAGCTGAAATCCAGGTATGGTTTTTATTGCATAGTTATATTGGTCTAGCTTTGAAACATAGCAATCACTGTAGTAGAACGGACTACTTCGGTGTTCCTCCTTTTTCTACAGTGGTCCCGGAGATCTTAGTGTGGCAATCGCTGTAGTAGCAGTGACTACTTCAGTGTTCCTCCAGTGGTCCCAGAGCTATAGAATATGTATAAACTTACATTGGACCAAGCTGGACCAATGTATCTATGCAATAAAAACATACCTGAAGTCTAGCTTTAGCACTATTTTGTTTCTGCTATAGGGATCCATTAATGGTATTACTGTATTGTTTCTATGAATAATTGATGACATGGACCCAAAGGAGCTGGGATATGAATGAATGTCATAAATCAGGGGCTGTTATCGGCCATGTGTCAAATCATATGATCAGTGCAGAGGCATTGGTTGTGTAGTTTGTAGCCTAAGGCCCCTTTCACACTGGGGCGTTTTTCGAGCGTTATTCGAGCGAAGCCTCATCTGCAATCCCAATGTAAGAGCCCGAGTGCTTTCAGAGCCCTTTCACACTGCCAGCGCCTGAAAAACGCTGGTAAAGCACCGCTAAGACCCTAACGTTTTAGGGCGTTTTTGTAGTGCCTCAGTGTGAAAGGGCAAGGCGTTTTTACAGCGCTTTCAATTTTAATGGAGAGGGGCGTTTTTTTCAGCGCCCAAAAGCTGCTCCAAAGATGCTGCTTGCAGGACTTTTCTTAACGCCCCGCCAGTGCAACGCCTCCGTGTGAAAGGGTAAGGCGTTTTTACAGCGCTTTCAATTCATTTCAATGGAGAGGGGCATTTTTGGAGCGTTTTTTTCAGCTCCCAAAAGCTGCTCCAAAGATGCTGCTTGCAGGACTCGGTGTGAAAGGGTCCATTGAGATTCATGGATAGCGTTTTTATGAGCATTTTAATAGCGCTATTTACCGCTAAAACTATGTAAAAACACTTCAGTGTGAAAGGGGTCTTAAGGAGGATGACTCTTTTTAGGAAAGTTGCTAACTGGTGCCATAAGCCTCCTTGACATAGATCACATGGATAGTACTGTGGTGCTGGTCATGTGATCCAGCACTAGCGTTTGGTGGACGTAGTATTGCAGGGGAAGGGTGTGCTTTTTTTTATTTTATTTTTTTTGCTTTTTTTTCTAGCATTACATATCCTAAATGTAATCCTTTTTTACATTTATTTAAGCAATACAGTATATTGGTCTGTTTACTGAGGAATCTCTCACATGAGTTAGAGACCCCGTCACCAACTTAAGTATTTGCCCATAAGAGTTAGAGCTGCACGATTCTGGCTAAAATGAGGATCACAATTTTTTTGTTTTGCTTAGAATAAAGATCACGATTCTTGTGGCGTAACATCATCTTTCACATTACACAAAATTATTGGGCTAACTTTGAGCTGCATTTGAAAGACCGCTGCGCAAATACAGCGTGACATAAAATATTGCAACAACCACCATTTTATTCCCGAAGGTCTCTGCTAAAAAAAAATTTATATATCATGTTTGGGGGTTCCAAGTAATTTTCTAGCAAAAAATGACAGCTGAGTGAGTAAAGAACTATCTGCACTTGTTATATGAATGAATAGGGAAATTCTGCATAGAGACTCTGAGTTGGGTTATATCGAGATCACTATTTTTTTTTTTTTACGATCGTGCAGCTTTAATAAGAGTGCAAAAAATCTAGAATTTTAAATGCTTGCTTGCAGTGTTTAACTTTTCGTAAATGATTTTGTGCTGGTAATGTTCCTTTTAAATGACAGTTCACACTGAGCGCTGGTTTGAAATCGTGCCTTTTCCGCTGAATTTGCACAATTTCAAAGCCACTTTTCTGTGCGGTTTCGGAGGTGATTTAAAAGACCACTGTGCGGGTTCATGCACAGATGTCTATTGAAATGGCCCTCTGAAATTTCCAAAAATTGCAGGAGCTACTTTTGGAAATCTGTGCGTTGCCACAAAGTCGGCGTTGCACCGATTGGGACAGTGCATTTGCCCGCAATAGGCTGCGATTTAGCATGCAATTTGACATATCAAAGTGCGCCAATGTGAATGGGGGCTTAAACTTGTTGGACTATTTGATTACACCAGGAAGAGTTCATTCCCTAGCAAAGCCCCCTTGAGCCTTGCGGGTCTTGGCTCTCTCACCTTTTTTGGAAATGTTTTGCACTAGTACCCAGCTCCTCTGCCTTTCCTCTCACCCCCTACATAAAAGTTTATGTAGCTGCCAGGGAAGGTGCAAAAAGGAATACTATAGTGTCACTTAGGTGAAATCTGTGAGTCTGCTGGGGCTGCTGACATCACATCCAAGATGGCGGCACTCGGCAGCAGTTTTGTGGCTATTGGATGGTTTTGCAAGGGTCGCCTTTTATAGGTAAAGAAGATGCATAAAATAAATTCGATGCACTATAGAAATCTATGGCCTGGGTCTGTTGAAATGTTTTTTTAGGGTTATCTGTTTATTTAATGTAATTTGTACTTTGTGTCTGTCAGGTGTATCGCCATGTAAAGAACGGGGACATCCTGCTGCTTAACCGGCAGCCCACCTTGCACAGGCCATCCATACAAGCCCACAAGGCCCGAATACTTCCAGGGGAGAAGGTCCTGAGGCTGCACTATGCCAACTGCAAGGCTTACAATGCTGACTTTGATGGCGATGAAATGAACGCTCACTTCCCCCAGGGTGAACTAGGCCGGGCAGAAGCCTACACCATAGCATGTACTGATGAGCAGTATTTGGTGCCTAAGGTAACACAGATCTAAAATAATCCTGTTTTTGATTTTAAAGTTTGAAAAAACTCTTCTAGTTAGATCCAGTAAAACAATTCAAGGACCAGTGATAATATTCGGACATAGCTATTAGTTGTTTGAAATTATTTGAAATCATTTTTGCTATAGATAGATGTTTTTGGCACACAGTGGGGTTGATTTATTAAAACTGGAGCGTGCAAAATCTGGTGCAGCTCTCCATAGAAACCAATCAGCTTCCAGGTTTTAGGGCTCTTCCACCCGGAGCGGATCCGTATTGATCTGCTTCGTTAGCCCGTTTGGCTCAGCGGGGATTCCTCCGTAAATCCCCGCTGAGCTGTCGGCGGACAGGGTGGTCCCCGCACACAGTGCAAAAACCGCCCTGTCTCTCCTTCGCTCTCCCCTATGGGGAATCGGATAAATACGGACCGTGTGTCCGTATCCATCCGATCCGTTCCGCTGGACGGAAGATAAATGGGGGTTTCTTCCGTCCGCAAAAGCGGATCTTTGCGGACGCGGAAGGTTGCGGACGCTAGCGGATGCATCATCCGCTAACGTCTGCAATCCCATAGGGATACATTACAAGTCCGTAAACGGACTTGTTATAAACGGACTGTTTGTCCGTACGTGTGAAAGGGCCCTTATTGTCAAAGCTTAATTGAACAAACTGAAGTTAGAAGCTGATTACCATGTGCAGCTGCACCAAATTTTGCCCACTCCAGTTTTAGTAAATCGACATCAGTCTTTCCTGTTTGCTTTGCTTTATTGAACAATATTTTACATATAAAGAATAAGCGTTGAAGTAGAGCAGGGGTGTCCAACCTGCAGGTCAGGACGGCTTTGCCTGCAGGAATGTGGCTCAATGCTAATTCGTAAACTTACTTAAAATGTTTTATTTATTTTTATTTATTTTTTGGTTAAAAATACATTTACCGTTTGCCGGCATATAAGACGACTGGGTGTATAAGACGACCCCCTAATTTTCTAGGAAAAATTTTGGTTTTGGGATATACTCGCCATATAAGACTACCCCCTTCCTACTAGTCTTTCTGGAAGCTGAGGGGTAGCCAGAACCGCTGACAGAAACAGGCTTTTTTCAAATCTCACTGTGTCATTACATGCCTCACTGTGCCATTACATCACTTGCCCCCACTGTGCCATCACTTGCCCCCACTGTGCCATCACTTGCCCCCACTGTGCCAACAGTGCCATCACTCACATTTTGCTGATTTGTTTCCAGGCCGGTGACAGTCTCCATGCTGCGAGCGTCCATGATTTGAAAGCCGCGCCTTCTTCTCAGCGTGTCCTGTGATAGGCGGAACACAAATTTTCCCAGCAGCGCCTCTGTTTTGTGTTCCGCCTATCACGGACGTCCTCTCGTCCGAGGATGAGAAGGCAGCTGTGATAGGAGGAAAACAGAACAGAGGCGCTGCTGGGAAGATTTGTGTTCCGCCTATCACAGGACACGCTGAGAAGAAGGAGCGGCTTTTAAATCATGGACGCTCGCAGCATGGAGACTGTCACCGGCGTATAAGACGACCCCCGACTTTGGATGCATTTTTTTGCATGCAAAAAGTCGTCTTCTACGCCGGAAAATACGGTATTTACTCTTGGTAAACGCATGCGGGCAAAAATATTTTTTGACCCGTTTTATCTTTTTTTTTTTTTTTTTTTTTTTAAAGGGTACATTTTATTGTACATACCGGCATTAATACACAGAAGTATGTTACAGTACACATAACTACACATTATAACCAAGCCACATTAGTAGCGAAAAAGCAATGTGAAGTGCAGCATGTACATCCATTTTTATGAAAGCATACAATTTGAACAAACAGTTTAACAAAACACCCTCCAGACCTTCCTTATATATACGTATCAAGGATCAATATCCAAGACCCAACCACCACCCGACAAATCATCTGATATCCTCAGTCCATGCATTTCATATTACATCCATTACACCTTCACCTCTCCCGACACTTTCTCCAGCCATTCCGCCCACACTTTCTCAAATTTATTGGGGCACCCTCTGGCAATATAGGTCAATTTGTACATCCGTAAATTATTATTTACTAACTTCAACCAACCCTGCAATGTTGGGGGTGATGGGTTCCGCCACTTGAGAGCCAGGGCCTTTTTAGCATAGCAAAATAGGATTCTAAGTAGCGTCTTCTGCGAGTTAGAGATATCTTCCTCCTCCAGATCTCCCAGTAGGCATCTGGCCGGGGAGTATATATTTGGCAGGTCCATCTCATTTTCAAGAAATGACAAAATCTCTCTCCAAAAGCCCTCCACCCTAGGACACCGCCACACCATATGAAAAAAATCTGCCTCAGCAGCATAGCAGCGAGGGCATTCCACCGAAGTCCCCCTACCCATTCTATGTAATCTCAGGGGAGTGAAATATATTCTGTGTAAAAAATTAAATTGAGTCAGTTTATCCCTAGCAGAAATAACCGAAGGCACTAGCGTATCCAGCGCCTCCGACCAAGTTTCCTCTGAAAGGGACGGTATGTCATTGCGCCACTGCACCGCCAACTTCTCCATTCTGGGGCATGAGGATGACAGTAGCATGAAGTAATATCTAGATATCAGTTTTGAGTGATCTCCGTCTGCAATGACTACCTCCATCTTGGAAGGGGAGAGCGCCACCACCCCCCCACCGTATTGAGCCGTCACTGCATGGCGTAATTGGAGATAACGAAAAAGAAAAACGTATTGGGGACTCCAAACTCATTTCTCAGGTCCGAAAAGGTCTTAAGTATTCCCTCTCTGAACAGCTGATGGGCGTACTTAAGCACGTAAGCCGCCCAGCATGATCCCTCCGGAACCTTTACAATTTCGCCCAACTGGGGGTTATGCCACAATGGGGTGTTAGGAGAGTTTGTTAATCTGGACCCACCCCCCCTGGCATTACACATGTGGAATATCTTATAGGACAATTTTAACAGCCCTGCCCCCTGATCCGGATACGGTCCATTCCTGTACAAAATATTGAGCAATCCTTCATATGATCTCATCTGTGCCGCCTGGGTTGCCACCGATGCAATGTCCAAATTTGGAAAACCCCACCAATGCACATGCGTCAATTGGGCCGCCAAATAATAACACTGCAGGTTCGGTAGTGCCAAACCACCCATCTTGATTGGCAAATAGAGTGTCTCCAAGGACACCCTAGCAGGCCTAGATCCCCAAAGAAATGCTGAGAGCATTTGGTTAATGCCTGTAAACCATCTCTTAGGGACATAAACGACCCGTTTTATCTTTACTGGACTTAAAAAAATTCTTCCCAAAGAAAAATATCTCACTCGTCACAATCTTGCTTTATTCATGTCATCAGTTTTCGGCAACTCCTATATTTATGAGCAACTACTGTATATTATTATTATTATTACAGTGGAACCTTGGATTACGAGCATAATTCGTTCCAGGAGAATGCTTGTAATCCAAAGCACTCGCATATCAAAGGAAGTTTCCCCATAGGAAATAATGGAAACTCAGATGATTCATCTCACAACCATTTATTCATATAAAAATATTACGGCAAAACAAAATACAGTATAAAGTGTACTGTAAAAATAAAACAAATTAAACTGCATTTTAAAATACTGTACTGTACCTGTTGCAAAAATGTTAAGGTAAAGAAAAATGTGCACACTCACAATGTTAAGGAGTCTGGTGATCACCAATTTAAAGCCGCTGTGTATACTGTATGCACAGTAAAGCCGCTGGTGTACAGTATACAGCTCTGTATGTGGTCAGAGGTTGATGCTTATCTATTTAGAACCATTCTGTATACAGTACTGTATGTTAAGTAAGGCCGCTGGTGCACAGTACAACGCTGTATGTGGCCGCAGGTTCAGCTCACAGCACTTCCTAGAGAACTCGGGAACTGTTCACATCACTTCTGGGTACGCCTGCCCCTGTTGGGAATGTCTGAGAGGGTGGCTCCCAGCGCTTCCTGGAGACAATCGCCCGCAAATCTCTGGCCACATACAAAGCTATACTGTATACCAGCGTCTTCACTGTACATATACACAAGCGCTTTACATGGATGAGCAGCAGACTCAGTGAGTGTAATTCTCTTTTACACTCGTATATCAAGACAGCGCTCGTATATCAAGGCAATTAAAAATAAAATAAAAATTGCTCGTCTTTCAAAATGCTCGTAAACTACGTTACTTGTAATCCAAAGTTTCACTGTAATATATATATATATTTATATATATATATATATATATATATATATATATATATATATATATATATATATATATATATATATATATATATATATATATATATATATATATATATATATAAATTTTTAGTTTTACTAATGTAATTGCTTCTCGGATAGTAATCCCTATCTGAGAATCGGCAATTTTTAAGGTGAAATGTTCTTCTGCTGGAAAAGATAGTGTGCATTGAGCCTAAAGCAGATATCACTGTTTTTAGTCCATCTGCAACAAATCGCACTATTTTCAGGAGGCACAGGTTTAGCATCCAGAAGCCTGTCAAAATCTTTAGGCTCCATGCACACTAGCATTTTTTTTTTTCTTCTCCTAGAAGCTGTTATTAGCAATTATTTTTTTCTTCTCCTAGAAGCTGTTATTGGCAATTATTTTTTTCTTCTCCTAGAAGCTAAATAGTGTTATCCTATGTGCCCATGCACAGTTGCACACGAAAATAAAGGGCGCTAATGGGCAAATTAGTGATTAGAATATAGATAATAAAGTAATAGTGTTAATACAATTGATAAAGTGCACATAAAATCAATAAATCTGAAAAGTCCATAACCAGCATTATGGTCACTTCTTGTTATATATGCTCCAACACCGTGCTTCTAAAGTGCAATGTGCTCCAAATTATCAAATGCAATGGTGCTTTATGAAATGATAAGTGATAATGAAATGCGCTCAACATATAGCGTCGGCCACCAAGTGACCAATAAGTTGCACACTACTTTTAGGCTATTAGCATTTTTTGAGCTTTAGTGTCTAGGAGCAAAAAAAAAAATGTTTTTGTAGTTTCCTGGATCCAGCGGAATCACTCCTAAACACTCCCAATAGTGTTCTGTTTTTTTTTTTGTTTTTCCTTTTACTGCAATAATGCCAAATAAAACGCTGCTAAAATGCTATTACCAGCGTTTTTTTATCCAGTAAATTTTTTTTTTCTCTTAACATTTTAGTGTGCATGAAGCCTAACAGAGCAAAATATGTGGCATCGCCTGGGCAGAGTAGTTGCACCTTTATGCGTTCAGGGGTGTGTGAATGGAGAATAGCTGTTTTTTGGGATTAAGCACATACAGTCAAAGTCAAAAAAAATTATAATTTTCCAATTTGGAGACCCTCGCCCCTTATTGCTGCAGGAGTGGTGTGCAGTCTCATTAACCACTTAAGCCCCGGACCTTTAGGCAGCTAAATGCCAAGGCCAGGTTTTGCGATCTGGCACTGCGTCGCTTTAACAGACAATTGCGTGGTCGTGCGACGTGGCTCCCAAACAAAATTGGCGCCCTTTTTTCCCCACAAATAGAGCTTTCTTTTTGTGGTATTTGATCACCTCTGCGGTTTTTATTTTTTGCGCTATTAACAAAAATAGAGCGACAATTTTGAAAAAAATGCAATACTTTTTGTTATAATAAATATCACCCAAAAACATATCTAAAAAAATGTTCCCCTCAGTTTAGGCCGATACGTATTCTTCGACCTATTTTTAGTAAAAAAAAACGCAATAAGCGTTTATCGATTGGTTTGCACAAAATTTATAGCGTTTACAAAATAGGGGATAGTTTGCATTTTTATTAATTTTTTTTTTTTTTTGCTACTAATGGCGGCGATCAGCGATTTTTTTTTTTCGTGACTCATTTTTGGGACTATTGTCATTTTCACAGCAAAAAATGCATTTAAATTGCATTCTTTATTGTGAAAATGACAGTTGCAGTTTGGGAGTTAACCACAGGGGGCGCTGTAGGAGTTAGGGTTCACCTAGTGTGTGTTTACAACTGTAGGGGGGTGTGGCTGTAGGACTGATGTCATCGATTGAGTCTCCCTTATATATAAGGGATCACTCGATCGATACGCCGCCACAGTGAAGCACGGGGAAGCCGTGTTTACATACGGCTCTCCCCGTTCTTCAGCTCCGGGGAGCGATCGCGACGGAGCGGCTATAAACAAATAGCCGCGCCGTCGTCCCGGATCGCTCCCCGACGGAACCCGACCGCCACATGTAGCGGGGGGGGGGTCCCAATCGGACTTCCCACCCGCTAGAAGGCCTACATTTGCCTGTACGTGCCATTCTGTGGACGTACATATACATGCGGCGGTCGGGAAGTGGTTAATATAACGTATGGTGACCAGACTTTTTTGAACACCAAAATGCAAACTTTTTGGGATGACAGCTATGATATGCTGAATCAGATTCATAATTCATTCATTTACAAATATACTATAGTCCTATATCAAGAAGCTCATAGAAAAACCTTATTTTTATTTATTTTTTGTGGTTTTTGTTTCCTGTTGTCTGGCAGTTTCTCTTATGATGTTTATTTTTTCCCCAAAGGATGGGACGCCATTGGCAGGACTGATCCAGGATCACATGGTGTCTGGGGCAAGTATGACCATCCGAGGTTGTTTCTTCACCAGAGAACAGTACATGGAGCTGGTCTACAGGGGGCTGACAGATAAAAGCGGCCGGGTAAAAACCCTCCCACCAGCAATCCTAAAACCATACAAACTTTGGACAGGAAAGCAGGTAAATCAAACCAGCCATTTGTATTTTATAGGCAGCAGCTGTAGCTGTTCAGCATTCTCTAATAGGGTCGTGTAAATGCTTGATTTATCTTAGCTAGTTTGCTAACCTATACCGATTTATTCATGCTTTATCCAACTATGCATTTTTTATGTGGTGGAAGAAAAAAAGGTCCAAGCCTTATGTGGCTTCATCTGTCCCACTACAGTAAGTTGGATTCTCCCATTTTCTTTTTCTCTTTCACAGCACCAAAAAAATTAAAGAAGTGTGGGATTGTAAAAAATAAAATAATATTTTTAATAAAAAATCCTTCAAACTTACCTTTTATGGCTGCATCATCGCACTTCTAGGTCTGCTCTAAAAGAGAGCAGTGACTGTCAGTCACTCCTCTGTGCTCTGCCCCTCCAGCACTCACTGGGAAGGGGCGGGAACAGGTGGCTCAGGCTCTCGGCAATGTGCTGAGAGGCTGATCCAGCTGTTAGTCACAGAATCTGTGGATCCTGACATTGTCGGTAACTTTCCAGAGCCTGCAGCGGCTCTGTGAGGTCCGCTGACAGCAGACTTTAGCCTGCTGAAGGCTGATTCTGGGTCACAGGAGAGCACAAGTAAATGCACTCCTGTGACCTACAAGAGAAGTTTGGCCGCGCTTCTCTTCTTGGCCGCGCTTCTCTTCTTGGCCGCGCTTCTCTTCTTGGCCGCGCTTCTCTTCTTGGCCGCGCTTCTCTTCTTGGCCGCGCTTCTCTTCTAACAGACTAGGTAGCAAATGACAGGGCTTCTGTTTTTAGTTTACATACACTTTAGGCTGGGTTCACATTAGTGCAATTCTCATGACCGGACACAATGGAGTTGGTTTACACATCTCCGTGACGGCTGCGCAGTGAATTGCACAGAGGTCCTGTGCATCTTTGGCTCTGTTTCGGGTCTGAATTTAGGCAAACATTTATGGCCTGATTCGTCCCTGAAACAGAGAACAGGGACGCACCGGACCCCTGCTGTGAGCCGCACCCGATTTTTAAATGTGAACCCAGCCTCCAGCGTAGTATGACCAAAGATTTTTTTGCCCATACTTATCTTGCGGGTCAGGGGTCACCCTTGAATATAAATCATTTTTAGATTCCGTTCCCAACTCTTCATAAAGTATAGATTTAGGATGGTAAAAAATGAATAAGTCAGTATGGGTGTTCCAAAATGATGACCATCCAATTTTTTTTTTTCAAATAACAATTTTATTTTGTAAATTTCAGTAAAAACAGAATAGCAGTACAAATATATAAAAGGTACAAAAAATATCGATACGTACTCGTGCCTGTCCAAAGTATGCCCAGCGAGGGGAGGGACGAGCACCCCCAGTCTCCAGCGCCGTGCCCTCCACTAAAAGTGGAGTCCTATCAAAGAAGTCATGTGACACAGAACAGTACAACATTGGCATCACAGTAAACTGTGCACTCAAAAACATCCAAAAGTAATTGAGAATCAGAGGGAAAGAGAAAGAGGGGGAAGAGAAAAGAAGACAGACTAGATAGGGTAGAATATCACGGTACCTCGATGGATTTATGCCACCTCTCCCAGACAACGTCATGGTCATCTAACTTGTCCCGGATCCTGGCAGTCATTTATTCCATGAGCTCTACGTCCTTGACCCTGGCATAAAGGGCCTCCTGGGACAGGGGCAATGGTTTCTTCCAGTGGAGGGCTATCAAGCACCTCGCTGCTGTAAGAATATGTCTAAGTAGTTTTTTATAGGGTTTGGCTATTCGCGGTTGGAAAAGTTTCGGGGAGATGGGTATGGGTGTCTCAAAGAGGCGGGACAAGAGCTCCTGCGTCGATGTCCAAAATGGGACAATCCAAGGGCAGGTCCAGTATATATGGAATAGAGTGCCGCGGGCTTGTTGGCAGCGCCAGCAGCGGTTAGAGGTAGAGGGATAGACCCTGTGGAGTATGTCCCGGGTCCGGTACCAAGAAAAGAACCTTATAGGTATTCTCCTTGTAAAGGGTACACAAGGAGCTCTTGGCCGCGTGTCTCCAGACCGCCCCCCATGCCTCCTCTGGGATCACCTCCCCCAGCTCCTTCTCCCAGCGGAGCATGTATGCATGTTTACCCCGGTCCTGTATAGAGTACTCGTTAAGGATTCGGTATATGTCCGATATTTGGCCTTTGCACGCGTTAAAACCCAAGACTATAAAGTTTATGTCCAAAGATCTGTATATCTTTACAGTAAGGGCTTTGTACGTATGTGGGCTTATATCTTTGTCATTCGTCCAGGCTACATTGAGGTTGACAGACATGGTGAAACGTGTTGGCTAGGCACCTTGTTTTTGATATGTGGGCACTTACCCCCTGACACCATTTGGGCTGGGTGTACAGGGTAAGTGCTGGTATTATATCTTGTTGAAGAGTAAATATGCAATATATTTCATTATATAGAGAGAGAGATAAGAGGTGTGTGTGTGTGTGTGTGTGTGTGTTTTTATAATTTTTAAAATTATTATTCTTAATATGAAGGAAATGTATAATATTATTATTATTTTGTATAAAAGTCCTTATTAGAAGAGCAAGATTGTCTCAAATTGAAATTATCAGGGTTTTCTGGTTGTATCTACCATCCTGTGTCATGTTCTGCTATTTATACTTATTCCCCACCGGGTGGCGCCTTCATCCCAGAATGAATTTGTGTTTAAACTGATTGTAAAGGCAGATTCTATGCTTTGAAGTGGTTGTAAAGGTACATTTTTTCCCCCCCCATAATAGCTTCCTTTTACCTTAGTGCAGTCCTCCTTCACTTACCTCATCTTTCGATTTTACTTTTAAATTTCCTTATTTCTTCTGAGAAATCCTCACTTCCTGTTCTTCTGTCTGTAACTCCACAAAGTAATGCAAGGCTTTCTCCCTGGTTTGGAGTGTCATGCTCGCCCCCTCCCTTGGACTACAGGAGAGTCAGGACGCCCAATAACACACAGCTCCTTGCTCTATCTGCAACGTAGAGAGCGTCCTGACTCTTCTGTAGTCCAAGGGAGGGGGCGAGCACGACACTCCACACCAGGGAGAAAGCCTTGCATTACTGTATGGAGTTACAGACAGAGGAAGTGAGGATTTCTTAGAAGAAATAAGGACATATAAAAGCAAAATCGAAAGATGAGGTAAGTGAAGGAGGACTGCACTAAGGTAAAGGAAGCTATTTAGGGAAAAAAAAATTGTACCTTTACAACCCCTTTCAGATAAAAAACCTGAGTGCAGCAGCCCCCCTAATTCACAAGCCCCCTCTATATCCAGCGATGTTGTAGAAATGTCTTGGCTGCCCGGGACTCCCCTTCTCATTGGCTGAGACAGCAGCTTTACCATCACTTTAACAGCACAGTGGTGTGTAGTGGTTGGCACTTTGCTTGGCAACACTAGGTTGCTGGTACAAATCCCAACCATGGCACTACCTGCCTGGAGTTTGCATGTACCCGGTCCTTAACCCCCCCCCCCCCCCCAATGCTTTCAGCTGCTTTATTGAAATCTATGAGATTGGTGCTTGTAACTCTGCCGCAACGATCGACCCTGACTTTCCCCTTCTCCGTGTCCGATCTGTGCTTTTCCATGTCCTCCGTGCCCCTCTGTCCAAAATATCTCAGGATGGAGAGCGGATCTCTTTTACTGGCTCCTTCCTTTACGGAATGCACAGAGTCAGTGATCACTGGCTGTCCATTCATAACTGAGCATAGTAAACTGTTTACGATGCTTCAGTTTATGACTGGAGAGGAGCTGCTGCTTCGTGTCCATTCATTTTCAGTGCAGCTGAGGCTGCAGAGAAAGGGACTGGGGAATCTGTGTCCTCAGTTCCTTTCTCTGTCTCAAAGGGAAGATGTCAGTAGTCTGTTTAGCCCCCTGATATCTTACCAAAGCTGAGAGCGTTGATAAAAAAATAATAATATATACGGTATATATATTTTTAAAAGGTAAAAGTTTATAATAAAAAATAAAGTAAAAAAAATCAACCTTTCGGTTGCCTTTATTGTGAAATAAGGATAAAAGCACTACAAATCACAACAAAAATTAGGACACTCAGCCGACGCGTTTCGCACCAATATTTAGTGCTTAGTCATGGCTACAAAGAAGCTCATGTTCTTTTTTAAGCTTAGGGCGTTTTTCAGGCGTTTTGCTTTAGGTGACAAAACGATCAGATATTAACAGGTTCCATTGAAATGAATGGGACTTTGTGGTTTTTTTTTTTTCAGGGCGTTTTACGAGCTGAAAACACTCAGGTGTGAATGCAACCTCAAACCAGTACAGCATTTCTGTATCTCGGTGAGGGTTGAGGAAGTGGGAGCAGGTACCATCAAATACAGGTATTTGCTCCCTCTTCCTTGCTGTGATTATCGGGGTGTGTGTGTGTGTGTGTGTGTGTGTGTGTGTGTGTATATGTGTGTGTATATATATATATATATATATATATATATATATATATATATATATATATATATAATTTATATATTTTTAATTATTTTTTTTGTGACTGGTGGAGGAAGATTGAGGATAGCCTAAGTTTTTTTTTTTTTTTTTTTTTTTTTTTTTTTTTTCCTCTCGGTGAAGGTCACTTAATAATGTTTGACACAAGAGTGAACAAAGATTTTTGACATAAACTTAATTTTGGTTTCATGTAAAACGGAAAATTGTATACTCACCTTTCCGTAATTTTCCTTTCCTGACGCATCTTCATGGCAGCACACACTGGGTTGTGACTCCACCCCCACAACCTGACAGGATTGATTAGCTATAAGTTTGAAGGGGAGACGCCCTGAACTATTCTCTGTATATATCATCATTAAACAGTAGGGTGGGCATCTGTGTGCTGCCATGAAGATGCGTCAGGAAAGGAAAATTACGGAAAGGTGAGTATACAATTTTCCGTTTTCCTGACGCATTCATGGCAGCACACACTGGGAAATAACTTGCCAGTTGGGAGGGTGCAAGAAAACGGTAATATTTATTCTTTATAGCGCTGAGGAATTGGCTCTAACAACAGATCTGCCGAAGTCGGCAGTAGCCAAGTGAGCAGAATTCACTCTGTAGTGAGAAATGAAGGTGTGCCGAGAAGACCAGGTTGCTGCTCTGCATATGGTCTCCGGGGAAATCCCGCAATATGCTACCCATGAGGTATCGACTGCCCTTGACGAGTGAGCCCTGATGCCCTCAGGAGCTGTAAGTTGCTGGATGGAATAGGCCTCTTTGATAGCGGCGATGGTACGAGAGGTAGCTGCTTCGCCTCGTCTGCTCCCGTGTGGGCTAGGGAGTCTGTTCCTTCGGCTGATGAAAAGGGGGCTCTGGACAGGAACCTCTGACATTTGGTGTTTGTTGACGTAGCTGCTAGGTCGACCTCTGGTACTCCTCAGGTCTTCGTAAGAAGGGAGAATGCGTGGTGGTTCAGGGACCATTCGTTGTTCGACAGGGTCTCTCGGCTTAGTCGGCCAACATATTTTGTGCTGCCGGGACATACGCTGCCCTGAGATCTGGCAGGTGCACTTGGGCCCATTCCAATATGGGGCGAACTTCCTCCAGAAGCGTTAGACTCCTGGTCCCTCCTTGTTTCTGGATGTACGACACTGCCACCTTGTTGTCCATTCGGATAAGGACACTCTTTCCTTTCAGAAGAGGAGCAAAGGTCATGAGAGCCTGGAAGGCTGCTCTGAGTTCTAATACATTTGACACCATGCCCTGAGCTTGAAAGTGCCACTGGCCTTGGGCTGCTTGGTCCCGATAATGTCTTCCCCACCCCCTCTGGCTGGCATCCGATGTTACTACTTCTGGACTTGGGGGGAACTATCGGTCTGAGTTTCCTGAGGTTGAATGGGTGCGTCCACCACCATAGTGATTGTTTTACCCAGCTGTTCCACTGTCTGAGAAAATAATTCTGTAGAACTCGCATGTGCCACTGGGACCACTGTACCATGGGTATGGTCGCAGACATGGACCCCAAGATATTGAGGTAGGCTCTGGCCGGTAGGCGTCTGGATGATAACAGGTTCTGCATCTTCTGGACTAAGGGTTTCAGCTTCTCCTGAAGGAGTTGTACACGTTTCAGCCTGGTATCCAACTCTGCCCCTAGAAACACCATGACTTGCGTGGGCTGGAGACTGCTCTTTTTCCAGTTGACTAGCCACCCAAAGTCTTGCAGGGTCGTGAGCAATAACTTCCAGTGACGCTTATTAATCCAATCTGTCAGGTGAGGATAAAAAAGAGAATGGTGCAGGGCGTCTCCCCTTCAAATTTATAGCTAATCAATCCTGTCAGGTTGTGGGGGCGGAGTCACAACCCAGTGTGTGCTGCCATGAATGCGTCGGGAAAATGGGATATAGGAGTATGGGGGGAAAAAAATCACTGATATAATGCAAACTGAAAAATTGTCATAGACCGGACTTGTTTTAAATACTTGCTTCCTTCTTATGTTCCTTCTAACACAGGTAGTTTCTACGTTACTCCTCAATGTAATTCCAGATCATCACATCCCACTAAACCTGACAGGAAAGGCAAAGATTGGTGGCAAGGCGTGGGTGAAGGCCCCATCTAGGCCAATACCGGGTTTTAATTCAGACTCCATGTGTGAGTCTCAGGTAAGTAGTACATTTGTTTGCTTACCGACTTTCCTCAATGTTTTTATTGTATTACTTGACTAAAGCCAGCTACTGATGGATAGATTCTTCGTCAGTTCAGCAGGGACCGGCTGAGATTTGATACATGTAATGGCAGGCTGGTTGTACACAAGTTGATCCATTGGACTTGGGTACAACCAGCCTGTCAGATTTTTTTTTTACATGCCATTTCTGCCAGCTACTGTAGCCATATACAGAAAAACAACCATGGCGCCTCTAAGTGCAGAAGTCTAAAAATTTTAATGTCCCCTAGAGGGTTAAAAACACTTACAAGATAGTGAATAGAACAGTCATGTAGCAGATAAGTGCATCCAGGAGATGTTCCAGTGGCAGGGCATCCCAGTCTGTGATGGTAAAGCTTCCAGGGAAGTTCACGATATAACAGCCGACTGGCTGAAGAAGGAAGCAATGAGCTGTTTCGCAACGCGTCCCGCCTCTATGACACACTTCCTGTCCACTTCCTGTTTGTGTTCCATGCTGGTTTCTGTCTCGCTTCCTCTGACGTCATCCCCAGGCTCCAGCTTTATTGTGTCCTTTGAATATTCACAGCACAAGTCGGCTGTGTTTTTAACCCTCTAGGGGATATTAAAAGTTTTATACTTCTGCACTTAAAGGCGCCTTGGTTTTCTGTTTCCATTGGAGATTGCTTGTCTCCCTGAGTGCTGCCTAAAGTGTGTGAAGATTTTCCAACCTCTCCAACACAGACTTTATCTATCAGGATTCAAATGCTTGGAGCGCCCTGGATATACAATTTTTCTTGTAGCCATATACAGTACAGGCAGATCCCAGTACTCGTATGATCGTCATAATCATAAAGTCAACAAAGCTGTTATGAATCAATATGATTCATAACTGTTCTGCTTCCTTTGCTAGTGAGTTGTGATTGACCCACAGCTATCACATGGTACCTGGGTGAATTGCAGCACCCTGTACCATGTGATTTAGCTGTAGCCAATCACAGATCACTAGTATTCACAGTTGTCATGAACTTACCCATGAGGGGTACCCAAGGCAGCACAGTGGTGCAGTGAGTAGCACTTTCGCCTAGCAGCAAAAGGTTCGCTGGTTCGAATCCCAACCACGACACCATCTGCCTGGAGTTTGCATGTTCTCCCTGTGTCTGCGTGGGTTTCCTCCGGGTACTCCGGTTTCCTCCCACACTCCAAAGACATGCTGGTAGGTAAATTGGATCTCGTCCAAATTGGCCCAGTATATATGAAAATATGTGTGTATGACTGTGTGTCCCTAGCGTGTCATGATCCTACAGGGTAAAAATGACCGCACCAGCCAAGCAGATACTGGCTGGAAAAAGCGCCCAGAGGCGATTCAGTTCGCATGCGTTGCGCTATACAAGTCATTCATTCATTCATGACAATTTAAAGCATTGCCAGTACTATAATCTTCATTGTACCAGCAATCAAAGTTTTTTTTAAATTTTTTTTATATATATATATATTCCCTGATTTCCCCCTCCCCCAGAGTAGTACAATTTTACTATGGTAGTTATTTAACTTGTTAGCTTTACAGAACATTGTAACAAAAATCTTGCCATTCCTCTTACTAAATACTTCAAACTATCTTCTTTCCAGAAAGGTGTCATTTAGGGGGTATTTTGTACTGCCCCGATATTTTAAGGGCCTCAAGAAATGAGATGGACTGTCGGATTGATCAAATTTCAAATATATATCCTATAGTTTGTGTATGCTTTCCTTCAGACTAAATAATACACACTTATTGTTTTTTTTTTTTTTTTTTTTTTTTTCATTTATTTTTTGACCAAAGGCATATAACAGAATACATATTGGCCTAAATTTATGATGAAATTCGATTTTATTGGATATGTTTTATAACAGAAAATAGAAAATTTAGTGCCTGATCCGCAAAGCACTTACCTAGAAATTTTCAGCGGTGTAACTTAAATCCGTCCGGCGCAAGGCGTGCCTAATCTAATGGGGCGAGTCCCATTTAAATTAGGCGCACTCCCGCGCCGGACATACTGTGCATGCTCCCGACGTTATTTTCCCGACGTGCTTTGCGCGGTTTTACGTTGCGCCGGGTTTTGAGAAACGCGACGGGCGTAAAAAAAAAAAAGTTGCGGCGGGAAAAAATAAAAATAAAAATGACAGCGACGCGGGATAGAAGGGTATACTTTTACAAGGTGTACTAAGTTTACACCTTGTAAAAGCAGCCCTAATTTTGCGACGGCAAACTAATACTTACGGAGAAAAAACAAAGCGTAAAAGCTTCGTGGATCTCCGTAAGTGCTAATTTGCATACCCGACGCTGGATTTCGACGAGAAATGCCCCCAGCGGCGGCTGCGGTACTGCATCCTAAGATCCGACAGTGTAAGTCCCTTACACATGTCGGATCTTCTGCCTATCTATGAGAAACTGATTCTGTGGATCAGTTCCATAGATAGATAGAAACAGGGATACGACGGCGTATCAGTAGATACGCCGGTGTATCCCTTTTGTGGATCAGGCCCTTAGTTTTTAAAAATCATCAGCCTTTTTTCATTTATATACAAATAAAAAGTGGTGATCAAATACCACCAAAGGAAAGATCTGTTTGTGTGAAAAAAATGATATAAATTTCATTTGTGTACAGTTTTGCACGAATGTGCAATTGCCAGTTAAAGTAACACAGTGCCAAATGGCAAAAACTGACCTGGTCATGAAGCAGGTAAAATCTTTCGGCGATCAAGTAGTTAAAAATAGCATTAGGCTTTTTTGGTACATCAGACACTTTCTTCATAACCATAGTGAAATGTCTGTCATTTATTGTGTTTGGTATAAGCTCTTTCTTACACATTGCTCCTGACCATTTCTTCTCCACCAGGTTATCATTCGTAGTGGAGAACTGCTGTGCGGAGTCTTGGACAAAGCCCACTATGGCAGCTCTTCCTTTGGACTCGTTCACTGTTGCTATGAGCTGTATGGTGGAGAGACCAGTGGAAGATTGCTAACCTGCCTGGCTCGTCTCTTTACTGCTTACTTACAGCTTTACCGGGGCTTTACCATGGGTGAGTGGAATAATAAAATGTTCTTAATAAATAAATGATAAACTTAACAATCAACAATTGCACACTCTTATTAAAGTGTCACTTCGGCCCCTTTCACACTTCTGCAACTTGTCCTGCGACTTGGGACTGCAAAGTCGCATGAAAAGTCTTACCCCATGATTTCCAATGAGCACCATTCCTATCTGTGCGACTTCAAAGTGGTCCCTGTACTTCTTTGATGCGAGTTACCCAGGCATTCCCTGAAATTGCGGCAAAATCGCGTGACTTGGAAGTCGTGGTTGTGTGAAAGGGGCCTAAACAACTTCCTATTGCACCACCCTTTTGTCTTTAACCACTTAAGACCCGGACCATTATGCAGGTAAAGGGCCTGGCCAGTTTTTGCGATTTGGCACTGCGTCGCTTTAACTGACAATTGCGCGGTTGTGCAATGTGGCCCCCAAACAAAATTGGTGTCCTTTTTTATAACTTTTATAACTTCTTATAAAACCGGAATTTCTGGTGTTTATTTTATGCAGACATCAACACCAATAAAACTATTTTTCTTAATATTTTAAAAATAACCCTGGGGCAGCCCCAACCGACTAGATTAAAAGGGTGTGGTTAACCGTGCCTTAAATGAAAAAAAAAATATCTCTGGACGCTCATAAGACAATTTTCTGACTCTCTCCAGCCGGAAGAAAGGCGAAAAATATATGTTGGCTAGTCATCGGGTAGGTATTTTTATTAATTTGAAAGAAGTCCCAACTTAACATTGGCTACCAAATTGGATTGGACAATAGATAATTACCCTGGGACCACAATAGCTAGATTTGTTGCAATACAGGTTTACACTTAATTTCACCCAGACACGGCATAGACAAATGATGTGGGAACATTTTAAATACCGGTACTAATCTACCCTGCACACTGTATTTGATAAGATTAAATCATAAGCGTTAATATGCAATTCCTACAATTTTGGGAAGAAAAAGTTGATTAATATTTGTATGGTCAGTATCTCACCACTGTTTTAAAGGGGAAGATTTTCAAAGGGCTACCAGTATATTTGATTTGTCCTAGCAGGAACGCCCAACGAGATTGAGAGGGGTCAATTATCCAGAAAGTGTATATCAGCGTTGTGGGTCTGTGGTCCTCGTTTCTGCTTTGTAGGGTGCAATGCTGTTGAATTGTTACTTCGTCCTCCACATTTTTAGAATCTTGTGACTAATTTTATTTTATATATATATATGTGTGTGTGTGTGTGTGTGTGTATGTGTGTGTAATATATATATATATATATATATATATATATATATATATATATATATATATATATATATATATATATATATATATATATATATATAAATTATGAAAGAGTTAAAATGTTCAAAAACAAACACTGTTAAAACCATTGTTGCCTTGTAACTTATCCAGGGTGTTGAGAATCCTGGATGAAGGGTCAGAGAGATTTTTCCAACGCGTTTCGCGGAGTGAACTGCTTCATCAGGGATGTATCTCTCTCCATCATCTCTCTCTCTCGCTCGCACGCGCGCTATCGTCTCTTTCTCTCTCTATTTATTTATTTTTATATATATATATATATATATATATATATATATATATATATATATATATATATATATATATATATATATATATATATGCATACAGAGAGAGGGAGATATTGCTGATGAAGCAGTTCACTCCGCAAAACACGTTGGAACATCTCTCTGACCCTTCATCCAGGATTCTCAACACCCTGGATAAGTTACTCTAACTATATATATATATATATATATATATATATATATATTATAATATAATATATAGTGAGTGTGTGTGTGTGTGTGTGTGTGTGTGTGTGTGTGTTTAAGATTGTGTATTTTCTCTTTTCTATGCCTTTTGAGATTTGTGCAGTTCTTATAACCCCAGATGGTACATGCATCTTGTCTACATTTTTATACATATCTTCTGGGATGGTATTCATGTAGGGTTCAATCATCCCACATCTACTCCCTGCACTTTTTGACCATAGTATTTATTATGAAATGTATTTTAATATGTTCCATGTTAATATAATATGGTGATTGCTTGCCTTATGCCCTGTCATTCACTGGCTGTCCCCATCTCACGTACCTTGCTGGCTATAAGACATTTATGCCAAACCAAATGTATTGAGATTGACAGAGATTTATCAAATCAAATAACACAACCTTTTAACCATAAAAGACTGGTGTGAAGTCTTTGTCCAATATGTGGATGACTCGGTATACATTGGGGGTTATTTACTAAAGGCAAGTCCACTTTGAACTGCAAGTGCAATTGGAAGCGCAGTCGCTGTAGATCTGAGGGGGACATACAAGGAAAATAAAAAACAGCATTTTTGCTTGCACATGATTGAATGATAAAATCAGCAGAGCTTCCCCTAATTTCACATCTACAGCCACTGCACCTCCAAGTGCAAAGTGGATTTGCCTTTAGTAAATCAACCCCATTGACTCTTGTATATAGCAACATGCTAATATATATATATATATATATATATATATATATATATATATATATATATATATATATATATATATATATATATATATATATATATATATATATATACACACAGAGGCATACCCCACTTTTAAGTACACAATGGGACCAGAGCATGTATGTAAAATGAAAATGTACTTAAAGTGAAACAATACCTTTTTTCGCTTCTAGGGTGTAGTAGGGGGTCAGGGGCTGTATTTGGGGTGTCAGGGGCTGTAGTGGGGGTGTCAGGGGCACACTGGAACAGGGCGGGCAAAAATTATATTTTATTTATATTTTCTTGGTTCTGTTTCAACTTGTGACTGGTGTATGATTAACTGGGCGTCTCTGTTATTGTCTGTGACCAGTTAAATCAACACTATTGAGGAGGCAACCTTGTTCTTGAAACAATTTGGCTTATTTGACATTGACTGACTGACTTTCATAAAAGACCTTTTTGGATCCAGACTTCAATCCATCAATTCACCATTGTCTGCTGGGGTTGAGTTAAGCAGACATCATTATTTCAGGTCCCTGCTTGGTATATGAGAGTTTGCATACTAATCTCCTACCTGTGAGTGTAATTTAAACCTTTCCTCTGGGGGAGGGGAGAGAAACACTCCTCTGGTCTGGAATATCCTTGACTGAGTATTTTATGAATTTATAATTTTTTTTTTTTTTTTTTTTATGTATCCATGCCATGACAAGCAGGACAACAACCCTAAACATAGCCAGCGCTACAATGGAATGGTTTAGATCAGGGATATGCAATTAGGGGGCCTCCAGCTGTTGCAGAACTACAAGTCCCATGAGGCACAGCCAGCCTCTGACAGCCACAAGCATGACACCCATCGGCAGAGGCATGATGGGACTTGTAGTTTTGCAACAGCTGGAGGTCCGATTATTGCAAATCCCTGGTTTAGATCAAAGCATATTCATGTGTTAGAATGGCCCAGTCAAAGTCCAGACCTAAATCCAATTGAGAATCTGTGGCAAGGCTTGAAAATTGCTGTTCACAGACACTCTCCATAGAATCTGACAGAGCTTGGGCTATTTTGCATAGAAGAATGGGCAAATATATCACTCTAGATGTGCAAAGCTGGTAGAGACATCCCCAAAGAGACTTGCAGCTGTAATTGCAGTGAAAGGGGGTTCTACAAAGTATTGACTCAAGGGGGCTGAAGACAAATGCACGCCACACTTTTTTTTCATATTTATTTGTAAAAAAAAAAAAGAAAATTAAAAACCATTTAGCATTTTCCTTCCACTTCACAATAATGTGCCACTTTGTGTTGGTCTATCACATAAAATCCCAATACAATTTATTTACGTTTTTGGTTGCAACATAACAAAATGTGTAAAATTTCAAGGGGTATGAATACTTTTTCAAGGCACTGTAGGTCAGTTAGGGTACCATTAAAAATGAATAGCACTGCACCACATTATGTGCGTTACCACGTGTTTCAATTACAGCATTTGTAAGCATAATGCAGAATTATGAATCTTGCCTCAATGATTCATTGTGAGGGAAAAGAAATCTGCGCTAAAAACCCTTAATAAATTAATAATAATGAAAACTTTTTTTTTTTTTTGACACCCAACGTGACAAAAGAAAAAATGTGTTAAAAAATATAACAAATGAGGTGGTGCTGCAATCAAAAAACCTTAAGACCCCTTTCACACTGAGGAGTTTTTCAGGCGGTAAAATGCTAAAAATAGCGCTGCTATACCGCCTGAAAAACTCCTGCACTGCCTACTCAATGTGAAAGACCGAGGGCTTTCACACTGAGGCGATGCGCTGGCGGGAGAGAAAAAAATCTCCTGTCAGTAGCATCTTTGGAGCGGTGAGAGGAGTGGCGTGTATACCGCTCCTTCCCATTTAAAACAATGGGAAACCGCGGCAATACGCCTCTGCAGAGGCGCATTGCGGGCGGTAATAACCCTTTATGGGCCGCTAGCGGGGGTTAATACCGTACCGCTAGTGGCCGATTTCCGCGGCAAATCCGCCGGTATAGCGCCGCTATACCGCCACTGCGGCTCCCATCCCAGTGTGAAAGGAGGCTTTTATCTTCAGTCAACATACATAAATAAATTAATTGCGCTCCAACCAAAATTGAAAAACAAAATTATCATCATATGAACTCAAATGACCTTCAGCAGTATTCACACAATAACGTGTAAGTTCATAAACAAACACTAGAGCAGGGATATGCAATTAGCGGACCTCCAGCTGTTGCAGAACTACAAGTCCCATGAGGCATAGCAATACTGACAGCCACAAGCACGATACACAGAGGCATGATGGGACTTGTAGTTTTGCAACAGCCTGAGGTCCGCTAATTGCATATCCCTGCACTAGAGGATTATCAATGAAGATTGATTCCAATAGGTGAATATAAACGGACTCCTCAATGGCAAAGTCCATGTAAATGAAACGGGATGCGTTATGTGGGAACACTACTGCTGAAGGTCATTTGAGTTCAATTTCTCAATGATTCATTACTTTATGTGCATTGGAGTGGTTGGGGGACTCCAATGCACTTCCAGGGTTGCAGTCATTTGGCAAGCCAAAAAGACAGTGAGGATAGACCTGTGTCGTGTAAATGAAAGCCTTCAGTTAGTTTATCTAAACCCCAAAATGTTTTTGTTTTATTTCCTTTGGATTTACTGCAAGACTCTTTATCTCCTCATCCCTATTACTTAGAGTGGTGGTGTTTTGTAGTTTACAGGAAATGGCTAGTTCTGTGATTTCAGCTCAGTGCACAGGAAGGTACAAGGACACAACATAGGTGGCAGGACCAATTGGCATGTTTCTGTACCTGCAGTAAATGCACTTGACCTGAAGAACACAGTTAATTCATCCACTCAAGCCTGTCGCTACAGGACAGGCAAAACAAATAATTGCTTGGGGCCCCGAGCTGGCCTGGGGCCCCCAACTTCCCCTTCCCAGGCTGTAGCGTGGCCGAGCTCCTC
The DNA here is from genome assembly GCF_905171775.1 of Rana temporaria. NCBI lineage: Eukaryota > Metazoa > Chordata > Amphibia > Anura > Ranidae > Rana > Rana temporaria. Next base: position 611,803,389 of record NC_053489.1, read on the forward strand.
TCCCTTCCACCTGAAGTCCTGTCAGTCTGACTGGGTACCGCGTGTGGTACAGGAGATTCAGTTTCCTGTTCCCGGCCGGACTGACAGGAAGTGCACATTGAGTGCTCACTTCCTGTCAGTCCGGCCGGGAACAGGAAACTGAGTCTCCTGTACCACACGCGGTACCCGGACTGGGGAAGAGGAGCTCGGCCACGCTACGCTACAGCGGCAGCCTACAGGGAAGAACGGGAGGTAAGAATAGAAAAATAAATTGGTATAGCGTTAACGTAGGCTTTGCATGCGGGGGGGGGGGGGGTGCTTGGGGGCCCCCATTTTGCTTGGGGCCACCAAATTCCTTTAAATGGCCCTGCATCCACTAAGGCCCTTTTCACACTGAGGAGTTTTTCAGGCGGTTTAGCACTATAAATAGCACCTAAATACCACCTGAAAAACTCCTGCCCTGCTGTCTCAGTGTAAAAGCCCGAGTGCTTTCACACTGAGGCGATGCGCTAACAGGACCGCTCCAAAAATCCTGCTAGCCGCATCTTTGGAGCGGTGTGTTTACCGCACCTCCACCGCTCTTTCCCATTGAAAACAACGGGACACGGCGGTAATACCGCCTGCAATGCGCCTCTGCAGAAGTGCATTGCAGGCGGTATTAACGCCTTTTCAGGCGCTAGCGGGGGTTAAAACCGCACCGCTAGTGGCCGAATACCGCCGCAATTCCGACGGTATAGCACCGCTATACCGTCAGCCCATCTCCAGCCCCAGTGTGAAAGGGGCCTAAAGACTGGCAAGCTGCAATATAATAGATGTTTGTTTTGGGGTTTAGACGCTCTCTTAAGTGGTAAACTCCCGCTTTTTTTTTTCCTTTGAATCTAAATGGAACTGTGGTCATATCTAAGAGGTTGGGCACTTGTAGGATGATTTTTGCTAGGGGAGTTGAGAATCTTCATCTTCACACAATAATGTTTGATGATTAAATCAAATCGGAGAAAATATAAATATTTCTATTGCCAAGTTTGTGCTGTATTATATGGTTTGCTGCTGAATGTTTGATGATTATCCAATCATGTGCAGATAAAATGGGAAAACTGGAATTTGCCTTTTTCATGATTGGATAACCGAATAGAATATTTACATGTTATGAAGATTCTCCACTCCTAAATTCTTGCTGCCAGTGCCGTTTACTTTTTTCAGTATTCATTTTTTTGAGTGACTGACTGGCTCTGATCATTTCTAGGAGTGGAGGACATTTTAGTTCGACCCTACGCTAATGCCAAAAGACGGAAGATTGTGAAACGTTCTGCACATTGTGGTGGGAAGGTAAGTTAGATGTTATTGCTTATGTGTATTCCACTAGTCCATATGAAAGGGTCTTTATTAATATTTGCAGAGCCATTGGACAGGTTTTGTTACATCGGTTTGAGTTCAAGAAAGAATGTTTGGGCCTGCCAGAAACCCATTGTGCTCTTTTCAGCTTTATCACATCGTTAACCGGAAGTGAATTACTGTTTCTCCCCAAAAATAAGACATACTTTTATTTTTCAGGAGGGCTGCAATATAAGCCCTACCCCAAAAATAAGCCCTAGTTTTAAAATGCTTGTAAAATCCTATAATCCACTCTATTACAGTAGTATACAATGTACATTGTGGGCCGGATTCAGAAAGAAGATACGACGGCGTATCTCCTGATACGCCGTCGTATCTCTGAGTCCGGCCGTCGTATTTATGCGCCCGATTCATAGAATCAGGTTACGCATAGATATGCTCAAGATCCGACAGGTGTAAGTGACTTACACCGTCGGATCTTAGGCTGCAATTCCAGGCCGGCCGCTAGGTGGCACTTCCGTATCTTTTACGCGTCGGATATGCAAATGAGCATTTACGCCGATTCGGAAACGAACGACCGCCCGGCGCTTTTTTTTTTACGTTGTTTGCGTTCGGCTTTTTCCGGGGGAAAGTTACCCCTGCTATAGGAGGGGTAAGTGCGGCGTATCCTATGTTAAGTATGGCCGTCGTTCCCGCGCCGAGTTTTGAATTTTTTTACGTCATTTGTAAAAGTCGTTTGGGAATACGGCCGGACGTAATTTCCGTTAACGTCGAAACCAATGACGTCCTTGTGACGTCATGTGTAGCAATGCACGCTGGGAAAATTTGCGGACGGCGAATGCGCTGTTCGATCGGCGCGGGGGCGCGCCTGATTTAAATTGTACACGCCCCCTAGCCGCGGAATTTGAATTCCGCCGGGGGATTTACGATACGCCGCCGCAAGTTTTGAGGTAAGTGCTTTCTGAATTAAGCACTCGCCTTAAAAACTTGCGAGATCTAAAGATCCGCTAACCTATCTGAATCCGGCCCAGTGTGTGTTTCTGTAATATAATTGTGCCAAATACCTTTGATACAGCTCAGCTGATCTCCCGCTGTTCTCCTCTTCTCCAGTGGTCAGTGGGGGATCTCGGCCCCCCTCCCCCTCTGCAGTGCTCGGAGAAGGGACGAGAGCTCCGGCGGGTCACGCTATAACAAAGGTATTTGGCACAATTATATTACAGAAACGCACATATTGTCCATTATATACTACTGTAACAGCGTGGATTATAAGATTTTACAAGCATTTTTCCTCGGTTCACACTGGGGATTCCTGACGGGCAGGGAAGGAGAGGATGAGAGAAGACAGCACATTACTTGGTAAGACCTATGCTGAAAATAAGCCCTAATGTGTCTTTTGTTGTCAAAATTACTATAAGACCCGGATTTATTTTTGGGGAAACACGGTAGGTTTTAATAACGCCTTCCACCTGCATTATAGAAATTGTGAAAGATGAGGTGGTGTTCTGTAGTCCTCACACTTGCTGTCCTAGGGTGATAGCGCTGCTCTTTCGTAGATGCAGTACAGTGAGTGAAACAATGTTGCCATCCTTTATTGTGTTGGTCAGTGGAAAGAATGCCCCTTACATTGGAGGTCAGTGGGAAGAATGGCCCCTTACGTTGGTGAGCAGTGGGATGCCCTGCTGTGTACCTCCTGATGTACCCTGTGATGTGCCCCGCTGTGTACCCCATGATGTGCCTACTGTGTGCCCCATGCCCTGCTGTGTACCCACTGATGTGCCCTGTACCCCCTGTGATGCACCATGCTGTGCTCAAGAATGTGCCCTGCTGTGTACAGCATAAACCTACTGTGTTCCCCATGCCCTGCTGTGTACCCCCTGATGTGCCCCATGCCCTGTGATGTGCTCAGTGCCCTGCTATGTGCCCCATGCCCTGTGATGTGCTCAGTGCCCTGCTGTGTACCCCCTGATGTGCCCCATGCCCTGTGATGTGCTCAGTGCCCTGCTGTGTACCCCCTGATGTGCCCCATGCCCTGTGATGTGCTCAGTGCCCTGCTGTGTGCCCCATGCCCTGTGATGTGCTCAGTGCCCTGCTGTGTACCCCCTGATGTGCCCCATGCCCTGTGATGTGCTCAGTGCCCTGCTGTGTACCCCCTGATGTGCCCCATGCCCTGTGATGTGTTCAGTGCCCTGCTGTGTGCCCCATGATGTGCCCTACTGTATGCCCCATGCCCTGCTGTGTACCCCTTGATTTTCCCTGTGCCCTGCTGTGTGCCCCATGCCCTGTGATGTGCTCTGCTGTGTGCCATGTGATGTGCCTTGCTGTGTGCCCCATGATTTATGTAGGTGGGGCTTTGTGCAAGTGTGGATTGTGTGTGGGCGGGGACACAGGGGGCCCCCATGATTTTCTATTGCCCGGGCGCCCCATGAGTTGTCAGTCCGCTCCTGTTGGACCATCAAAATCTGTCTCTTATTTCTCAAGGATCCCTACCAATCTCCTGAGGAGCCCTGGTTAACAAAGGCTGGTCTAGATAAATATGTCTAGTCATGCTGTATCTCAATCCTCTTGTTTAGATTAGCCATGTAAACTGAAATTTGTATCATTAATATGACCCATTTTGTTCTGTAGGCTGTGAGAGCGGCTTTTAACCTCTCAGAGATGGCTTCAGATGAAGAGGCCAAAGGAAAGTGGGAGGATGCCCATCTAAACAAAGACCAAAGGGACTTTAACATGGTGGATTTGAAATTCAAGGAAGAAGTTAATCAGTTTAGCAATGAAATCAATAAGGTGTGTATTTAATAGGTGGTTGGAAGTCTTGTATTACTTTTCAGGCTTCTATAGCCGTACACATGAAGAGGGGGGCTGATAATCCAGTTATTCTGTTCTGCATAATCTTTTCACATACATGTGCCTTTTATATATCTTGGTAATGATTTCAAGGTTGTGGGTGACTGGAAACTCTGCTGCTGTGTATGCAAGCACCCGTATGCGCCAACACTTTTCTCCATCTCATCCTTTCTCTAGTGACATAACTTTGTATACCTGACAAAGCCTTATGTATACGTTTCTAGAACATTTTGAATCGCTCTGAAAATGTTTTAACCTTGACTGCATGTCAACCAGCCTATAAAATCTATATGCAGCCTAAAGGGCCGGTTCACACCAGATGCAGTCCATTGTGTTATTTTTTTTTTTCCCCCTGCATTAAAAACGCATGGACAGGAGGAAATATGGGTTCCATTGGCATAGTTCACAAAAGTGCAGTCCAACAAATTAGAAAAATTGCTTTGTTTTCTGCACTGAGCTGTGCTGGAATGCATATAAATGAATCAAAAATGCACCGGATTGCATTACAGCAAGAAACCTGGGAAAAACGCACTGGAACGCAGTAAAAAAGCATCCAAAAAGTGCATATAGAAACGCATTGAGTATGTTTTTGTGTTGTGAACCAGCCCTTATTATTTGTAATGGGCCACACTAGTTATGTCCTCTGTAGATGTTTGTTGTTGATTCTCTTTGCTCTGGTTCTTGTATCCTCTAGGTGTGCATGCCCCTTGGTCTCCACAGGCACTTCCCAGAAAATAATTTACAGCTGATGGTTCAGTCTGGAGCCAAAGGATCAACAGTGAATACCATGCAGGTATCATTCTATGTCTCTAATTTAACATGTTTAACTCCAGGCAACCTTTTTTTTTTATTTAACCAGACTACTAGTCTGTAATACCTCTTCATTATAGTTTGACAATTCCTCCGTCATGCAACACTGTACCCAAGTTAATTGAATATAGATTTTGAGAGTTTCTTTAACTACTTCAGCTCCAGATTTTGCCTCCATTCATGACCAGGTTTTTTTTTTTCGACACTGCGCTTCTTTAACCACTTCCCGACGGCCGCATGTATATGTACGTCCACAATATGGCACGTACAGGCAAATGGGCGTACATGTACGTCCTTGCCTTTCCGCGGGTCGGGGGTCCGATCGGGACCCCCCCCGCTACATGCGGTGGTCGGGTTCCCTCAGGGAACGATCCGGGACGACGGCAAGGCTATTTGTTTATAGCCGCTCCGTCGCGATCGCTCCCCGGAGCTGAAGAACGGGGAGAGCCGTGTGTAAACACGGCTTCCCCGTGCTTCACTGTGGCGGCGTATCGATCGAGTGATCCCTTATATAAGGGAGACTCGATCGATGACGTCAGTCCTACAGCCACACCCCCTACAGTTGTAAACACACACTAGGTGTACCCTAACTCCTACAGCGCCACCTGTGGTTAACTCCCAAACTGCAACTGTCATTTTCACAATAAACAATGCAATTTAAATGCATTTTTTGCTGTGAAAATGACAATGGTCCCAAAAATGTGTCAAAATTGTCCGAAGTGTCCGCCATAATGTCGCAATCATGAAAAAAATCGCTGATCGCCGCCATTAGCAGTAAAAAAAAAATAATTAATAAAAATGCAAAAAACTATCCCCTATTTTGTAAACGCTATAAATTTTGCGCAAACCAATCGATAAATGCTTATTGCGTTTTTTTTTTTTACTAAAAATAGGTCGAAGAATACGTATCGGCCTAAACTGAGGGGAAAAAAAAAATTTATATATGTTTTTGGGGGATATTTATTATAACAAAAAGTAAAAAATATTGAATTTTTTTCAAAATTGTCACTTTATTTTTGTTTATAGCGCAAACAATAAAAACCGCAGAGGTGATCAAATACCACCAAAAGAAAGCTCTATTTGTGGGGAAAAAAGGACGCCAATTTTGTTTGGGAGCCACGTCGCACGACCGAGCAATTGTCTGTTAAAGCGACGCAGTGCTGAATCGCAAAACCTGGCCTGGGCATTAAGCTGCCTAAAGGTCCGGGGCTTAAGTGGTTAAATGGCATTTGCGCATTTATGCAGCGCTGTATACAAATTACTTTATATAATTTCTTTTCACACAAATATAGCTTTCTTTTGGTGGTATTTCATCACCACCTTCACTGTAATAAAAAATAAAATACAATTTGATCCCCTGCTGATTTTGTACATTTGCCCATTGACAAAGTAATGATCAGTCTAAAATGTAATGGTAGTTTATTTTAACAGTGAGACACAAAATAACAAAAAATATACAGAAAAATTAATTTCAAAAAAGTTATAAATTGATTTGCATTTTAATCACGACCCATAGCAGAATGATGGCCTGGCAGTGGTTCAGTTATCCTGACAGGATAACCGCCACCGTGCGCCCACGGCGATCAGTGGTGCGGCATGTCAGTCTGACACACCGCTACTCTGATCTCGGTAAAGAGGCTCTTTACCACGTGATCAGTCATGTCCAATCACGGCTGATCACCATGTAAACGGGAAGAGCCGTTGATTGGCTTTTCCTTACTCGCGTTTGACAGACACGAGTAGAGGAGAGCCGATAGGCTGCTCGCCTAACGGGGGGGTCTGTGCTGATTATGAGCGCAGCCCCCAATCGGATGCCCGCCCTGGACCACCAGGTTTGCCACCCTAGACCACCAGGGATATGCCAATCGGTGCTGCCTTTATCAGTGCCCATCAGTGAAAGAGAAAACATACATATTTACAAAATTTTATAACACAAACAAAAGAAAAACTTATTTTTTTTTGTTTAGCATGGGTAGTACAGTGTCTCCGACTGGAGCTGACTTTTTTTTTTCGTGTGAACCCGGCTTAAAACCATGTGTGATGCAGAGCCTCCATGATTTGAAAGAACTGCAATTCAATGGTTAAAAGGCGCAAGCTAGAGAAAGTAAGGCTGGGGAGGAAAGCACTAGATCAGGGATAAGCAATTAGCGGACCTCCAGCTGTTGCCAAACTACAAGTCCCATCATGCCTCTGCCTCTGGGTGTCATGCTTGATGCTGTCAGAGTCTCGCTATGCCTCATGGGACATGTAGTTTGGCAACAGCTGGAGGTCCGCTAATTGCATATCCCTGCACTAGATGATGCATGTTGTCTCCTAGTTAGGAAATTGATAGGGATCTGTCTGACTGGCTGCAGTTTTTAATGCACGCTGTGTGTGATTTCATTGCTGGTATATAGGATGCATCTTGACTGGTCACTGTCCTGTTCTTTACAGATTTCCTGTCTCCTGGGTCAGATTGAGTTGGAAGGCCGGCGACCGCCATTGATGCCGTCGGGGAAGTCTTTGCCTTGTTTCCAGCCCTACGACTTTGCGCCACGATCTGGCGGCTTTGTGACAGGTCGCTTTCTCACTGGCATCAAACCTCAGGTAATTTATTTCATATCCTATCACTTTTAAAATGATCAAAAATTGTATATAGTGATGTTCTCTGATGGTGATGATAAGCTTTTTTTTTTCTTCAACTTTTAAGTGCAAGTTAACCTTTAGCAACATTTTCCCAAATGTCCTCCTATGCAGCTCTATTATCTACAACCTTTAGAACTGTGTGTGTGTGTGTGCTGTACATGTTCTCCTTCTCTAAGCTCAGCTAGGGAAGAAGAGAGGACAGTGTGCACACACGCAGTTTGAAAGCCCAGAGCGGCCACAAGGGGGCTAACAATTCACATACCCAACATGTCCTGCAGGGTAGTAGGACAAATGGGGAATCGAGGGCTCACTGGTTTTTGTGGAAAGGCCCCCTGACAGCTGCATGTGTAATAAGAGGAGGTGCACCATTTAAAATGGGAGGAGCATGGGTATGTGCTATACAGAGGATATGGAATTGCATAAGGGGTATTTGGGAAAAACCTGCTGAAGGTGAACCTGTGCTTTAACCACTTGCCGACTGTGGGCCGTCATATGATGTCCTCGGTTTGCAGTGGTCACTTTTTATCAATTAAATAATAAACCCCATTGGAATCCATGCATCCAGCGCGCCCCGCATGTATTACGGCACAGAGGCAGCACCTCTGCACTCTGCATTACGGGCCACCACTGCTTCTGTGGGTGGGGGAAAGGGCCACCATTGCCTTTCCCAGGCTTTCCTGTATGATTGTGGAGCCCTGGAGTGCTGTGGCCAGTGACAATGGTTGCATAGCACAGCAAGAGAGGAACTGGCATTGTTCCTCCCTCTCTGTGACCCCAGAGACCAGGATCCCGGCACATGCAGTCACAAGAGTTATTATTCATCCCTTGTAATAGCAATGAAGTTAATGCAAAAAATAAATGAAAAATTTACTGTATAAAAAAATAGTTTAAAATTAAATGAATTAAAAAATAAATAATAAAGTGCCCCTGTAATTTACAGTATATTACGAAAAGTATTGGGACACCTGCCTTTACACGCACATGAACTTTAATGACATCCCAGTCTGTAGGGTTCAATATTGAGTTGGCCCGCCTTTTGCAGCTATAACAGCTTCAACTCTTCTAGGAAGGCTGTCCACAAGGTTTAGGAGTGTGTCTATGGCAATGTTTGACCATTCTTCCAGAAGCACATTTCTGAGGTTAGGCACTGATGTTGGACAAGAATGCCTGGCTCGCAGTCTCCACTCTAATTTATCCCAAAGGTGTTCTATCAGGTTGAGGTCAGGACTCTGTGCAGGCTAGTCAAGTTCCTCCATCCCAAACTCGCTCATCCATGTCTTTATGGATCCTGCGTTTTTGCATTGGTCCAAATCATTTGGTGGAGGGAAGATTATGGTGTGAAGTTGTTTTTCAGGGATTTGGCTTGGCCCCTTAGTTCCAGTGAAGGGAACTCTTAAGGCGTCAGCATACCAAGACATTTTGGACAATTACATGCTCCCAACTTTGTAGAAACATTTTTTTTAACGTGGTATCAATTACAGATCTTCTACACATATTCAATGGGAAGGTGGAAATTCTGATTATATGAGATAACATTGTAAGTGTCACAACAATGATACATGACGATTACATGTTAAAGTGGTTGTAAACCCTTACATATACACAGTGAAGTGACTGGCTTTAGGCGATACACAGAGATAAAGTAAATCCTCCTACATAAGTTTTATCTGTATATCTGCAGTTTTCTGTTCCCTACATCCATTCAATGTCCAGATATTCTAAAGCTTTTCAAAGTTAAGAAAAAAGGGAGCAGGGAGCAGAGACCTGAAGTTGCACTCTGCAGAGCTCAGTGGGGAGAGCTCTGAGAGCTGATTGGAGGAAAGAGACACACTCCCTTCACACGGCACATAGGAACAGAGCTGAGGCTGTCAATCTGCTGGAGGTCCTTCCCCTGTCACCATTTTTCTCTTGGTGCCAGGAAAACCTGTCGGCAGTAATTCATGCTGATAGCAGAGGAATGAGGCAGACACTTGGTGCTCACAATTGATACAAGTACACACTATAGAGGGATATGCTTTGTTCATATATCACATCTGAGGCTTACAAATATTTTAAAGTCTCCTATATCAGCCAAAAAGCCATTAATATAACATAAATGCAAACCTATAACCAAAGGTTTAGCGTAGCTTCACACTAGATCCGGTTCGAATTCATAGCGAATTTGCGGCAGATTCAGCACTGCATCGAAATCGTATTCCGTCCATGTGAACCAATTGCAGAGTGTATGTTAACGACAACTCCCAGTTGGTTTGCAGAATCTGATCGCATGGGGAATGAATACCTATGCAATCCAATTCTGGTGCGGATAAAAAAGGGTCCTGCACCAGTTTGGTGCGAATGCAATGTGATTTGAGCCATACAAATCTTTGGCTCAAATCGCATCCCGAGACACTGCATGTAATTCTCACAGGAATTTCTGCCATTGTCTGAACAGAACTAATGGAGAGTAAAGCACTCGGAACATGATGCAGGACATAGTCCACATTTAACTCATGCCAAGATGGCTTCCTTCTGACTCCATCTTGTTACATGTTAATAACACATCTCCATGTTTTCTCTCATCTTAACAATAAGCCACTGTGTTGTATAAATTCAGTGCACCTCTCCCATAATAAAAGGTATTTCCTTGTTTATATGAATATCTCATCTCATACTTCCTAAATGAAGATCCTGATTTATTCTAGGAATTCTTCTTTCATTGTATGGCTGGGAGGGAAGGTCTGGTGGACACCGCTGTGAAAACAAGTCGTTCTGGATACCTGCAGAGGTCAGTATCAGTCTTCTACTGTTTGGGCTGTGCAAGAGCCCCATGCGTACAAACTTCTGCGTCTCTACAATAAATCAATACACTCATTTAAAACAAAAAGCTTTGCTATGACGTTAGTTTAATAGATATTTCTTCACTGTAACTAATCTTATCTTGTTAAAGCGGGAGTTCACCCTAAAAAAATGTTTTAACCTTAGATTGATGCTCATTTTGTCTAGGGGAATCGGCTTGTTTTTTTTAAATCAAAGCTGTACTTACCGTTGTAGAGAGTGATCTTCTCCGCCGCTTCCGGGTATGGTCTTCGGGAGCGGGCGTTCCTTCTTGATTGACAGTCTTCCGAGAGGCTTCCGACGGTCGCATCCATCGCGTCACGAGTAGCCGAAAGAAGCCAAACGTCGGTGCGGCTCTATATGGCGCCTGCGCACCGACGTTCGGCTACTTTCGGAAAATCGTGTGAGAGAGTGGGTAACCGCTCAAAGAGAACCAGGTAATCTGATTCCTGTGGTCCGAGCCAAGGGTGCAGGCAGTGCAATCAAAATGCAGGTTAGGATGAAGGAAAAAAGCTGGGACAGCCGCACTCCAAAAAAACTCCTCCTTTAATTAAAAATCACAAAATACATGCCACAGCAAAAAACAGCACAACAAAAGAAAAGCTGACGTTTCGCACTATGCCTTAGTGCTTCTTCATAGCTATGAAGAAGCACTAAGGCATAGTGCGAAACGTCAGCTTTTCTTTTGTTGTGCTGTTTTTTGCTGTGGCATGTATTTTGTGATTTTTAATTAAAGGAGGAGTTTTTTTGGAGTGCGGCTGTCCCAGCTTTTTTCCTTCATCCTAACCTGCTTTCGGAAAATCGTGACGCGATAGATGCGACCGTCGGAAGCCTGTTGGAAGACTGTCAATCAAGAAGGAACGCCCAGTCCCGCAGCCCATACCCGGAAGCGGCGGAGAAGATCGCTCTCTAAAACGGTAAGTACAGCTTTGATTTTAAAAAAACTAGCCGATTCCCCTAGACAAAATGAGCACGAATCTAAGGTTAAAAATTGTAATTTCCGGGTGAACCTTCACTTTAAAGTCGATGGGGTATTTTAGACAGCAAGTAAACATGTTGCTCGTGAAGTTGATGTGTTGAAAGCGCAACAAATGGGGATGGCAATTTGTTGTGTTTGGAGCTGCATAGCCGCAAACCAGTCTGTGTGCCCATGCTGACCCGTGTTTAATACAGCAAAATGCTCCAACAATGGGAACATGAGCGTGAACTGGACCACAGAGCAATGGAAGAAGGTGGCCTGGTCTGATGAATCACATTTTATTGTACATCATGTGGCTGACTGGCTGTGTTTGTCGCTTTCCTGGGCACCAGAATGCAGTATGGGGCGGAGGCAGTGTGATCATTTTGGACAATGTTCTGCTGGGAAACCTTGGGTCCTGACACATATGTGGATGTTACTTTTGACACGTGCCACCTACCTAAACATTGTTGCTAATCAAGTACACCCCTTCATGGTAAAGGCGTTCCCTGATGGCAAAAATACAACAAACAAAAGTCACTGATGGCAGTGGTCTTATTCATCAGGCTATTGCCTAGTGCATTGCCACACTGCAAAAATGGTTTGAGGAACACAACAACGAGTTTGAGGTGTTGGCTTGGCCTCCTAAATTCTCCAGATATGTAATGATAAAATAAGTCCGATCCATGGAGGTCCCACCTCGCAACTTCTAGAACTGCTACTGCCGGTTTGGTGCCAGATACCACAGCATTACTTCAGAGGTCTAGTGGGTTCTATGAGTATATGGGTCAGGGCTGTTTTGGTGGCAAAAAGGGACCAGACCTATATCTATCTATCTATATAAACCATGAATTAATGCATGTGGAATTATACATAACAAAAAAGTGTGAAACAACTGAAAATATATTTCATATTCTAGGTTCTTCAAAGTAGCCACCTTTTGCTTTGATTACTGCTTGGCACAATCTTGGCATTCTCTTGATGAGCTTCAAGAGGTAGTCACCTGGCGCAGCACCCCATCACTCTCCTTTTTGGTCAAATAGCCCTTACACAGCCTGGAGGTGTGTTTGGGGTCATTGTCCTGTTAAAAAATAAATGATGGTCCAACTAAACGCAAACCGGATGGAATAGCATGCCGCTGTAAGATGCTGTGGTAGCCATGCTGGTTCAGTATGCCTTCAATTTTGATTAAATCCCCAACAGTGTCACCAGCAAAGCACCCCCACACCATCACACCTCCTCCTCCATGCTTCACAGTGGGAACCAGGCATGTAGAGTCCATCCGTTCACCTTTTCTGCGTCGCACAAAGACACGGGGGTTGGAACCAAAGATCTCAAGTTTGAACTCATCAGACCAAAGCACAGATTTCCACTGGTCTAATGTCCATTCCTCGTGTTCTTTAGCCCAAACAAGTCTCTTCTGCTTGTTGCCTTTCTTTAGCAGTGGTTTCCTAGCAGATATTCTACCATGAAGGCCTGATTCACACAGTCTCCTCCTAACAGTTCTAGAGATGTGTCTGCTGCAAAAGGTGGCTACTTTGAAGAACCTAGAATATGAAATATATTTTCAGTTGTTTCCACATTCCACTAATTCATAGTTTTGATGCCTTCAGTGTGAATCTACAATTTTCATAGTCATGAAAATAAAGAAAACTTTGAATGAGAAGGTGTGTCCAAACTTTTGGTCTGTACTGTATATAGACATAATAATATATTTATAATTATATAAGATTGTATTCCCTTCTCTTTTGGAGTAGAATGACAAGCCTTTCCTCTTGTGTAGGTGTGTTATTAAACATCTGGAAGGACTAGTGGTCCAGTATGATCTGACAGTCCGTGACAGTGATGGCAGCGTGATTCAGTTTCTCTATGGAGAAGATGGACTGGATGTCCCCAAGACACAGTTTCTACAGCCAAAGCAATTCCCGTTCATTGCTGAGAATTATGAGGTATGGCAAAATTTAGTTTTCAGTCAAAGGAACAATCTTTCCAGGATGCTTCCTAATACCACTTGTAAGATAAATAGGAGGTTTGAAGACTAAAGGATATTGAAGGCAATTATACTGCAATTTAAGGCCTCGTTCATACAGCTCTCCAGGGCCATATAGTGCCCAGATCCAGCAGACAATATGCGTCCAGTGCTATGCATGCAAGATATTCACTCAATGTGCTTCCACATTTAAATAGCTGTGGAGCCTGTCATTGGGTTGTACAGTCTGAACGGTCAAAGCTGATGACAAATAACTGGCAGTATTATAAATAAGGGCTGCCATACGGAATGCAACCAAGTTTCAGAAAACTACAGCAACAACAGCTAGAAATAGGGGTGTTTTCTTTTTTCCCCCTAAGTTCTTTTCTTCTAGGGCCCTTGCAACTGAATGGCTGATCTGCATCTGTAGGCAGATTAACAAAAGAAAAAGGCATTCCTTCAAGCCCTATCGAATCCATATATATATATTTTTAATTATGCAAGTGCTGCATTAGGCCCCTTTCACACCAGGGGGTCTGCCTGACAGTTTTTAGGCAGACTGCCAGTGTTCTGCCGAGCTGGTTCCTCCTATCGATATGGTTCCCTGTAGACTGCGCAGGCGCAATCCGAGCTGACAGAAAACTCAGAGTGGGAACAGCTGTTCGTCAGCTGTAGATGCGCTCGCTCCCGATGCCTGATTATAGACACCGCCGATGCTTGGTAATACACGGCGCTCTATACAGCAAGGGGCGGATTTGATATTGAGCAGACCTTTTTTGGGGGGATGGTTTTCTCAATAAAATACATGTCTCACATCCGCCCCTTGCTGTATAGAGCGACATGTATAATCAGGCATTGGGAGCGAGTTTGTCTACAGCTGTTGAGGCTCTGAGATTTCCGTGGCCTCCTACTGCGCCTGGCCGAGCCTGCGCAGTCGAGGCAGGAACTTATCCGATGGAAGAACCAGTTCGACAAGATACCGGCATCCTATCCGGTCTGCTCTGCTAAAAACAGACGGACGGGTATATGTCTGGTGGATCGGGTGACAGTCGGATAGAAATGTACATACAGTCCGTTTCCATCCAACCACCCCATAGAGGAGAATGGGCTGTGTCTGTGTCCGCTCTGCATAGTGGAACGGACACGGACCTGTCGCCTGCCTGCTCAGCAGGGATCAGCCGAGAGATCCCCCACTGAGCAGACAGATCCACTTGGACAGAAGATTCTCTCCATCTGAAAGGGTCCTAAGGGTTTCAAAATAAACCTTTGCTGGCAACACGTACCAGAGTTGGAGTAGCCTGACTGTTCTGAGGTGCAACTCTGCTTTAATTGCTCTCACTCCCTGAGCTGCACTGTTCATTAGAATAATGTCCAGAGCTGCTTGTGTGTGAGCTTCTGTCCAACTCTCCTAGTGCTACCAACAGGTGTTTTTTTTAACAAAATAAGGGAAAAATATAAAATGCATAATCCTTGCTTTATATGAAGCATAACTGCATTATCGTGTCAAATTAAGAGGGTTAGTTTGGGGTTTTCACTTGTATCTTATGTGAAAAGAAGACTGGGAACCATTCACACGAGATGGCAGGTTGACATGAGTTAAAAACTGAATTGAAAAGGACCAGCATTTTTCATCTGTAGTGTAAATACCTGTGATCAGCAGTATCTTAAAGTGGTTGTAAAGCCTTAAGGTTTTTCATCTTAATGCATTCTATACATTAAGGTGAAAAACCTGTGCTGCAGCTCCCTCTGACACCCCCCTCCCTTCTCCCCTCTTTCATACCTGAGCTCGATCGGATCCAGCAATCTGCATGAGCGCAGTGGCTCCAGCTGCTGTGTCTCACCTCATTGGACAGATTGATAGCAGCAGGAGTCATTGGCTTCCGCTGCTGTCAATCAAAAGCTGCGACGCAGGGGGCGAGGCCAAATCTCGCTGTCTGTGTCAATGGACGCAGCAGCACGACTCTCTGGAGCAAGCCCGCACGTGTGCCCCAGTGGAAAGTGGCTTTCCACGGGGGCAGCCGATGAAGAGGAGGGGTCTGGAGCGTCAGCAGGGTACTCCAGAAGAAGAGAATTGGACTGATCTGTGCAAATCAATTGCATAGCGCCAGGTAAGTATAGGCATGTTTTGTTATTTTTAAGAAAAAAATTACTTGCAATCACTTTTTTTTTTTTTTTTTTTTATCAAAACTTTTTTTATTGGCAAGAATAGTGAGTAACTGAGTCACAATAAGGGGATAAACATAATTCCCCACAGTTGAATTATACACAAATCACACATGCAACACATATGATGCAGTTACCTAGTGTAAGGTGTATATAAAATCTCTCTTTTCATAAACAAAACGAAATGAAAATTAATAAAAAAAAAAGAGGGGGGAGAAAAAATAAAATAGAGTAAAATACAACATTACGAAGAATAGTCACCTTCCTCCAGGCTTGTCAATAGGCCCTTATACCACATAAGTTACCTCAGCACAGTGTATGCATTATAGGAGAGGCCCCAAGCTCGGAAGGAGGGCCTACCAACAACATTAGAGTCTATAACCGCAGCAGTCTATCCATTATGAGCTGAGGGGGAGCAAGGTTGGGGGGTGTCCAACCAATTTTGCCATACAAGGTCACATTTTCCTGGAGCCTTTCGGTGTCAGTATGCCAACTGTTCCCGAAGGAGGAGAGAATTGACATATGCGATCCACTGGGCCTTTGTAGGCACATTAGTCGCAAGCCAATAACGTGCTATGAGTTTCATTGCCAGGTATAATAATCTAGTTACCATTATATAGACACCTTTTGGACACATTTCAGCATCAACAGATCCCAAGAGGCACACCAGTGGTGTGCATGGTATGGGTGTTTGTGCTACATCGGATACAGTCTGTGTGACCTCTATCCAATATCTAGTGAGCTTCGGACAGCGCCATATCATGTGTATAAAGTCTCCTCTGTGAATGGTACATTTAGGGCATAGGGGGGAATCTCTTCTGCCCCACTCATATAGTTGTATGGGTGTACGATATGACCTATGAAGTATGAAAAATTGTGAGAGTTTATGGGATGCCGAGACTGATACCACCGGAACCGATTCCAGGGCCATGTCCCACTGATCACCGTCTGTTTCCCACATCTGTTGACCAGTGCAGTCTACATTTAAGTAGAGCAGGATTTTGAATCGTAGCTACTAAAGTAGAATAGGCCCGAGATATCAAACCCTTGCGGTTGTCGGCCTGTAGCACTTTCTGCATCAGGAAAGAGTTAGTAGTTTTAAGCTTGACAGTCCGTGCCTGGGTTTGCAACGCATGCCTGAGTTGTAGGTATTGGTAAAATTGTTTCCACGTGAGAGAGAATTCCCTGCATACATTTTCAAATGATTTGAGTACAGTGCCATCATATAATTGAGTGAAGTACCATATCCCCAGTCGTGACCAAGGGGAGAATCCCTGCAGTTTGGTTAGTTCGGGGTAATTGGGATTGTTCCAAATGAGAGTTAACTCCATTAGACCGTCTACGGCTAGTACATGTTTAACTGCCTTCCAAACCTTCAGGAGTAATGATGCTGTTGGGGAGGACGAAGGGATACCCGGCAGACCCATCTCCAAGTGAGAGCCAGCTGTTAATATAGACAAAAGAAAAAGCCGCGCCACAAGAGTCTATTAAGTCACAATCAGTAAAGATGTAATTAGTCCGTGGTTGATCAAATGGCACATATACGGTCACAGGTTATTCTGATACAGTCCTTGCAATGGCAACTCCTATGTTCCACACCACCCAGTGACACATATGCATGAGGTGACCCTCCACCGGAAAATGGAAAGCCGCTTACCAGAAGGCAAGCGGTTAGGGCAGATGGCTATAACCCAGCCTAAGCCTTTAATCCTCGAATGTTTCCACCAGGAAGCCCTCCGTCCCCTGAGCGTGATGTACTCCGCTCCACCGTTTAAATGTAAATAAAAAAAGAGGCGCACATGGCGTGACTCTGTGACATACACTTTTATTTTAAAAAAGGTAAAATATACTCACAAACGAGCGTTTAAAATCTGCATAACAGTAAATTTGCCGGCCGGCATACAGGAGCCCTACTCCTTGTCGTGGTGACGTCACTGCGTGATCCTTCCCAAACCATGCGTTGGAAATCCACATAGGGGAATTGTGGAAGATATATAGGAGCTGCGGTGCCCAGACCATTTTGATCAAGTTCACCCGCTCTACCACTGACAGTGGAAGCTTGCACCATCCCTGACATTCAACAAGTTGTCTTTCAATTAGGGGGGCTTGATTAAGTTTCAAGTATTCAAGTATTCAGTAGGGTCCTGTGATACCACTACTCCCAGATATTTGAAAGTGCTAACAATGGCAATTTGGGACGCCTCCGAAGGGAGAGATGATACCAGTGGATCTAGGGGCATAAGTACGGATTTGGACCAATTAATAGTAAATCTGGAGAAATCCCAGAATTTAATAATGATTGCCATCAGGGTTCGCAGTGAGCCACCGGTGTCTGCCAAATATAGTAAGGCGTCATCGGCATAAAGGGACAACTTATCCCCCAGCTGGCCCCTGCGGAATCCCACTATGTCCCCATTATTGCAAATTAACATTGCAAGTGGCTCTACTGCTAGCGCAAATAAAAGGGGAGACAGCGGTCAGCCCTGACGAGTACCCCGGTATAACTGGAAGGGCAGGGATAGGGAGTTATTAACACGGACCCTGGCCTGAGGTTCAGAGTAAAGTACTTTCACCCAGTTGATAAAAACATTCCCAAGGCCAAAGCCAGACAGGATTTCCCAGAGATAGGGCCATTCAACGCTGTCAAAAGCCTTGGCAGCGTCCAAGGACAGAATGGCCCTACCCCCAGTGTTATCCACTGGGGTCTGAATATTCAGGAAGAGGCGTCGGATGTTGTCCGCCGTGGACCACGTTGGAATAAATCCGGATTGGTCACGGTGTACCAGCCGCCCAATAACACCCGCAAGTCTGTTAGCAAGAACCCTGGCCAACAGCTTAACATCAATATTAAGCAGCGATATGGGACGCTATGAATCTGGTACCTGTCTATCCTTGCCTGGCTTGGGAAGGACCACAATAATGGCCTCCCTCATCGAGTCAGGTAGATGACCCGTTTTAGCCACCTCTTGTAAGGCCCGCAATAGCGGAGGCAGGAGGATCTACCCATACCTGGTGTATACCTCAACAGGCAGCCCATCCGATCCAGGGGATTTGTGTTTTGGTGCATCCGCCAGTGCCTCAGCGAGTTCTTCTATCGTGATCGGGGAATCTAGTGCTGCTTTTTTAGCCGTGGAAACCTGGGGAAAGGAACAGTTCCCTAAAAACAGAGCCAAGTCAGAGAGGGTATTATTAGTTTTAGAGGAATATAAGTCTGCATAGAATTGCTGAAATGCATCCAAAATGTCAGTAGTGGAAGTGCTAACCTCACCATTCGGTTTTCTAATCTCAGTAATGGAGATAGATTCCTGCTGTGCCTTAGCAACTATAGCCAATAAATGACCTGTATTTTCTCTATCCTCAAAATAGTTCTGTTGAAGGAAATATCTATTTTTTTCAGCTGCTGACATCACCACCCTGTTATATAATGATTGGGCCTCAATCCAGCTATTTTGATTGGCTGGGGTAGGATCCGCCACCCAAGCCACCTCTCTACGTTGTAACTCAAGGCGGGCCGTGTCCTCCCATTCTCTAGATCTTTTCTTTATACCAAATATCTCCCGTATAAGGAGACCCTGTAAGAATGCCTTTATAGCATCCCATACTAACGCCCCAATAGCAGATTAGGCATTGAACATCAGAAATTCCTTTAGCTCACCAAGGATGGGGTCTGGTGTGGGAGTAAGGTTAACCAAAACAAATTAACACTCTACAGTGGTCTGACAGATGGAACTGCAGTATCCACCTGCACCCAAAATGGAGAATGATCTGAGAGGAGGCGGGGTTCATAGGCTGCATCCAAAATGTGGGAGCACCATATAATTTCCAAGTCCCATATCTATTCTAGAGAGGCCGCCATGAGAAGCAGAGTGGCAAGCATTGCACTTTACATCCCTATTACGCCCCCTCCAGATGTCACGTAGACCTAGCTCAGATATTAAAGCGGCAAAGGGAAATGCACGGGACATCACCCGCTGAGTGCTAGAACAGGCGGACAGCCTGTCCAGCCGTGGGTCAATAATATTATTGAAATCCCCCAGAGCCAGAACAGGGATCCCGGGATGCAATGCCATAAATTGCACTAGTTTTTTTAGGGGGTCAGAATCAAAAGGAGGAGGGGTATACATTGCTGCAACAATACATCTGAAGCCCTCCAGGCTGCACAACAGGAACACATATTTACCCTCTCTGTCGATCTGCTTCTCCATACACTGAAAAGAGGTATTTTTAGCAATCCGCACGCCCACTCCCCTAGAAAAAGAGGAGTAGATGGAAAAAAATTGTAACGGAATTTACGAGATTTAAGCAGACGGACAGAGTCAGGTTTTAAGTGTGTATCATGGAGACACGCGACATGTGGTGTCATTCTAGATAAATAATGAAACATTGCCCCTCGCTTCGTCCCATCACTCAAGCGCCTCACATTCCATGAGAGGAAGAGCGCAGACCCTTATTAGAATTGGCAGACATAGTAAAAAGAGACAGAATATGGGGGAGCACCATTGGCTCGTCCTCTGTATTGCAAGGTTAGGCTCACCATGTAATATAACAATAGAAACGGTAGGAACAACACATACTCCATGCACCCTCTAGTGTTAAATTGAAGAATAGACAACCTTTGAATTACCCATTTCAGACTCATTTGATGAAAAAAAAAAAGGGGGGGGGGTAAAACTGTTGAGAAAAAGGGTTTTGTAAAAGAACAACAAGAGAACCAAAAATATAAGTCCGGGTAAACCGGACCAGAGTAATTCTAGGATTCCCCTCAACATGAAATAAGTCCGCTCAGGACCAGGTTGCTGGGGGGGCAATAATGTAGCTCGAGAGGTAAGTAGACAAAACAACTAATGTCAAACTTGAGCACTTAAAGTATATCCCAGATCGTAGGAGAACATCCGTGTAGTGCGGAGTGGGACCAATAGAATGTGAAATCAAACAGAAGTAACCTGACCCACCGCACAGCACATATCAAGTGCTTTGCACCGATGAAAATAATTCTTCCTGTGTTTAACCGTCAGGCTGGCGCCGCTCGAGGTTACGTTCCTCACTGTCCAGCCAGTGCATAGCAGATGTGGGATTTTCAAAAAAGTGAGAGGAGCCATTGGTGATTACTTTCAATTTCGCCGGGTAGCATAAAATATGGAACATTCACTGCCCTCAGTCGTTTCTTGATTTCCAGGAATTTCCCCCTTTGCCTTTGTACCTCCGCTGAAAAATCAGGGAACAGTGAGATTTATGCATTATCCACTTTGTGAGAAGGGGTAACCCTGGCTTTAGACAGAATGGTGTCCCTGTCTCTGTAGTTGAGCAGACGAAACAGGAATGGTCGCAGGGGTGCACTATGTGGTGGTGGACGTGTCGGAACCCTGTGGGCTCTCTCATAGAGGAAAAAGAGTCCTTCCCAAACATGTCGGCTAACTATGCTTCGATGAACGCCACAGGATTCTTGCCGTCCACCCTTTTCGGGATGCCCACCGCACGTATGTTATGCCGAGGCGGTTTTTCATGTCCTCTAGCCTAGACCCGTTGGCAGTCGCCATGGAGTAAGTATACTTGACATCCCTCTGTAATGGTTGCCAATCATACTCCAGTGTGCTAATGCGCCCTTTCACTGCAGATGTGCGGTCGCGCAACTTTTGCATGTCCTGCTGCACAAAAGATATTTCCATTCTTATACTTTTCAGCTCCAATGCTAGGTGTTGCAGACAGTGACCGCAGCCAGTATATCTCTGAACGTGGGCTCTGAATCAGGAGTATCATCAGTGCTCTGTAAGCCGAGCGCCGCCATATTGGATAACTGTGTGGGGCTGTGTGACACAGGGGACAGAGCTGGTGGATGAGCCAGGATCGGAGGAGTGTCATCCAGATCCCTGTCCTCCTCCAAAGCATGTTCGCTAGGCCCAGGGGTAGGTGGATTGTTCTTTCCCCCTTTAAAGAAGAGATGCTGGGCCGCTTCCTTAGCAGAACGGGGCAGGAGGCCGCCATCTTGGACCGGAGTGTCCGGCGGGATTCGGGAGCCCTGTCCCCATCTAGCCATGTTGGAGCACAAAAATAATACTGGCCTGACATTCAAGTCAAGTAAAAAAAAACGACATTCCACTCTTTCCCATAGATTATCCCACATTTAGCAAGGCTTTCTGCTGTGTAGGGGGAGGGAGCATGGTGACTTGTTTTTTTCTTTTTCTTGTAGAACATAAATCCAGGGATTGTATTAAATCTAAATGCCAGACCTTGGCTGCACTTATTCCTGATCATAATCAATACTTTGTGATCATTGCTTATCATGTTCCTGCCATAAATGTGTTTTAGGATGTGTGTGAGGTTGATGATTAATGCTGTACTCTTCAGTCTTTATCTCTAGTTCTGTTATCTTTATGGTGTTATTGATTGGGGGGGGGGGGGCAGCTTAGTAATGAATCATTTCACACAGAGTGACTAAAAATCTATGTGGATTCCAATAACTTGCATGTCCTAGGCAGTGTCAGGACAAGGTTCCTTGGCACCCAGGGCAATGATGCCAAAATAAACACATCTTAGCTAAGACAGTTTGCATATCTGTACATATAGTACAGGGTGCAGCCATGACGTCCGCTTGCCTGTGGCCCCAAGATTACCGGCATTTGGTTCATGGTAACCAAACAGGTGGTGGGTATGTTGCACTATGGTCAAATTAGTATGATTTAGTGAATAAGAACAAGGCTTTCAATAACATTATAGTAATCCATCATTTTGTAATTCCACTTTGGAACATATATATAATTTCTAGAGAGAGACAGAGTGTGTGTGTGTAATATATATATATATATATATATATATATATATATATATATATATATATATATATATATATTGTGTGATTGTGTGTGTGTGTGTGTGTGTGTATATATAATATAATATATATATATATATATATATATATATATATATATATACATACATACATACATACATACATACATACATACATACATACATACATACATACATACATACGATCCGGCTCTTCTGTGTAGGGGGTGAGCATGCGTGGCAGCGGCGGCGGCTCCCGCTGTGTGTTATCACAGCGGGAGGTATCATGGACTCTGTCCACCGGCACCCGCCGATCATACAACAGAGGCAAAACACCGGTCTGTCTATATAAACAAGGCAGATCGCCATTCCGATAGGAGGGAAGGCATGGATCCTGTATCTCTGCAAAGCAGGTACAAGGATCCATGTCTTGCCCTATTAAAAGCTCCTCCCACACTATAGTAAAACACTGTTAAAGCGGAGTTCCACCCAAAAGTGGAACTTCCGCTGATCTGCCTTTTCCCCCACTCTGGGGCCACTTTTGGTACCTTTCAGGGGGAGGGGGAAATGGGTACCTGTTTTTGACAGGTACCCTTCCCCACTTCCGGGGGACGGCTCTGTCCCTTGGAAGTTCGGTCCCCCCGCTGCCGGGCCAATTAGAAGGCGCAGTAGGGGTTTCCCTTACAATGAATGGTAGCCGCAGCTGATCTGAAAATTAGCTGGGGTGCTGACATTGCGGGCTCCCTGGGCTGGTGAGTGTTTATGTATTAAGTCAGGAGCTACATTATTTGTAGCTGCTGACTCCCCCCCCCCCCCCCCCCCCAGGCAGAACACCGCTTTAACCCTTTGATTGCTTCTGATAACCCATTCCCAGCCAGTGTCATTAGTACAGTGACTACATATTTTTTAGCAATAATCACCATATTGGTGTTACTGGTCTCTAAAAAGTGTCAGTGCCTAAATGTCCGCCGAATTTTCGCAGTCCCGCTAAAGGTCGCTGATCGCTGTCATTATTAGTAAAAAAAAATATATATATATATATATATATATATATATATATATATATATATATATATATATATATATATATATATATATATAGTTTTGTAGACGCTATAACTTTGGTGCAAACCAAACAATATACGCTTATTGGGCTTTTATTTTACTAATAATATGTAGCAGAATACATATTGGTCTAAATTTATGGAGAAATTTTATTATTATATTTATTTTTATTGGATATGTCTTGTAAAAGTAAAATGTATTGTTTTTATTTAATTTTTTTCAAAAATTGTTCTTATTTTTTGTGCTATATACAAAAAAAAATGAAAAATCATCACAGGGGTGACCATATACCATTAAAATAAAGCTCTATTTGTGGGGGAAAAAAGGACATAAATTCTGTTTGGGTACAACATGACATGACCACGCAATTGTGAGTTAAAGTAACGTAGTGCCATATTGCAACAAATGGCCTGAGGGGGGTAAATATTCTGGTTCATACAACCAGGGCCATCTTAATAGAATTGTGGGCCCCTGGACAAAGTAATGCACTGCGGCCCCCACAAGCCTGCACTGCCGCTCGCCAAACGCAACCCAATCCCAGGTAGCAACCAGGATCACAAGAATGTATGTCCCCAATTCTAAAGACCTCCTGGGCCAGATTCTCAGAAGAGTTACGACGGTGTATCTCAGGAAACCCCGTTGTATCTCTGTTTCTGAGCCCGGGTATCTATGCGAGTGATTCTTAGAATAATTTTCGCATAGATACGGCCAAGATCCGACAGGTGTAAGTCACTTACACCGTCGGATCTTAGATGTAATGCAATGCCGGCCGCTATGTGGCGTTTACGTTCGGGTCTCATTTGACTATGCAAATGAGCCTGATACGCCGATTCCCGAACAAATTTGCGTTGCGTTCTCGTTGATTACGTCGTTTCCGTAAGCGTAAGGTTACACCTGCTATATGAGGGGTAACCTTACGCCAGTCCGCCATGTTAAGTATGGCGTCGGGTCCGCGTCGTCTTTTTCCGTCGGTTACGTTGTTTTCCTAAGTCGTTCTTGAATACGACTTTACGTCAATGACGCACACGTCGGCGTCATTGACGTTTTCCGTCGTGAGCTGGAGCATGCGCACTGGGCTATTTTTCAGCCAGGCGCATGCGCAGTTCAATCGGCGCAGGGGAGCGCTTAATTTGAATGCAAGCCGCCCCCTTCGAATTACGCGGCCATACGCTGGCCCATTTACACTACGCCGCCGCAAATTACGGAGCAAGTGTTTGGGGAATACGGCACTTGCTCCAATAAGTTGCGGTGGCGTAGTGTAAATGGCTTACACTACGCCAATGCAGATTCTTAGAGAAGCTGGCCCCTCCTGTCTCCATTCCTTCCTCTGTTGCAGGTTTCTCCAACCTCTTCACTTCCATCCCTCTGTTACTCTATCCCTCCCTTCTTTTATCCTTACACAGCGCCATCCTTATCTTTTACTCCATTCCTCCCTTCATCATATTGTCCATCCAACAGTCCTTGTGCCTTATATCCCTCCACCTTTTCTATCCTCCATCACTTTCATCCCTCTAGTGTTCTGTCTCTCCCTCTTTCTTTCCATAACTCCATCCCTCCATCCTTTGCTTCATCATTCCATTTCTCTGTCTCGCTAACATCCCTCCATGCCCTGCTCTATCCCATCAGCCATTTCCCTGACACCCAATCTATACCTTCATTCTTTAGGGCTCTTTCACACACACGTCCTTTTTCACAGACTCCACTTGCTCAGCAGGGAACGCTCCGTTGATCGCCTCTGAGTTGACAGGTGACAGGTCCGTCCCTGCTTACAGTGGAAAGACGGACCTGTCAGAGCTCTGCTCTCCTCTATGGGGGATCGGATGAAAACGGATCCACCTGTCTGTTTTCATGCCATCTACCAGATGGATTGAAAATAGGGTTTCCATCCGTCTGGATTAGCAGATTGGATGCCAGCGGACATGTCACCGCTGACATCCGTCGCTCCATAGAGGTGAATGGAGCATCCGATGTAGCACTGCAATATTGCCACGAAGTCCTACCCCCATAGTTACATGGTTAAAAAAGACACATGTCCATCTAGCTCGATCAACATAGAAAAAAAAACACAAATAGAAAATCTCCATATATACAATCCTATACCCACAGGTGATCCAGAGTCCCCAGTAAAGCATGATCCAATTGGCTACAGAAGGGAAAGACAATCGGATATTCCCCGGATCAACTTTACCTATAAATGGTAGTATCCAGTCATATTCTGTTTATTTAGGAAAGAATCCAGGCCTTTCTTAAAAGAGAAGTATGTTTTTTTTTTTTTTTTGTGGCTATTAATACTTAAAGAGGAGTTCCACCCTAAAAATGGACCTCCGCTTAACCCACTCCTCGCCCCCTTACATGCCAAGTGTAAGGCATGTAATTTTTTTGGGGGGGGGAGTGGGGGCTTCAGGAGAAGGGGACTTCCTGTCCCACTTCCTCCTTCCGCTGAGGGGCTGGAAAGGCGATTAGCTTAATCGCCTTTTCACAGCCCCTCCCTGTAGGCGAGCGCCTGTCCAATCGGACGGCGCCGCGCCGCTCGTGCATGCGCACCGCCGTTCGCGCATGCGCAGTGGGTGGCCGGCCGAAAGCTGTCACTGCCGGGTGCCCATAGTAAGAATGCAGACGCTGGCCGGCGAGGAGCAGACAAGGAACACAAGCGACAGTATGTGAAATCAAAAGGCTGCTCCACACACTACTCCAGCATCACTTGTCATGTATGGGCTGCAGATGAGGGTGGTAGGAGAAATTGGGGGGGG
Organism: Rana temporaria; assembly: GCF_905171775.1. Classification (NCBI taxonomy): domain Eukaryota; kingdom Metazoa; phylum Chordata; class Amphibia; order Anura; family Ranidae; genus Rana; species Rana temporaria. Next base: position 611,829,487 of record NC_053489.1, read on the forward strand.
GGGGGGTGTTGAAGTACCTACCTACTCCCAATTGCCGGCCCCCTCCCCCTCTATTCTGGTCCTGTTACCAGCGTTTGGCTGATAGCTTACCAGTGACAGGAATAGTGATGCGGCTGCCTTTGTCGCTACTCCCCGGGTAGCTTTCCAGTGCAGGACAGGACTGGATGTTCGATGCCATCCCCACCCTGGACAAAGCCGATAATTGGTCCTGCCTCCGCCTATGGGGCAGGGTCCATGGAGAGCTCTGCAGCTCAGTGAGTCCGGGTTGTACAATAGGCGCCGATTCCAGCACAGTGCAGACCGCTGGTGGGGGGCGGGGGGGGCTGCAACCACCACTCATAGGGCCCCCTTCTGCCAGCCCAGGTAGTGATTACAGCATCCTCCTCCGCTGTCCCTCTAACTATCTGACATCGCTGTACTAACTGTCACTTCCCATCCGTGAGCGTCAGTCACCGCAGAGGAAAGACAACGGAGGCGGAGCCAGCCCTGATGGGGCCCCATGAGCACTTGGGGCTCCTGGGCCGTGCCCAGGGGTGCCTGCTTGGTAAGATGGCCCTGCATACAACCATAATGCATGCACTTTTGTGCGGTGTGCCTAACTGCTATTCATTTTCAATGATACCCCAACTTGCATAACCCAACACAGTTTACAGATGTAGACATTGTGGGGCAGTGCAATGGAGGAAAGGGTACATGTGAGTTAATAACACATTTGGAATAGGGTGACTTAACAGGGCAAACCTTACCGCATCTTATTGTTCTTGCCAGCACTACTGCTGTTTTGGGGGGCATGGACTGCTGCTTAGTGAACGTAGGGGGATGATCACCTGGGTTGGACACCATGCAAAGAGTATTTATTGTCATGTGCTACATTGATCTATATACTGATGCGTTGCTTTTCAAAAAGAAAAGTATTTGGTACCAATTTAAGGCAACCTTGCCTACACCTACATTGTTGTAGCAATGCCTGCTCCTACATATACTAGATGTACCCAACTGTCATGTATAATGCTTGAGCCCTTTGAAAAATGTGGTACTTCTGGGTGTGGGATTCACATAAGTGCTGCCTGCTGTCTCCCACAAAAAAAAACTCTAGCAATACACACCAAACTGAGCAGAGTGACTCCAAGGCATTGTATTATCAGATATACAGACTGATTTTACTTTTGTGGGTTTAGTAACACTTTAACCGCTTAAGGACCCCTTCATGCCGATATACGTCGGCAGAAGGGCAGGGCTGGGTACGTCGCCTTCAAGAGCCTCGCGACCTGGTCCTGTTCTCTGTGACCGCACCCGCGGACCCGATCGCCGCTGGTGTCCTGCGATCGGGTCACAGAGCTGAAGAACGGGGAGAGGTAAGTGTAAACAATCATTTCCCCGTTCTTCCTAGTATGGCTGTCACTGATCATCTGTTCTGTGTTAGGGAACGACGATCAGCGACGTCACACGCACAGCCACGCCCCCCCCCCCCCACAGTAAGAACACTCCCTTAGGGCACATTTAACCCCTACAGCGCCTCCTCCTGGTTAACCCCTTCACTGCCAGTGTAATTTTCACAGTAACCGTGCATTTTTATAGCACTTTTCGCTGTGAAAATGGTCCCAAAAATGTGTCAAATGTGTCCGCTATAATGTCGCAGTTACGAAATCACTGATCGCCGCCATTACCAGTTAAAAAAAAAAATAATAATAAAAATGCCATTAAACTACCCCCTATTTTGTAAACGCTATAACTTTTGCGCAAACCAATCAATAAACGCTTATTGCGATTTTTATTTTATTTTTTTACCAAAAATATGTAGAGGAATACGTATCGGCCTAAACTGAGGGGAAAAAAATGTTTTTGCTATAATAAATATCCCCCAAAAATATATAAAAAAAAAAGTAAAAAATATTGAATTTTTTTCAAAATTGTCACTCTATTTTTGTTTATAGCGCAAAAAATAAAAACCGCAGAGATGATCAAATACCACCAAAAGAAAGCTCTATTTGTGGGAAAAAAAGGAAGCCAATTTTGTTTGGGAGCCACGTCGCACGATCGCGCAATTGTCAGTTAAAGCGACGCAGTGCCGAATCGCAAAAAGGGGCCAGGTCCTTTACCTGCATAATGGTCCGGGGCTTAAGTGGTTAAGCATGAGCTCTGTAATGACAAGCAGAGTCTTTGAAATGAGGTACATTAACCAAGATTGAGAAAATCATCTGTGTATGGTTTAATTATACATTACATTGGATCACAAAGCTGGATAATGTCAGTGTGATTTATTTATTACAGATGTTTCATGTATCCCATAAAACACAAAATAAACCCTTGGAACATAGGTGAACTATGAATGTAGGTCCGAATAATGTTTTTTTCCTTTTCTCCTTTTTACTTCTAGCTTCATTATTATCCATGTTGGTTTGCCATGTGTGGGCAAAGCGCAGTTTTACATGGAAGACGAACATAAACCCTGTATTTTGCCATCCTCCTCAGTATTTGCTTTGTCTCTTAGTTCACTGAGCTGGAATAAGTGCTTGCAATTCACTACACTGGTGACGTGCTTGTTCTCAGTGATTTTCCATAAATACTGCCATTAAATAAAGAAGTGTAGCAAAGTAAAGATGACAGCCAATGAGCTTGCTCTTTAACCACTTAAGACCCAGACCATTATGCAGGTAAAGGACCTGGCCAGTTTTTTGGGTTTCGGCACTGCGTCGCTTTAACTGACAATTGCGACGGTCGTGCGACGTGGTTCCCAAACAAAATTGGCGTCCTTTTTTTCCCACAAATAGAGCTTTCTTTTGGTGGTATTTTGATCACCTCTACAAAAATAGAGCGTCAATTTGGAAAAAAAATGCAATATTTTTAACTTTTTTGCTATAATAAATATTCCCAAAAAAGATATAAAAAAACATTACTTTTTCTCAGTTTAGGCCGATACGTATTCTTCTACATATTTTTGGTAAAAAAAATCACAATAAGTGTTTATCGTTTGGTTTATAGCGTTTACAAAATAGGGGATAGTTTTATGGCATTTTTATTAATAATTTTTTTTTTTACTACTAATGGCGGCGATCAGCGTTTTTTTTTTTTTTTTTGTGACTTCGACATAATGGCGGACACATTGGACAATTTTGACACATTTTTGGGACCATTGTCATTTTCATTTTCAATTGCTTTAAAAATGCACTGTTACTGTAAAAATGACAATTTCAGTTTAGGAGTTAACCACTAGGGGGCGCTGAAGGGGTTAAGTGTGACCTCATATGTGTTTCTAACTGTAGGGTCGAGGCTGGACGTGTGACGTCAGTGATCATCTTTCCCTATATCAGGGAACAGACAATCACTGACATTGCCACAGTGAAGAACGGGGAAGGTGTGTTTACACTCGCCTCTCCCCATTCTTCATCTTCTGTGACCGATTGCAGGACACTTGCGGCGATCGGGTCCCGCGGGCACGGTCACGGAGCTTCGGACCGGGTCGCGTCTGGGCTCTTAAAAGGTGCCCAGCCGTGCCATTCTGCCGACGTATATCGGCGTTAGGCAGTCCTTAAGTGGTTAAAAAGCAAGTAGGTTATTGCAGCTCCCATATTTCCATCCTGACAGGTCTTTACCAAATCATCTGTGTGACTCAAAATTAGTTAAAATGATTGTAAAGTCGCATTTTTTCCCCCTATAAAATGTTGGGCCAGATTCTCGTATATCCGGCGTATCTGTGCGGCGGCGTAACGTATGTCATTTACGTTACGCCGCCGCAAGTTTTACAGGCAAGTGCTTTATTCACAAAGCACTTGCCTGTAAAGTTGCGGCGGTGTAGTGTAAATCACCCGACGCAAGCCCGCGTAATTCAAATTAGCCGGGTAGGGGGCGTGGAGCATTTAAATTAAGCGTGTTCCCGCGCCGAACGTACTGCGCATGCGCTGTCCGGAAAATATCACAGGGTGCATTGCTCCAAATGACGTCGCAAGGACATCATTGGTTTCGACGTGAACGTAAATGGCGTCCAGCCCCATTCACGGACGACTTGCGCAAACAACGTAAATGTTTTTATTTCGACGCAGGAACGACGGCCATACTTAACATTGGTTGCCCCTCATATAGCAGGGGCAACTTTACGCTGCGCAAACCTAACGTAAACGTAACTTCACTGCGTCTACCGCGTGTACGTTCGGGAATTCCATACCCGGAAGCGGCGGAGAAGATCGCTCTCCAGAACGGTAAATACGGCTTCGATTTTTAAAAAACTACCCGATTCCCCTTGACAAAACGAGCATGAATCTAATGTTAAAAATTGTCATTTCCGGGTGAACCTACACTTTAAGATCCGACAGCGTAAGAGCCTTACGCCTGTCGGATCTAATGGATATCTATGCGTGACTGATTCTAAGAATCAGTCGCATAGATACGACGGCCCAGATTAGGACTTACGACGGCGTACATTGCGTTGCGCCGTCGTAAGCCCTTTGAGAATCTGGGCCGTTATACTTACCTGCTCTGTTGCAGTGGATTTGCACAGAGCAGCCCTGATCTTCCTCTTTTTGAGTCCCTCTTCTGTGATCCTTGCCCCTCCCTCCTGTTCAGTGCCCCCACAGCAAGCAGCTTGCTATGGGGCCACCCGAGCCAAGTCATAGCTCCCTGTGTCCATTCACACACAAAGCCCGACCCCTCTCTCTCTCCTGATTGGCTAGCTGCCTTTGATTGACGGTAGCGGGAGCCAATGGTGCTGCTGCTGTGTCTCAGCCAATCAAGATGGAGAATCTGACAGCTGAGGCACTCATGGACACTGCTGGACAAAGAGGGGCCTCAGGTAAGTCATAAGGGGGCTGCTGCACACAGAAGGCTTTTTCTTATTGCATAGAATGCATTAAGATGAAAAACCTTTTGACTTTATAATTTAATAAATGATTTTGTGTACAGAAAAAGACAAGTGCATGCATTTTGTAGTTGGCTTTAAGGACCAGTTCACACCAGACGCATTTCCGGTTAGTTCTGTGTGCTTTTTTTCTGCACAAAATGCATGCGCAGTGTTTTCCATTGTATTCCAATGGCTCTAGTTGGCTATAGTTCACATCATGCAGCCAGTTTCCGGTCATTTTCTGCATCAGAAACTGACTGCATGGTGTGAACTATAGCCAACTAGAGCCATTGGAATACATGAAAAACACTGCGCATGCATTTTTAGTGCAGAAAAAATGCACACGAAATTGTATGGATCTGCGTCTAGTGTGAGAACTGGCCCTAAGGGTCCATTCATAATTCAGTGCAGGTCCATGTTTTCCTGCCACAGGGGTGTGCAGGTGTTGCGTGCATTCCAGTGCTGGCAGTCCACAGAAGTTCAGCTTCAAGGACAGAGCCGCTGCTGTGTGCCAATATGACATGCAGGTGAGGGTTCCTGAACACACACGTGGGGACCCACACCTGCATGTCTTTTTGGGACACATCGGTTTTGTCTGTGCAGCCGTGTGTCTCAGTAAACTTCTATGGACTACCAGCACAAGGATGCATGCAACATCTGTGCATCCCTGTGCTGGGGAAACACGCAGTGTGAATAGACCCGTGACCTTTCTTCACCCAGTACAATTGAAGTATGGGGCTTTGTTTAACCACTTAAGCTCTTGAAGGTTTTACCCCCTTCCTGACCAGGCTATTTTTAGCGATACGGCAATGCGCGACTTTGACTGACAATTGCACGATCATCCGACGCGGTATCCAAATTGATGTCCTTTTTTTCCACAAATAGAGCTTTCTTTTGGTGGTATTTGATTAAAAAAAAGTCCAACAATTTTGAAAAAAAAAATATATATATATTTAATTTTTTTTTTACTTTCTGCTATAAAACACACCCAAAGAAAAAATGAATTTCTTCATCAATTTAGGCCAATACGTATTATGCTACATATTTTTGGTGAAAAAAAAAATCCCAATAAACTTATATTGATTGGTTTGCGCTAAAGTTATAGCATCTACAAACTAGATTTGCGGACATTTCATTTAATATTTTTTTACTAGTAATGGCGGTGATCAGAGATTTTTGGGTGGAACTCCACTTTAGGTGACTTTTGAAGGAGCAGCAGAATCGGTCAGCTGATTTTAGCACAGTTGGAAAACCTAGGAGCTTATGGAATGGGAAGTGTGCATTTGTTAGGGTGTGGGTTGCCATAGACAATTGGTTTGTGGAAAGGCAATTTATCTACAATGTGACACATGGTATCCATTAATGGAGGCAATGCATTGACTAACAGAGGCCAAAGCCTTTTTCCAGTTGAAGTTTACAATGTTTGCTATTGATGTTTTATTAACCACTTGCTTACTGGGCACATATACCCCCCTCCTGTCCAGGTGAAATTTCAGCTTCCGGCACTGCGTCGATTAAACTGACAATTGCAAGGTCATGCGACGTGGCTCCCAAAGAAAATTGATGCCCTTTTTTCCCCCACAAATAGAGCTTTCTTTTGGTGGTATTTGATCACCTCTACGGTTTTTATTTTTTGCGCTATAAACAAAAAGGCAACAATTTTGAAAAAAAAAATCAATATTTTTTACTTGTTGCTATAATAAATAGCCCAATTTAAAAAAAAAAAAAAGTTTTTCTCAGTTTAGGTCGATACGTATTCTTCTACATATTTTTGGTAAAAAAAAATCGCAATAAGCGCTTACAAAATAAGGGACAGAATTATTATTATTATTATTATTTTTTTTTACTAGTAATGGCGGCGATCTGCGATTTATTGGGACTGCGACATTATGGCGGACACACTTTTGGCGCCATTCAGATTTATACAGCGATCAGTGCTATAAATATGCACTAATTACTGTATAAATGTGTCTGGCATTGAAGGGGTTAACACTAGGGGGTGAGGAAGGGGTTAAATGTGTACCTGTATTGTGTTCTAACTGTGGGGGGAGGGGGTTGACTGGGGGAGGTGACCGATGCTGTGTCCCTATGTACAAGGGACACAGATCGGTCTCCTCTCTCCCCTGACAGGACGTGGAGCTCTGTGTTTACACACAGAGCTCCACGTCCCTGCTCTGTCATTACCGATCGCGGGTACCTGGCGGACATCGCGACTGCCAGGCACGCGCATCGGCATGTCGGGGACGCGCCGGGCGCGCCTGCGCGCCCCCCAGTGGCTGGAGGAGTCCAGGACGTCCTGTTGGATTTTCAGAGCCACCGTGAAGCCGTCATTTGACAATGGCCCGGAGCTCGGGTGGTTTAAAGGGTTAATAAAGGGAAAAAAAATATTCTTTAAAATAACAAACATGTTATACTTACCTCCACTGTGCAGTTCGTTTTGCACAGAGTGTTCCCCGATCCACGTCTTCTGGGGTCCCTCGGCAGCTGTCTCTGGTCCTCCCCGCAAGAACTCACCACAGTCATGCGAGAGCTCGCATGGTGATGAGTCCTTGCGGGCGTGCTTCCGTGATACAGCGAGCAGCCATAGCCGCTCACTGTATCACTCGGCCCCGCCCTTCGGCGCCACGTCGCTGGATGTGATTGACAGCAGTGTTTGCGCTGCTCTCAATCCATCCGCTCTAGCCAATTAGCGGCCAGGCTGAGTGGCGAAGAGGATCTTGGAACCGAGTGCGGGACTTTTGAGGGGTCAGGTAGGAAAAACGGGGGCTGGGGAAGGGGGGGGGCGGCATCATCAGATTTTTTTTCCTTTCCAACTCCTTTAATGTGACCGGGGTAGAAGTCTTCTCTGACCTGCAACCTTTGTCACCAGGTATAGATTTTCCTCTGAATGCCATGTAAGACTTGCATAAAGCAGGGTGTTGACAGCATGGCTTTGAGCTGTTCATATCTTTACTGCCCTTTACTAACCTTTCATTACTGAAATTCCACTGGTTACTGAATGTTCCATGTGTGTGACTATTGTCTCTGAATCATCCAAATTCTTTTCTTCTGTGCTGGTCATGTGACTAATGCCCTGGTGTTGGTCATATGGTCTCTGCTGAATGGCAGGCATAGATTGGTTGTGCCTGAATGCCATTCCCTGGCACTTCAGAAAAGATTCTACAATCAGTACCTCAGCGTAAGTCAGGTGACTGGCAACATTTTCAGAATTGCAGAAAAAAGGAATTTCCTATCTGTCTCTATTAGAATTTTGTTCATGAGAATAATTTGTGCAATACAAGCGAGGCAAGATAGGGTTTAAAGGGACACTAAAGGTTCCCGTTTAAAAAAAAAATAAAAATAACAAACATGTTATACTTATCTCCACTGTGAAGCTCGTTTTGCACACAGTGGCCCTGATCCTTGTCTTCTGTCTCGGCTCCTCCCCGCAAGAATTAACCCCCTTCATGGGAGCTCTCTCCCATGGGGGCCAGTTCTTGCGGGGGCGCTCCCGTGATACAGCCGGCCACTATAGCCGCAGACTGTATCACTCTGCCCCGCCCGCCGGCGCACTGTGTCATTGGATGTAATTGACAGCAGCATGAGCCAATGGCTGCGCTGCTATCAATCTAGCCAATCAACAGCCAGACTGAGTGGAGAAGAGGCCGTCTGGGACGAGCGCAGAAGGTGAACGGGCTCAGGTAAGTAAAACGGGGGGGGGGGGGGGGGGCGTCATTGCCAAGTTTTTATATATATATATATATTAATATGACTCATGTCGCAATTGTGTATGAATATATATATATATATATATATATATATATATATATATATATATATATATATATATATATATATATATTCATACACAATTGCGACATGAGTCATATTGTAATTAAATGTCTACAGCTGCTTTTTTTCTGTAAGATGCAATATGGCTGCCTGGATGTGTTCTGTACGCAGAATGTATACAGAACATCCGCCGGAAACATAATTTGGCTAACTGATTTTCCCAGAAGTCTACACCAAGGTGCAAGTCAGATTTTTGGCATCGCATGCAACAAAAATTTCTTATTTTTTTTGTGAGATACTCCCAATAGGAAATCGCATCTAAAGGGATGTTGACCCTGCAATTTTCCTCATTAGAGCCCTGCAAGTGCAGCAGCTGGTTGATGATTATGAAGCCACTCCCATTAGACATAATTTCTTCTGAATAATGGCCCGTACACACGATCCGAAAATCGGACGGAAAATGCCGCTTTTGACGTGATCGTACTATAAATGGATCGCTACACAGCTTTTGAGAGCCGATCACGACAGTTCATCCAATTTTTATAATTTGATCGGGCAAGCACAAAACGTACCAGATCGTGCGATTTTTTGTTTAGTCAGTACAGTTGTCGTCCGAAAATGCAATACAAATACACTACTTAACTTTTTTTTTTTTTTTCTGTCGTACAAGAATTTTCATGACTTTAATAACCTATTCAATTTCTACTCTACTGTTGTCCGATTTTCGGTTTGTGTGTACGGGGCATAACAAATGGTCTGCAACAAAGTCTGGTAAAATCCCGTAATGTGCATAGATCACCCAGAGGGAAATATTTTTTATTTTATTTATTTTTCTCAACAAAAGTGGAGTTTTTTTGTTTTTTTAAGGTTTATTATCAGGGATGAATTCTCAGAACTATTTATTGGAATAGTTTTTGCATTTTAGAATGTGATGCCTCAAGACTGTCCATACTTTTTAAATGGTGCCTTGACTAAAAAAAAGGGTGAGAAACACGGATCTAAACGATAGCTAAAAATACTAACAAATACGTAAGCTTGCCCACAACACTTGTTCTTTATTGTGATATTAGAAAGCCTAGGCAGAAATCTTAAAGCGGAGGTTCACCCAAATTCCAATACTTTGCTGTCCGCATCATTGCATAACCTAGATGACCACTGCCCTAAGAATTTTTTTTTGGTGACATTTAAATACCTTATTTTTAATGACTTCCGGGTTTCCCTCCCGCGGGACTAGGCGTCTCCCCTTGCGCCGCAGTGATGTCTGGGAGCTTGCCGCATTGATTTCTGGTAGCTCGCCGCAGTGTGTACTGGATACAATACCATCACAACGAAGCGGTGAATGATGGGACAGGAGCATTTACCGCTTCCAGGAAACGATTGCTTGAGGGCTTCACAATGCCCACAAGCAAAATGGAAACATCCAGGACGAGAAAATTTAAGTTATTTTTTAACACGCAAACAGACAGGTTTTATTTAGACACCGAAAACGTGAGTATACATTTGTATTGTAAAACCCCATGAAATGCACACAAAAAAAAAATTGGCCGCGGAACCCCCGCTTTAAGCATGGTCCTTTTATTAACCGCTTCCCTACCCGCCCATTGTCAAATGACGTCCACAGGAGGGATCTCCCATCCTGGGCGGGCGTCATATGATGTCCTGATCTCGGGGGCGTGCTCCCACTGTGTCACTCAGGAACCGATGTTCGTGCCCGGCGGCCGCGATTGCCCGGTAACAGAGCAGGACAGTGGATCTGTGTGTGTAAACACACAGATCCGCGTCCTGTTAGGTGAGAGGAGACCGATGGTGTGTTCCCAGTACAGAGGAACACCGATCTGTCTCCTCCCCTTGTGAGTCCCCTCCCCCCTACAGTTAGAAACACTCCCTAGGTAACACATTTAACCCCTTGATCGCCCCCTAGTGTTAACATCTTCCCTGTCAGTGACATTAATACAGTAATCCGTGCATTTTTATAGCACTGGTCGTTGTATAAATGTGAACGGTCCCAAAATGGTGTAAAAAGTGTCCGATATGTTTTGCCGCAATGTCACAGTCTCAATAAAAATCGCAAATCGCCGCCATTACTAGTAAAAAACTTAAAATGCCATAAATGTATCCCCTATTTTGTAGACGCTACAACTTTTGCGCAAACCAATCAATATACGCTTATTGCATTTTTTTCCCCAAAAATATGTAGAAGAATATATATATCGGCCTAAACTGAGGAAAAAAATGTGTTTTATAAAATAAAATTGGGATATTACAGTAAAAAATATTGTGTTCTTTTCAAACTTGTCACTGTTCTTTTGTTTAAAGCACAACAAATAAAAACCACAGAGGTAATCGAATACCGCCAAAAGAAAGCTCTATTTGGGGGGGGGGGGGGGAATTATAAAAAATTCCATATGGGTACAGCATCGCATGATTGCGCAATTGTCATTCAAAATGTGACGGTGCTGAAAATTGGTCTGGGCAGGAAGGGGGTGAAAATGTCCTGTATTGAAGTTTTAAAGCAAACATTTTCTGACTTTAATATAAGGGATTCCATTTTTGTTATTCTTCTGTAATTATCAGTTACTTGGCTGTTATACTAACCCTCAAGCCATCATTTTTATTTTATTTTTTACCGCTAAACCAAAATGGGTGTACAGAGCAAAAGTCCTCCTCTACATACTTGCATTAAACCAGATCAGCTAGGCAATGTGCAAGATGGCAATGGTAGCCTGCATGTTTCTCTGGGTACAGGTTTCCTATTGAAGAACACCACTTGTGCCTCGTACACACAACCAGTTTTCCCATCTGCCAAGCTTTTGGCCAGGGAAAACTGGCTGTGTGTATGCTCCATCGCAGTTTTCCCGACAGAAAAACCGGCGGGAATTGCGGCGGGAAAAATGAGAAAATGTTCTCCTTTTTTTTTTTTGCAAATCCCGGCAGCCTTTTTGCCGGCAATTTTCCTATGGGAAGCACTGCAAAGAAGCATACACACGGCCGGGATTCCCGAGAAAAAGCTGCTACGTGTGTACGTGGCATTACTGTGCAGTCCCAGTGCCCTGATAACACTGGTGTTTATCCCAAAATATATCTCCTCCAAGACCCACAGTCAGCTTCTGTACATTCCGAAAGTTCTCAGTCACTTGTCCAGAGCTTCCCATCTGATGCATGCTCAGAAGGCATTGGGACTGGCAGTCTTGATCTGGAAAACACACATGTACTTGCTAACCCTTTGATGTATTTTTTTTTTCCATGGCTTGCAGAATTACATAGTTAGTCAGGTTGAAAAAAGACACAAGTCCATTCAGTTCAACCACAAAAAAAAATAAAAAAAATAAACAAACAAACAAAATAAAAAACACAATGCAATCCCATACACCCAACTCCATACCCACAGTTGATCCAGAGGAAGGCAAAAAACCCCAGCAGAGCATGATCCAATTTGCTGCAGCAGGGGAAAAATTCCTTTCTGATCCCCCGAGAGGCAATCGGATTTACCCTGGATCAACTTTACCTATAAATCTTAGTACTCAGTTATATTATGTACATTTAGGAAAGTATCCAGACCTTTCTTAACCACTTGACCACTGGGCACGAAAACCCCCTTAATCACCAGACCAATTTTCAGCTTTCGGTGCTCTCACAATTTGAATGACAATTACTCAGTCATACAACATTGTACCCATCTGAAATTTTTGTCCTTTTTTTCCCACAAATAGAGCTTTCTTTTGGTGGTATTTGATCACCTCTGCGGTTTTTATTTTTTGCGCTATAAAAGAAAAAAGACTGAAAATTCTGTAAAAAAAAAAAAAAAAAAATCTAGTTTCTGTCATATTAGCAGGTTATTTCTCACACACAGCATATGCATACTACAAATTACACCCCAAAAACACATTCTGCTATTCCTCCCGAGTATAGCGATACCACATGTGTGCGACTTTTACACAGCGTGGCCACATAGAGAGGCCCAACATGCAGGGAGCACCATCAGGCGTTCTGGAGCACCCAGGCCAATTCTGACATTTCTCTCCTACATGTAAAAATCATCATTTATTTGCTAAAAAAATTACATAGAAACCCAAAACATTATATATGCTTTTTTTTCAAAGACCCTAGAGAATACAATGGCGGTTGTTGCAACTTTTTATCTTGCACGGTATTTTCGCAGCAATTTTTTGAACGCGTGTTTTTAAAAAAAAAACAGTTTTGTGCTTAAAAAAAAAAAAAAACAGTAAAGTTAGCCCAATGTTTTTGCATAATATGAAAGATGAAGTTACGCCGAGTAAATAGATACCCAACATGTCACCCTTCAAAATTGCACACGCTCGTGAAATTGCGCCAAACGTTGCTACTTAAAAATCCCCATAGGCGACGTATTGCAAGGTATTGGAGTATTGAGGGTATTGCAGAGTATTGGGGGGGTATTGCAGAGTATGGGGGGGGGTATTGCAGAGTATGGGGGGGGGTATTGCAGAGTATGGGGGGGGGTATTGCAGAGTATGGGGGGGGGTATTGCAGAGTATGGGGGGGGGTATTGCAGAGTATGGGGGGGGTATTGCAGAGTATGGGGGGGGGGTATTGCAGAGTATGGGGGGGGGGTATTGCAGAGTATGGGGGGGGGGTATTGCAGAGTATGGGGGGGTGGGTATTGCAGAGTATGGGGGGGTGGGTATTGCAGAGTATGGGTGGGTGGGTATTGCAGAGTATGGGTGGGTGGGTATTGCAGAGTATGGGGGGGTGGGTATTGCAGAGTAAAATAAAAAAAATGATGAGTGCAATACTCTGCAATACCCCACCCCATACTCTGCAATACCCCACCCCATACTCTGCAATACCCCACCCCATACTCTGCAATACCCACCCCCCCAGGGTGGGTATTGCAGAGTATGGGGTGGGGTATTGCAGAGTATGGGGTGGGGTATTGCAGAGTATTGCACTCATCATTATTTTTATTTTGCAGAGTATTGCGCAGGGATGGCTGGATCTGTGACTGCAATTGTCACAGATCCAGCCCACAGTGCGGCGGCTGCTGCTGCCGCCCGATCCCCCCCCCCTCCCTCTCCTCTCACACTGTACCGAACGGTACAGAGAGGAGAGGGAGGAACCGGCGTCATTACATGACGCCGGTTTGTTTACAAGTGATCGCGCCGTCATTGGACGGCGCGATCACGTGGTAAGGAGCCGCTTACATTGGCTCCTTACCGCGAGTGCTGTTGCTGCGGGTCCCGTAGACCCGGCGAGCACCGGCGATCGCGTGTGCGCGCCCGCTCGGGCGCGCACAACGCAGTCTCTGGGAGGACGTACATTGACGCCCTCCTAGAGTACAGGAACCGCTCTGTAGCCGTATTTTGGCTATAGGGCGGTTACCAACTGGTTAAAGCAATCTACTGAGCTGGCCAGAACCACCTCTGGAGGGAGTCTGTTCCACATTTTCACAGCTCTTACTGTGAAGAAACCTTTCCGTATTTGGAGATGAAATCTCTTTTCCTCTAGAGTCTAGACGTAAAGAGTGCCCCCTTGTCCTCAGGGTTGACCGTAAAGTGAATAACTCAACACCAAGTTCACTATATGGACCCCTTAGGCCCCGTACACACGACCAAACATGTATGCTGAAACTGGTCCGCGGGCCAGTTTCAGCATACATGTTCGGTCGTGTGTGGGCGCGAGCGAGCCGAATTCCAGCAAACATTTGCCCGCCGGGCCTTTTCCCAGCGGGCAAATATTCCTGGACGTGTTTTAAAACCGTCCGCTGGAATCCTGCACGCTCGGACATGTACGGTCGTCAGTACAGACCTACCGTACATGTCCAGGCGCCCGCCGTCCCTCGCATGCGTCGAATGACTTCGACGCATGCGTGGAAGCCTTTAAATGGCAGGCCCGCCCACGTCTCCGCGTCATCGTCGCGGCGACGACGCGGACACGCCCCGCGTATTGTTTACGCGCGGACTTCTGTACGATGGTGTGTACAACCATCGTACAGAAGCCCTCTGGCAGACATGTACGGTGAAAACGGTCCGACGGACCGCTTTCACCGTACATGTTTGTTCGTGTGTACCCGGCCTTAATTATACATCTGGATTGTTCCGTTAAACTCTTATGGCATTCCTGAGGCTGGGGTTATGTGATAATGTTGCATAAAAAACAAACTCAACAATTTAAAAACCTAGTGTCTTCTGTCTTTTTTTTATAGTGTGTGTGTGTGTGTTTTCTTTTTTGTAATGTGTGTGTGTGTGTGTGTTTTTTTTTTTTTTTGGCTACATTAACATTAACCTGTACTACCTCTGAAGTATTGGGGCCTATGAAGTGAATGTAATATTTTGGTCTCTGGATTTTCATGGCAATACCGCACTGTACATTACGAGGACCCATGGCATGTGTAGAGGCACTAGGCAGCAGCCTTTTGTTTTATGTGGAATTGAGATCTTAGTCTTCTTTTTTCAAATTTTCTTGCAGGTTATTAAACAGTCCAAGCGTTTGGATGAGGTCTTGTCAAGGATGGACTCTGAGCAGGCAGCCCGACACAGCAATGCCATCAGGAAATGGAAAGCCAAGCATCCTTCCGCATATCAGAGGTTGGGAGCTTTCTTGTTGTACTCCCAGAAGAAGATGGCTGCTGCCAGGGCCCTGTGTGAGGCTGAGCAGTACGAGAATGGCAGGGAGCTGGCTGCCAAGCAGGTGAGAGACTTCTGGACTTCTGGCCCTTGTTACCCAATTCAGCCTCTGGCCAATTCTGACATTCTTATCCTACATGAAAAAATCTGCGTTTTTGTTTGCTAGAAAATAATTTAGAACCCCTTAAACTTTATAACTTTTTCTTAAGCAGAGGCCCTAGAGAATAAAATGGTGGGTGTTGCAAATTTTGGGCATTTGGTATTAGCGCTGTGGTTTTTCGAACTCAATTTTTTGGGGGAAAAATACAGTTTAAAGTGGAACTTCGCTTGCCCAATCAACATGGATTTTTTTTAATCCTCATGCTGGTAGCATTAGTAAATAGGAAAGTATATAATATTTACTTGTGTTAACCACTACCCGACGGCCGTACGACTTTATACGGCCGCAGGGTGGTTCTAATTCTCTAACTGGCCGTGTTTTTATGGCCTGCGCGCGCAGTCGGCGGCGCGCGTGTGCGCGCCGCATTGCTGAGATGCCAATGCGAGTGCCTGGCGGCCGTGATGTCCGCCAGGCACTCAGGATCGGCGGCTACAGGGACAAGACTTGGAGCTCTGTGTGTAAGAGGAGACCGATCTGTGTCCCTTGTACATAGGGACATAGATCGGTCACCCCCCTCCACACACAGTTAGAACACAATTCAGGGTACACATTTAACCCCTTCCTCACCCCCTAGTGTTAACCCCTTCAATGCCAGTCACATTTATACAGTAATTAGTGCATATTTATAGCACTGATCGCTGTATAAATGTGAATGGCGCCAAAAATGTGTCAAAAGTGTCCGATGTGTCCGCCATAATGTCGCAGTCACGAAAAAAATGCTGATCGCCGCCATTAGTAGTAAAAAAAAAAATAATAAAAAATTATAATAATCCTGTCCCCTATTTTGTAAGCGCAATAATTTTTGCGCAAACCAGACGCTTCTTGCGATTTTTTTTATTTTTTACCAAAAATATGTAGAAGAATACGTATCGCCTAGACTGAGGAAAAAAAAGTTTTTTTTTAAAAAAGTGGGCTATTTATTACAGCAACAAGTAAAAAATATTGTTTTTTTTTTTAAATTGTCGCTCTATTTTTGTTTATAGCGCAAAAAATAAAAACCGCAGAGGCGATCAAATACCACCAAAATAAAGCTCTATTTGTGGGGAAAAAATGACGTCAATTTTGTTTGGGAGCCACGTCGCACGACCGCGCAATTGTCAGTTAAAGCGACGCAGTGCCACAAGCTGAAATTTCACCTGGTCAGGAAGGGGTATATGTGCCCAGTAAGGAAGTGGTTAAAACAGTTTATATATATATATATATATATATATATATACAGTACAGACCAAAAGTTTGAACACACCTTCTCAATCAAAGAGTTTTCTGTAGATTCACACTGAAGGCATCAAAACTATGAATCAACACATGTGGAATTATACATAACAAAAAAGTGTGAAACAACTGAAAATATATTTCATATTCTAGGTTCTTCCACCTTTTGCAGCAGACACATCTCTAGAACTGGTAAGAGGAGACTGTGTGAATCAGGCCTTCATGGTAGAATATCTGCTAGGAAACCACTGCTAAAGAAAGGCAACAAGCAGAAGAGACTTGTTTGGATAAAGAACACAAGGAATGGACATTAGACCAGTGGAAATCTGTGCTTTGGTCTGATGAGTCCAAACTTGAGATCTTTGGTTCCAACCCCCGTGTCTTTGTGCGACGCAGAAAAGGTGAACGGATGGACTCTACATGCCTGGTTCCCACTGTGAAGCATGGAGGAGGAGGTGTGATGGTGTGGGGGTGCTTTGCTGGTGACACTGTTGGGGATTTATTCAAAATTGAAGGCATACTGAACCAGCATGGCTACCACAGCATCTTGCAGCGGCATGCTATTCCATCCGGTTTGCGTTTAGTTGGACCATCATTTATTTTTCAACAGGACAATGACCCCAAACACACCTCCAGGCTGTGTAAGGGCTATTTGACCAAGAAGGAGAGTGATGGGGTGCTGCGCCAGGTGACTACCTCTTGAAGCTCATCAAGAGAATGCCAAGAGTGTGCCAAGCAGTAATCGAAGCAAAAGGTGGCTACTTTGAAGAACCTAGAATATGAAATATATTTTCAGTTGGGTCACACTTTTTTGTTATGTATAATTCCACATGTGTTAATTCATAGTTTTGATGCCTTCAGTGTGAATCTACAATTTTCATAGTCATGAAAATAAAAAAAACTCTTTGAATGAGGAGGTATGTCCAAACTTTTGGTCTGTACTGTGTGTATATATATATATATATATATATATATATATATATATATATATATATATATATATATATATATATATATATATATATATATATATATATATATATATATATATATATATATATATAATTTTTTTTTTTTTTTTCCAGTTTCTTCCTGGTGTATTGCCTTGGCAAATAATGCCATACATCCCAGGTGTCTTCAGGAGGGAAGGAGAGTTTTTCTCCACATGCATGCAGGGCAGATGGATTCCAGGAAGTAAATTCTGCATGAATCATTTCTCTTTGACCCCTTTCACACTGGAGTGGTGCACTAGCAGGACAGTAAAAAAAAAGTCCTGCTAGCCGCATCTTTGGAGCGGTGAAGTGTGTATACCGCTCCTGCCCATTGAAAATCAATGGGACACTGCGGCTATATCGCCGGCAGAGGTGCATTGCGGGCGGTTTTAACCCTTTCTCGGGCGCTAGCGGGCCGAATAGCGCTGCAAAATTGGCGATAAAGCGCCACTAAAAAAAGAAAAGCTTTACCGCCAGCACACCCCCCCCCCCCGCCCCAGTGTGCAATGCATACTAGCACATTACAACACTGCCTTGCAGGATTTGTTTTTGCTTACAATCGCTTTAATAGGGCAGTTCATAGAGCAAAGTATTTTTTTTTCATAACGACCAATCAGATTTTACGTTTGCATCCAGTGAAAGTATGTAGAACAGTGAGAAATGTTTTCTGATTGGTTTGCAGGGTTAATGCATGATGAACCTTTCTTAAATTACTACAGTTTTTGATATTTGCATTTCAGGCATTAAATTTACATTTTTTTGTTTAGGATAATATTTTATATTTAGGCAATCACAAAAAAACTCAAAAAATATAAATGACAAATAATAATAAAAGTGCAGCGCAAATAAAGTCCTTGACTGAAGAATCAAGAATTAAGGTGACACCCAGTGAAATAGCAAAAAATCTTCGGCAAATGTGATGATATCCTCCACCAGTATAAGAAATGCCTCCTTACCAGATGAGATGGACCGTCAAAGACAGCTTGTTCTCACCATAAGGGAGATGGTGCAGTGGAGTCCAATGCAGCAGTGAATAGTAGGTCCAATGCGGAATAAAAAACACGGGAAAGGTAAAAAACAGAGCTTCACCATACTACAGTCAATCTGGTATGTCTGCAGACAATCTGCCAGAAAACAACTGGCCAGTAGGCGATTGGCAATATAAAATAAAATCAAAACTCGGAGCAACAGCCACAAGCAGCAGCAGAAAGGACGTGGGTGACCTCACAGGAAAAGCTCCTCCCCGTACGCACATTGCGTCCAGATTGGACTTCGTCAGCGGTGGGTGGAGCTAGTACGTCACCCAGCGTCTATAGATACCAGTCAGGTAACCAAGGAGAAAGTCATGGTGATTTGGCCGGCCCCCACCGGAAGCACAGGCAAAAACACACACCCCATCGACCAAATTAAGACACATCCATCCCCTGGGGTCACCATAAGACTAGCGTAAATACTAAAAATACCCATGTATAACATGGAGCATTTTGATCATAGTATACTGTAGACATACACCCGCAACCTTTCATGCAAATATACAACTTAAATATGCAAATATGCAAACACAAATATAACCCTAAAAACTAGTTAAGAATATTTTAAAATATATAGAACAGGGCTAGATATGTAAAACTATATATTATCTTAACAGGAAACAAGAGGATGAATAAGGTAACATACTGATATAATAAATTATCCCACTTTAAAAAAAAAAGTTTTCCTCAGTTTCGGCCGATACATATTCTAGGGGATAGATGTATGATTTTTTTTTTTTTTTTTACTAGTAATGCTATAGTAATGCACTGATAACTGTATAAATGTGACTGGCAGGGAAGGGGTTAACACTAGGGGACGAGGAAGGGTTTAAATGTGTTCCCTAGGAGTGATTCTTACTGTAGGGGGAGGTGACCGACTGGGGGAGGTGACCGATCTGTGTCCCTATGTACAAGGGACACCGCATCGGTCTCCTCTCCCTGACAGGAAGTGGATCTGTGTGTTTACATACACAGATCCACGTCCTTGGCTGTGTAACGGCCGATCACGGGCACCTGGCGGACATCGCGGCCGCCAGGCACCCCCCAGCGGCCGGAGGAGCCGAGGACGTCAATAGACGTCCTCCCGGACCTGAAGAGCCACCTTGTGACCGTCGCTTGACAAAGGCCCGGGTCTGAAGAAGTTAATGTTTTCTGTGACTGTTTTGCTCTGGATAGCGTGAGGTTGATCCATTTTATGTTTCAATGTTTTTATTGAAGTTTTTACAAAGAAAATAAATACATTCTTGAATCCAGAAAAAAAAGGGGGGGGGGGGGTTACAATATAAAATGTAGGCAAAGTCCTGAGTCATCCTAACAGTGAATGGAAACCTCCATAGCAGCCAATTTGCAAACTAGATCCATTATGTAGTGGAGTAAGTAAGACGTCTTCAGCCCTAACAATAACCTCAAAGCTTTTTTGAATTTTCACACATGGGCTGGATCTAATACCGTGTGACATTTAGAGATAGATCCTCCAACCTTTAAAGATCAGCATCAGTCATCCATAAAGAATTATTTAAACAAACATACCGTATTTGCCGGTGTATAAGGCGACCGGGCGTATAAGACGACCCCCTCATTTTACATTATTTTTAAGATTTTTTGCCTGTACTCACCGTATAAGACGACCCCCCTTCCGAGGCTTCCAACGCTTCATATTTCTTCCTTCTAGAGCCATATTCTTCTCCCTTCTTGCTGGAGCTGGAGCCAATCATGGCAAGCGATGTATTATATTATTGAATACAAAGCCTGCTTGGATTGGCAGAGGCTGTGACATTATCATGCCACGCCTCTCTGACTCTCAAAGCCAATCCAAGTAGGCTACTGTATGTAGCCTGCTCGGATTGGCAGAGGTTGTTACTCAAATCCAAGCAGGCTCTGTATTCATTTGAATACATTTCTCACCGGGATTGGCTAAGCGGTATATACTGTATGTAGCCAACGCTACATACAGTATTACCGCACATCCAGCAGGCATCCGAGCAGCTGACCCGGCGTATAAGACGACCCCTGATTTTTGGACATTTTCTTTAAGGGTAAAAGGTAGTCTTATACGCCAGCAAATACAGTATATTATAGACGCATCAATTAACTGCTGTACATATAAGCAAGTCAAGGTAAATGGCTGTGTAGTAAGATATCCCCACCACTCCCTGAGATCAGAATACATTCCGTAGAGATATCCACTATGCAGAGGTTAGAGAACAAAAATCAGATGACTCTCACATCATTATAGTAACAAGGAAAAGACAGAAAAAAGGGAAAGGGAAAAAAAAAAGGGGGGGGGGGAGAAGATAAGAGAAAAGAAAGAGAATAGAGGAAGTAGAAAGTGACCCCGTGCTCCAACACCCACCATCCCAAGACAGCCCTACTCAGGCAAGTATCTTGGATCCCCCGTCAGGTATTTCACCCAGGGGTCCCACACTTTATCAAGGTTGATCCATTTTATGTCCTTTGGGGCCAAGCTCAACCCCTGAAAAACAACCCCCACACCATAATCTCCCCTCCATCAAATGATTTGGACCAGTGCACAAAGCAAGGTCCGTACACACTCCTAAACCTTGTGGACAAGCCTTCCCAGAAGAGTTGAAGCTGTTATAGCTGCAAAGGGTGGGCCAACTCAATATTGAACCCTACCGACTAAGCCCGGGATGCCGTTAAAGTTCATGTGTAAAGGCAGATGTCCCAATACTTTTGACAATATTGTGTATGAATACCCCACAGAAGAATTGATGGAATTGTTCCATATGTACTGCTAACAGCATAACTGGTCATCTTACAAGTTCCAAATTTAGAATGAGACAAACTTGTGGGCGGTGACTGTTCTATACTATGCATACTATTCCATTGTTGGCTGTATGCTGATCTTTTATGTTATTAAAAGCTTTATTTTTGGATGTCCTTATTTTTCCAGCTGATGGAGAGTTGGTACTCCTTGGATAAAAAGTCTCGGAGCAAATACATGAAGCGAGCGGCCCATCTGCCCGACCCTTGCTTTTCAGTCTTTCAGCCCGATTTGTATTTTGGATCTGTGTCTGAATCATTTCAAGAGAAGGTGGATCAGTACAGCCACCAAGTCACCACGGAGGAAAGCAACGCTTACTACAAGTCCAATGTTACAGCTGATAGGTATGTTCCCCTTTTTGTTATGGTTTAAGCTCATTTCAGGATGTTGAGATGCACATTTATCATAAAACAGGGCCCTCTGATTCCTACTGTATTGTATTTGTACAAGTGCTGCGTAAACTGTCGGCGCTCTATCAATCCTGTATTTCAATAATAATAATGGATGTAAACCTGTATGTTTCACGTGATATTACAGCCTACTTACCTGCTCTGTCCAATGGTTTTGCATAGAGCGGTCCCGTACCTTCTCTTCTGCAGTCCCTTAGCTGTGTGCTTTGTGGGCACCTGTACGGGCACGGTCTCGAGCCGGGCTGTGTGCATCCATAAACGCAGCGCAAAGTAGTTACGTCCCTCGATCCTTTTCTTTTTTGAACAGTGTGTATTCCCTTATATGGCTGCCTTTGTAGCTGGGGTGGTGGGGGGAGGTAAAAACACTATCCAAAGAGGAGAAAAAGTAAGTCCTAAAAGAACTCAGATAGTGTAGGTCCTCTACACCATTTGTGCAACAGGAGAACTTGGAGGAAGTTTTCCTGATGGTGGACCCTACACCATGGATGTGTATTTTACCTTAACTGGTTTACGATTCTCCCCCACCCCCCAGACCATGTGCATCCTTATCTGATTTTGAGACAACAGGTGCTTTGATTTTATTACTAGGCTGATATAACGATTGGTCTGTCTGTTGTATATTATATTATTATTATTATTTTACATGATTTGTATAGCGCCAACAGTTTATGCAGTGCTTTACAATGTATAGGGGGACAACACAATTACAGTTCAATACAAAAGGTACAGGAAGGCCCTGCTCATAGAGCTTAGATTCTAAAGGGAGGGGGTATAGCTACAGAGAATGATTTGATGGGGGTGGCTCGGGGGCATTTGTTAGGTGGGTTTGGGATAGGCTTCCCTAAATAATTTGGTTTTCCGGAATCTCCTAAAGGTGGACAGGGTAGGGGCTGGGGCAGGGAGTTCCAGAGGATGGGAGAGGCTCTGGAGAAGTCCTGAAGGCGAGCATGGGAGGAGGTAACAAGTGAGCTATAGAGCAGGAGGTACTGGGAGGAGACAATTTGGGCCATATCTGCAGATGAGGTTGGTGATGTAGATGGGGCTGATGCTGTGAATGGCCTTGTATGTTATGGTTAGCATTTTGAATTTTACACGGTGGGGTAGGGGAAGCCAGTGAAGGGATTGGCAGAGAGGAGCAGCCGTCACAGATCAGTTAGGCCCCTTTCAGACTGGGCCGGGATTGCCGCGGGAATCGGCCGCTAGCGGTGCGGTATTAATCCCCGCTAGCGGCCGATAAAGGGTTAATACCGCCCGCAATGCGCCTCTATAGAGGCGCATTGCGGGCGGTATTGCCGCGGTTTCCCATTGTTTTCAATGGGAAGGAGCGGTATACATGCTCCAAAGATGCTGCTGACAGGAGATTTTTTTTGTCTCCCGCCAGCGCATCGCCTCAGTGTGAAAGCCCTCGGGCTTTCACATTGAGTATGCAGTGAAGGAGTTTTTCAGGCGGTAAAGCAGCGCTATTTTTAGCGCCGTACCGCCTGAAAAACTCCTCAGTGTGAAAGGGGTCTTAGTGAGGTGTATTAGTCTAGCAGCAGAATTCATAATAGACTGAAGGGGGGGAAAGCCTGCGTAAGGGTAGGCCATTAAGGAGAGAGTTGCAGTAGTCAAGGCGGGAAATAATAAAGGAGTGAATAAGTTGCTTTGTGGTGTCATTAGTCAGGAAGGGTCGAATTCTGGATATGTTGCAGGGGTTAAGGCGGCAGGATTTAGCCAGTGATTGGATTTGGGGGCCAAAGAGGTCAGAGTCAAGGATTGCACCCAGCACCCTGGCATATGTGAAGTGACCAATGGTTGCATTATTGATATTAATGGTGAAGTCACAGGGGGGGCTATTTTTTTATAGTCACTCCAGCTCCTAGGAAAGTTTGCAAAACTTGTTGAGCTTAACCCACATCTGCTAATATAGTCAGATTTAAGAGATTATTTGTGTAATCGATGACATTGTGCAGTACTTTATCGCCCCCTATGATATAGAAATAATTCACAGGCTATGTAATTAACCACTTCATCCCCGGACCATTTGGCTGGCCGAAGACCAGGCCACTTTTTGTGATTCGGCACTGCGTCGCTTTAACTGACAATTGCGCGGTTATGCAACATGGCTCCCAAACAAAATTGACGTACTTTTTTCCCCACAAAAAGAGCTTTCTTCTGGTGGTATTTGATCACCTTTGGTTTTTATTTTGTGCGCTATAAACAAAAATAGAGCAACAATTTTGAAAAAAATTCAATATTTTTTGCTATAATAAAAATCCCCCAAAAATATATTAAAACGTTTTTTTTTTTTCCCCTCAGTTTAGGCCAATCGTATTCTTCTACATGTCACAGGTTGGTTACTGCGCTGTCTGTAATGCCGCGTACACACGATCATTTTTCGGCTTGTAAAAAACTGTTTTTTAAAAATGTCATTTAAAATGATCGTGTGTGAGCTTCACATAATTTTTCGGGTTCTGAAAAACGACAAAAAAAAAATTCGGGCATGCTCTATTTTTTTAACGAAGTTTTAAACAATGTCGTATTTTGGGTTGTAAAAAAATGAACGTGTGTGGGCTTTAACGACGTGAAAAACCCACGCATGCTCAGAAGCAAGTTATGAGACGGGAGTGCTCGTTCTGGTAAAACTACCGTTCGTAATGGAGTAAGCACATTCATCACGCTGTAACAGACAGAAAAGCGCAAATCGTCTTTTACTAACATGAAATCAGCTAAAGCAGCCCAAAGGGTGGCGTCATCCGAATGGAACTTCCCCTTTATAGTGCCGTTGTACGTCACCGCGCTTTGCTAGAGCATTTTTTATTTTAACGATCGTGTGTGGGCAACGTCGTTTTAATGATGAGAGGCTGAAAAACGTCATTTTTTACAAGCCGAAAAATGATCGTGTGTACGCGGCATAAGTCACTCTATATGAGTTAATAGAGTAGTATAAAGTGAATGGTCAACAGCTGCAACTTTATGCGAGACACCCACAATACATCAACATATATAAAATAAGCTGTTATGTCAGTGGTGAAAAGAAAAAATATAGTGACATATATATCATGTATTGCACATCATCAATGGGGGCTACAAACCCTCCTTGTAGACTGATGATATTACAATATTATGGCATGTGAAATCAAGGACATGCATCTGAATCACAAAAAGGGGTTAATAATGCCCTATTAATGTCCACTTCCCTACGCCATTTTGTCACAGATGACGTCGTCCTGGGGCTATAGTGATTCTGGCAGAAATTAATATGAAAATTAGAAGCCTTCTCTGTTTTTTTGATGCCTCAACTTTAAACCCCAACAGGGCAGGTTTAGGAGATTCAATGAGATTGATTTGGGTAAGGGTAAAAATAAAGTTGTACACCCTTATCTAAAATCGTCACACCTTGGGGCATTGCCACCATTTATGGTACAGTAAAAAATTGGATTGTGAGCATAATTCATTCCAGAAACATGCTTGTAATCCAAAGCACTTGTATATCAAAGCAAATTTTCCCATAAGAAATAATAGAAACTCAGATGATTCGTTACACAACCATTTATTCATAAGTCCTTCAGGTTATAGTCCATATAAAAAGATTATAGCAATGTGATAAGTTGTATACAGTGAAACCTTGGATTGCGAGCCTAATCCATTCCAGGAGAATGCTCGTAATCCAAAGTACTCACTTATCAAAGTAAGTTTCCCCATTGAACTAAATGAAAAAAAAAAAAATCCGCATTGACTTCAATGGCATGCAATACCACATGCGGCCAGAGGCGGGGGGGGGCGGAGAGCTTCAGAAACGGCCCAAAAGGCCCAAACACTGTTCGGCTGACCTCGGGAAGACTCTGTTCACGAGCCTTTCCGAGGTCAGCCGAACTATCCTCGGGCCTTTCCATGCATTTCCGAGCGACGACCGGCTGCAATCTGAACCACCCCCCACCTCAGGCCAAAAGCAGTACTGCACATCACTTTGGCCTGAATTCTGCTTGTTTTCCGAGACAACACTCGCAAACTGAGTTATGATTTTTAGAAATACAGTGTTCGTATTGCGAAACGCTCGTTAAACCTCGTTACTCACAATCCGAGGTTCCACTGTAACCATAAAATGTCCATCCACAAATGGAAGCCTCCACAAGTGGATTAGAAGCAAAATCCAGCAGGAGCTACAGAGTATAAAAGAGAGGAGAGGTGCCTCTAAGTGTAGCAATATGGTTACATTTAATGAAGGTACAACATTTACCAACTCGCATGGTTGATGATTAAAGGAGGCACATCTAAGTATGCAGGAGTAAAGCGATCCACATAGACCATCCTCTTCACGGCTATCAATCTGCAATCGTGACCGGGAAGACTACCCTGCAGTAGAGCGTTTTGAAAGCGAGGCTTAAACCACTCGTGGAAGGGACGACATCAATGGCGGTGAGGAGAATGGTTTATGTGAACAGCTTTACCCCCGGATCCCTGCATACTTGGATGTGCCTGTCATCATTAATCATCAACCATGTGAGTTTCTAAATGTTGTACCTTCAGTAAATGTAACCATATTGTTACATTTAGAGGCGCCTTTCTTCTATTTTATACTTAGTTGTGACATGACGCTTCTCTTATATTAGGAAAAATGTGCTTGTCTTTCAAAACGCTCTCAAACCAAGGTTTTATTGTTTGTCGTTCCATCTTGCCCACAGCCTCGAAAGCACTTTGGAGAAGCTCCCAAAATATATGTAGCCAGTCTGGTCGGCACCATGTACCATCTGAAAAGGGCCTTCTAGTTTGCCTCTATAATAGAGGTGTTAAGTGATGTGGAAGCTGCTTGGGCAATCGATTGCTACTCCTAGTTTCAAAGTTTCCTTAAGAAAATGATTTTATGGTGATGACTAAAATCCCCTTTTTTGTGCCTGCAGATTGAGGACGTTGCTGCAGCTGAAGTGGCAGAGAGCGCTGTGTGATCCCGGGGAGGCCGTGGGGCTTCTGGCAGCTCAGAGTATCGGGGAGCCATCTACACAAATGACACTAAACACTTTCCACTTTGCTGGCAGAGGAGAAATGAATGTCACGTTGGGTATTCCCAGGTGAGTGGTGTAGTGAAAGCCTCTATTCATCATCTGTATTGTAATTTCCACACATTCCCGCCATAATTCACTTTCCTGATGTCTCTTTACACAGTGGAGTCAGATTATATAGGAAAGCTCTCCGTTTATACTCGGCTGTGTTTGCTATGGCTTGCTTTTTACAGTCCAGTCATAAAATGTGAGGCAGGCTGTGAATCTTGGAGTTATTATGTGTTTGGAATAGAGATTGTTGCCTCACTTCGAGACTCCA
The DNA here is from genome assembly GCF_905171775.1 of Rana temporaria. Classification (NCBI taxonomy): domain Eukaryota; kingdom Metazoa; phylum Chordata; class Amphibia; order Anura; family Ranidae; genus Rana; species Rana temporaria. Next base: position 611,856,582 of record NC_053489.1, read on the forward strand.
TGCACACTGGGTTAAAATAAAGTCTGTTCTCATATAGAGCATTTTTTGTACAAAGTTTAAGGCTCCATGCACACTGAAGCTGATAAACTGCAGTTTATTGGCTTTTTCTTTTAAAGCCCATAAACTGAACTAGGGTTGTCCCGATACCGATACTAGTACTTGTACTCGCGCAAATGCTCCCGATGCCTGCCCTGATACTTTTTTTTTTTTTTCCCCCGGAGAGCTGGTAGAGAGGGGATGGAGTGTGGGTGGAGAGGGAGCGGAGCAGAGCAGTCCTCGTATGGAGGAGAGGAGAGCCGCTGCCGCCTAGTCCCCTAAGACGAAGCCAAGTCCAGTCCGTCCCCCGTCCCCCCCGCCGCGCCTCATGTATAGACACTTCCCTTGCCCAGAAACTTTGATAGACAGATCACCCGTCCCAGGATTGGACGGGTGATCTGTCTATCAAAGTGCCCGGGCCAGGGGGAGTGTCTATACATGACGAGGCACGGCGGGGAACACATGGCTATTCAAATGAAAGCTGTTGTGTTCCCCAAGCGCAAATTAACTAGATGTCGGCCGCGGGGGGGGACGGGACGGGACTTGGCTTTCTCTTAGGGGACACAAGGCTGCATCTAGGGACATGGCTGTATTAGGGACTTGGCTGCATTAGGGACTTGGCTGCATTAGGGACTTGGCTGCATTAGGGACTTGGCTGCATTAGGGACATGGCTGAATTTAGGGACATGGCTGAATTTAGGGACATGGCTGCATTTGGGGACACAAGGCTGCATTTAAAAAAAAGTATCGGTAGTTGGTATCGGCGAGTACATGGAAAAAAAGTATCAGTACTTGTACTCGGTCCTAAAAAAAGTGTTATCGGGACAACCCTAAACTGAACTCTATGTTAGCCTATGTGCCCGTGCACACCTGGCCGTTTTTTAGTGTTAATGAGTTTATTGGCTTTTTTCTGAACGCCCGAAATTTGCGTTCAAAGTGCCGTTTTTCGGTGGGAAAAACCGCTAAAAGACGAGAAACGCTCATGAACGCTCAAAACTGCTGGCACCAGCGTTTTTTTAGCCTTTTTTAATCCATTGGAAAAAGAAAAAAAAAAAAAAAGCTACACTGAGTAAAGCTATTGCAAAAAAGCTAAAAAACATTGAAAGGCTCCCTGCAAAGCTACTGGCGTTTTTTTATAGCTTTTTTTTTAGCTTCAGTGTGCATGGAGCATTAAAGAGTTTTTTTTTTTTCTGCTCCAATCAGAAATGCTAACCAGAAGGTTTTTTTTTCTTCCTGCCTCTAAACATTGAGCTCAAAATATGCCTCTAAACGTCCTACTGTGCATGGACATATATGATTACATTGAGCTGCTCCCACAGGCAGAACACAAAACTCCTGTAGAAGCAACGTTTTTTTAAGCCAGTGTGCATGGAGCCTAATGCTGCGTACACACTATCGGATTTTCCGTCGGAAAAACATTGGATGGTTTTTCCGACGGAATTCCACTCAAGCTTGGCTTGCATACACACGGTCACACAAAAATTCTCTGCACTCCTCATTCCTCTTCTGTCCGTATAGGGATCTCAAAAGCTATCTTTTTTTTTTTTTTTTTTTTTGTATCTTGTCTACAGGGCACCTGCAAAGCTTTATAAATGGGGCAGATAAGGGCACACCTCTGCCCCAAGTGCAATGCTGAAGAGGCAATCTAATACATATGTTCTGAAAATGTCCAAAACTGTTTAGATACTGTTTAGATACTGTTGTCACTATTTCTTCAGTATTTGCCACCTCTATATGGTATGACTCGATGGTCTGTCTCCTGGGTGCCCTAGATGAGTTTTATTTACCTCCTATCTAAACTACTGTTTTATGTCTCCCTTTATGTTGCTCGTAAGCAGATTGCCCGGTTGGGGCTTTCCCCACACTCCACCACTCTCTGATAGTGGATTCCCCAGGTTAACGCTATGATAATACAGAAAAAAACTTACCAGCATCAAAATGCCCCTAAAAAGTGTACAAGAATTTGGAAACCGTGGCTAAACACTCCAGGCTTTGCACACTTCCAGCTAATTAAGGATAAGCTTTTGCAGATCCAATTGATCTTTCGTAATGAATCAAGGGTAGGGGACCGCCTATGGGTCTGTGACCGACACTTAATCAGCTTTTTTTGTTAGATTGCACAACTGCCTTATGCAACTGCCTTGCTTAAAGCAAAGCTCCACTCAAAAGGGGAAGCTCCGCTTGTCCCCACCCTCCCCCTCGGCGGCCACATTTGGCACTTTTTGCCGGGAGTGGGTACCTGTTTTTAAAGGGTATCCACTCCCACTTTTGGGTAAGATCGCCACACTGTGATCCATGACATTTCCAGCCCTTCCCCCTTTTCCCGGTGCCTTATGGGACACACAGCGGTCTCGTAAGACAGTGGGACCATTCAGAAAGCGGCACTCACACATGCACAGTAGGCACCTGCACCGATACTGATTGACAAATCTGCTAGGGGTGTAGACATCGTGGCATCCCTGGACAGGTAAGTGTTATATTAAAAGTCAGCAGCAACCCCCACATGCTGTATTAAAGTGCACATAAACCCGATTCATGAATTTTGACCTAAGCACATATATCTGTAGTGCTTACTTATCTCTCTCCAAAGCCCCAAGTCCCGTGTCTTTCTGCTGCTCTATTCTTCTGTTATCCGACAACCGAGATAAAACCAGCCTGAAATTTGTGTCGGGGTGGGTGCTATAAATAAATTGGCAGAGAGCTGATCTGTTCACAGCACAGCTTCCTTCCTCTGTCTATGTGAAGCGGGGTTCCTTTCCTCCAATCAGCTGTCACACTGTGTATGCCCAGACTTCACTCTCAGTGCTGAACAGGAAAAACATTTTTTAACATGATGTGCACTTTCTTTTTTTTTTTTTTTTTTTTTTTTTTTCTTTTTTCTTTTTTCTTTTTTTTTTTTAGAGAACTATCCTTGCCTTCCTTCAAAATTATTGCAACCACTGCTGCTATAGCTCCACTACTAGTTTCAAATTCCGATCCCAATCCATTAAAATAATTACACAGCCTCGGTATCAGGATGTTACTAAATCTCTTATAATAGAAGGTGGAAAACCCGTCCGGTCCTGGGCTCTTTCCACCAGTGGTGGAATTTATGGCCCTTTTTATTTCATCCTCGGTTATGGGCCGATCCATGGTCAGGCTTTCCACCTCCTCTAATCTAGGAAGTCCTGCATTATCAAGGAACTCTCGGGTCTCCTCCTCCCTTTCCCCTGCTTGCCGACCTGGGTGTTTTATTGTATATAGGTCCTCGTAATATTTTTTAAATGTGTCCGCGATTTCGCAAGTTGCGTGAACCAATTTCCCATCTTTACCCTTAATTTTCTCGATATAATTCCTAGCTTTCTTTTTTTGAGCCATTTTAGCTAAAAATTTACTTGGTTTGTTTCCCCATATGTACCTCTCTTTGGTGATGCAGTTAAGTTTATACCTTGCTTCTTGTTCCATGATCTCCTTGAGTGCGTCTCTTTTTAGAATTAAATTATGGTAGGTCGCTTTTGATCTCAGCGCTTTGTGTTCGTGTTCCAGGGTCTCTATCTCTTTCCTTAGGGTGATAGCTTTGCTTTTTCTCTCTTTTTTTTTTTTTTGCACCCTCGGCAATTAAGATCCCTCTAATAAAGGCTTTATGCGTCTCCCAGAGGGTTGCGCTGGTAATCCCCTCTGTGTCATTCGTGCGGAAGAATTGTTTTAATTCTGCCTCCACCCTACTTCCCCCTCCATCGTGGATCAGGCTATCATCCAGGCGCCACATCGGCCGCTGTCTCCTTTGCGTAGTTAATGAAATTTTCATAGAGACAGGGGCATGGTCCGATATAGTCATAATTCCAATTTCTGTCTCCGTAATAGCGTCAATCAACCTGTGGTCCGCCAGGATGTAATCGATCCTGGAGTATGTTCCGTGGGGGGGGGAGAAAAATGTGTAGTCATGTTCATTTGGATGGTTAATCCGCCAGACATCTACTAGTTGACAGTCATGGAGCTTATGTTTGATTCTCTGTAAATGTACATTTTTTGTCTCCCTCCCACGGAACGTACTATCTTCTGTTGGATTCAAAACAAAGTTTAAATCCCCCATCAGGATAGTAAATCCCTCGGCAAAGTTGTTCAATTTTCCCAGAGTTTTATTTAGATATTGGGTTGGGTGTGCGTTAGGGGCGTATATATTGGCTAAGGTGTAAATAATATTTTCAATCCTTATTTTGAGAAACAAGAATCTCCCATCTGGGTCAGTCATCCTTGCCTCCAAGGTAAACCCGAGCCCTCTTGTAAACCCAATTGCAACTCCCCTTGCACGTTTTGAGATGGAGTCGCTGTAGAACCAATTGGGGTATGCCGGGGAGTAAAGCTTAATATTAGCATCCAGGGTCAGGTGAGATTCTTGGATAAACACTACATCCGCTCTTAGTTGTTCAATCTCTGCTAAGACCTTTAGTCTTTTACCTACAGAGTTTAATCCCTTTACATTATAGGATAAAAATTTTACTTCTGTCATTTCCCATAACTAAGTCCCCTCCTTAAGCAAACAAGACTTTTCAGGCTGATCCCTGGGAGCCATAATCCCCTTCCCACCCCCCTCCCCTCCACTTCCCCCCCCCCGCCCCCCCCTACCCAGGCCAGATCATTGCCCCTGAACCGTAGGGATCCTTGGTATCCCCTACCCATCGGTTCTTGTGGATGAGGTGTGACACCCCACGCCCCTCCCTCCTGTTCTCACAGGGCCAGATCTTATGTGGGAGGGGTTATGGATCTGCCCTCCTTGTGCCCTTCTTTATTCACCCCCCGACCCTCTCTCCCCCCCCCCATCCTGTAGAGTCGCCACGTTCACAACCGCCCCTATGGGCGGGCTATTATCTAACAACTATTCCACCCATCCTGGCAGTTCTATGACCGGCATGTCCAATTTATGGCAGAATCCTGCAAGTTCCTCGGGGAATATTAATTTCGCTGACACTCCCTCTTTGTGCCCTATCAAGCAGGCCGGAAAGCCCCATTGGTAGTTTATGTTGAGTTGGCGCATCTGTTCCAAAAGAAGTTTTAGGTGTCTTCTTCTGGCCAGGGTTTCCCAGGCCAGATCCGTGAAGATCTGGATCTCCCTGCCATCATAGGATAAGGGAGGTTTTCTTCTCAATTTTGTCCAAATTCTCTCTTTGTCTTCAAAATGTCTAAACCTCACAATTATATCCCTGTGCCAATTCCCTCCTCCCTCCCTCATCCTCCCCACACGATGGACCCGTTCTATTTTGAGGGGACCTTCCGAGGCATTATCAAGGAGGGGGAGGAGCAAATCATCGAGAATTTACCTCAAGTCTTCGCCCTTCTCCTCCTTGACAGAACGTAATCTTAAATTTTGCCTTCTATTGCGGTTCTCTTGGTCTTCGAGACGATATTGCAGCCATCTCTGATTTTGTTTCATAGCCAAATGTTGAATTTTCAATTCATTTAAATCCCGGTCCTGTTTTTCTATTTTTTTCTCGGCCTCCTCTACCCGTTCCAAAATATGAAATAAGTCCGTTCTCAATGTACTGATTTCCTCTTTTATAACATTCTCCAATCCCTTTAACATTGCCGCCATTTCGCCCGTAGTTGGGATGTGAGAGTCCAAGCTATGTTCTTCCACTTGGCTAGCTACATGCTCCAATTCTGTTAAGGTATCTGCTATTGGGGATGCTGCCCCCCCTCCTCCCTTTTTGTTTACCCCCATTTTTTCTGTTTTTTTAATTGGACCTGGGCTCTTTGAGCTCCCGCCCGGTGTCATGTAGTGTCTAATCGTAGTGGGGGAGGGGATATCCTTTGGGGCTTTCGAAGCAGCCCCCCTTGTTGATTTATTCATTATATGTTTCCTTGTCGCTCTGATGCGTTTCCCCAGTTTGAGCGGAACGTGAGGGGTCTCGCACCCCCCTCCCTTTTTTTTTTTTTTTTTTCAGGGCAGGGCAGTTTTTGTTGCTCACTGAGGCATGAGTTCCTAAGGGTAGGAAAGGTTTTTTTTTTTTTTTTTTTTTTTTCCTTAGTCAGAAATTGCCACCCGACATTAACAGAAGTTATTAGGGGTTCCGGGGATTGGCCCGTTATCCTCAGATGGGCATTGGGGAGGAAGGTCAGCCTCTCTCTATTTTTAGGAGTGTTGCACTCCCTAATTCAAAAAAAAAAAAAAAAAAAAAACCCTTTCTTGAGGGATTCTCGGCGTATTCCTCTAGAGTATAATAAGGCGGACTACCCACGATCCCCCCCAAGATTGCTCTCCGCTTCTCAGGTTTCTGATGCCCTGGGCAAACAAAATAAACCTGCCCGATGGGCCAGGCCGAACCCGGGGGGTAAAAACTTCACAGGTGCCCCTGCTAATGCCTCCGTTCAGCCCCCCCGTAATTTGGCAGCTCCTTTCAAGGGTGGGAACAGAAGTCTCCTGATAAGCTGAGACGTTTACACCTTGCACCCGCGTTTTTTTTTTGTTTTTATTTTTTAATTGATAGCCAGCCTTATTTTTTATAATTGAGAGAGTTTATACAAAGCCCCCTGCTGTTCACACCCATGCTCCGGGACAACTCCCTTTACCAAGTTAATTATGGTTTGCGGGGGTAGGTAATGTCTCTGGGGTAACAGATACACTTCCGCTCTCCCACCCAAATCTATATCAACGGAGTTTAAGCTGAGGCCCCATAAACCTATGGGCTATGAATACTTAAGTTCACATATAAGTACAATATGAGGGGGGGAGGCAGAGAAAAATACTGGTGCAGTACAATGTTCCTACTGTAGCCACTATTATGCTATGCAGAATATAAGCAGTTACTCAGTTCATCCTTGTTGATTACTTCCACACGTTAACAGTATGCATATGCAGGGCCACTAGGAATAAGGTAAATTATCCCAGCATTATTAATACCTATCCCCAGCCTTCAGGGTATTAGTCCTTGCTCCATGGGTTTCACTGTTCTGGTCTTATGGGGAGACATAGAAAGAATAGGATCCATATTACCTTATAGTTGCCCAACCAATGGGATATCCTGTACTCACTGCCGAGAAGAGGGGGGAGATAGGCAGCAGACAGGAGTGCTGCAAGTGGGAGCTTCCTGTATTCAGCCCGTCTTGTGGCTAATCTGCTGTCTCCCGGAGAGGCACGGGGGGGGGGGGGGGGGCGGAGGGTGCAGGCTATCGGATGGCGGCGAAAGCTGGTCTTTTCCGCTGTAGGAGGGCTGGCCCCTCGGTGAGCTCCCTCACTGCGGCGCGATCGCTGCACATGGAGCACCGCCGGGTCTAGGTCCCTCCATCCTCCTCCAGGTCAGATCCATAGCGTGGGCCGCCGCTCCCTCAGACGTGCGTGCTTCACGTGCACCACGTCATGCTAGCGTCTCCTGGATTCACCCATCTGTGCGCTGATGTGCACTTTCTAAACCATATAGCAAGCTGAAGATAGCAGATCGACATGTAAAATTTATGTAAGAGGATTTGTTCTATCACTGTGTATCATCTAAGGGTGTTCACTTCATTGGGTATATGTAAGGGTTTACATTCACTTTAAATCTAGGGAGGAGCAGTGCTTTCATCTTGAATAAAGAGGTGTGCTTGGACTATAGAACACCCCTCGTCTTATCTCTGTAACCGGGCTTGTGGTCTATAGTTCACTGAGAGAACTTGCAACAAGCCATCTCCTAACACAATCATTTTGTAAATGAAACTAACATGGCAGTTTGATGCACATGGTAGCCATCTAGTTAGGGTTTGCTTTTACTTTTACCTTTTTTTGTTTTTGTTTTTGCCCTATTAATTTTTAAATGTCTCTGCTTCTGATCACCTGCAGCTTCTTTGCAATCACTTGTTGTCTATAATTACTCCATTGGAAGTTGTATGTTGTTGCTAAGAGCAGCTGTTCTGTAGTCTCTACTGGAAGTGAAGGGTGACAACTCAGGAGTACAATTGGGAGACCGTGACTGTTGTCACTATATAACCTGGTTCTTCTTTTGAAGGGTCACTAGGTATTTTAATGAAAGCTGTAGATCGAAATAAATTGAGAATTACTTTTGAAACAGCATTAACATGTTAACGTTTTAAAGAAGAGATTTAGTAACGAATAGGCAGTGCTCTGACACTGTAGAAGTTGTGATGGGGAGGATGGGGGTTGTACATAACTGACCAGTTTAAGCAATGCGCTGAGTATTTGAAATTATCCTAATATTTTTTTTTACAGGCTTAGAGAAATTCTGTTAATTGCCAGCTCCAATATTAAAACTCCTATGATGCGCGTTCCTGTCCTAACCACCAAGAGAGCCTTAAAGAGGGTGCAAGCCCTGAAGAAAAGGCTCACTCGAGTGTGTCTCGCAGAGGTGAGTAAACAGATTAAATGTTATTCGTCAAGACCTTTTGTATATCATCCCTGTGCTGCCTTATTAAATAAACCCGTTATAAAAAGAAAATATAGATTTTGGTTACCGTATTTTCCAGCGCATGAGACGACCTTTTACACCTTAATTACACTGCCAAAGAGCGGGGGTCGTCTTATACGCCAGGTGCAGTGGCCGCCAGATGGATGTGAAGCCCGCCGGGTGCTCGGTAATACTGTTATGTACAGTATGCGCCGCTCAGCCAATCCTGGTGGGCGATGCACTCTATTGCTGAATACAGGGCTTGTTAAGCCTGCTCGGATTGGAGCAGCACGGGCTGATGATGGCACAGCCTCTGCCAATCCAAGCAGGCTTTGTATTCATTAATAGAATACAATGCTTGCCGTGATTGGCTCAGTGCTGTATACTGCAGAGTATCACCGTTTTCTGCACTGTACTTGCCAATGGAGGCTAGTAGACTGTGGACTTTAATTACCAAAAGTGGCTGCACCTAGAGGCAGAAGTGTCGCCGTTTTCTGGGCAAACTAAGCCAGGAGAGTGCAGACCTATAGATGGGGTCTGAACCCTCAGCCTGCCGGGACCAGAGCCATCAGGAGAGAAGCTAAGAGGATCTGCTGCAGTGCCTGCTCACCTCTACCATGAAGAGACCTCCATCCAAGTCTTCCAGAGCTGCCTTCAGAGATTGGGCTTGGATCGGAGCTATGAGACTGCACCCCTATGTGAGGAAGGGGGTAGTCTTATACAGCGATTATAGCCAAAAACAATGTTTTCATTGGAGAATTAGGGGGGTCGTCTTATACGCCCGTTAGTCTTATACGCCGGAAAATACGGTAGTTGTATCTAAAATACAAGCTTTTTTATTTGGTTAGAGTGGGGGGATGTTAGAATGCCTTTTTTGATGTTTTGTCCCCTCTAGGGAGACTCAGTGAACTACATAAAGTGTGTTAGCCATTCCTACTCTATCCAAAACTGGAAAACATTGGATATACAGTACTTCAGCTTTTTAATTTGTGTGAAATTTGTATGTTTTGTAATTATGTAATGACAGGGGACCTCCATGTCAGTTTTGCAGTGCATTGGTTTTCTATGTAAATCTAGCTCTGACTGCATACTTTGTGGCAGCCTGTCTATAACTGAATTCTGTCCATGACTGGCTCAGTAAGCCCAAACTATGCTACTGGGTCAAGCTTTGATGGTTCTTAAACTTTCATATGCAAATATAGAAAATAATCGGCTAGCTAAAAGGTACCACATCCATATATTTCTATCTACCAAAAAAACATTCTATATTGCGGACTTTACTGGTACCAGAGAGAGACGGTCACAGACGTATTAAAAAAATTATATATATTATTACAAAATTGCAATAATTTTTTTTTTTAAATATAGAGAATTATTTTCACTTACAATGTAGGCCACATTAATTAATTGCCACCAATTATCCTTGCTGTGCGATCCAAGGGGTCAACACGTTTCACAACCTGCTTCTTCAGGACTTCCTTGGCTTAATGGCAAAGAAATGGCCTACTCAAAAAAGAAAACGTACATAAGCACCAAATCATGTAGTACACAAAGTCTTATATATAAATTATTAAGCATATTCTGTCAAACTTACACATCACTTTAAGAGTATAGGTTTATGGTAACGACAGGACATTCACCGTGGGTATAAGCGTGCATCTCAAATGAAGATTGCAGTTAATAGAAATATGTAGAACTTGGAAATGCCTAGATGGTATGATGCAGGAGGGAGGAGTCTAGGAATGGCGCGGTCGGAGCGGAGGAGTTGCTAGACGGGAGCCCTCGCTCTCCAACCCTGCGCTGAACGTGGAGACGTGAAGGGAAGCGAGGGGCCCGGACCTCTCCCCGCTTGATCACCTCCCCCCCTCGGCTCAGAGATGCTGTTCCGGTGCTGTAAATTCACCCCCTTCTTTCGGATCCCGGCTGCCTGAGATTCTCCTGGCCTGCAGCGTGGACGGCGTGGACGGCTCTTCCTGTGTTGCGGTGATTGAGGCTGGCAGCGCAGAGCGGTGAGGACGGCGCTCGTAAAGCCCAAACACACAGCACACACAGAGCGGGAGGGGCTGCAGGGAGGGAGGTGAGGTGAACTGAGCCCTTCGTGAGAGCAGAGCAGCTCGTGCGCTCGGCGGCCCCCCCCTCCCCCGTTCTCTGGGGTGCGCGTACAGCTGTACTAAGTCGCGGTGGACCGCGGCATGTGGGCCCCCACATGGGGAGCAGAGGCTGACAGGAACGAGACCCAGCACCTCGTAGCTCAAGTATCCCAAAGCTAAAGAAAGAGATGTGTGTAAGTAAGGAGCTGGCTCCAAGAAGATCTCCAACAAGCGGGTAAGATTTAAAAATGTTACACCAGTTGTTTCTTCAAGGTCTTTTCAAAAGCAATGGACCAGTGAGCACACCATATTCATCAGTATGAGCACATACGAGCGGTGAGTACAACGCTTCTCTCATGAACTATTATCAATGAGATACCTGCAATAGAGGTGCTAATGTTTCTTATGAGATTGGGATGAAGAGGAGAAATTGGTGACATAAGCGACATGTGTTTAGCAAGATAACCACCAGGGTGAATAATCTATATCTGTCTGTCGGAGGTCACCTCCATTTTCCATTTCTATTTTTTATTCCGATAACGCGGACATTTGGATATTTGAGCACTGGGACACTTCGATAATCAATTTATATTAGAATTTGAGAAAGTTTCAGACAGAATAAACAGGCAGTAGTGGGTGCGCGCGAGTAAATGTTATATGCAACCTGAACAGCTAAAAGGCATATTGGATATACATGTATGTGGCACCCAAGATTTCTTGAGAAACACGCTTAAAAAGCCTGCCAGCCGGATGTAAACCTCACGGCTCACAGCAATACCTTATTGAAGGAAATACACTGAGATAAAGAGTGCTTTGATAGGCATTGGGAAAAAAAAAAAGGGGAAACATCGGTTAAAAAAAAAAAAAAAAAATGTGTAGCTCAACTCAGTAGAAAAGTGCTGTGTAGACGCGAGACCTATTCAAGTGACGGACTCAGTAGGATCCTCTTGGGTTATTACCCCCAAAACTCCCTGCCAGCTCTGCAATCTCAAAAAAAAACAGAAAAACCTCTCGGAGCTCTGTTTTTTTTTTTTTTTTTCCCTGTCCTCTCCCCCCCCCCCTTTTTGCTTTTTTCTCCCCTCTATTAGAGAGAGAAAGGGGGTTCACATAGACTGGTATGCCCCCCTGGGTCAAAACGAAATTATTATAAAACGTCTATAAACCTCTGGTTGGCATATTATGGGCGCAACACGGGCACAGTAAAGAGTGGTTGTAAACAAGATTACTGTAAAACCAAGAGGGGTGTAAGATGACCACAAGGGGAAGGGGAGCGAAAGGGGGGGCAATCCCAAAGGTTCCCCGGTTAAGTCAAAGCCCAGGCCCGATGTGTAAATATGTGACACATGGGACAAATGGAGATAACCAGCCCGTTGAAAAACTACTAACGGGTAGAGGAAGCCAGGTAGAAAAAGATAAGAAGAGAGACAAGAAAAAAGGGGCTACCAACACACTGGCAGACTTAGAAACACTCTCAGAAACATTTTTAGAGACTAGATCTGACCATGATGGAGAGAGTGAATTAGAACAGGGAAATAAGGAAGAAACCCAGGATATGACACTCCTACCAACAAAAAGGGAAATGGAGGGAATGTTCGCTGCCCTAGAAAGATCAATCAAATCGCAAATGGAAAGAATGGAGAAAAATATGGGGCATATATTGGAAAGAGTTGAAGAAGTAGAGAAAAAAGTCGACTCAAATGTAACCTCAGTTAAAAAACTAGAAGATGAAATAAAAGCATTAAAAATCAATCAACGAGAACAGGCGTATAAAGTAGAAGATCAGGAGAATAGAGATAGAAGGAAGAACATTAGAATACGCGGAGTCCCAGATACCGCACAAACTGAGGACTTGCCAGAAATAATAAAGAAAATTTGTAACCCAATATTAGAAAGAGAAACAACGACCCCCCTAAGAATAGAACGAGCGCATAGGATAAGACGAGCCAGAGAGAGATCACAGGATTATCCAAGAGACATTATTGTGCGATTTGAAAGTTGGGAAGAGAAAAACCAACTTTGGAGAAATTTGAGAGGGAAGTCGCCATTGGAATACGATCAACATAATATCCAAATTTACCAAGACCTGTCCCAAGAGACGTTAAAAAGAAGAAGAAGTTTAAAACCATTGTTGGGGATCCTACAAGAGCAAGACATTCAGTACAACTGGGGATTCCCAGCATGTTTGATAGGGAGGAAAGATGGGACTTCGGCAAGACTGAGGTTCATCGAGGAAATACCAGAATTTTGTAATAGCTTAGGCATCCCAATACCAAAAAATCAATAATGATCTTGTCTGCCGGAGAGGAGGAGGGGGGAGGGCGGGGGGGGGGGAGGGGGAGGGCCTAAGATAGTAAGCAACTAGCAGGGGATGGGGGAGAGGGGAGACCCGGAGAGCACCCCTTCACTTAGTAAGCCATCGGAGTGGGAAAGGGGAGGGGGGAGACCCAGAAAGCGCTTCTTCACCACTTCCCCAGTATAGGGAGATAGGAGACCGGGCTAAAATAGAACGCCACCTCAGCCTGAGGAGCAAAAGAGCGCCAGGAGCGCCAAATAGAAAAAGCTCCAAATGACCAGAAGGTCAGGGATCGAAGGGGGGGAGGGGGTGGGGGGGAGAAAGCCCCAAATGAAGAACAAGGGGGCAAGATACGAGGGGAGGGGGGGGGGGGAGGGAGAAGGAAGGGGGAGGAGGAGTTTGGGTGGGAAGGGAGAGGGGAGGATGGGGAAGGGGGCGGGAAAGGGACTCAGATCTGTGTGTCATGTAGCAGGAAAGAACATATATATCCGAGAAAGACAGAAAAGGGAAAAAAAAAAAAAAAAAATATGACAAACATAAATTTTTTAACATACAATGTAAGAGGTCTTAGTTGCCCTGAAAAAAGGCATATGGTATTAAGAGAAATTGAAAGGTATTCCGCCGAAATCGTTTTTCTGCAAGAGACACACATAACGTTGGATTCTAATGTTAGATTGTATTCTCGGGCAGTTCCCATTTGGTATTATGGGGACTCCCCAAAGAAAAGAGCTAAGGGGGTCGCCATAGGAATAGGGAATAATATCTCTTTTACAGTAGAAGATAGGAAGGTAGACCCGGACGGTCGTTATCTGTTCCTAAAAGGAGTACTCCAAGGAAAAAAATACACGTTAGCAAATATATACTGCCCAAATAACCAACCATATAAATATCTGAGGGGGATCTTGAACGCTTTAATGGACTTTAAATCAGGACATGTAATACTAGCAGGAGACTTCAACCTCTCAATGGACTATCAATTGGATAGTACATCCGGGGCTCAGAGGCGAAATATTAAACAGATTAGAATATTAAGAAAAAAAATGCATGACTACTGTTTAATAGATCCTTGGAGGATTACACATCCAAATAAAAGGGACTATACCTACTATTCTTCCGTGCACGGAACATACTCAAGACTGGACTATATAATGGTAGACCACGAGTTACTGGAAGAGGTAGTCAAAACTTCAATAGGGGTAATCACAATTTCAGACCATGCTCCTGTAATAGTGGAAATTAGATTCAAAGAGATAGAACAAAGAAAAGGATCATGGAACTTAAACGAAGAACTTATAGAGGATATAGAGGTAAACAACATAGTGAGAACGGATTTGGATCAATATTTCACCCTCAATAACACACCTGAAGTAAGGGTAGCTACTGTATGGGAGGCCCATAAGGCATACATCAGAGGGAAACTAATCTCAATAGGAGCAGGGAAGAAAAAGATAAGAAAATTAAACATGAAAAAATTAACAACTGAGCTATTTGAACTGGAGCAAATGCATAAAGAGCGAGGAGAAATCGAAATATACCAAGAAATTGTTGTAAAGAGGACCCAGCTTAGAGATCTTATGAAGTTTGAAACAAGAGACATATTCAAAAATGTTAGAAAGGAGAGGTATAAATGGGGGAACAAACCAGGGAAACTTTTAGCTAGAATATCTAGAGAAAAAAAAAAAAAAACTACATAGAAAAAATAAAAAACCAAGACGGTCTTATGAAATATAAGACGTCCGAAATCGCGGAGTCCTTCCGGACTTTCTATAGCTCACTATATTCAATAAGAACTAATGAAACCCAAGAGCAAGAAAGGATGAGAAAAAAGAAAATCAAGGAATACTTAGAAGAAGTGAAATTACCAAAAATTTCCCAAAACGACATTGAATCCTTAGAGGCCCCAATAACTCAAGATGAGCTACACAGAGCCTTCCGGGAAACACCGTGTGGTAAGAGCCCAGGCCCCGATGGTCTGCCGATTAAATATTACAAAACATTTAAAGAACTTTTGATCCCAGAGATGTGCAATTATTTTAACAAAATAGGAGAGGAAGAGGAAATAAGAAAAGAATCTCTATTGGCAAATATTTCTATTATCCCTAAAACGGGAAAAGATGGAACGTTGTGCTCCAGCTATCGACCAATAGCATTGTTAAATGCAGATCTGAAAGTATACGCGAAAATATTAGCAACTAGGATAAAAATTTTAATGCCGCAATTAATAAATCCAGATCAGGCGGGCTTTGTAGCGGGCAGAGAAGGAAGAGATAACAGCATAAGGACCCTGTTACTGTTACAACAAGATCCAAAAAAGAAACCCCCAGTCGTACTCATGTCCTTAGACGCCGAAAAAGCATTTGACAGAGTCGACTGGGGGTTTATGATGGAAACCTTACAAAATATAGGCCTGGGACCAAGGTTCATGAAATGGGTAAAGAACTTGTATAGTCACCCGACGGCAAGGGTGAAGGTCAATGGGAGTGTGTCGTCTGTGTTCAACATGGAAAACGGAACCAGACAGGGTTGCCCGCTCTCGCCTCTCCTATATGTAATAGCCCTGGAACCGTTGTTAGCAAAAATCCGGGAAAACCCGGGGATAGGAGGGGTGAGAGTGGGAGATGAAGAACACAAGGTGGCGGCGTATGCAGACGACATACTCCTATACTTGACCAAACCGAGAGTCTCCCTCCCTAATGTCATAAAGGAAATAAAAAGATACGGTGAACTCTCAAATTTTAAAATAAACCCGATTAAAACAGTAATTTTGAATTTAGGGATAGATAAAAAAGAAGCAGAAGAACTTCAGAAAGAGTTTCCATTTACATGGGAAAAAGAAGCTATAACGTACCTGGGTATAAAAATTACATCTACAGTTGAAAAACTATACTCGGCCAATTTTGTCCCCTTAATCAACGACATTAATCAAGACCTGAAAAACCTAGCAAAAAAACATATCTCCTGGATAGGTAAGATTAATGCGTTCAAAATGATGATATTACCGAAGATAACATACAAACTTCAAATGCTCCCAATAAAAATACCGCAAAGCTTCTTTAAAGTAATTAAAACAGTAATTTTGAAATATATATGGGCAGGAAAAAAGGCTAGATTAAGCTATTCATTGCTGAGCATGAAAAAAAAAGGAGGGGGGTTGGGGCTCCCCGACATAAAAAGATATTATTTTGCTGTAAACTTAGCAAGGTTGGTAGAATGGACAAACGCACACACAAAAAAAAAATGGGTACGTATGGAAGAAATATTAAGTAGGACACAATTAAATAGAAATATATGGATACCACCGAAAATGAGGGAATTGAGCACGAACACACATAACATAACAAGGAACGTATTTAGAATATGGGACACAATATTTAGACGGGAAAAATGGGAGTATAACTCTCCATTAACCCCATTAGCAGGCACAAATTTTTTTCCACCAGGAAACGGAACACGTTTAGGGAAGCACCTAGGGGAGAAAAAATTAAAAGATATTGTCACACGTGGAAAAATTAAACTAAGACAAGAGATAAAAATAGGGGAAAAGGAACAAAATATGAGTGAATGGGAGTATTTGCAGTTAAAACACTTTGTGAGTACACTACCACAACCAATTAGGGAAGATAAGACACTATACCCAATAGAAAAAATATGCAGCATGGATAAGCCCCTGACACATGGAATATCAAAGGTATATGGGATACTAACAGAACTCGAGATTCAAGACACACTGCCTTTCTTAGAAAAATGGGAAAGCGATATCGGTAAAAAAAATGATAAAACACAAATGATAGGGGCAGTATACAATCATGCCGCGGACATTACCACCATAGAAGCAAACTATAAATGTATGGTGCGATGGCACCTGACCCCATCAAGAATGAGTAAGATTCATCCAAGAAATTCAGAGCTATGCTGGAGAAACTGTAAACAAAAAGGAACAACTCTACATATATGGTGGGACTGCCCGAGAATCCAGGAATATTGGAAAGAAATTTTGAAATATATTGTAGAAATAACAGGGGAGACGATTCTATGTAGCCCGCTGCCCTGTCTGTTTCATGGAACAGAAAAAACAAAAAAACAATATGGAACAACTCTGGTCCCAGTTTTATTAAATGCAGCCAAGGCTCTGATCCCAAAAAATTGGCTACATCCAAAGAGGCCATCAATTAAAGAGTGGATAGAAAGGGTGGAATACATAGAAGAGATGGAGTATCTTGCCAGCAGAGAGACAGGAGAAGAGGACAAATACAGGGTGGTTTGGGAAAAATGGAAAGTATTCAAATCCTCAGAAATGTTCGCCCAGGGAATGATAGAAGCAGATAGCTGAGAAATCATAAAGAAGATTACAAGGCACACAGATCTGGAGGGGGAGGGAGGGGGGGGGGGGGGGGGAAAGGGGAAAAAGAAAAGGGGAAAAAAAAAAAAAAAAAAAAAAGGGGTTGGGACTAACTAAGTTATACTAGCAAGGAATGCAGTCAGACTTGTTACTTGTTAAGCGGGGAAAGATTAATTAACAGTTTAAAAATGTCAAACCTGTAATGGCAAAAATAAAAAAAAAAATAAAAAAAAAGAAAGGAACTTAATCATAAGAAAAGGAAAAAAAAAAAAAAAAAAAACCCCCACGAATGATGCGAAGCCGCAAGAGAGACGCTAAGGGCGGGCGAACCGTGAGCTAGCCTCTCCACTATATGTGAGCAGAGTCTGACGTGAAAAAAAAATAAAAAATAAAAAAAAAAAAAAAATAGAAATATGTAGAAGATGTCAGACAACATATTGAGCAAATATCAACTTATTGTTTGTACAAAACCCCCAAAAAAAAAATACAGCGCTGACACTGACACATCCTATAGTGATAAAATGTCATATACCAGGTTAAAAAAAATAAGTATTGAAAGATACTTATTACCGGAGGTATATGAATTAAAAAGGACAATTGGTAGAAAATGGCTGACACACTGGTGCTGGCAAGGCTGCTCCTTTCATATGTGGGCTGGAAATCCACAATCTGTAAAATAGGAAGGGAAGAAAACGACAAACCGGCATAGTGTAGCACAATTTATTAAATAAAATACCATACAAAACAAATGGCACTCACAAGCGGGTGAGGGGGAGAGAGAGGATAGAAGTCTGCAGTGGATAGTAATGAGCTGGGAGCTGTGTGGTAGTCCTTGGTGAAGAAGAAAGCCGGCCGTGGTGGGGAGCAAGATGAGCCTGGAGTCCCTGCAGGGAGACCAGCAGTAGGCTGCCCTGTCTGGCTATGATGAGATAGAGATAGATATATATATATATAGATATATAGATATAGATATATATATATATATATATATAGATATATATATATATATAGATATATATATATATAGATATATATATATAGATATATATATATATATATATATATATATATATATATATATATATATATATATATATATATATATATATATTATAATATACAGGGCTTTTTTTCAGCAGGAACTATGGGGAACTCGGTTCCACCACCTTTGGCTCAGGTCTTCTGCTCCTGCTCACTACTATCACTTGGTAACACTGAAGTCCAGCTTCTGCATTTACAAGTGATGGCTTATTTCCCAGTAGCTCCCACAGGTCAGATCTCCTGCACAGATCCCACTGAGTGCCAGATGGGGACAAGGGAGATACAGAACAGGTGCCCAGGGTTTAGTGCAGTCATGGGCAGGAGAGGGTGCGTGGTAGGCTGCACCCTCTGTGGTCTCCATTTTTTCTCTGGTGACCAGTTGTTGATGCTCCTAATGCATGATCTCCCCCTTGCAAGTGACTGTAGTATAGTATTCTGGGGGGTACTACAGCCGGATGGGTGTTTCAGCTTACTAATTCAACAAAGGTAAGACATATGACAGATGGTGGACTTTTAAGGAAGGGGGAGAAGATGAGGGCAGTAGAGGGAGGGAGTTGTATGCATAGGGAAGCAGTGGCATCTTAAGAGCATTATAGGCCCCCGGGCAATACAGTGCACTGGGGCCCTGTCTACACAATCGTGCACGAGAATTTACTGACAAAAATCATGAAATTTACTGGCAGAACCATATTTTTTTACTGGCACTGCAAAAAAAGTACCTAAAATTACAGTTTTACAAATTTCTTCATTGACTATAACCCAGCCTGCTCAGAGTTTCCTCTTACATCAGAGTCTGCAGGATTCCCCCTTACAGTGAAAGGGAACTCTTATGTAAAGGAGAACGCTGCAAATCATGATGTAAGGGGGAACTATGATGTGGAGGGGGACTCTGGTGACCAGAGACCACCTTATATCAGAGTTCACTGCTTTCTCTTTACATCAGAGTTCCCACTTACATCAGGGTCCTTGCACTGTAAGGGGGAATCCTGCAGACTCTGATGTAAAGGGGAACATCCGGAACTCTGATGTGTGGGGCACTCTGGTGACCAGAGACCACCTTCCTTAGAGAAAATACATCAGCAACCACCCGCCCCTTAGACTGGCCTGACGGCGCTATCACTGACCTCCTCTCAGGTGCAACATGCATGGTTCAGTCAGATGGCTCCAGCTTGGCTGCTCTGGTTTTATCCTACTGTCTCCTCATGTCTGACTTCTCCCGTGACCCCCATCCCGGCGGCGCTCCCACTCTTGACTCCTCTTCAGACTCTTCCTCAGAGACTGTAGACATGATACAGTTCTGCTCTCCACAATTTTTTACTGGGGTCGCTGGGCAGCCAATGGGGGCCCCCCAGGCAAGTGGGGCCCCCGGGCAACTGCCCAGCGTGCCCAATGGAAAAGACAGCCCTGTAGGGAAGAGCTACTATTTGATGCCATTTGGCAGGTGTGTGGCGGGCATGGTTGAGTTCCTGCACCTATTCTCTGAGAAAAAAAAAGCCCTGTATGTGTGTGTGTGTGTGTGTGTGTGTGTGTATATGTATATGTATATATATATGTGTGTGTGTGTGTATATGTGTGTGTGTATGTATATATATATGTGTATATATACATATATATATATACACACACACACACACACACACACACACACACACACACACACACATATATCTCTCTCTCTCTATCGCATGAATTTTGGCTAGATACAATTACGTTGGCCGCTAGGGGCGCTTCCGTATATTTCCGTGTCGAATAAGCAAATGAGCTAGATACACCGATTCATGAATGTACGTGCGCCCGGCGTATTGATTTACGTGGTTTACGTAAGGCTTTTTCCGGCGTAACGTTACCCCTGCTATATGAGGCGTCGCCAATGTTAAGTATGGATGTCGGGACAGCGTTGAATTTTTCGTCGTTTGCGCAAGTCGTACGCGCATAGGGCTGTGCGTAAGTTACGTTCACGTCTAAAGCATTGACTATTTGCGGCGTAATTTGGAGCATGCCCACTGGGATACTTTCACGGACGGCGCATGCGCCGTGTGTTAGGAGCGTCAATTATGTGGGGTCGCGATTAATTGGCATACAACACGCCCCCTACCAGCCTACTTTGAATTACGCGTGCTTACGCCGGCCCATTTACACTACGCCGCCGTAACTTAGGACGCAAGTGCTTTGTGAATACTGCACTTGCCTCACTAAGTTACGTCGGCATAGTGCAAATGGGATGCGCTACGCCAGCATAAAGAGACGCCGCCGTACGTGAATCTGGCCCATAATCTGGATATGCCATCACAGCCACACAGGGCAGCCTGCACGTATATAGACATGATCGCAGTTGGAAGCGCCTATTACACACTTTTTTTTTTTCAACAAATCTTCCTGCAAACAAGGTCCATCCTGTACTGTGTATGAGCCACTGTTGGTGTTCGGGCCAATTCACACGGACTTGTGTTATAATGCATGTACACTTCCATCCATTTTAGTCAGGTTTTAACACACACCGATGTATGTTGATGTCCGAAGTGCACCAAACTGCAGGATATAATAGAAGTCTATGGCTAAGTGCAGCAAACCTGCTGGAAAGCTGCAGGTACACTAAACTGCACCTGCGGTGTAGTTAGACCGCAGCACATCAGTGTGAAAGCAGCCCTACACTATAATGCCCAGTGTATTGCTTCACAATGGCCTGAAAATCTCTTCTTTCCTGCTGCTGGTACCACTCTGGAGACCGCTAGCTGGCATTAGAGATGGAGTGCAGTTGGTATCGCTGCACATGGGACAGGAGCTGGCACTACAGAGGAGGCATCGGCTTGTGCGACTCTTGCTCCCTACTACAGCTCCAACTTTACAAGTAGTCCCTCTGCACTGGATAATGTTTGATGCACAGCAGCCACATATCTGGAATATAAAATGTTAGGGTAACATATTCTTTACATTTCAATGTTTCAGCAGATCCTTGTGTTAAAGCAACAGCCTGTTTATTCCACAAGCTTTGTTCTGAAATAACACCTTGCCCAACAGTGGAAATATTCTGTAAAGACTTGTGCAATAAAACAAAAGGTTTCTCTGCAATTAAAGTTGATGCCAGCCGAAACGTATTTCTGTTAGAGTGAGGAGAAGGGTTGAAAGCTGTGCGTTTTGCCTCCCTCAGGGGAGGCAAAGCGGAGCTAGATTAAATGCCCCAACTACGGCGGGACATGTGTTCCCGGCGGGACGGGGATAAAAGTGGCACTGAGGCAAGGATGACCTTAGTTAACGGAGCGGATCTTGGGGGATCAAGAGAGGGTAAAGGAAGAGGGATAAGACAGAATAATACAGAATAATTGAATCATATTTTGGTTTTAATGCCCTCCCCCGGTCATACACGGGGAAGGATATGATGAGAAAAGGTCTTGCTCTCTCCCTTTCTTTTTTCCTCTTTTTTTTTTTTGTTGGAATGATAGATTGATGTCTGTTATATATGAATTGAAGGGACGAAACCAGAGGAATGCCTCTTAGGTTATTGTAAAATTTCTTGCTTTGCTGTTTAAAATCAAATAAAGGAAAATTGGAAGAAAGCTGTGCGTTTTTATTTTTTTATTAGGCCTTGAATGGAAAATTTTCCTTCAGTCTCTGTCCTGGTGAGAAATTGTCACCAGGACAGGAGGTGAGGGAAATGCACAGGTTTTGATATTTTCCCACTAAAACAATTATTTTTGTATTATGAACAAAAATGGAAAAGGAGTTATAGTGACTTTTCAGGTGCAACATACCGAATAACAAAACTTTAATTTATATACACATATATAAAATTCATTAATTATTAGAAAATAAAGTTAAAATATTGTGTTCATATAAAACCATATATGGTCATGTGGAAAATAAAAATGTGTCTTTAGCGCTAGTCAATAGTGAATAGAGGAAAAAACTAAAGGGAAAATGTGCAATCAAATAAGGGTGCTGCTCAAATTTATATGTGTACAAACACTAAGAAATGAATTGAAATAAGAAAATAAGTGATGAGCGCAATCCTAAATGCACTAATTTGTGTACAAATTAATATCATGATAATTCATCTAATTAAGATATTGTATAAATAACACAACCGTGTCATATAATTCAAACCAAATATGATGCGTGGAGGGCTATACAAAGATAAAACTAGATAAGTGCTAACTTCTGAAACAATCTGTGAAAAAAATCAATCAATAAACACAGAGTGATAAGTGTCCAATGGCTGTCAGAACCGTGCTACCAATTGCAACACATAAATGCTTCACAGATGAATCTTCTTAGATGGTGGGCTCACAGAGCGCTTACTCCCCCTTGTATATTTATTGCCTGAAGTAACTGCAACCAAACTTGATTGATCCTAGATATTGCGGCGTCCTGGTATCTGTGATGTAACTCCTGGTCTCCAACAAAATGGAGACTCGCCGTAGGATGCAGAGATCAGCAGGGAGGAAACAAAGAGTAAAAGCTCCCATTGTGAAGTAAGTTGAAACAGGGAATTTATTAAAAAGCAAAAGCTGCTTACAAGCATAAGTTAAAAAACGCGAGCGTGGAGCCCCGTCCGACCGGAATCTTCGTTTCTCGCGTTTTTTAACTTATGCTTGTAAGCAGCTTTTGTTTTTTAATAAATTCCCTGTTTCGACTTACTTCACGATGGGAGCTTTTACTCTTTTGTTTCCTCCCTGCTGATCTCTGCATCCTACGGCGAGTTTCCATTTTGTTGGAGACCAGGAGTTACATCACAGATACCAGGACGCCGCAATATCTAGGATCAATCAATCTTTTGTTTCCTCCCTGCTGATCTCTGCATCCTACGGCGAGTCTCCATTTTGTTGGAGACCAGGAGTTACATCACAGATACCAGGATGCCGCAATATCTAGAATCGGTTCCAGTTTAGGGATTTTAAACTAAATACAAGAAACAAATTTAATTGACTTTGTAAAACTATCTGTGATTTCTATGGAATGCATCTGAGCAGTTCAAGCAAAATATTTATTGGTGGCTATTGCACTCACCGGTCACCATTGTGTTCAAACCGCTCCATGTACTTCTGTCCTTATGTACAGATGACATTTGAGTGGATTGTACACAAGTTCAGATTTACTTGACCACAGCAAGGCCTCCTACAAATTCACCATAGCATCCTTCCTCGCTTCATCACAATGGGGGAGATTTACTAACGCTGGTGCACACAGAATCTGAATGAATGAGTGACTTATATAGCACTACACATGCGAACTGAATCGCCTCTAGGCGCTTTTTGCAGCCAGTGTCTTCCTGGCTGGTGCGGTCACTTACCCCGTAGGATCTTGACACACTTGGGACACACAGTCGTATAGTAGTCATATAAATGGTGCAACTGTGCATAGTAACCATTCCGCTTCCAGATTTTATTGTCAAAGCTTAATTGAACAAGATGAAGTTAGGGCCCTTTCACACGGGGCGGATCAGTTATGATCCGCCTCCGTAAACTCAGCGGGGATCGCTCCGTAAATCTCCGCTGAGCCGTCGGATGACAGGGCGGTCTCCGCACACTGTGCAGGGACCGCCCTGTCTTTTCTCCGCTCTCCCCTATGGGGGATCGGATGAACACGGACCGCAGACGGAAGAAAAAAATAGGGGTTTCTTCCGTCTGCAAAATCGGATGTTTGCGGAGGCGGACGATTACGGGTGTCAGCGGATGTTTATCCACTGACACCCGCAATCACATCGGGACCAATGTATGTCCCTTTTTCATCCGCAAACAGATGGATGAAAAAGCGGACATACGATCCGCACGTCTGAAAGGGGCCTTAGAAGCTGGGTGGTTACTGTGCATCGCTGCACCAGATTCTGAGTGCTCCAGTTTTAGTAAATCTACCCCAATGGCTATTTCCAGAGAAGTTACTACCTGTAGCACTACCTGTTAACGCAGAGAGAATTAGGTGGGTGGAAACTCATTTTTGTTTTTTACTCTAACACCATTGTAGGGGTAATTCAATAAAGAGTGCAAAGGAAGTCCTATCATCCTATAGAAGTTCTGTGATGTGCAGCCACCATTCAGGGTTTTAGATCTCCTTTGTCATGCTTACAGGTGTTGCATAAATTGGATGTGGAGGAAACCTTCCGGATAGAGGAAAAGTCCCAAAAACATCAAGTGTATAAACTCAAGTTTCACTTCCTGCCATACGAATATTACCGTCAGGAAAAATGCTTGAGACCTGAAGACGTTATTCGATTCATGGAGATGAGGTTAGTTCTGCCTCATTGGGTGAGGGCATACGATGTATAAATCTTCTTTGCAAAGTGTTATAATTTAAGAACTATTTCAAGGCAAAATAAAGAAACATTTTTATTACATCTCTGCAATACATTTTCTCATGTTTATCTCTTGCTGAAAGTACAAAAGTATTAGGCCCCTTTCGCACATGCGGATCACGGGAGGATCCGTTTTTTTTAGACATCCACTTGCTCAGCGGGGATCAACGGAGCCGGCAGATGACAGGTCTGTTTCTGTACACTGTGCAGAGACAGACCAGTCAGATCTATGCTCTCCTCTATGGGGGATCGGATGCAAAATAGGGTTTGCATTCGTCACATTTTAGCGGAGAGGATCGGATCTGGGTTGATCGGCTGTCAGCGGACATGTCACCGCTGACATCCGATGCGCATAGAGGTACATGGAGCGCCCGTTCAGATTCGCCTGAAAAAGCTGACAGGCGAATCTGAGCGCTCCGCCCGTGTGAAAGGGGTCTAACTGTTGTTGGGCAAGAAATGTAGACTAAAATGTTATAGTTTAGTCTGGTGGGAAAAAAAAAAAAAACACAAGTCCCATCTAGTACCAATAAAAAGGGGGAAAAACATAGATAAAAATGTACAATCCCATACCCACAGTTGATCCAAAGGAAGGCCAAAAAAAACCACAGCAAAGCATGATCCAATTTGCCTCTTGGGTGTTCAGGAGAGAATTTTCTCCCCGCTGGAGCAATCGGATATTCCCTGGATCAACTTTACCTATACAATATTAGTACCCAGTTATATTCTGTACATTTAGGAAAGAATCCAGGCGTTTTAAAGCAATCTACTGAGCTCCAGAACCAGATCTTTAGGGAGTCTATTCCACATTTTCACTCCACAGAAGCCTTTCTGTGTTTAGAGATTTCCTCCAATTGTAAAGAGTGCCCCCTTATCCCCAGTGATGACCGTAAAGTGAAGAACACCACCAAGTTCACTATATGGCCCCCTTATATATTTGTACATGTTGTTCATAACCCCCCTTATTCTCCTCTTGTCAAAGGAGAATAAATTCAGTTCCTCGAATCTTTCCTCATAGCTGAGCTCCTCCATTCCTCTTATCAGTTTGGTTGCCCTTCTTTGCACTTTCTACAGTTCCCTGATTTTATCATTTTTGAGAACTGGGGCCCAAAACTGAACTGTGAATTCCAGATGAGGTCTAACTAATTGTACAGGGGCAAAATTCTCTCTCTCGCCCCTCTCTCCCCCTCTCCCTCCCCTAAATGCACGGAGTTGCTGCCATGTGATTGGCTGATTAACAATTTGTGTTACCAAGCAATTGCACAGGTTTACCTAATAAAGTGGCCGCTGTGTGTAGTCGCATTAATAGGGAGTTTTTATATCCGCATGTGGAGTGCTCAGGTCTTGGTTATTGCTTATGTTCATTCTGTGAATCTCTGACTTCTGCAGGTTTTTCAAAATTATGCTTGATTCCATCAAGAGGAGAAGTGCAAAGCTTGCCTCCTACAGGGATGTCTCTGCCCGAAAAGCAACACGGAAAGATATGGATGAAGGAGCAGAGGGTACTGGAACCCAGGTGAGTCGCTGGGACTCCTCTGTTATCCATAGTAGGCAAAGTGACGGGTTAGAAGACACAATAAGCATTCTGTACTTGGCTTAATTTCTGTCTCTTGCAGTCCCTATCCACTGCCGGCGCCCATACAAAGCACAATGCAAACACAGAATATCGTTTTCGAAGAAGGGGCATACACCCCACCTTGTTGAAATGCGTAAAAAGACTGGAGGGGAAGAGCGAGAGATTTGGGGGGGGTAAATGAGGATGGGAGAGGGACTGGAGAAGGTGCGGGGATAGGAGAGGGGGGAAACAACAAAAAACAGACATTTGTATATACAAGTCTTATCTAAGTAAGAAAAAGTAGGCCCACAGAAGCATAGACAAATTGCTAATGAGCACATGTAAGAAAAACTCATGAGGACATTAAGTCCAGATATGCGGAGATGGTATTAAAGAAGAACCAAAAGACCCTAATGGGCAGCATTTGATGCACAAAAAGAGCCCAAGGTAACGCACTCATTTTTAACAACATTGAGTCTCCATAACCAGGAATGGTAGAGGAAATGCCAGTGGTGTAAGTCACCCCTTATCTCATTAAGTAGAGTAGGTAATTGGCCCTGAAAAGCCTCGACAAAGGAGTGAGGTGTATTTCCAGATATTTCAACTGCTGAGACTTCCAAACAAATGGGAAATCCTGACGTACCGCGTGAACACTGGCGCTCCCCCATAGACTATCCCACTGCGTCATCACATCTAATTTAGGACTTTGGACCCTGCTTTGCTCTTGATGAAGTCAAGACCCTAGACGCTGGAGTGCGGGGTAAAAGAAGCGGCAGGGACCGGTCTAGCTTTGGGAGGAGTGAATGATTAAATAAATATTTTTTTTGGACCAAAATTAGCAAAGGGAAGAGGGATGCCGCTCTAGGAAGGTTGTCTGGAAATGTAACTCTCCTCAGAATAGGTGCAGGCTAATGCTGCGTACACACGGTCGGAATTTCAGATGAAAAGATTCAGACGGAATTTTTTCAGCAGATATTCCGACCGTGTGTATGCCCCATCGAACTTTTTCCGTCTGAAAATCCGACGGACTTAGAAAAAGAACATGTTCTCTTTTTTTCCGCCGAAAAAAATTTCTATCAGAAATTCCGTCCGTCTGTATGGAATTCCTACGGAAAAAAAAATATGCATGCTCGGAAACAATTTGATGCAGGCTCGGAAGCATTGAACTTCAATTTTCTAGGCTCGTTGTAGTGTTGTACGTCACCGCGTTTTTGATGGTCGGAATCTGTTGTGTCCGTGTGTATGCAAGACAGCTTGAGCGAAATTCCGACGGAAAAACTGGTCCTGCGTACGTGGCATAAGCGTAGGCAATCGGGTGAGGAGTAAATTCTCGACAGCCGCACTCAAAATCAATGCCTTTTATTAAAAAGAGGAAATAATCCAAAAAATGCAAGCCACAGCAAACAACGGAATACAGGAGCTGACACGTTTCACACTTTTTAAAAGTGCTTATTCATAGTTAGCTTTCTCTTGGTGGTATTTGATCACCTCTGCGGTTGAAATTTTTTGCGGTATAAAGGAAAAACTAAAATTTTGAAAAAACAAAACAAATTTTTTACTCTTTGCTATAACAAAGATCCCCCCCCAAAAAAAGAATCTCTTCATCAGTTTAGGCCAATATGTATTCTACATATTTTTCGTAAAAAAATCGCAATAAGCGTATATTGATTAGTTTGCGCAAAAGTTATAGCATCTACAAAATAGGGCATTTTTATTCATTTTTTTTTTTTTTGGCGATCTGTGATTTTTAGCAGGACTGCGACATTGCGGCGGACAAATCGGACACTTTTGAAACTTTATTGGGACCACTGACATTCATACAGCGATCAGAGCTAAAAAATAGCCACTGATTACTGTACAAATGTCACTGGCAGAGAAGGGGTTAACACTAGGGGGCAATCAAGGAGTTAAGTGTTCCTTAGGGAGGTGTTTTAAACTAGAGGGGTAGTGTACTGACTGGAGAAAGAGAGAGATCACTGATCCTGATCACTAGGAACAGCAGATCTCTCTCTACTCCTTGTCAGAATGGGGATCTGTCTGTTACATACATACACAGATCTCCTCATTGTGGAGCGATTGCGGGTGGCCGAAGGACATTGCAGCCGTGCGCATCGGCTCCAGCATCCCGCCACGGGCGCGCGTGCCCCCTATCGATCTTGAATCGGCCGACGTATACCTACGACGATTCGCACAGCCGTGCCAACCTGACGCAGTCAGCCGGCGGCTGGTCGGCAAGTAGTTAAGAGAGAAGTTCAGGTTTTTTGTTTTATTTTTTGCAAAGAGCAGGTAAGTATAGCATGTATGTTGTTTAACCTCTTGACCACTGGGCACTTAAACCCCCTTCCTAACCAGACCAATTTTCAGCTTTGGGTGCTCTCACAATTTGAATGACAATTACTCAGTCATACAACATTGTGCCCATCTGAAATGTTTGTCCTTTTTTTCCCCCACAAATAGAGCTTTCTTTTGCTGGTATTCGATCACCTCTGCGGTTTTTTATTTTTTGAGCTATAAAAGAAAAAAACACTGAAAATTCTGTAAAAAAGCAGATTATTTCTCACACACAGCATATGCATACCCCAAATTATACCCCAAAACACATTCTGCTATTCCTCCGGAGTATGGCGATACCACATGTGTGAGACTTTTACACAGCGTGGCCACATACAGAGGCCCAACATGCAGGGAGCACCATCAGGCGTTTTGGAGCACCCAGGCCAATTCTGACATTTCTCTCCTACATGTAAAAATCATCATTTATTTGCTAGAAAATTACATAGAAACCCAAAACATTATATATGTTTTTTTTTAGCAAAGACCCTCGAGAATACAATGGCGGCCATTACAACTTTTTATCTCGCACAGTATTTTCGCAGCAATTTTTTGAACGCTTGTTTTTAAAAAAAAAACAGTTTTGTGCTTAAAAAAAAAAAAAAAAACAGTAAAGTAAGCCCAATGTTTTTGCATAACATGAAAGATGAAGTTACGCCGAGTAAATAGATACCCAACATGTCACCCTTCAAAATTGCACACGCTCGTGGAATGGCGCCGAACTTCGCTACATAAAAATCCCCATAGGCGATGTATTGCAGAGTATTGGATGGCTGGATCTGTGACTGCATTTGTCACAGATCCAGCCCACAGCAGCTGCTGCTGCTTCCGCTCTCCCCCCTCTCCTCTCACACTGTACCGATCGTTACAGAGAGGGGAGGGAGGAACCGGCGTCATCAAATGGTTTGTTTACAAGTGGTCGCTCCGTCATTTGACGGAGCGATCACGTGGTAAACGGCCGCTATCAGCGGCAATTTACCGCGATCTGTGATGCGCCAGGTCTTCTAGACCGGCGCTCACGGATGATTCCGGGACGTCCTCCCAGAGACGTGTTTTGTCTATAGCGCGGTGGTAAAGAGGTAAAATAAATAAATAAATAATTTACAACCACTTTAACACTTACAGATCTTTTCCCTCCCCGGCCTGTGAAAAGAGAAAAAGCATACTACTGTCTTCCTCTCTGTCACTCTGCTCTCTCCTCCTATCATCCGCATATTTTTGTTAACACATTAGCACTGCCAACTGGCTCTTTGTGCTGCCCCTTCGAGTTCTTGAATAAAGATCGTAAGTTGTTAATGTGCAAAAACAGTGTAGCGCTGGACAACAGCATATACCATATAAATCAATATATAAAACAACAAGTATAAACAGCGTAAGTTGTTAATACCAGATACATCAATTGTATTTGTCTCTAATACCTGCCTGGAGTAAAGCATTAATAAATGAGGGAAGGCAAATCCACTGTTGATGGAGAATATTACCAGGGAGGAACCTTATGGAAATTGCGTTCTAGTCTGTAGATGTTATACGATTTCCCATAATGTACTAATAGCCATGTCTGTTGTTGCATGTCTCATCAGGAGGGTCAGGAGTTGGACAATGAAGAAGCCGTTGTGGATGCAGAGGCCGATGAAGGAGATGCAGACGCTACTGACGCAAAGAGAAGAGAGAAACAAGAAGAGGAGGTTAGTGTTACATTTTTTAGGCCTTTACCAGACTTGCAAATAAGGACATTAGACGGCTTTAACCACTTAAGGCCCGGACAGAGCACTTTTTGCGATTCGGCACTACGTCGCTTTAACTGACAATTGCGCGGTCGTGCGACGTGGCTCCCAAACAAAATTTAAGTCCTTTTTTTTTTTTTCACAAATAGAGCTTTATTTTAGTGGTATTTGATCACCTCTGCGGTTTTTATTTTTTGCGCTATAAACAAAAATAGAGCGACAATTTTGAAAAAAAAAGCAATATGTTTTGCATTTTGCTATAATAAAACCCCCAATTTGTTTTAAAAAAAAAAAAGGATTTTTTTTCCTCAGTTTAGGCCGATATGTATTCTTCTACATATTTTTGGTAAAAAAATAGCAATAAGCGTATAGTGATTGGTTTGCGCAAAAGTTATATCGTCTACAAAGTAAGGGATAGTTTTATGGCATTTTTTTTTTTTTTTTACTAGTAATGGTGGCGATCTGCGATTTTTATCATGACTGCGACTTTACGGCGGACACATCGGACACTTTTGACCAATTTTTGGGACCATCGATCGGTGCTATAAAAATGCACTGATTACTGTGAAAATGACACTGGCAGGGAAGGGGTTAACCACTAGGTGGTGCTTAAGGGGCGAAGTGTGTTCTAGGGAGTGATTCTAACTGTTAGGGGGAGGAGCTACCAGTGACACGTTACTGATCCTGATCACAGGGAACATTCGATCAGTGACATGTCACTAGGCAGAACTAGGGAATTCCTCAATTACAAAGGCATCCCCCTGTTCTGCCTAAGCAAGAGGCACCACTAATCAAACAATGCCTTGAAGACCAAGGAACTCTCCAAACAAGTAAGGGACAATGTTGTTGAGAAGTACAAGTCATGGTTAGGTTATAAAAAAATATTCAAATCTTTGATGATCCCTAGGAGCACCATCAAATCTATAATAACCAATGGAAAGAACATGGCACAACAGCAAACCTGCCAAGAGACGGCCGCACACCAAAACTCAGGGCCCAGGCAGATTTTTTCTTTTGACAGCTGAGTGAGCAAATAAGTCTCTCCACTTGTTATATGAAAGAATCGGCAAACTCTGCATTGGAGATCATCAGGGGGGGTTGAATCGAGATCACGATTTTTTAACGATTAATTGTGCAGCTCTAATGTACAGATGCACCAGTCTCTGCTGTGGAACTCTGCAGCTCCTCCAGGGTTACCTTAGGTCGCTGTGCTGCCTCTCTGATTAATTCCCTCCTTGCCCGGGCCCTGAGTTTTGGTGTGCAGCCGTCTCTTGGCAGGTTTGCTGTTGTGCCATGTTCTTTCCATTTGGTTATGATAGATTTGATGGAGCTCCTAGGGATCATCAAAGATTTGGATATTTTTTTATAACCTAACCATGACGTACTTCTCAACAACATTGTCCCTTACTTGTTTGGAGAGTTCCTTGGTCTTCATGGCATTGTTTGATTAGTGGTGCCTCTTGCTTAGGTGTTGCAGCCTCTGGGGCCTTGTAGTTTTGCAACAGCTGGAGGGCCGCCAGCTTGAGACCCCTGAATGTAAACTGACCACAGTAGCATGCATTGACTGCCATGCTACCGTGGTCCGTTTACTTGTAGGGGGAGCCGCACAGGCAGGATCAACCAGGCATATCCATGCATCTGCAGCTAGAAATAAGATGCAGAAATGAACAATCACATTAAACAAATTTTAAAGAGACGGTGCAATTATTTTTTTATCTTTACCTTTACAAACTCTTGTGCCCTTCTTAAAGTGGAAGTAAATACTAAACTTCAGCCAAACAATGAAGCTTTGGATCGCATCAGTGGTCTTTTTATGCAGGAAAGAGGGAAAGTGGATATACTCCTGACATTGCCTGGCATCTGCTTATGAAAGAGGAAACTGCAAACAAGATTTTATAATCTATCCATAACTTTCTGTCCCTAGACCAAAAACCAGCTTTTTGGCCTCTCTGATCTAATGACGGCAAACATTTACAAAGCACGGGTATAGCTTTCCGCAAACTTTAAGCAACTTTGCTGAAGCTTTTAAAGCAGCCTTTAGCACTCATTTGGGAATCTTAAAACACAGGTGAGTGCTGGGTACTGGTCATCTCCAATTTTAAGCCTAATTTATCTAACCCTGTAAAGAAAAGATCATTATTCTTATACTTATTATGCAGCCGGTCCGGTCCCAGGCTGAGCTGTCAGCAGCAGCTTCCGTGTGTAGGAAAGGCAGCTGACAACGGAGGCCCCATAGTAAGTCTATGGGTGACTTCACTGCCCAGGCATTGCTTTCTTCTGCATACAGGGGGCGCCTCTGGAGATCGGACCAGATCTGCAGAATTCGCAAGTATAACGATCTTTTATTTACAGGGTTAGATTAATGCCCCGTACACACGATCAGAATTTCCGATGGCCTAAAATCCAATGGAATTTTTCGTCAGAATTCCGTTCTAGCTGTCTTGCATACACACTGTCAGACCAAATTCCGACCGTCTAAAACACGGTGACTTAAAACATTACGACGAGCCGAGAAAAATTAAGTTCAATGTTTCCGAGCATGCGTCGACTTGATTCTGAGCATGCGTTGGTTTTTTCTCCATCGAAGTTGCACACAGACGATAGGAATTTCCGATCGTTTTTTTTTTTCATCGGAAAAAAATAAACCATGTTCTATTTCTAAACACTGATGGAAAAAGTCAGATGGGGCCCACACGCGATCGGAATTTCCGATGAAAAAAGTCCATCTGACTTTTTTCAATATCGAGGCATTAACCACTTGAGATACGCGCTATGGTCGAAAGACGTCCACAGCGCGGCTCTCAAGTGCCGACTGGACGTCTTTAGACGTCCTGTTGTTGTTGTTCCCTGTGCGCGCCGCTGGGGGCGCGCAGCGGGCAAACAACGTGCCCGGCGCATCGCTCGGGAGCCGATGCGAGTGCCTGGTGGGCGCGATGTCCGCCAGACACCCGCGATCGTCGGTAACACAGCAGGACGTGGAGCTCTGTGTGTAAACACAGAGCTCCACGTGCTGTCAGGGAGAGAGGAGACCGATCTGTGTCCCTTTACATAGGGACACAGCATTGTTCACCTCCCCCAGTCACCCCCACACAGTAAGAACACAATGAGGGAATACATTTAACCCCTTCCTCACCCCCTAGTGTTAACCCCTTCACTGCCAGTCACATTTATACAGTAATTAGTGCATTTTTATAGCACTGATCGCTGTATAAATGTGAATGGTCCCAAAATTGTGTCAAAAGTGTCCGATACGTCTGCCGCAATATCGCAGCCCTGACAAAAAAATCGCAAATCGCCCGCCATTACAAGTAAAAAAAAAAAAATCATAAATCTATCCCCCATTTTGTAGGTGCTATAACTTTTGCGCAAACCAGTCGCTTATTGCGATTTTTTATTTTTTTTTACAAAGATACGTATCTGCCTTAACTGAGAAAAAAACGTTTTTTTTTAAAAAAAAATGGGATATTTATTATAGCAACAAGTAAAAAATATATATATATTTTTTTAAATTGTCGCTCTTTTTTTGTTTATAGCGCAAAAAATAAAAACTGCAGAGGTGATCAAATACCACCAAAAGAAAGCTCTATTTGTGGGGGAAAAAGGACGTCCATTTTGTTTGGGAGCCACGTCGCACGACCGCGCAAATGTCAGTTAAAGCGACGCAGTGCCGGAAGCTGAAATTTCGCCTGGGCACGAAGGGGGTTTATGTGCCCAGTAAGCAAGTGGTTAAAATGTAGGTGAGAGTAGGTTTAGAGTTACTTAGGTTTTGCCTCTTATTTCCACTTTAATAGTACATATGTACAGCTTAAAGTATTTTGGATTCTCTGCTTTAGGTTCTGTAATGAGAATTCAGCCTCGGTAAACAGAAGTGTTGTGTTTTTTTTTTTTGTTTTTTAGGCCTTGTACATACGGCTTTAGTTTGCATATCAAGCTTTACCACAGCATTTACAAAGCTTTCAGTGGAGTTTTCTTGAAGCCTTTAAACCAGCACTTCTGCGAGATTAAACACAGACCACAATAAGAGTACTAACTTTACATCACCTGCTAACCCGCTTCAGTAAGCTTTGGCGCTATTTGAAGCTTGTTAAAGGAGATAACCAGAACCCAGCTCTCACCTGTGTTTTAAGATTCCCAAATGAGTGCTAAAGGCTGCTTTTAAGTGCTTCACCAAAGTTGCTTAAAGTTTGCTGAAAGCTATAGCCGTGTTTTGTACATGTTTGCTATCATTAGATAAGCGAGGCCAGGAAGCTGGTTTTTGGTCTAGGGACAAAGTTATGGACAGGTTATAAAATCTTGTCTGCTGTTTCCTCTTTGATAAGCAAATGCCAGGGAATGTCAGGAATATATCCTCTTTCCTGCATGAAAAGACCACTGATGTGATCTAAGGCTTCATTTGTTTGGCTGAAGTTTGGGCAAAAGACCTGGCATGATGGCTGGGTCGTGCCTGCCTGCATGGCATAATGGTCCTCTAATTGCTAGGACAGAGTTGGGCTGCAAAAGAACCATGTTGAATTTGCGGTCTGTAAAGTTCATCAGTCCTACGCATGTTGGAAGAGGAAAGCATTAAAAAATTAATCTAGCCATAATAAAAGGTTTTTGTTTGTTTGTTTTTTCCTGTTAAAGGGACACTAAAGGTTCCCGTGTCATAATTTCCTCCTCTGTGAAGCCCGTTTTGCACAGAGTGGCCCCGATTTTGGTCTTCTGGGGTCCCTCGGTTGCTGTCTCAGCTCCTCCCCGCATCAGCTAACCCCCTTCATGGGAAGCTCTCTCCCAAGGGGCTTAGCTTGCGGGCGCGCTCCCGTGATACAGCCGGCGGCTATAGCCGCCGACTGGATCACTCTGCCCCGATGCGATTGATTTGATTGACAGCAGCGCGAGCCAATGGCTGCGCTGCTATCAATTAACCAATGAATGAGCCGAGAAGCCAGCGTGTTCAAGGTGCAGGACTTTTGAGGGGTCAGGTAAGTAAACGTGGGGGGCTGGGGGGCCGCTAATCCTCGGATGTTTTTTCACCTTCATGTATAGAATGCATGAAGGTGAAAAAACATGTACCTTTACACCCCCTTTAACTACAAATTCTAAATCTACATTATACAGAGCCAACCCTGCAGTTCTTAGTGAGCTTTTCATGTTTTTTTCTCTCTCAGGTGGATTATGAGAGTGAAGATGAGGCAACCCCAGAGGATGAAGAGCAGAAGGATGAGGAGAACAAGCTTCAGGAGGACGAAGCTGAAGACTCTCAGCTGCTTAATGGGGAGGAAACCACTTCATTACCCTCGGAAAGATCCAGAAAGAAAAATAATCAAACGGGTCTCACCAAAGAAGTGCTGACAGAGAATCGGATCAATGATGTCCTGAGCCTCAACACTGCCATTGAAGAGTACTCATATGATACTGACAAGAGCTTGTGGTGTGAGGTACGATCAGGTTTATATATTCCTAGTATTGTTTCTGAGTACAGTTGATAAGACTTACAGGGTGAGCAAAAGAAACTGACTGGATTCCCCCCTTCCACACATTCGAGGTAGATGGGGGGAGGGGAATCCTCCCCACTGTGTCCTATGACTCCCCTGCTGTCAGAATACACTGATCAGTGCTGCAACTGATTGGCTGCAGTGCTGATCGAAGAAAATCTTTCCAACATCCCTGTTCATGCGCAGTCGGTTCTTTGACCGACTTCTGTGGAACTGGAATGGCCATTTATTAATCAAATTCAGCTGGTCCCTGCTGCATTGTCCCAGTTTCAGTCCATCTATGACCAGCTGTTTAATACAAGGCAAACATTGTTTAACCTCCCTGGCGGTATGATTCTTTCAGAAAAAACATGCTGAAAGCGGTACCATTATTTGCAAGGAAATTTGGTGTTTTGTACTGTAGGCCTGTAATTTTTAGGAATAACTCACTTAAAGCGGGGGTTCACCCTATCGACGGGAAAAAAAAATTTTTTTTTTCTTTTACCTTTAAATCAGGCATTGTAGCGCGAGCTACAGTATGCCTGTCCCGAATTTTTTCCCCCCATACTCACCTTGTAGTCGTCCATCGAAGATACCGGGGAATGGGCGTGCCTCTGGAGACGGAGGATGATTGACGGCCGGCTCTGGCGCGTCACGCTTCTCCGGAAATAGCCGAAATAGGCTTGGTCTTCACGACGCGTGCGCATAGCCTGTGCGCACGCGCCGTGAAGAGCCGAGACCTACTCCGGCTGTCTTCGGGGAGAGTGACGTGCCAGGGCCGGCCGTCAATCATCCTCCCTCTCCATAGGCACGCCCATTCCCCGCGGGAGCCGAAATCTACGATGGACGACTACGAGGTGAGTACGGGGTTAAAAAAATCGGGACAGGCATACTGTAGCTCGCGCTACAATGCCTGTCTCGATGGTAACATCAAGTACGAGAGGGTGAACTACCGCTTTAAATCTGACCAAACCAGAGTTTAATAGGCATCCCGGGTATGACATTTTTTTAAAAACAAAATTATAAATTATAATATAATAAATAATTATAAATAATTATATAAAAAAAAAAAAAAAATTCTAATAAAAATTATTCAATAATGTAATCAACTCAAAATCACTGAAATTTGCTCAGTTGCAGAATTGTCGCTGTCATTATTTATTTATTTTTATGACGAATTTCCCCACAAATCGCTATCGCACAATTCTGCAAGTGATTATAATTTATTATCGCTGTTTTCTAGCTGATCTAAAACCATTTTTGACATAAAGGGACACTTTTGGTTGCTATGGACAATCTACAGTTTGCAGGCAGAAAGAACAGTTTTTATTATATAAAAGTACATGTAGGACACTGGGCAGACCACTAGGGACAAGGGGGGTGTGTTTTTTTTACATACAGTACTGTAATCTATAAGATTACAGTATACTGTATGTATAGTGTTTGTTTACGTTTTTGAATTTGGCGCCGATCTCCGCTCCCGTGTGTCGTAACGTCGCAGGGAACGGAGATCGACGGCACAGGAGGACGCTGTGTGAATCTAGCGATGTCCTGCTCGCTCACACAGCGTGGTGACATCGCTGGATCCAGGAGAAGGTAAGCCTAAAAAATCAACCCCAAGTCACGCTTGGGGATACCGACAAGAGGGTTAATACAAGAAAAACTGTTGAATACAAGACAATCAATCCTGAGGGTTGTAACGCAATCCATTCCGATGTCTGCTTCATTCTGTCTGCTTCAAAGTTCAGCAACAGTCAGTCTTGAATGGTATGTGCAGCAAGAATAGTAAAAACACAAACCATATCATTTAGTACTTTAAAATCCAAAACAAATGTATTAAAATTGCACATAAGGGGAAAAAACTACCCTTGCAATGTTGCACCGACTATGTTGTCAGTATGCAAGCTTATGGTAAGTTTCTTTGCTATGTCATACGTGGTATGGCCCATGTGTCTCAGTAATGCAGTGGTCATACTCTCCAACACCTTCTTGACCAGTGGTCATTAATACAAAGATGTTCAGAGCAAATTGTATAGTGTTGGGTGAGTAGACAATAACGCATCTAGTTTTTAAAAGAGAAAAACATTGTGCTGCCAAAGACTACTAAAAATATATATATATATATATATATATATATATATATATATATATATATATATTCTGCTGCATTCACCTAAATGTATTCCCACATACAGATAACATATTGGCAGCGCAGCACTACATTTTCACATACCGTATTTTCCGGCGTATAAGACGACTTTTTGGATGCAAAAAAATGCATCCAAAGTCGGGGGTCGTCTTATACGCCGGGTACGGTCTCCGTGCAGCTGCGATCGTCATAATTTCAAAGCTGCGCGCCGTCTTCTCAGCACGTCCTCGCTGTCCTGTGATTGGCGGAACAGAAATCTTCCCAGCAGCGCCTCTGTTCTGTTTTCCGCCTATCACGGATGCCTTTTCATCCTCGGACGAGATGAGAAGGCATCCGTGATTGGCGGAACATAGAACAGAGGCGCTACTGGGAAAATGTGTGTTCTGCCAATCACAGGACACGCTGAGAAGACGGCGCGCGGCTTTGAAATCATGGACGCTCGCAGCAGACGGAGACTGTCACCGGCCTGCAAAACGTGAGTGATGGCACAGTGGGGGGGAAAGTGGGGGCATGCAATGTGATGGCACTGTGGGGGAATGCAATGTGATGTGATGGCACTGTGGGGGAATGCAATGTGATGGCACTGTGGGGGAATGCAATGTGATGGCACTGTGGGGGAATGCAATGTGATGGCACTGTGGGGGCATGCAAT
This sequence comes from Rana temporaria, assembly GCF_905171775.1. Classification (NCBI taxonomy): domain Eukaryota; kingdom Metazoa; phylum Chordata; class Amphibia; order Anura; family Ranidae; genus Rana; species Rana temporaria. The sequence continues at coordinate 611,894,882 of NC_053489.1, forward strand.
GTGATGGCACTGTGGGGGAAAGTAATGTGATGGCACTGTGGGGGCATTTAATGTGATGGCACAGTGGGGGCATGTAATGGGACAGTGGGGGCATGTAATGGCACAGTGGGGGCATGTAATGGCACAGTGGGGCTTGAAAAAAAGGGGGTAGTCTTATACAGTGAGTATATCCCAAAACCAAAAATTTTCCTGGAAAATTAGGGGGTCGTCTTATACGCCGGAAAATACGGTATATTTTTAATAAAAACACTTCATATATGTGAAACTGTATTCTTCATGAAACGGTGAAAAATTTTGAAAAATTCATATTATTTGGTTTTATATGAAGGAATAAATGCACTTAAATCTTCTATTATAGGATAAATGCTGAGAATACTAAAGTAATCACCCCTCCGCCCCTGAAATAGAGGAACTGTACTGTTTGGACCATCTTGAAATGTATTTTTCTCTTTGCATAACTAGTGCACAAAAAGATAATGAATGCACGAGCTGAGAGGTGTGTTTACATACCAACCTCAAGTGATCACCATAATGGTCTGTCATGGTGATGACCTGTTCACAGTATGCCGTTTCTTCAGAGCTCATACGTCGGTGACATCACCAGCAGCTGCTCCCTAGAATAACTGTTAAACGATGCACGTTTATTGTAAGTGTACCTGTAGGTTGAAATCAAAATACAAACTTTACTATCCCTTTAAATCATGGATGCAGCATATATTTGTTCCTCTATTTGTGCTACAAACACATTCTCAGCACAGAGACCAGATCCATTGAAAATAGATAAATAAAAATGTAACTAGTTCAGTACTTGATCTAGTTTAGTGAGTGTCGGTGTACAGTAGGCGTCAGTGCTAGTGGCAGCAGCAGTGTAAGGGTCGGTTCACACCACAATTTCTGCGTTCCAACTGAATTTCTGCATGCGTTTTTTTGATGCATTCCAATGCAATTTGTCCTCTTCCTTCCTTTCCTTCCTTCCTTTTCTTTCCTTTCTTTCCCTTCCTTTTCTTTCCTTTCCTTTCTTTACTTTTTCCCTTCCTTTCTTTCTTTCTTTCTTTCTTTCTTTCTTTCTTTCTTTCTTTCTTTCTTTCTTTCCTTCATTCCTTTCCTTTCCTTTCCTTTCCTTTCCTTTTTTCATTTCCTTTTCCTTCCTTTTTCTTTTTCTCCTTCTTTCCTTCCTTTTCTTTTTCTCTTTCCTTCCTTTTCTTTTTCTCCTTCCTTCCTTCCTTCCTTCCTTCCTTCCTTCCTTCCTTCCTTCCTTCCTTCCTTCCTTCTCTTTCTTTCTCCTTCCTTCCTTCCTTCTTTCCTTCCTTCCTTCTTTCCTCTTTTCTTCCCTCCTTCTTTTCGTCTTCCTTTCTTTCTTTTTCTTTCTTTCTTTCTCCTTTTCCACCTTTCTTCCTTCCTTTTTCTTAGTCGCAATTAGGGACCAATGCGGTCTGGTGCATTTTTAATGCGTTCAATATAGAAAAAATGCACCATTTTCTTCTGTACTGGAATGCGCACTGCACTGGTGTGAAGTAAGGCCTTTGGAATACATGTTTAAACACTGTCCATGCATTTTTGATGCAGAATAAATAATACACTGGACTGCATCTGGTGTGAACCAGCCCTAAATCTTAGTTTCAGTTTAAAGGGGTTGTAAACCCTCGTGTTTTTTCACCTTAATGGGCCTATGATCAGTATTTTGGCTCTCGGCACTGTCAAATGCCATGTTTGTGCCCTTTCTGTTCTGTTTCAGAGACTATTGACTTCGCACTCCTTGATTTAAGACTTTGTACGGGGAATATCTCATGTAGCTTCTTCTGTGACTTCATGGGCTCTGAATCTGACTCTGTGTGGTTCAGAAAACTTTCTGAACCCACTGTAGACATATCCCTCTGCTGTCATCTGCAAGGTAATTATTCCTTGTATCCATCGCCTCTGTAAGAGGAGTGTTTGCACTGGCTGCTCTATATTGCAAAAAACATTCTGGTTTTGCATAGAGGCCAAGGACTTCCTTCTTGTCTAAGGTAGTTTCTGTCTTTCATCTCAACCAGGACATTGGTCTTCAGTTTGGCTCCAGTTCACCAAAAGACGTCTCTATTTTCTGGATGTGACTCTGGCTTTGTGAGTCTCATTCTTAAACCCTGGTTCTTCAAGAAGACCGATTTACTTGCAATACTGTATGAACTTCGTAAAGGTGCAATAGCTTCTCATTTTATGATCACTAGGTGGCTAAAACAGACCATTATCCAAGCTTGTAAAGAAAACTAGGCTTGGGACTTTAAATGAGGCATATGAAAAACATATACCTCCATCCCTGTTGGATAAAAGAAGGGGGAGTTTTTGGGACTTTGAATGAGATGCGTTTTTTAAGCAAACAGTAAGTATAAATAAAGTTGTATACGTAATAATAACCAGGCTCACACTTACCACCCAAACAGCAAGCCAAATTCAACTAACTGTGTGCATTAAAAAGAGAGGATTGGTTGCACACATTTGCAAATACATGGTTAAGCTGCAGGCCTCGCAAAGGCTCTCTGCATTATCCAAGCTTATGGTCTTGAGGGTTGGGTTCCAACCTTACCGGTAAAGGTGCACACTACCAGGTCTGTAAGTGCTGGTGGTAGGGTGGGACATTTTGGGCAGGGCTACAGTTTTTTGTTTTTGTTTTTTGAAAGACTTCTATATCCCTCAATGAACTGTATGGTATGTACAAAAATCTAATTTTTAATGGTTGTGTTATTCTTGCAGGTCACATTGAAACTGCCATTAATGAAGGTTCACTTTGACATTTCATCTCTTGTTGTGACTTTGGCACACAGTAGTGTTATTCATGAAACAAAGGGAATAACTCGATGCCTCCTTAACGAAGCCTCCAACAAGAAAGGGGAGAAAGAGCAGATTCTCAACACAGAGGGCATAAACCTGCAAGAGCTCTTCAAATATTCTGATGTAAGTAAAGTAAAAGCAGCATTGTAATATTACAATGATCAGTAGCTCAACTTGTGTGAAGTTCCACCTGGTGGTATGGGGGTGGGCCATCATTTTTCAGGCACTCCCAGCACATCACTGATTTGGCTTTTAAAACATTGTTCTGATTTCTATGCATGTGTGATTGTTGCACAACAAGAGGGGAGTTTTTTTTTTCCAGCACAGAAGCAGCTCAGCCCTCTGATGTAAAAATTTCCCCTTCAAATAAATATATGTAGAAAGTGGCAACAAAAGTGTGGGTTAGATTTAGGTACTTTGAAGGACATATCCCTAAGTCTCTAGGTCGTGATCCCAAAGCCAAGTGTTGAAGGATGGAAACGGATAATTCAAATTGCAGGAACACCTCTAGTGGCTCTTGGCAGCTCAAGGCTATTGTACTAACAGCCTGATAATCCACAGTTGTACCAGGTGGTATGCTCTGTCTGGAGATGTGGTTGAAGGACCCAATTCCAGGTATACACATGTAGAAAAATAATAAGGGGGTATATAGCATAACTCTGTGACCCTCCTCGTGGCTCAGAAAAAAGAGATCAATGGACTCACTCAGAGTAATAGGATAGGGAGCCTATCTCCACGAGCGCCAAGCTCATAATGGATCCTGCTTGTCTTTTGTCCCTCCTTATCTGATGGGCTCAAACTTGCAGCAAGTAGCTCAGAAAGTGGCAGTGGAATGGAGAAGAGAGAGGAGACTCATCGCGTAATCCCGTAGGGAACCGATTTATTGATAAAAACAATGTAAAAACAAACTCGCATTTGGCAGCTTGACTAGTGACATATATCCACGAGCATCGGGCTCGTCTGCCGACCGTCAAGAGTGTGCAGTGTAGATAGAGAAGGAGAGGGTCAACCCGGGGTGTATGTTTTTTTTTTTGATATATCGTATTATATCACATTGTGTGTGTGTGTATATATTTACATTTAGTAATTTGTTGCACAGTGTTTCATGATTTAACAATTTCACTCATCCATTGTTTTGTTTGGATTATACAATGGTCATTTAAAGGTATTTTATTTTTACGCATTCAGTGTATCACACTATCCCCTTCCTTTCACGTTCCCCATCCCCTCACTACATAGCGCAGCAGTGTCTCCCCCTTATATATATTCATTTATTTAGCCCACAGACAGCGCAGGAGTATTTTCTCTATACATTTCAAGGAGCATGTTATTGTGCTGTGTGGAGTCTATGGCCCGGATTCACAAAGCACTTACGCCGACGTATAACAAGTTACGCAGACGTAAGTGAAAATGTGCGCCGTCGTATCTGTGCGCAAGACCCACAAACACAGATGCGCCTAAAACCAGGCTACACCCCGCTGACGTATCTTGCTTACGCCGGCGTAGAGTGGGCGCACATTTAGGATGGGGGCATGGTGCCGCTCCCATTGATTAGTCATTCAAATATGTAAATGAGAGAAATACGGCGATTCGCGAACCTGCGTGCGCCCAACGCAGGCTACGGGAGGTGTGCGTAAGTTGTACGTCCGGCGTAAAGTTATGCCCCCTAAAGGAGGTGTAACCCAGCAGCAGACATGCAAAGGTCTGCACCAGGGAACACAAGCCGGCGTATTTTACGTTGGACATGTGTCTGGCTGGGCGTAGGTTACATTCATGGCGTACGCATTGCTCCGGCGTATCTTAGGCAGTTGTTCCGACGTGGTTGTGAGCATGCACAGGGGGATGCGGCCACGTCACGGCGCATGCGCAGTTCAGTAAAAGTACTTGTCTGGCACTCGGACCATCATTTGCATGGGGTCGCACCTCATTTGCTAGTTTGAATGGGTCAAGCCCACTTCCACCTACGCCGGCCTGCGCCTTTGAAACCTATGCCGACGCAGCGTTGGGAGCACTGGCTTCCTGAATTCCATGATTGCCTCTCTGCGCTGCGTCGGCATGGCGTTTGCGTTACGGCGGCGTATTGTGCGCCCAACTCTCTGTGAATCCGGGCCTATGGGTTTGGCTTTTAAAAGTCTAGATCTCATCAATTTAGAGTTAAAGTATGATGCCGCGTACACACGACCATTTTTAATGACGAGAAAAATTATATTTTTTTAATTGGTCATGAAAAACGGTCCTGTGTATGCTCCAGAGCATTTTTTATCTACAAGAAAAATGCCCGATTTTTTTTTTTAGAACCTGCTCTATTTTTTACACTTTAACGAGGGGGGGGGGGGGGAAACGCGCATGTTTAGAAGCAAGTTGTGAGACGGAGAAATTGGCAAAAGCAGCCCAAAGGGTGGCGCCATTCGAATGGAACTTCCCCTTTATAGTGCCGTCGTACGTGTTGTACGTCACCGCGCTTTGCTCGAGCATTTTTTTTTCCCCACGAATGTGTGTATGCAAGGCACGCTTGAGAGGAATCGCGACAAATCACCTTCGAGAAAAACTTTGTTTTGGGTGGGTTCCCCAAATACCTCGTCCTGGCACGTAACAAGATGGAGCCTTCAATGTTGGCCTCCTCCTTGCACTGAAATCTTGTTTCCTGTGCCGAGGACTGGATTATTTTGGCTACTTTTATTTCCTTGGGGAACTCGTCCCTTCGCCACTCCTTGTAGTTTTGTTGCCATCACAGTCTCTGTGATAGGAACCCGCTGCTGGAAATTGCTCCTCTACCAGTAGGAAGTGTACTTACGTTTCTTAGTCATTCTGATATTTTCATTTATTCGAAGATGGGTGACCTGCTCAATCTACAACCCCGTTCGTCACTGATGCTTTACCCGGATGGGGCAAACTTTTTGTTTAATGATATGTTCTCCATAACGGCTGCGCCCGCAAATTTCAGTGGCGGTGGTTGATGGCTTCTATTGTATTCCCTATACCTTTGTTGTATGTTATTGATATATACATCTCTTTACGGCTGCGTCTGTTTGAATTGCTACGTATTGGATTTATTTGACATGTATGTATCTGTTAAGTTTCAAATAAAAGCTTCTGGGGAAAAAAAAAAAAAAAGGAAGTGTACACATCACACAAGCAGTGAGGTTGACACCCAAAAGGAAGACCTGCTGAATGGAAGCAAAAAAGGAGTGGAGGTCCAATGGTCACATGACTGAGACCTCAAGTAAATTGGGCATTTAGATTTTTTTACTTTTAGCTAGAGGGGGTTGGGAGAGAGGGTGTTCTTGCTTTGCCCAGAGTTAGGTTTACCTGAAAATGATGACCCTAGAATAATTCCTCTCACCCTGGTGTGTGCACCAATGCCCAGTGTGTTGAGCATTCGGCATTTACATATGTCCTAGGTGCGGGTATTTTTACGCATTTTGTGTTTGTATTTTACGCATTTGTGTTTACAAGTCACAAGATAACTTTGTACAAGTGACCAATTCTCTTTTATTTTTTTATTGATTTTTTTTTGTGAAAAATAAAATAAATGTTACAAAATAAAGCCGCTGGGCATTACCCGGCTTGGGTAACATACATTGTAAATTGAGATTTTCCTAGCTTGTGACGGAAAATATTAGTTATATGAAGACAGGAGGCGAGTATCTTATGCATTATCTTTCCTTTAATAATGCCCACAGCAGAAATACAACTTCAGTGAATTTCAATAATAAAATAACTTTTAAAACAAACTACAAGTCCCAGCAGCCCCTTGGGCATATCAGCCAATCACGTGGACTCTGCTAGTATATAAGGGGCTGCCCCTTTAATCACTTCCTCTTTCTTGGAGCGAAACTGCTAAGGACTTGAAACCGCGACTTCAACTGCAACTAGTCTTCTGACCATCAACGATTTGGATTCGGTGAGTCGAGTAGGTAGAGGTCCCAACGGGGACAACAAAGGAGATCCCTCCGGAAAACTTCTCAGCCTGTGGCTCGCGTGTTGCGGTCATCAATAACCTGGAACAATATGAGAATAAAGACCATGATAGGGTTGGGTCGGGAGGGAAGATACTCACCTCCTGTCTTCATATAACTAATATTTTCCGTCACAAGCTAGGAAAATCTCAATTTATATATCAGACAGGAGGCTCATATCTTATGCAAGTTCAAAGTCATACATGGATATAAATACAGTGATAACAAATAGAAGTCTAACTAATAATCAAGTCACAGAACCGACATATACGTGTTCCTCCGGTCTAAAGTAGAATTGGCGGAAGGTGGTTTCGGAAGACCAGTCCGCCGCTCTAAGAAGATCCGAAAGCGATCCTCCCGAGGTGATTACCTTGGTAGCCATGGCACCCCTGGAAGAGTGGGCACCAAATCGGGTAACGTCAATCCCAGCCATGTCCATGGTGGATCTAACCCACCGGGCCAGAGTGGCCGAGGAAACCGGAAGGTGTGGGCCGACGTAGGAAATAAGGAGTTGGGGTAGAGACGGAGACCGTAGCGGGGCCGTCTGTAACTCATAAGCTTGCAGACAGCGAACCACACATAAGCGTGGATGCGATGGGAAAAAAGGGTAGAATACAGATTGTATCCCTGTTTTTGTTCTACGTACTACCGAGAACTGAACGCCTTGAGGTGAGAATTGGCGTCTGGATATGTCCAGGGCTCTGACATCGGATATGCGCTTGATGGAGACAAGGCATAAAAGGACCGTAAGTTTAAAGGACAATAGTTTCAGCGGAAGAGCGTCATTGTTGTCCCATGTAGAAAACATGTTCAATACTCTAGTTACGTCCCAGGTGCTCTGATATCTGGGGCGAGGTGGGCGTTGGAACCTAACGCCTCGCAAAAGACGGCACACCACGGGGTGTTTACCCACTGGAAGGGAGTCTACAGGGGAATGATAGGCCGAAATCGCAGAGCGATACACGTTAATGGAGCTATAAGATCTCCCGGATGCAAAAGAATCCGCCAGATAGTTAGCAACCATTGCTACAGGTGCGTGAACGGGATCAATTTCCCGTTGATCACACCAACGTACCCAGGTTCCCCAGGCCGATCGGTATGCCGATCTAGTCCCGGGGGCCCAGGCCAGGGCGAGGAGGTCCCTAGCTGTTCGTGAAAGGTCGCTATTCGCGTCCGACACCCCGAAATCAGCCAAGCGAGGAGATGAAGGTTGTGATCCACGACCAGAGGGTGGGGTTCTCCTGCAGGATTGGAAAGGAGGTGGGGGACACGGGGAAGCAGCCTGGGTAGATCGACAGTCATTCCCAGGAGAAGGGGAAACCACGGTTGTGTTGGCCACCAAGGAGTGACCAGCACGACTGAAGCCCCTAGGTTTGCCACCTGCAAGAGGAATCTGAGGATCATGGAGAAGGGTGGGAACGCATAGTGTGTCCCTCGTGGCCAGGTCTGGCGAAGGGCATCTATTGCCAGGGCTTCGGGGTCCGGCCTCCAGCTGTAAAAGCGAGGAAGTTGACAATTGAGGCGGGATGCGAATAGGTCCATGGAAAAGGGACCCCACAACCGAACCAGGGAAAGGAATACCGTCCGATCCAGCCGCCAATCGCTGGAATCTGTGAGGTATCTGGAATTCCAATCCGCGATCAAGTTCGAGGTGCCCGGAATGTATTCCGCCAGGGGAACGACGTTGCGTTCCAGACAGAAGTGCCAAAACTCCTTTGCTAGATTTGCCAGAGCCTTGGATCTGGACCCTCCTAGGCGGTTGACGTATTGGACTGCGGTTACGTTGTCCATCCGCAGTAATACGCAACAATTGGAGGCGTTCGGAAGGAGACTCCTGAGGGCGAAAAAGGCCGCCATGAGTTCCAACGCATTGATATGTAGCAGAGACTCCTCTGCGGACCAGGTCCCTCCTGTGGTGGAGGTTCCGCAGCGAGCCCCCCAGCCGTGCCGACTCGCATCCGATTCTATAATGTAATCCGGATTGGAGCTGAAAATGGTCTTCCCGTTCCAATCGATGGCGTGACTTAGCCACCAGCGCAACTCCACTACGGCTTCCGCATCCAGAGGCACTTCGTCTGCATAGCGAAGACCCTGTCGCAGGTGGAGCGCTTTGAGCCTCTGAAGGGCTCGGTAATGGAGAGGTGCCGGGAAGATGGCCTGAATTGAGGCCGATAAAAGTCCTACTAATCGGGCCAAACCGCGTAAGGATACTCGCCGTTTGTACAATACGGAACGAATCTCCTTGCGGATAGTAGCTAGTTTGGCTTTGGGTAAGCGAAGTATAGAGTGTTTGGTGTCCACTAAGAACCCCAAAAACTCCATCTCTTGTGAAGGAATCAAGATGGACTTCTCGTGGTTTATGACGAAACCTAGCCCCTGGAGCAAGCTGACGGTCCAGGAGGCATGAATCGTCGCCTGATGGTAGGATCGGGCCATTATGAGGAGGTCATCTAGGTATATGAATAACCGAACGCCTCTGCTCCGTAAGGCCGCCACCACCGGCTTCAGCAACTTGGTGAAGCACCATGGGGCGGAGGAGAGTCCGAAGGGGAGGCAAGTGAATTGCCACAGCCTGTCTCTCCAAAGGAAGCGTAGAAGGTGTTGGGAAGCAGGATGAATGGGGACTGTGAGGTAGGCGTCCTTCAAGTCCACCTTTACCAACCAGTCCTTGGGGCGTAACAGGTCTCTCAGATAATGGATCCCCTCCATCTTGAAGTGTCGGTAGACGACATGTTGATTGAGGATCCTTAGATTTATAACGGGGCGAAATCCGCCATCCTTTTTTCTGACTAGAAAGAGGTTGCTGAGAAACCCTGGAGAGACAGGGTCCACCTCTATCACGGCCTGTTTGGTAAGAAGGGCCTGAAGTTCTAGGTCTATGAGTGTTGAGTTTTGGTTTGAGAATCTGATGGGTTGAGGCATCACATTCATTTCTGGCAAGGAGTACAGTTCTATCTGATATCCCGCCACCGTGTTGAGTATCCAGGCGTCTGCCGTAATCGCAGACCAGGCGTGGATAAAATGTCTCAACCTTCCCCCCAAGAGAATGTGAAAAGAATTCGGATGTGTGACACTCACCGGTAGTAGGTCTTGAGCGGGGATAGCCTCTCCCTCCGCGTCCTCTCCAGGGACGTCCGCGTGGTGGGAAGAAGGGAGCTGGTTGTGCCACTGGGATTGGGTATGATTGTGGAGCCTGGCTATACTGAGCGGGAGCTCTATAGTACTGCCTGCTTGCGGAATAGCGACCGGCAGAACGGCCCCTGTTTCTGCCGGCCCTAGGAAAAATTTTGGATGACCCTGGCTTTTTTAGTGATGACTGGGCTTTGTCCAGACTTGTGTACAGTCCGACCATCTTATTAATGTCCTTAATAAGGGAATCGCCAAAGAGCATACCTTCGGCTGAAGGGCCCGGTTCTGAGTCTGCGAGGTGAGACAGTTGAGGGTCCAGTCTCATCAGGATGGAGCGGCGACGCTCCGTGGAACAAATGGTATTGGCGCAGCCCAATAGACACACTGTTCTCTGGGCCCAACCTCTAAGTTGGTCCAAGTCGACCGGGGTATCCGTGGAGGAAGCCTGTTCGGCAATGTTTAGGATTTTGGTGACCGGGCCAAACAGGTCGAGGATTCGGTCCTGAATGGAGCGGAAGGATCTTTCAATACCCTTTTTTGAATATTTACCCTGCTTGGTAAGGTATCTGAGAAGTACCGGGTCCACCTCGGGGGTGACTACCGTCTTCTTCGGAATACAGGGTCGGGGACACTCAGCCCTCAATTTACTGCGATTGTTTTTATCCACGGACCTACGGGCCCAGTACTGGATATATTGGGCAACCTCCGGGAGGGGGGCCCATTCGACAGAGCGGGGGTGAGAAATCCCTTCTGGGTCGAAGAAGGGTTCTCCCCTGGCATCTAAGATTGTTTCGCCCTGGGTTACAGGGGTGGCGTTGTCAGGGGGCGCCATATGCCCACTACCCTCATAATCAGTATCATCATCAGACTCGTAGGCGTCTGACGCCTCAGATTCTGTGGACGAATCTGACGTGTCCACAAAGGAATCTGGTTTGGCCCGTCTAGCGGACCTTTGCCCCTGCGTTTGCTGCTCCCCGAGGCTCAGGGGTCGGTGAGAGTCTGGAAGGGTAGTGGGTCGGCAGACCGGGTTGGGTGCTGCCTGGGGCACATTATTTACTTCCCCTGCCGGGGAGTCGTATGTTGTGGGAACATGTTTGCGCTTATGTGTCGCTTTGCCCTTTTTTGTGGGCGGTTCACCACGGCCTGGGGGTCCAGGCATGACAGGTGCAGCCAGGTGTGTCACAGGGGCGGAAGCCATGGCTACTTGCACTGAGTGGTTGATTAGATCCTGTATCTGGGCAGCAGTAAGGAAAATAGGGTTATGGGGGGTAATATCTCCCCCAGATGGCATGGTAGGGGAATCAGTGTATTCTTCATCAGCCATGATTGATTCTACATTACAGCTGAGAAGTACAATTGGTAGCAGGGGTAGATGGAATTTTATACCCTCAGCGTTAGATACTATGAGGCTCTATAAGAGTTTCTAACCGGATGGAAGGGGTTAATTATATTAGGGAGCCTATCCGTTTTATGGGAGACCGCAGAGGCACTATAGGTACGTCCTACCGTTCAGCCGACTCACTCCACACTGGAGCAGCGGCGAAAAGTAGAAACTTCCCCGCTCAGGAGGGCGTAATCTCGCGAGATTACGTCTCCTGAGCACTGATAGGATGGAGCGGAGGTCCGCCGGGCACGCCCCCCGCAGCGTACGATGCGCTGATAGGAGAAGCGTGGGGATTGCTCGACACGCCCCCTCAGAGACGAGACTGTCTGAGGGGGAGCGCGCGGAGTGTGTGAGGAGATGAGGGAAGGCGCCAAGTAGGTAAAATGGCGCCGCCTGCGGAGTGAAAAACTTCAGGGAAGGTAGACAGTAGAAGGAATGCTTTGCTGATAAGCGCCGCAAACGGAGCGTTTTAACGCTAGATAAACAGTAATAAATTACTACATTTTACCAGAAAATATGGAAAAAATTACATAAATATAAAAGTACAAATAAATGAGTACAGTACATAAATTGTGGATGGGAAACGTAGAGGGAACAAGTCCCAGCCAACGAATCCCAGCAAACTATTAATACAATCTATAAATAAAATCTATAAATAGTACTTATCTACATAGTACTTATCTAGTTTCTTGCTGTGAGCAGAAAGAAAGAGGAAGTGATTAAAGGGGCAGCCCCTTATATACTAGCAGAGTCCACGTGATTGGCTGATATGCCCAAGGGGCTGCTGGGACTTGTAGTTTGTTTTAAAAGTTCTTTTATTATTGAAATTCACTGAAGTTGTATTTCTGCTGTGGGCATTATTAAATGAAAGATAATGCATAAGATATGAGCCTCCTGTCTGATATATAACTATTCTATAAGTTCTAATACATCTATTGAAACTACTACAACCTTAAACTGCTCGTACCATCGAATTGAAGGAATACAGGGAAGGATAACTTATCTTATGCTTCAGTCGACCATCAATTCTCTTTAAAGAGAATTCAAAGGTCTCTTTATTTTGTTCTTTTTGTTCCTGAGCATTATACAAGGTCATCAGATCTTCTGCCCAGATTGATACGACTCATGTATTTCTGTCTACACACACACAAATGGTGTCATTGGGCATCTGGCATAGGTGTTTGGTTTCCATGTGACTGGAGCTCATCTGCCAGCTTTTATGTTTTTTTGGTCGGGCTGTAAAAATAAGAGATAATCTGAACAAAAACAAATTTCTCTAAAACCCATCGAAGGACACAGGATTCTTTAACTTTGTCATACTGATGCCTACAAGGGGAAGGGTGGGAGCAAAAGAATAGTTGCTGAAGCTAAGCTTAGGGGCATGCCCACCCAAATGTTAGTGGACTATCTCGGTACTGATAAGGAAGAATAAAAAAGTTGCATTAAAAGATTTATTACAGATAAAAAATTACAAAACAATCATACAGATCAAAGATTGGACGAAGTCTCTACTAGTTTTGCGGGAATACCGCTTCTTCAGGAGAGCCAATCTATAAAATACATAATACAATAAAGTCATATAATACAGTTCAGCAACAATAAAAATTACATAGAAAACAGTAGGGGTAGCTTACCCCATGAGTAATAGGCGGACCACCCAAATGGTGTCCCCCCCGCGGCGGACATGGGGGACAATGCATCAATCTCTGGATAAAGGACATACAATTGATTGAAAAACCAATATAAATATATAAAGATATGAAATATATAAATATAATCCATGGTCAGGTGGGTGAAGGGGGGCAGGGAGGGAAAAGGGGGGGGGAATGAGGGGAGGGGGGGGGGAGAAATGAGGGGAGGTAAGGGGGCAAGAAAGAAGGGGGGGGAGGAAAAAGGGGGGAGGGGATGGAGAATAGGAGGAGACCCTACCATAAGGGTATAATTGGGGGTAGAGCTTACCACAGTAATAGTCTGTGGGTGCATTAGAAGAAAGGGCCAAATAAGGGAGGGAATCCTGGTGTGGTGCATACAGGTGGATAGGATGGATTAAAAGATGCTGGCTGGTGCGCGTGCCTAGGGGGGTCATAGGGGGTGCTATATCCAGTCTCACTGGTAACTAACCAGTATAGTGTCAACCATGGAGGTAACCATATTGGTGACAGGGAATGCATGGTAATGTATGGACTCGAATTGATAGGCACCTATAGGTATCCCCGGGGCACTGCAACCCACGTCAGTACTCACATTGCCTCGCTAAATACCAGGACGAGATTCGCGCTGCTCATCCATGGGCAGAAGCCCATTAAATGTGCTCCCGAACTAAGAGACGTTCAAAACGCCGCCAAAATAGCGGCGTCTGACATCACTAGGTCAGCTTCCCCGCACACAGCAGGTGCGCGATTAACGCCGCTGCACCTGTGCGCTCGAACCAGCCTAGGGGCAGGAGACCCAGAGGTAGGGAGGAGCATGCGGGGATGAACTAAGGGGGACATCCCCACCAGGGGAAGCACAGGTCCGCCGCTGTGGGAGGGGCGGGCAGCCGGAGACCGCACCGTATACCCAGGGGATGCTGATAACAAATGAGAAAATAAATGAATAAACAAGAGTAAAGACATTCTTAATGCAGTGATAGAAGTAGTGGGGGTGTAATCCCACCACATGATTACTGTTATTGTGGAAATATGTGACATAGTAACCTAATAACTGGCAGCAGGGCAAGAGGAGATTCTATGGTAATAGGCATGGCTGAAGGCATCATTAAAAATGTAAAATAAATATAAAAATGACCAGGTGAATAAAAACATAGAAGTGAGAAGAGGTTAATTTACATACAGAAGCATGAGTGCTCAGGATGTGAAAACCCATTAAGATGGGGACATCGCATACGTCCCTAAGTCCATAATAAATGAAAATAGAGTTTTGAGACAAAGTGCTAGAAGATGCTGCAATAAATAAATATGCCAAGCAACAGGTGAAGTGAAGGGTAAATAGTTAAGAGTAAAAGGAGAGCATACATGAGAGAAACATTGTTGACAAGGTAAGAGTGTAAATATGTTACTGATCTTGTCATAATCTTGTGACATCTCGGTAACATAATTACACTCTTACCTTGTCCGCCGGCCACCTGCGACCCCTTCCCTGTCGGTGTCATTAGTAAAGTGACAGTGCATATTTTTAGCACCAATCACTTGGGCGGAAAAGGAAGAAGGCTCCGCTCTGATCGCTGGGGCTCTCCTTGTCAGCAGCGGCTCCGACGTGACTGACGTCACTGGTCGCTGGCAACCAGTGTGGGGAACACTAGAAGCCGAGCCAATGACACCGCTCCACCCACCACCTCCTGGTCCAGCGCGGCATATTGAGAACACAGAGTCTCTCTCTGCGCAGCTCCACACACCTCCTCCTGGTCCAGGGCTACATAATAATAACAGAGTCTCTCTCAGCGCCGCTGATCGGCCTGTAGAGCATTTTTCTAATTTTCCTCCTGTCCTAGCCAGCAGCAAGCTGACAGAGGGGCATTGTTGTCATAGGTTCAGGTGGCGTTTATGCACACTGCACCCTCCCTGCTGCTCCTATCTTCCAGAGATGCATGGAACACAGGCCTCTGTTCAGTTCCTGCTGTCTGCCTGCAGTGATATTGAAGCTTGCCCCCCCCTGCCTATTTCTTTGGTTTGCTAAGCCTACTGGTCTTGACCTCCTACCCAGCTGCACAGGTTCCTTGAGGATTGATGTCTAGCCTCCCACAATCTGTTATGCCATGTACACACGACCGTTTTTTGCGATGTTTTTTTTTTTTTATGTCATTAAAAACGATTGTGTGTGGGCTCCAGAACATTTTTCGCTATGTTAAAAATTTGGAACATGCTCTAAATTTTCACGTCGTTTTTAACGTCGTAAAAAATGGCCGTGTGTGGGCTTTAATGAAGTGAAAATAACGTGCATGCTCAGAAGCAAGTTATGAGACGGGAGCACTCGTTCTGGTAAAAGTAGCGTTTGTAATGGAAATGGCACATTCATCACACTGTAATCAGACTGAAAAGCGCAAATCGTTTCTTGCCAAATTTTTACTAACACAAAATCCGCAAAAGCAGCCCCAAGGTTGGCGCCATCCGAATGGAACTTCCCCTTTATAGTGCCGTTGTACGTCACCGCGCTTTGCTAGAGCATTTTTTTTTTCCCGATCATGTGTAGGCAAGGCTGGCTTAACAATAATCGGGTTGAAAAAAACATTGTTTTTTTCTAGACCATTAAAAATGGCCGTGTGTACGCGGCATTAGTTGCCTTTCTCCATTGTGGCCGTAATGTGTCGGACTCTGGTGACACAAGGGGATTGTTCTACACTGGTCCTGCTGTACTTTGAATGCGCATTCCTTGATAGCAAGGGACCGACACTGTAGTGGGTCCAGCTTCCCCTGTGCTGATCCCAGCTGAAATGGAAAGCGGCATCACCGCCAAAACCTGTCTTTTGATAAAGAAAAAAAAAAAGCTTTATTTTATGTACCACTTCAACTCTTTGCAGATGTTTCCGTTTGACTTGAATTTAAATTGTGGCCCACTCGGGCAGTGTACTGTACTGAATTGTATGACAATGCTGTAGTTCCAACTTTAAATAGTCCTTTTTTTTTCTTGGATAAAAAAAAAAGGTTTATTCCAAAGGGAACCCTTACAATTGCATACAACGCTGTCCATCAGATGCCCGCGGCGACTGACATGTTTATCCAAGAGGGGTGTACTCTATAAGAAAGTAACCCCTCCCCCCAAAGGAAGAGAGCTTGCCTTGCATTGATGCTTTCTGCCCTACTCCTGAAGCTGTCACCTCTGCCAGTTCAGTGTGTGTGTGTGTTTTTCTAATTAAAGCTGCCAGCACTAAACACCCTAGGGGGGATACTTTGTACTTAGAGCTGCACTTATTTTGATTTCCGTTTTAGTATGTGTTCTTGGCTCTTAAAGTGGTTGTAAACCCTTTACAAACACTTTTTACTACAGGTAAGCCTATAATAAGGCTTACCTGTAGCTATCCCAGGTATCTGCATGTCATCGGCACATGCACACTGAAGCAATGGCATGTCCGTGCCATTGCTTCAATAAGTGTGCCGTTACCGGCAGCTCCTGCGAGCATGCGCGGGAGTGACGTCATCGCGGCTCCGGCCAATCGCAGCACCGGAGCCTGCGATACCCGGAAGTAACTCCGGGGGCGATGTCGCCGGCCAGAGCAGTGTACGACGACCTCTGCCGGGGCTTCGATCTAAGGTAAGTAATTCAGAATGATATCTCTGAAAGTGTTTAAACAGATGGAAGCGCTCCTAAACTCATTTGTGTGGGGGTCAAGTCGACACAAGTTGGCGTGGCATATACTTAAAAATCCTATATTGGAGGGAGGATGTTCCCTTCCAGATCTGCAAGATTACTATATCGCGACGCAATTATCCCACGTTTACCATTTTAATACTTCAGAAGCACAGAGGCATAGATCGTTAGTATGTAACAGACCAGGTAGCCCTCTCCATACCCCGGTACAGGCTATTTTCAGGACGGGACATGGAGGGTGTAGGACAGCGCACTTTGGGGCCGACATGCTGTTACATCAACAAAAAATCTGGGATATAGCCCTTAAAAGAATGGACAGAACACACGTGCACTCGCACTCACCACTGTGGAGAAACGGAAGTCTACCAGAGCTGGGAACAGTTCCGGACCCGGGGATATGGGCGGCATATGGAATACTTTTCCTATCCCAGGTCCTCACTGAGTCAGGCCCTAAGTCCTTTACACATCTACGGGAGGAATTCTCTCTTCCACCCCAATTCATCTTTCGGTACCTGCAGCTTCGGCATGCACTTAGAACACAAATGGAACAGGTGGCGGTGGATTTGAATAGGCCGCGGGTGCTGGATGTTATCTTTGGGGCCGAATCAACAAAACTCACATCTAATTTATACTACACAATCCGATTGGAAAAGGTAGGCAAGGTGTCACAGACAGCAAAGACGAAATGGGAACAGGACCTGGGACAGATAGATGACACTGACTGGGGTGAGATATTGGAGGGAGTAAAGACGTCGTCCCCCAAACTATCGGACAGGCTAACTCAGCTATATATAGTTCATCGTGCTTACCTGACGCCCAAGAGATTAGCAAAATTCCAACCCACACGGAGCACTGCCTGCCCCATGTGCGCAGCTGCGGAGGCCTCATTCTGCCACTTACTGTGGCAGTGCCCAGACATACAGGCCTACTGGTTGCAGGTAACAAGGTTCCTACACGACAATATGGGATCACCGGTGGGGATGGACCCGAAGTTATGTCTGTTAGGACTGGTCCCAGACGTGGACATAGATAAATACCAGAACATCTTCATATGTGAATCGCTATTTATGGCTAGAAAGGTAGTGGCCAAGGCATGGATGAGGGATAGGGCCCCAACGTTGGAGGACTGGAAAAGGGAGGTGAACACCACCCTTCCTTATAGGAGGATGATCTACATTCAGAGGGGGCGCCCACAGAAGTTCTCCAATGTTTGGGACAGGTGGCTGGCGGATGGGGAAACATGTACGGTGTAAATCTCTGGCAAAGGAAGAGGGTATATGGAATTGGGGGGGTACGGTTGATCTGGTGATTGCTCTGGGTTTATGGAACGTATGGGGTATCTTCTCCTACGCGTAATAAGGTTGAACCCTTGTGTAAAGGGACAGATGTGAAACGGGGTATGAACCTACACTGTAAATTGTATATCTGCAGATATGTATCAGGCATCGCTTAATGTTAATCAAATGCCTAACATGTATGTGCCTTTTATATGTAACATCTCAATAAACTTGGTTTTGAAGTTAAAAAAAAGTAATTCAGAATGAGCTGGTATGCTATGCATACTAGCTCATTATGCCTCTGTCTTGCAGGTTTGGGTTTTTTTTTTTTTTTTTTACTTGGGTTTACAACCACTTTAAAGGCCATGCAAAATGCACAAAAGTGTTCCCTCATTGCCCACTGCTCAATGATTTTTTTTTTTATACTGTCTGGAAACATTCCGAAAAAATGAGTTCCTTCTTCAACTGCTTTGCATTCTTGTATTCTCATAGGCCTGTTTCACACAGGCTTCAGCTTGTATAAGAGCAGTGTGAACAGTGAGTCTTGCAAAGCACTTACAGAGCTTTCAGCAAGCTTCTGAAGCTTTTAAAGTACCATTCAACTCCAGTTTGTAAAAGTTCAACGAAGATCCTAATGGGAGTGTTGATTGCTACTTTAAGCAAGCTGCTAGCAGACTTCAGCACTTCTTGAAGCTTGTTAAAAGTCTGCTGGATGGTACTTTAAAAGCTTCAACAAAGCTTGCTGATTGCTCTCTGCAAATGCTTTGTCAAAGCTTGCTGCTCACACTGCTCTTATATAAGCTAAAGCCTGTGTGAAACAGTAAAAAATAAAAACAAAACATGAATCCAATTGACTAAGTGTTGAATGTACTCAAACACTTGTGAAAAAAAGTGGTGACCGATTCGTTCGTTGAACGGGATACCTCCAAAGCTTGATAATCGCTATGCAAAAAAAAGGGGGGGGGGTGGAGAAAAATAATGCCCCTGGAAAGCAATAAGGAGGGTCAACAACGGTATACCTTTTAGAAAAGTAGAATATACTGTAGCTTTATTGTAGTATCAAAATAGTGGGTAAAAACTGTCCAGCAATGTAAACAATCGCATCAATTGTAGAATATTTCCCCAAATCGTCCCTAATAAAACACATATGCAATATTGACAACGTTGTCACATATATCGCACCGGTACCGAGAACCTCACGCATACACACCCATGCATACCCAAGCCAATGGATTTGAGAGGAGCTGCGAAATTTTTTGATAAAAAAATAAAATAAAAATTTTATAACATCCAATATAAGTTTCACTGCTGCTAGGTAGAAAGTGAAAGCTAAAACCCAATGGGTTGAAATGGATGTTCTGTACTTCCCACTTTAAGGGGTTGTTAAAGCGGGGGTTCACCCTATTAAAAAAAAAAAAAAATTTATTCTAGCATAAAATTCGGCATCGTAGCGCGAGCTACAGTATGCCGGTCTTACATTTTTTATCCCCGTACTCACTGTTTAATCCTACCTAGACGATTCCGACTGCCCACGGGGAATGGGCGTTCCAATCCAGACGGAAAGTGATTGACGGCCGGCTCTGGCGCGCCACGCTTCTCCGGAAATAGGCTTGGCTCTTCACGGCGCAGGCGCCGTGAAGAGCCGAGACCTACTCCGGCTGTCTTCGGGGAGCGTGACGTGCCAGAGTCGGCCGTCAATCACCCTCCCTCTTGCTAGGAACGCCCATTCCCCGCGGCAGACGGAATCGTCTAGGTACGATTAAACAGTGAGTACGGGGATACAAAATGTAAGACCGGCATACTGTAGCTCGCGCTACGATGCCGAATTGTATGCTGAAATGTTGTTCAGCAGGGTGAACCACCGCTTTAACCCTCCTTCTTTTTTTTTTTTTTTTTTTTTTTTTAATAACAAACATGTAATACTTACCTCCAATGTGCAGTTTGCTTTGCACAGAGTGGTCCCGACCCCTCTTCTGGGGTCCCCTGGCAGCACTGATGGCTCCTCCCTGCATCGGGTGTCCACATTGGAGAAGCGCTTTCCTTGGTGGACACCCATGCGGGCACGCTTCCAAGTCCCGCTTTTGCATGTATTCACACAGAAAGCAGGACTCAGCCCCACCCCCGCATTATTAGATTTGAGTGACAGCAGCAGGAGCCAATGGCTGCGCTGCCATCAATCTATCCAATCAGGACACAAGACACCAGCTAGAGCTGGTGTGCGCTTTCCGACCACAGAAAGACGGCATTCAGGGAAGTAAAACTGGGGGGCTGCAGCACTACAGAAGGTTTTTCCCCTTAATGCATGGGTCTTCAAACTACGGCCCTCCAGTTGTTCAAGAACTTCAATTCCCATCATGCCTAGTAGTCATGTCTGTGAATGTCAGTGTGTTGCAATGCCTCGTGGGATGTGTAGTTCTACAACAGCTGGAGGGCCGTAGTTTGAGGATCCCTGCCTTAATGCATTAAGGGGAAAAACCATGAGGGTTTATAACCCCTTTTAGCTTCCCTACGCTAGTTTTGTGTTGCTTGTTGTCTTGGAAGTTACAGGCTAATATTCCTTTTTTTCTCTCTCTCTTTTTTTTGCAGATACTAAACTTGAAAAGGTTGTATTCAAATGACGTTCATGCGATGGCAAATACATACGGCATAGAGGCTGCCTTGAGGGTAGTCGAAAAAGAAATAAAAGATGTGTTTGCTGTTTATGGTAAGTAACCATGATCTGCATAAGCCAGTTTGGTTTGGGCAAGTGAGAACATGCTTTCCTTTTTAATTTTTTTTTGCATACTACAATTTAAGTAAACAATTGGTTGGGTGTTTGATAGGATCGTCAAACTGATGCATGTGATTCTGTGATCTTTGTCCTTAATGCATCCTTGTTTTCCAGCATTCTCACCCATCTGCTGTCTGCTTTTGTTCTGCCTAGGTATTGAGGTGGATCCTCGTCACCTGTCCCTTGTGGCAGATTACATGTGCTTTGAAGGAACATATCGTCCCTTAAATCGCTATGGCATGCAGTCAAGCTCTTCTCCTTTCCAGCAGATGACATTTGAGACCAGCTACAAATTCCTGAAGGATGCTACCATGGCGGGTAAGTCTATTTTATAGATCTGTATCGAACACCAACATCCTTCAGAGAACTTCAATAAATATGAGCTCGGAGAATATCGTTCTACTCTGGTCATAAAATTGTTAAATCTAATTGGAGGAGATGCCGGTTGATAGCAATCAAGTGACATTTGGGCAAGTCAGAATTTTCAGAAGTAAAATAGGGGTTACCTGTTGCTTCAACTAAGCGGACATTCTGATTTTACCACCGATGTAGAGACACTAAATTCTAGAAAGTGTACCAGTATAAAGGTAGGCTGCGAACAAAGAATTATTCAGCAGAATAGGCTTCCTGCACATTATCTTTTCACATTAAAGCAGACCTCCCACTATAACACAGAAAATTATATATATATATATATATATTTTTTTAACCGCTTGATGACAAACTAAAATCTTCTGGGTTCAGCCAGCAGCTTCCTGATGATGCATTGCCTGGCTCCGCCCCCTCCTCTTTTCTCAATGACGGACTATGCCTCCTGGTATATGTGATATACATATCTTAGAAAGCACAGCGGGCAAAGTGAATAAATGATGTCCTTCGCGCTACTGTGAGTAATAAATGTCAACAGTGGGGTAGATTCAGAGAGAATTTACGCCGGCGTATACATGGATACGCCGCGTAAATTCAAATCTGCGCCGGCGTATTTTCCTTCTGTATTCAGAAAGCAAGATACGCCAAATTTAGCCTAAGATACGACTGGCATAAGTCTCTTACGCCGTTGTATCTTAGGGTGCATTCTCACGCTGGCCGCTAGGTGGCGCTCCCGTCGTTTTCAGCGTAGAGTATGCAAATTAACTAGTTACGCCAATTCACAAACGTACGTGCGCCTGGCGGTAGTTTTTTACGTTGTTTGCATAAGTCGTTTTCGTCGTAACGTTGCTTCTGCTATTAGGTGTCGCAGCCAATGTTAAGTATGGACGTCGTTCCCGCTTCAAAATTTGAATTGTTTGCGTCGTTTGCGTAAGTCGTTCGCTAATAGGGCTGGACGTAATTTACGTTCACGTCGAAACCAATACGTTGTTGCGCCGTACTTGGAAGCAATGCACACTGGGATATGTACACGGACGGCGCATGCGCTGTTCGTAAATCACGTCAGGTCATCACATATTAGCATAATAAAATACACCCCCCCCCTTCCACATTTGAATTACGCGCGCTTACGCCGGCCCCATTTACGCTACGCCACCGCGACTTACGGAGCAAGTGCTTTGTGAATACTGCACTTGCTCCTGTAAGTTGCGGCGGCGTAGCGTAAATACGATACGCTGCGCTGCCGTAAGCTAAAGCGCAGCTACGTGAATCTACCCCAGTGACAGAAGTGAAATTGCAGCAAAAACTAATTGTGATTACATATTCACGTGCAGCGCTACCCCCGAAGGAGCCGCTGATTGTTTTGGGATCGGCCTATTAAGTTACCCTGCAGTGTGTCTAGGGGTGATAGCAGTGAGCCAAAACAGTGAGCGAATGTCCAGACAGTGAATAAAGGTTTTCCAATGCTTTATTTCTCACAAGCCTGGCAGCCAAAGTGTCACTTAGGATTCTCTGGGAGGAACAGATCTCTCTCACAGACCTGGCTCTAGGGCCTCTGCCACAGGCCAATTACTTTAGGTGAGCTAAATGGATGAATGGAGCGAATCCTCCCAGTGGATTTTTAGCACAGGTCACCGGGTGACAGCAAAGCGTACCTGTCAGCATTCCGTCACCAGATCCCCGAATCGAACGGCACCCAGTCTGGAATCCTCTCTATAGAACCGGGAACCCAGTAGATCACTAGAGTCCCCTTTTACCTCTGGATGAGGTTCTGTGTAGCCTGCAATTTTGGCCAGGTAGGCCGCGCTGCAGGGTCCATGGATGCACGCACCCTGAAGGTGGATGCCGCACCTGGAACGGGGACCCCGCAAAGATTTTAGAACACATGACGCCTGTCACAGATATACCCCTCCTCAGCATGCCTTGCAAGGGGAAAAACTCCTCTAATTGGCTGCTGAGGAAAACTCACTCTGCCAGAACCCCTCTGGTGCCAACTGCTGGCCAGGGATGGTAACGCATCCCTGGAGCACAGACTGACCCAGTGGACTTTTCTGGAATGACAGAAGTCACAATTTAAATAAATTGTGAATGGGAGCAAAATAACTCTCCCATTCCCCACTAACTTTAGCGTAGTGCCCATACTGAAAGTAAGGGGGCGCTACACACATTATATATTTTTTTTGATCATTCACTGTCCTTTTATTTTGATTTATTTGAGTGTGTTTAGATTTTGCGCAAGAACCCTTTACTTTATTTACAGCGGGCAAAGTGCATGTCATTCATCTAGGCAAATAATGTGCATGGGGGAGTAGGCTAGAGCGTTTTGATCTAACAATTTTTTTTTTATTAAAAAAAAAAAAATCAAAGTTAAAAAAAATCCCAGTTTGCACGGAGGAGTGGCGGAGAGAAGGCAACATCCTGTTGATGGTGAAGATCTGCTATGATGACTTTCAATTACTTGTTCTGCGCTGTCTGTCAGGACAGCTTTACTAGTTATTCCATTGTGTTTACGTGTCTGCCGTTGCTTTCAAATACCTAAATGATCATTATCCTATGTGAAATGTATTTGTTGTCATTCTGTATAAGTGAACTTGCTTCATAACTGCATGTGATGTGGGGTGTGTGTGAGAGAAGTAGGTGAGAAGCTGAAGCTTTGTGCCCCACTGCAGGACACAATGATTTTTGTTGAGTCATGCAACATTCCACAAATACTCTCGATATTCACATTTATATTACGCAAGAACCACTCAGGTGATTTATTCTAAAACTCATTCATCTCGTCACCCTCATTTCCCCTTCCTGTATTCAGTAAACAATATTTCATGTAGGATATCCCAGACCTTCCTGGAACTTTTTGTGTACGTGTTCAAATCAGTATTTTTTGCTAGAAAATTACTTGGAACCCAAAACACACGCATATACTTTTTTTTTTTTATATATAATATATATATATAATGTGTGTGTATATATATATGTGTGTGTGTGTGTGTGTGTGTGTGTGTATGTATATATATATATATGTGTGTGTGTGTGTGTATGTGTGTATATATATATATATATATATATATATATATATATATATATATATAATTAGTGCTGTCAGTTAAACGCGCTGTTAACGGCGTTAACGCAAACCCATGTTAACGCCGTCAATTTTTTTATTGCGCGATTAACGAGGCGGCGTTCGGGGGTTATACCGGGATGATGCCTGCAGCCGCAGGCATCATCCCGGTACCGTTGTTTAGAGCGGGCGATCGGCAATCCAAACATAACGGTTGTTATGCCGGAGGAGCGGGAGGGGACATCCCCGCCTTTCGCCGCTCTGACCGAGCCTCCCGTCCCACCGGGGGACCCGATCCTCGATCCGCCGCCTTCTGTGTCCAGGTTGGAGACTGACACTAAGCCGTAAGCGGCTTTGATTCAGTCTCCGCATTGAAACCACGGAAGCGGCGTCATGACGTCACTTCCGGGTTTCTCGGCTGCCAATGGCGCCGGATTTAAAAAAGTACACAGTATTCAGAATCGCCGTTTTCGGCGATCTGAATACTTTGAAGTGCAAAGGAGGGCTCGGAGGTCTTTTAGACCCCCGATCCCTCCATAAAGAGTACCTGTCACCACCTATTGCTGTCACAAGGGATGTTTACATTCCTTGTGACAGCAATAAAAGTGATCAAAATGTAAAAAAATAAAAAAACACAATTTAATATTATAAAAAAAAATAAAATAAATAAGAAAACAAAAAAAAATGTTTTAAAGGGTGAACCTCCTTAATCGCGCGATTAATCGTGAGTTAACTATGACATTAATGCGATTAATCGCGATTAGAAATTTTAATCGCTTGACAGCACTAATATATATAAAAAATGTGTGTGTGTTTGGGGGTTCCAAGTAGTTGTCTAGCAAAAAATACTGATTTAAGTCGTATATATGTATTTATTTTATCTTTGTGTGTGTTTTTTATATATATATATATATATATATATATATATATATATATATATATATATATATATATAATTTTTTTTTTTTTTTTGATAGCAGAGACCCTAGAGAATAAAATGTCAATCACTGCAATATTTTACGTCGCACTATATTTGCGCATTGCTCTTTCAAACACAGTTTTTGGGGGGAAAACAATACTCTAATTAAAAAAACACACAATAGTTACCCCAATTTTTTTGGTATAATGTGAAAGATGATGTTAGGCAAAGTAAATAGATGCCTAACAATATAGGAGGGTTTTAGCAGCAAATTTGTATAGTCAAAAATAATGATTTTTGATAATAAAAGTGTTCATACTATACCAAAATAGAATTCAAATTCATGAGTTTGTTTAAAGATATGAGCTCTGGTTACACATTAACTGCTTGCCGACCAGCCGTCGGCTCGGCTGCACGAGATCACGTAGATATACGTCATCTCGCAGTTCCACCAATAGCACGCGCGCCCCCTGATGCCGACACGCGTGCCCGGCGGGCGCGATCACCAACGGGCACCCGCGATCGCTTGTTACAGAGCGAGAACGAGGAGCTGTGTGTGCCAGATCTGCCATTTGTAGAAACCATAATTCAGCTTCTATGAATAGTAGATCTGGCAAGAAAGGGTGAGCATAGTCGGGCTCTCTGGGTGAGAGCTCATGAGAACCCTTTAGTGTATTTACCCCTGCTGCTCTGGAAGATTACAGCGGCGGCATTGGGGATGGAAGATTTCTCCTAAAAGAAGCAGCGGCAGCACAAGTGAGACCTCATACTAACCCTCACTCAACGCATTGTAACTTTAATGATCCAGCATATTTCCATAGCCAGGAACCCACAGGTGCTGCATACAGCAACAGCTGACAGGCTGTCCGACATTGCGGCTGTACACCTGTAACCACACAGGTGTTTTGTTGCATGTATACAAGGACCTGGTTGTGGACTGTACATGTGTAAGCATTCAGAATTGTTTGCTTTAAAAGTGTATAGTTGTGTCTGATTGCCTAGATCCCCTATGGAGACTATATAATTTGTGTGGCGTGCCACTCTAGGACAGGAAGTGTCTTTCTGGAAAGCTCACCAGTTGAAAACGAGAAGGAAAAAGCCTTAAAAAAAATAAAAAAACAGCTTAGGGACCGGTGAGCTGCAATAGATTACATTTTTGTCTTGGGTTTTAGCTACACTTTGAGGCAGTTGCATCACAACACCGCTGCGTTGGACAACCCATTCAAAGTTAAAAGGTTGCAACACCTCGGCACATTAAAAAACTAGGAGTTGCTGCATATACAATGGGTATTGAAAAGAATCACCCCCCTTTTAAAAATAATCACATTTTGTTGCTTTGCAGCCTAAAATGAAGACACGGTTTGTTTTAACCAGCTGCATTTACTGCAACCTATACCATCTAAGTGAAAGCTATAACCGTAAAACACCAGCCAGCATCTACAAACTATGGTGTATATATACTTGAATTTTTTGTATGCTAGTAATGGCAGCGATCAGCTACTTATAGTGGGGCTGTGGCGGAAAATCTGATACTAACTTGCACTTTCTGGGGACTAACTGCCACTGACTTCTTTGGTGACACTAATATCGTGATCAGTGCTAATAATATAAACTGACACTGTACTAATGAAACTGTCTGGGAAGGGGTTAACCGCTCAGGGTAACCAAGGGGTTAAATGTGTGCCTAAGGCCCCATACACACGGTCGGACAAAACCGATGAGAATGGTCCGACGGACCGGTTTCATCGGTTCACCGCTGAAGTGGCCGTACGGCCTGATGTGTGTACACACCATCAGTTCAAAATCCGATCGGGTCAGAACGCGGCGACGTAAAACACACGATGTGCTGAAAAAAACGAAGTTCAATGCTTCCAAGCGTGCGTCGACTTGATTCTGAGCATGCGCGGGTTTTGAACCGATGCTTTTCTGTACTAACCATCGGTTTGGTCCGATCGGGCAGCGGTCCATCGGTCCGGTTTTGAAGCATGTTTTAAAATTTTGGACCGAAGGAAAACAGACCAATGGCCTATACACACCGTCGGTTTGGTCCGATGAAACTGAACTTCGGTTCATTCTCATCGGTTCGGTCCGACCGTGTGTACGGGGCCTAAGGCTGAGTTCACACATTAAGGGCAGGCATTTAAAAGGCATTAAAAAGCCCCCAAATGCCTATGCACAAGATACAATAGACAGCGTTCGCGTCACTTCAAAATTGAAGCCTCATGTCGAGTCAGGAGGCGTTTGAAGCCTTTCAACTCTTCCTATTCAAGTCTATGGCAATGCCTCACAAATACGCTGGCAGGCAGTTGCAGATCGTTTGCAGGGCATTAAGATTCGTTCATTTACTGTAATGGAATAAGCATTTGTGGAGCAGTTTTAACGCTCGTATGCTTCATAACTGGCCATAGGGCGTTTGGGGAGCATTTTTAACTCATTAATGCTTGTAAAATGCCTGTCTTAATGCTCAAACTAAAGCGCCTTGATGCCTGTCTGACACCCACACTAAAGCCATACAAATGGTATAGGAGCGTTTGAAAATGAGTCAAGTGTGAACAGGCCCTAACAATGTGTAATGTGTGCTGATTTTTACTACAGATCAATTTGTTTATTTTTCCTGCTTTGCAGGGAAAAGAAACAAAGTGATTATTCCATGTGTTGTATGTTGTATGGCCTATAATTCAACACAGCCAATCGGCAGATCCCTGCCATGAATCATGGACCAGGATCTTCTGACAGGCTCCCGCTGTGTCAAACCAGGGGAAAGTGGAAGTAGGCTGGGGGGAGGGGGGGGGTGGAAGTAGGCTGGGGGGGGCTGTAACCCGGAAACAGGCTTTGCCGCCCTGCTGTAGTATATGCAACTGGTTCAAGTGAGTGTGGTGTTGTGTCCCCCCCCCAATTAAACTAAAGGCGCCCCAGGATGCATGCTATTGGGCAGAAAAGCCTTTTCTTGTGTCCCTCTCTGATAAAGCTTCCCTTTGTTATTGGGGTATGAGTGTCTTTGAATTCGGAGTGCAGTGTTGCAGCACAAAGTTAATGGGAAAATAACTTGTACACATTTTATCTTCTAACAGGTGCTAAGGATGATCTGCGCTCCCCATCCGCATGTCTCGTAGTAGGAAAAGTGGTGAAAGGCGGAACTGGATTGTTTGACCTAGGGCAGCCAGCGAAGTGAAGCTGCGGGCTCCTTGCCAGAGGAGGAACAGACGGTGCCTTATACATCCTGCCAAGACGCAAGCAGCTGTTGACTCTCAATAGACTGTTTCAATACACAGACTCCCTTGGCTGCTGGAGAGTTGAGGGCAGCCTCTGGGGTCAGCGGGATCTGGCTTTTCCTTGCTTCTGTGTTTATGACAGACCCCAAGGTCACCACTTATACCTTGGAGACTTGGCCATGAGAAGTAACGTTTGGCAGAGAATTACATTCTCTGACCTGACGTCTTGTAAATGTTTACACATGAAAATGTTGCTTTATAATAAAGTCTGCTCTCTGGCACTGTGCTGCTGTGTGCTTTATATCTGGAGACTTGCTTGGTAATTTGAATGAGAACAAGTCCAGTTTTTAGCACTTCTCCTACGATGGACAGCACAGTGCCTGTTGTTAGTCTTTCTGCCTAGCAGCACTAAGGTCGTTAGTTTGAATCCCAATCACGGCACTACCTACCTGGAGTCTGCATGTTCTCCCTGTGCCTGTGTGGGTTTCCTCCCACACACCAAAGACATGCTGGTAGGTTAATTGGCTCCTGTCTATATTGGCCTTAGTATGGTTCTGTATAAACGTGAGTTAGGGACTTTAGATTGTAAGCTCGTTGAGGGCAGGAACTGATGTGAATGTACAATATATGCGTGTAAAGCGATGCGTAAATTGTCGGCGCTATATAAATACCTATTTTACTAAATAAATAAATGGAAATAATCAAGTTTATTTACCTTTTTTGTAGAGGGCCCATAATGATGTTTGGACTTTGATTCTAGGGCCGAGTACTCACGAGCAAACATGTCCGTTCGAAATGTCCGACGGGCTGTTTCCGGCGTACAAGGCTGTTTTTTCATTTGGCCCGCTGGCTTGTACACACCAGCGGACGATATTTCCCTGCGGACCTGAACGCGTGCACGTAATCCACGTTTGACGTCACTATAAAGGGAAAGGCCAAAGTCAATGGCGACGCCCTCTGTTCCGCTTTTGCTAGTTACGGCTTTGCTCGTGTTAGTGAAGGTTTGGTTAGAGCTGATTCGCGCTTCTCGGTCTCCAGGCTTTAGCAGGTAGTATTTTCTCGTTCAGTGCGTGTGCTTGTGGGTACGTAGTTGGCATTCGGGTACAGGCGTGCAGTTCGTTCTGCTTAGCAGATTCGTACTGTGCGTTCGTATCTGTGTGTCGTGCGTTCTTTGCAGGTACCACTGGATTTGATTGTGCTTTCTGTTGGAGTGTGTTCTTGACTGACCAGCCGGCCGGTTTGAAGCCATGATGGAGCAGCAGCGTCAATTTTCGCGAGTTGGTGCTGTTTATGGGATGGCTGCTGGATATGTTCATTATTCCAGTACTTTGGCCAGAAACAGGGGGCGGAGGCGTTTCTGGACCAAGAATTGGTTGCGCCAGCGTGACCAGTTCTCACATATGCCTCTGCTTAGGGAAATCCAGGAGAATAATCCTAATGACTATAGGAATTTTCTCCGCATGACGGACCCCGTATTCAACAGTCTGCTGGATCTTCTGTCCCCCTATATCACGAGGCAGGACACTGTGATGCGCCAAGCCATCACGGCCGAGCAGAGGCTTATTGCCACGTTGCGGTACCTGGCGACTGGGAGGAGCCTGCAGGACCTCAAGTTCTCAACAGGCATCTCTCCGCAGGCGCTTGGGGTCATCATACCGGACACGTGTGCTGCCATCATTAAAGTTATGCACGAGGAGTATATGAAGGTAAGTTTCCTCATTTTAACCTCACAATGTGTCTTTAATAATGTGGCAAACTAACTTTTTATTTTATTTCCCAGATATGCTGTGTGTTTAACTAACGTTCCCTTTTCTCACTATGCATGTTGATATCAGCTTTTACATGTTCTTTTTATTTTGGCCTACCTGCATATTTTGATCTTACCCAATATTAACCTGTCCAGCATGCTATCTTCGGGCCAACCCCCACCATGCCACTATTTTTTTATTTTTTTGGTTTTCTAAAAACAGTTTAAACACCCCCCACCCCCCCTTCAAAGTGTTTTTGTCCCCATCAGAGGGCTGTGGAGTCTCTTATTAATTAAGTGGGCCTATATATTTGTGCCCCGAAATTCTCCCTTCATAATTTGCAAATGCTATTTAAAAAATGTAAAGTTGCACAAGGATGCTTGTATGATTATGTTTGCAATGTTTATGTGCCAAAGTACTAAATCTCTTTTTTTGTTTGTCCCCACAGCTACCCTCCACACCACAGGAATGGCAGTCTGTGGCTTCCCAATTTGCCGAGCGGTGGGATTTTCCTAACTGCGGTGGAGCAATAGATGGGAAACACGTCCGCATTGTGCCCCCACCCCACTCGGGGTCCTACTATTATAATTACAAGGGTTATCATAGTATCGTGTTGATGGCGGTGGTGTCGGCACAGTATGAGTTTCTATATGTGGACGTGGGGAAGAACGGCCGGATGTCAGATGGGGGAGTGTTCGCACGGACTGATTTCTATGATCGTCTCCAAACTGGTGGTCTGGCATTGCCACCAGATGAAGATAATGTGGAAGGACTTCCGTTTGTGTTCCTAGCGGACGAGGCTTTTGGCCTTGGACCTCACCTAATGCGGCCTTTTCCCCAGAGGACCCTCACCTCAGAGAGGAGTGTGTTCAATTTTCGGTTGTCCAGGGCTCGGAGGGTAGTCGAGAATGCCTTTGGGATCCTCAGCAACCGGTTCCGCCTGTTCCTGACATCGATACATTTGGCGGAATATAAATTGAACACCGTTATATTTGCCTGCTGCATTTTGCACAATTTTCTACGCAGGCACTCCCAGACGTACCTAGCCTCCATGGGCTCTGAGGCAGGACTACCCTCAGAGAACATTCCTGGCCTGGACACTGGTCGCGCTGGCTTGGCCCCCCAATCTGCTCGTGAGGTACGCGACAAATATGTTGAGTACTTCATGGGTCGGGGGGCCATTGCTATGCCAGATCATATTTCTTTCTAATTCGGCCCCCAAAGAAAGGAATATTCTCACAACTAATAAATAATTAGACCATTGGACTTTATACAGTTGTTTGTCATTACTGCTTTTTCTCTATTTTTCTGTCTTCCAGGTTATCTCCAAAAATAGTGCACTTCTAGTGCCAGATTTACTTACTCAGATGTATTAACTAACCACATTTGCACATTATTCACTCATCTACTAACTGGGTATTCAGTCTAGAAATAAGAAGCCACTCTTTTTTCTGCTTTTGATGTCTCATTTTTTTTTTTTATTTTAGTCATTTTTTAACAAGAAATGTGTATTTTTAGGCAGAAAACATTTCCTGCAAATTCTTGAGACAAAATATTGGCTTTTAATTATTTATTTTTTTGTCTTTATTGACAGTGATTATCAATAATAATGATCGAAACACAATGTAAGAATAATTTCACTGAAACTATACGCAAGAATTTTTGGGCTTGTCATTTGTTTGTGTCTAATTTTTTTAACAAGATTTTAACACAACACAAAACTTTTTTTTTTTTTTACAAAAATTAGTTAACTTCTTTCTTTAGGTGAGATTTATTGTTCGTTTTGTGATGTGAAAATGGAAACATTTACAAACCAAAAAAGATCAACACCAAACAAAAATTTAAAAAATGAACAGCAGTCAGTCATATGGATGGTGTGCTTTCACACTGGAACACGCCAAAATTTCTAAATGCACACATTCAGTGAAAACTCGCCAAATGTCATTGGTTAAACAGACAAATGGCCACATGTGCTATCTGACATCATGGGTGATCAATGTCTGTGTTTTGTGGGAGCAAACCCTTCCTCTCAACTACTTGAGGATCGAGGAGGGGTTTGTACCCACAAAGCACAGACAATAGATAGTCTGTGATGGCAGCTAGCACATATTGGCACACTGTGTGTGCATTTAGAAATTTTGGCGTATTATAAAGTACAAAAATTAAAAAGGGTTTTGTGGGCGGGGGATGGGCGGGGGATGGGATTCTGTGGTTCAGTCTTTGACACGGCCCATCATGTCCATGATATTTTTGTAATTTTGGTTGATGACTAGCATCCTTTGTCGCATGTTCTCCATTTCCGTGCTACACTCTGAAATGACATTTCGCACATTCTGCTCCATGACTAGCATCCTTTCCTGCATAATGTCCATTTCCGTGCTGCACTCCATTAGTTGCTGTATAATGATAGAAGCACTTGCACGTGAAAAATGTGCTACTCCATCTTGATCCCCTAAAAAGAAACAAATTGGCATTCAAAATATGTAAATAATTTCCAGCCTATCTGCATATGTTTGGCCCTATTAATATAGGGGTGACACTGACCTGATGGCCTGATAATTTCCACATCCCCAATTTCTTCATCTTCTATCACTCCTCCTTCTTCCACCACCTCCCCATCATCTTCTATCACTCCTCCTTCTTCCACCACCTCCCCATCATCTTCGACTCCTCCTTCATCCATCAATCCACCTTCTTGCAATTTGCCAAATTGTTCTTCCGCCACTTGCCCTTCATCTGATATAAATTCTAAGTCCAAAATAACTTCTTCCTCCTCTCTTCCTTCCTCCTTTCTTCCTTCCTCTTCTCCTTCCACATCCTCTTCTCCTTCTACATCCTCTTCTCCTTCCACATCCTCTTCTCCTTCCACATCCTCTTCTCCTTCCACATCCTCTTCTCCTTCCACATCCTCCTCTCTTCCTTCCCCAGCCTCCTCCTGCTCAACATGTGGAGGTGTTTGATTTTCCGGGTGTCTGGCCCTCTCTGCCTCCTCCAATTGCTGGCGTCTTCTTTCCCCTATAAGAAATAATAAAAAACAAAAGGTATACTCATCAGCACACTGATATTGGATATCATAAATCGCACACATTGCATAGACGATACATTTATGATGATTTTTGGTTGTTTATTCTTTCAGCAATCCTCCATTTTTGGCGTAGTTCTAGGCCAAGCTCTGATCCTGCCCCTTTTTTGCAAAGAAGTGACACAAATGGATGTCCCCCCAAAACATTAATTCTCCTCGACCCTCCAAATAAATATACTTTGATTTTTGAGACACAGGTGCTTTGCATTTCAAGATGTTAAAACATCAGCTTTATTTGCATTTTGGAGAATGAATCTTGTTTGCCTGTCACATTCACTCAATTTAATTTCTGTGATTTTGCTATTCAACAATGTTGGAAAACCAAGTTTGGGGCCAGTCAGCCATGTCCAGGTGTGTTGTTCCTGGAGTAACGTCACATTTTTGCTAAACAATGTCATATTACGCGTGTTTACTATTTCACAAAATTTGTTTAAGGTTGTTATTTGACATAAACACAATACAGTATCTACACGTGTTCAAAAGTAAAAGCAGGCCAAGGAGGCAGATGTGAAAAAATACATGTCAACACATTATTGCAGACATTCCCCCCCCCCTTAAATAATATGGACTTACTTTTACGCAGAATTTTGAGGATCTTCTTCATGTGATGTGGCTCCCTCAATTTTAAATCGGACCAACGCTTCCGTAGTTGCTCCTTTGACCTGGTGACACCAAACATTCTCCTCATTCTCCTTGCCACCTTGTCCATTATGTGTGACTTCCTACGGTTCGGTGTTTTGTAGGGCCCACATTCACCATCATAATCCTTCCTCCTCATGATGTAAACCAACTCCACCATTTCTTCGAACGCCATATTAGTGGCTTTATATCTTTTAGGCCTGGATCGGGACGGTCCAGCCTCTGTCCCTTCACTTGCGCCATGAGAGCTCCGTGCCCGCTCGTGTGACATCGCCATCTTTCCTTCCCACAGAGATTAGGGGCGTGGAAACGAGGAAATGTCCCGTCAGGGGCGGAGATGAGGGCGGGGATTATTGCATATGCGGAGTGTCGCGAATGCCAACAACGTATTGACGTAGGTTACGCGGAGAATATTCGCGCGATTCCAGAACCTACACAGTTAACGCCATATTTACTTTTTCAATTGATTAGGGGCATGGCAAAGGTGACGAGGGCGGCGTTTCATACATACGCGGAGTGGATAAAAGGCGCTTGACGTGATTACGTAGGTTACGTGTTAATTCAGCGAGCGGAAGAAACGAGGATTGTGAGAGAGGCAGGTAAGAAATTTAAACATGGGATCAGCAGCGGGCTCTAAAATGTAGAGCAATGGGATGGGGGTTTGGTCTGTTGGTTGCACAGTTTTATTAAGCTATTATGTCTCTTGGATACCAGAATGTGATTTTCATACCCAAATGCTTTTGTAGACATCACAAAATAGAGAGATCAAAAATGCTGTGACTCATTAGTAATTATGTAGGGTGTATTCAGATCAGGCCAAGTATTGTTCTGTGTTGGTTGGACAGAGGTCATTAGGAAGTTTCTTTCATGTAATCAATGCTGAGGGGCAGGATATCTACACATGCAATAGTGCCTTGATGAATGCTGTCATTTGTAAGAATTGTGTATGGTTGTAGATTTATATTATTTCCTGCAATGTAACCAAAGGGGCGGCATGTAAAAAAAAAATGTTAGCTAAAACCAACCAATGGGGCAGAGCTGGCCAGCATTTTCAAAACAAGAGACACTGTGTTTGTATTTCTATATAGGTACTACTTTTTTAACAACATATTCTATCAATGTAAATGCTGAGGCTTTTTTTAATAGTGTTTTTGGTTTCTTTTCATTTTTTCTATCTAGAATAAAAAAAATAAAAAAATAAATTCACAATGGATCTCCTGCAGAGCCAAGACATTATCCAGCATTTGCTGGATAAATTTCGGGAAATGCCCATCCTGTGGGATTCAAAGCAGGACCATTACCACAATAAGGACGTACGAGCGGCAGCACTTGAACAGCTAGCAGCATACATGAGGACATGGGTGCCAGAATGCAGTGCCAACATGGTGAAGGATAAACTTGCCAACCTCAGGGGCACATATAGGAGAGCGTACAAAGCTCACCAAAAGCAGCTAAGATCTGGAGCAGCAGCAAGACCACCAAAGGAACCCAAGCTGTGGTATTACAACCAGATGTCATTTTTGCGGGATCAACTGGAAGGCAGGCCATCAATGTCGAGTCTGAATCCCAACCTTTCCTCCACGCTACCTCCCAGCGGGACTTCCCCAGATCACCACAGCCCTGCAGAGTCGGATGAAGAGGGCCTGGCTGACAGAGAGGCAGATCTGCGCCTCTACGATGATGAGGTATAGTAGTTTCATAACTATTTATGTAATAATATTAATTATTGTTTGATTCTTGACTTGATATTGGTTAATAAAATACAAGCTGGGAAGTAAAAATCTAAAATCGTGGGCAAACAAATAGGTGTCAGGGATGACAACTGCAGGGGTCAGAGGGTGAGTCTGTTTTCAAGTTTAAATTCAAGGCAAAAAATAAGATTCAAGCATGAAAATGTGAGTGAGTATATTCCTAAATATATTACAACATGTCCCTTTTTTTTACACAGGAAGAAGAGACCAGCCAGGAGGTGGCAGATCCTCTCCTCACTGACAGCCAGGCCGAAGGGGTCAGTGGCAGCCAGGAGGAGGCCGGGCCCAGTGGCGTTCAGCAGCTCCCCAGGACAACCACCACCAGCCAGGCTCCTCCACTTTATATTAGGCCACCAGGCCGTAAGAAGAAATTGGGGGCAGTGGAGGAAGCCAGCCTGAAAATGATTCAGGAGGCGAGTGCCATCATGAGGGCCCCCCTCAACCCCACTGAGGCCTACAGTGCCTCCGTGGCACATGACCTGAATCAAGGCACGGAGGAGCAGAGGCAACTGGCAAAGGGCGTGATCAACCAGGCCCTTTGGTGGATGCAGAGGGAGCTGCTGACCCCAGACACTGGGCTATGTGACCCGGCCCGGCTTGCTGAACACCATTCTCCTGCTGCCACATCATCCCCACCTGCAAGGGCCCAGGGAAGACCCGCTGGAAGGCAGCCTGGAAGGAAGGTTGCAAGGAAGAGGAGACGTTGATGCCCTGCCTTCCATTTGATCCCCCACAAATGGCATCTTGTTTGGACTACCACAGCTTGGGTTCCTTTGGTTATGTGCTGCTGCTTCAGATTTTCTTTTGTGTGCTTCCTGAGGTTGGCTAGTTTATCCTTCACCATGTTTGAAATGCAAGTTTGCATGTATGTTGCTAGCTGTTCAAGTGCTGCCATTCTGTTTTTGATCCTTTTTATAATTTGCTCAAATAAAAGCCTTTTTGTTGATTTGAAAAACGTGCCTATTGTTTGTAATACTGTGGGTATTATTTTAGGCATCAAACATTACAAATAAATAAAATGATTAATCTAAAATATTCACTAACTCATGTGGGGGGGGGGGGGGTCATTTGGTGTGCCAACATGGTAGACAATTTAAACAACCTTCAACAAAATCATGTTAAATATACAAACAAAAGCTAAATCAAAACTATTTCCTATTAAAATATTCTAAATGGTGACATAACTATAAACACCTAAAGAAAGTGGGAAAGATAACCATTAAACATTAAAAGCAAAAAAATTTAAATGTGGAGGACCACTAAAAATATGATACGTCGGGCCAATAAAAGTTTGCAAAAATCTTACTACATCACAGCTAACAAATGTCACTTTTGAGTATGGAACAACTCAGTTGAAATAACATGAGCTAAATAACTGATTAGTTATAGCAAGAGAAGAATGAATAAAACGACGGCATCAAGCATTGGTTATTGTGTGTTTTGCTTCAGTGTTCTATTGCTAGAATTAATCTTTCTATTGACGAATGTGCCATATCCCAAAGAAACGTGAGTTTTACCTGAACGAGCGCTCCCGTGGCCTCATTTAGTCTGAGCATGCGCGGGGTTTTTGTACGTTGGTTTTGTGTACTCACCACCAAACATGTACGTTCGGACAGGATTTGAGCGGACGGTTTTAAAACAAGTTTGGAAATAAATGTCTGCTGAAAAACGGCCCGGCGGGCAAATGTACGGTGAAATTCTGTACGCTCGTAACTACACACGACCAAACATGTATGCTGAAACTGGTCCGCGGGCCAGTTTCAGCAAACATGTTTGGTCGTGAGTATGGGGCCTAGGAGTCTGCATTTTTGGCCCGCACAATGGCTTCATGGCACTTTTGCCTATCGGCACTGGGTTCCCCGGTTTGAATCCCAGTCAGGACACTACCTGCATGGAGTGTGCATGTTTTCCTTGTACTTGCATGGGCTTCCTCCAGGTAGTCCGATTTTCCACTCACACACCAAAGACATGCTGGTACTTTAATAGACTTCTGCCTAAGTGCCCTAGTATGTGTATGTGAGATAGCATAGGGGGTTTTATACTATAAGCTCCTTGAGGGCAGGTACTGGTGTAAATGTACAGTATGTAAAGCACTGTGTAAATGGTGCCAAATGCCTTGTAATAAATAAATAGGGCCCATTCCTAGATGCAGGCCACGGGGTAGAGCTTGTGGTGTCCAGGAAGTTCCTACAAATGAATTGACCAGATTCACATCTGTCTCTACCCTTAAAGTGGTTTAAGGGCTCAAGGTTTTTCACCCTAATGCATGAGTGTTCAACCTGTGGACCTCCAGCTGTTGCAAAGCTACAAGTCCCATGAGACATTGCAAGCATTACTCCCAAAGGCAGAGGCATGACGGGACTTGTAGTTCTGCAACAGCTGGAGGGCCATAGGTTGAGCACACATGCCTTAATGCATTCTATGCATTAAAGTGAAAAACCTGTGCTGCAGCATCCCCCCCCCCCTGTTTACCTGAACTTGATCCAATCCATCCAGTGATGTGCATGAGTGCAGCGGCTCCAGCCGCTGTCTCTCTCTCATTGGACATGATAGCAGCAGGAGCCATGGGCT
Organism: Rana temporaria; assembly: GCF_905171775.1. Classification (NCBI taxonomy): domain Eukaryota; kingdom Metazoa; phylum Chordata; class Amphibia; order Anura; family Ranidae; genus Rana; species Rana temporaria. Next base: position 611,932,865 of record NC_053489.1, read on the forward strand.
CCCGCTGCTGTCAATCAGATCCAGTGAAGCGGGGGGCGTCAGTAATCCAGTGACGCGTATGTGTCAATGGACGCAGCAGTGCGTCTCGGGACCGCGCCTGCACAGGTGCCCTCAGGGAAAGCAGCTTCCTGTGGGGTACCCAAGGAAGAGGAGGGGCCTTGAGTGCCGGCGTGGGCTCCTGCTGCTGTCAATCAAATCCAGTGACGCGGGGGGCAGGGCCGTGTCACACCGTTTGTGACAATAGATGCAGCAGCGCAACTCGGGAGCATGCCCGCGCGGGTGCCCCCCAGGGAAAGCGGCTCTCTGTGGGGGTACACAATATAGAGGGGGGGCCTTGAGCACAGACGGGGCACCCCAGATTAGGAGGATCGGGATTGCACAAAGCAGGTAAGTAAAACATGTTTGTTTTATTTACATGCAAAGTGGATGGAGAAATCCTCCCTGCTTTTTATTCTGACAATGGGACACACACATACACACACTCACACACTAGTTGGCAGACAATTTTAAAGCATGCTATCCCACGTTTGTCTGAGGAAAATCTAACAATTGTCCGATGGAGCATACAAACAGTTGGATTCTCTGATAAAAGCCTGTCATCACACAATTCCCCTCGGATAATCCGATCGTGTGTACGAGGCTTAATTGAAGGGGCGTGTTAGATGTACTAGCGATCATAGATACACTAGAAAATTGAAGCTAAACTGCAGTTACAGCAACATTTTATTTTCCTTGTGGGATAAAGGTTTTACATGAAGAGTAAATAAAAAAATGATCACTGTAAGCACCCATCAGTGGCAATTTTGTCTCATGCCTTGAACTGCTACATCTGCCAGAGGGCTTTTTCTTTTGAAGAACAACAGATATATTGGCTGGACGACCATTTAAAAATAAAGGGGGGAAAAAAGCCTATAAATGAAAACTAATGCAGCCATCACATCTAATGCCTTGTACACACGATCAGAATTTCAGATGAAAAAAGTCAGACGAAATTTTTTCATCGGATATTCCGACCGTGTGTGCGCCCCATCAGACTTTTTTCCGTCGGAGTTTAGAAATAGAACATGTTTCCGATCATCTGTGTGGAAAAAAAAACATGCATGCATTGAAGTTCATTTTTCTCGGCTCGTCGTAGTGTTTTACGTCACCGTGTTTTGGACGGTCGGATTTTATCCCATCGGAAATTCCGATCGTGTGTACAAGGCATAAGAATTGGTAAGCTGCAATATACAGGGGTTGGACAAAACTATGGAAACAAGTATGGTAAAAAAATAAAATAAAAAATCGTTGCCTAATATGGTGTTGGACCATGTTTGGCATTCCCACCTGTTAGGTGTCTGATCACACAGCGAATTTCAGATTTTTTAACGCGAAACATGTTCTCACTTATGTTAATAGATTTGTTTTTCACGTATTAAAGTAGAGGTCACCTGCTCAATTCACTGTTGTCTTTTAGGCTGCATTCACACCTGAACGCGGTGTATTTTACCTCGATTTTCCGCGTCAAATTGCGGCGTTTTGTCCCGCGATTTGCCGCGACAAAACGTTGCGTTTTTTAAGCCTAACATATGCCGGAGGGGTGATCAACATTGTCGGCTATGCTGAACGCCGAAAGCCGCCTGAATAAAAGGTCCGGGACTTGTTTTGAGCTTCAGGCATTCGGCGTGGAGATGTGAACCATCTCCATAGCCGACAATGTTAAATCACCCCTCCAGCGTATTGCAGGCTGCAATAGCGTCGCGCTACAGGCGACAAAACGCCTAGGTGTGAATGGAGCCTAAGGGGCATGAGGTGATAACCAAAGACATTCTATAAGTGTACGGATACTGAAGAGAAGTCTCAACCATGCAATTAGGCCAGTGGATGTAAACCATTCCTCGTCTATAACCCTTAGAGCCGGTTCACACTGGGGCGACTTGCGATCCGACTTCATGTCGCCTCAAGTCGTCCCAAGTCGTGCTGTAGAGAAAAACAATGGAAGTGAATGGGAGCGGTGTTAATACACACGACTCGAGTCGCTCCGACTTCAGAAAAGGTTCCTGTACTACTTCAATCCGACTTGTAGGCGATTTGTACCCATTGATTTCAATGGAAGTCGCCTCAGAAGTCGGATCACTGTCTTATCTGAAGCTACTTTCTAGGAAGATAACATACATTTCTCAGGCAAACACCTCCCTCCTCCTCCCTCTCCCAGAGCTGATTGTTGTTTTATTGGCCACTGGAATGTCTCCTGTCCTGGAGACGACTTCAAGTCGTGTTGTAAATCTCCCCAGATCGCCCTGTGGTTCACATTCAAGTCGTGTTGGAATCGCCTCTGGAAGTCGCGCTGGAAGTCGGATCGCCCCAGTGTGAACCGGCTCTGCGGAGACATACTACAGGGTCTTGAGGTATATTTAGTAAATATCAATGACATAGTATTAATAACATAGATCGTCAATGAGAGCTAATGTCAGAAGGGTTGAGGTAGTGTCTCAGTCCCAAATTCGTATGTACAACACAGAATATAATTTTTTTTGCCCATGGATCTTTTAACCACTTACCCCCCGGACCATATTGCTGCCCAAAGACCAGAGTACTTTTTGCGATTCGGGACTGCGTCGCTTTAACAGACAATTGCGCAGTCGAGCGTCGTGGCTCCCAAACAAAATTGGCGTCCTTTTTTTCCCACAAATAGAGCTTTCTTTTGGTGGTATTTGATCACCTCTGCGGTTTTTAGTTTTTGCGCTATAAACAAAAATAGAGCGACAATTTTGAAAAAAATTAATATTTTTTACATTTTGCTATAATAAATATCCCCCAAAAATATATAAAAAAAACATTTTTTTTTTCCTCAGTTTAGGCCGATGCGATTTTTAATATGTAGAAGAAAACGTAATAAGCGTTTATTGATTGGTTTGCGCAAAAGTTATAGCGTTTACAAAATAGGGGGTATTTTTATGTCATTTTTATTATATTTTTTTTACTAGTAATGGCGGCGATCAGCGATTTTTTTTTTTTTCGGTACTGCGACATTATGGCGGACACTTCGGACACTTTTGACACATTTTTGGGACCATTGGCATTTTTATAGCGATCAGTGCTATAAAAATGCATTGGATTACTATAAAAATGCCACTGGCAGTGAAGGGGTTAACACTAGGGGGCGGGGAAGGGGTTAAGTATGCCTGGGTGTGTTCTCACTGTGGGGGGGTGGCCTCACTAGGGGAAACACTGATCCTCGGTTCATACATTGTATGAACCGAAGATCAGCATTTCCCCCCCTGACAGGACCGGGAGCTGTGTGTTTACACACACAGCTCCCGGTCCCCGCTCTGTACCGAGCGTTCGCGTGTGCCCGGCGGCGATCGCGCCCGCCAGGCACACGCACGGGAGTCGGGGGCGAGCGGGGGGCCCCTAGTGGCGGCTGGGAGAGAGGACGTCATATTACGTGCTCTCGCCCAACCGAGCCAACTTGTCGACGTATAACGGCGGTGGCCGGTCGGCAAGTGGTTAAAGAGTCTCACCTCAGCCAGTAAATGTAAAAATATGAAAAATTGTATTATCATACATTTAAAAACATATGTACCACAATAATAAAAGGTTAAATTCCCTGGTTGCATCCAGGATGCAGTCTATATATCCCCTAGGTTCAGGCTTTATGCCAGTTTATACCTCTAGGGGGAGTGCTGGGAGTCCTGCTGGGAGGACTTGATGAGCCCAGCTGAATTAGGTGGGCTCATTAGGTCCTCTACAAAAACTCCCAGCATGCAGAGAGATAGGCTCTGACCTGGAACCAGATCTGTGTGAATAGTCTGGGGTGTGTGATGTCTGTGCAGTGAGACCAAGCCTGTGTGGCTATTGCTAAGAGATTTAAACAGCAGGGAGTCAGGGACTGGGGCAGCACAAGGCTGTACCCAGTTGTTGGGGACACCAACGTTTATAGCGAGCAGGTCAAGTTGATCAGGATTTTTTTTTGTATTTTTTTTTTCTGTCATATTTTTATTTGTATATAGTTCAAATAAAACCACACCTTTTTGTTTTCCTCCTACCACTGTCTGCTGTGCCTAATGTTTTTTGTGTGCTGAACCCTTCCAGGGGGGTCACACACACCCGCTGCCGGGCTAACCCCTCACATAAAGAAGACATAAATGATGAACATGAATGGTGCTGCATAGAGTTCATATGAAAAAAATAAATATACAGGACCTGAAAGCACCATGCAGATACCCCAATCGATCTAGAGCTGCTGCACGAATGATCTTGTTTCGAGAGGTAATTCTCGCTTCCTCAGGAGAGGCGCAGGTAGGTATCTGGAGATAAAAATGAATAAATAAATTATGATAAAAAAAAAAGGAAGGAAGGGGTAGTAGGGTGAAGGGGAAAGGGCAGGAGGAGAACCATGTATGTATGGGTATAGCTCAATATCTGTAACTTGCAGGTAGTGCCAAATGCTGGTCAACTCTTGCCGGAAAGGTAATCCAGTTGGATAAAGAAGGAACGCTTATGTGTAGTGTGAGGGGTTAGCTCGGTAGCGGGGTGTGTGACCTAGGGTTGCCACCTCATCCCTTTAAAAAGGAACACATCTGAATTACACAGGTTCTGTGGCTGATTAAGGTGGTAATTAAACTCACTTGGTGCCTTATCTGCATTAAATTAGCCTCAGAATCTGTGTAATTCAGATGTGTTCCTTTTTAAAGGGATGAGGTGGCAACCCTAGTGTGACCCCTTGGTTGGTTTCACCACACACTGAATTTATACAGACTGGCAGTCGAAGACGGTTGAAAATAAAGTTTCTGGTTTATTTTTCCATCTTGCTGGAAAACAATTGCAAGCATCCAAACAGCATAAACAAAATCAAACATAAAATAAATCCTAGCCACTCTGGGCATCTACCTTCCACACAGGAACCTATCTATGAAGTCTAACACAGCCTACTGCTGGGTAGACAGTGCTGGTCATACAGCACAAACAATAGTCTTTTGATTTTTATCACACAGAAAAATCAATCCTCACCTCCACCGAAGACCTTCTGACGCTGCTCTCCTACTCGCACAGCCTTAGGAGTGATGCAGCCAATTAGTGGTAATCTTCTGGGCTACTTTATAGAGGCCTTAATTGCCTCACTCTGAACAGCTGGAGTCTTCCAAAGCCCTTAGACCTTGTCTGGCTCTTCTCGCAGCCGACGCCTAATAATGATTAGTGTATTGTCTAAGCAAGGCAGAAATGTATGTCCCGTTTGTGACAACACCCACAGATTTCCTGTCACAGTAGCAATATTTATATTGTTCCCAAGGGAGCTGTGAAGGGGCGGGGAGATGGTAACAACGTGGTGTGTTCACAGATCTGACATCCTGTGGTCGATGTAAATGCAACCAAGGGAAAGAAAAAATGCCACACACCTGGAAACATAATGGTGTTTAATATATGGGTAAAAAATGCGCTAATAACAAGGAGGAAAAATAAGTGAAGTGATAGTGTATGTGTGTCACTAATAAAGGTAGAAAAATCCCAATCTGTGACAAAATAAACACAACAATGATGGGGATACCTTAATAGTAAGGAGGTAACCAATAAGGCGTGTATAGGATAGTAGTAAAAGGGCATGTTGCGTGTAGCAAACACTAATACCTATTAAACACAAACCCTGTCCACAGTTGCTGAAAGATGTACATACTGTATTTATATATGTGGTAGTAGTATTCCATGAATCTAACATACAAGTTAATTTGTAAAAGTGCAAAGTGTGGTCAAATATATATGTGCCAGTGATAGGGTGTGGCTAAAATTAGCCCTCAATATATAAAATGAATTGGCATAAAATGCTATCTAGACTTTAGTCAGGTAAATTAATGAGTGAAGGTGCAAAAATAGTGATGGTGTGACCCCAGTGTATAAAGAAGGCTTCAAGTGGAAAGGGGATTCCATCTGAACAAACAAAACACCAAAACTGCACCTCTCCTGAGGAAGCGAGAATTGCCTGGTGAAACGCATTGAGGTAATTCGCGTTGCAGCTCTAGATCGATTGGGGTGTCTGCATGGTGCCTTCAGGTCCTGCATATTTAATTTTTTCATATAAACTCTATACAGCACCATTCATGTTCATCATTTGTCGTCTTTATTATTGTGGTGAATATGTTTATAAATGTATGAGAATACTTTTTTTTTTCATATTTTTACATTTACTGGCTAAGGTGTGACTCTTCAAAAGTCCAGTGGGCACAAAAAAATTCTGTGTTGTACATAGTATTAGCATCTTTCCAGTATCTGGTTAACTGGATGCCTCCAGAGCAATTGTAATAAATCCCCCTTCATGGAACACGGGAGAATTCCTTTTACCCCATCTAAACAATTGAACTGAGGTTCTATACGGTTGATAATATAAATAATTGTGATAGCTTTTGAGAAGAGGACAAAGCCACCTCCCATCTTTCTCCATCCACCTCGCCAACATCAATCTTTTATTTCCCTCTACAGGATAAATTGGCAGCATCTTGGGTCATTGTCAAAAGATTAGCATAAATATGTGAAATCATGCCTTTTCTACTGGTTTCGGAATATCATGAATCAGACATGGCTCCTCCAAACTGAAGTTGGAGCGAAGAGCTTGGGCTTGAAGCGCATGACGCAACTATAAATACCTATAAAACTGTTGTCTTGGGATATCAAACTGATTGTAAGGCCTGGTTCACACCTATGCATTTGTTTGTGAATTTTCAGTTTTGCAGAAACACACTACAGCCAATTTAACATTTTAAGGAAAGGGCCAGGGACTTGTTTCTGGTTATTTGTTCCATAGACTTCAATGGATCAAAAGTGTGTATTAAAACATGCAAAATGCACCTGTAATATGTACACGGCAACCTGCAAAGGTGCGAATCAGGCCTTAAGTGGTGAAGAACTTCAACACATTCATGGAATATGAACAATGAACTGAGTATCAAGTGCCTGCCAAGAATGGAAGCCTTGCAGCTAATTCCACATAATTATGATTGTGCCATAATTGCTTTTAAAGAAACCATTAACCCGTAAACCTGTTATTAAATATTTCCAAGGTATTTTCAATAGGAACACCATGGGGCAATGTAGCAGGACATTTGGAAGACCCCTTTTAAAGGTGTAACATTGCGGTTGATTCTGTGTCAGGGAAAAGTAACCCTCTATGGGGTCTATTCTGTCCTCCCAAGTCCCACCCTGTAAAACAGTGGTCTCCAAACTGTGGCCCAGGGACAAAAATCGAAGGATGAGGTAAGTGAAGGAGGACTGCGCTTAAGGTAAAGGAAGCTATTTAGGAAACAAAATGTTTTTCCTTTAAACCCCTTTAAGGGATAAAATAACAAAGAACACAAAGCTAAAAAAAAAAAAAAAAAATATCTATGTGAAAATCTGTTAAATCCTCAAAATAAAAGCATAAAATGAACCACAAATAAACATTAAAGTGGTTGTTAAGCCACTCTAACCTGTATACATCATCAGCACTGCCTCCTCTTGCAGTGTCCCCCTCTGTGTGTGATTTATAAAAATAAATGCTGCAAATACCTTATTTCACTGCCGAGATAGCAATCACATGACCAGCCAGCTTTCTCCTTTTCTCCTGTGAGAGATGCAGCAGGTGGGGCTGAGATTCCTCTGCTGATGTCAGTCTGGAGGGGAGGAGGAGAGAGCTGGCCTGGTCATGTGATCGCAATCCCGGCTCTTAAATTAGGTATTTAAAGCGGAGTTCCGGACACAATTTCACTTTTTATATATAAATACCCCTGTAATACACAAGCTTGATGTATTCTAGTAAAGTTAGTCTGTAAACTAAGGTCCGTTTTGTTAGGTTGTTACAGCATTTAGACACTTTATAAAATAGAAATTGACTGGGGCCATCTTAAGTGTGGGCATCATGAAGCCAGACTGTATGACTTCCTGGATTTCAGCCTTGCATATCTCGCACATGCTCAGTGCTGCACAGCAGTGTATTAGGTTTCAGATCAGGTTTCAGCACCTGTACTGTCCAAGTCACATGATTCTTTGAGACTGGGGAGTGCACAGACTCCTGGAAAGTTACACCCACTACATTCCCAGGAGTCTGTGCGGTGTAGGTTAGGAAGCTTAAGCACCTAGGTGCAGGAAGAGGGAAGATTAACTATTCTGCCTAGCAACAACACTTTGAAGGCATCTAAAAAAAAAAAAAAAAAATTCTTAAAGGACTAATGAAATTTTTTTTAAACTACTGATGTAATGTTATATTTATGGGTGGAACTCCACTTTAAGCATTTATATTTATAAATCATTCACAGAGGGACACTGCAATAGGAGGCAGTGTTGATGGTGTATACAGGTATGTGTTATGAGAGCAGCCGGAGGGGATGGGGCAGCTCACTCACAGACAGAGGGGAGGGGGAGGAGGACACAGGAGCAGAGAGGAGAGCAGATAGCGGGCTGCTGATGACAGAGGCAGGTAAACTGACCACAGTGTCTGGTCTCAGGAGCCATGATACACCGGGGTCAGTTTACAGAGGGGTGGGAAGAAACTGGCAGGATCAGTCAGGTTTTTTAGGTGTTACAGGGGGCCAAATGACACAGGACAAGCACTATATAACATGCTTTAAAGAAGCAGGATCCATTTATTTACATTTTTTGGGTAATACAAAATGCACTTAAAATAGTGACCAGTCCACCAATTTCCACCGTCCGATGTGAACCACACAAAATACCACAAATACAGTGCAAACTGTGTGATAAATGAGTATAAAAATGTATAAATTATGTAAATAAATTAGTAAATGCAAAGGTTCATCTGTAAAAAAAAATAAAGTCCAGTCCTATGTGATCCATCCAGTGCTGTTCTTGAAGGGGTTGTAAAGCTTCGTGTTTTTTCACCTTAATGCATCCTATGCATTAAGGTGCAAAAACACCTTGATGTCACTGGCCCCCCGAGCCCCTGTTTAACTTACCTGAGACCCGAATCTCCGTGGGCACGATCTCGCATTGCTTTTCCCCAGCTCTTCATTGGATGATTGATAGCAGCGCAGCCATTGGCTCCCACTGCTGTCAATCAAATCAGTGATGCGGCGTGCCGAGGGGAGGGGCCAAGTGATACAGTCAGCCGCCGACTGTATCACACGGGAGCACGCCCGCAAGGTAACCCCCTTGGGAGAGAGCTTCCCAGTGGGGGTTAGCTCTTTCGGGGAGGAGCCGCGAGAGCCGCCGTGTGACCCCAGAAGAGGACGTTCAGGCCACTCTGCAAAAAAAACTGCACAGTGGAGGTAAGTATGACATGTTTGTTTTTTTAAACACAAAGCTTTAGTGTCCCTTTAAATCAGTCTGTGCAAGGGATGCAATCTACCCAGTGACATACTAATCGGTTCACCGCACCGTAATATCCTCTAGGGATAGAAAAGAGTGGATAACAAGCCTTAATGACTTTTCTATCCCTAGAGGTCATTACATTGAGGTGAACAGATTGCAGCTCTTGCACAGACTTATTTCCCAAGAAGAGCACTCGATAGATCATGTAGGATTGGACTTTTTTCACTGATATAAATTTGTATTTACTAATTGATTTACATAATTTATGAACTTTATATGTATTCACACAGTTTGTACTTTATTTGTGATATTTTATGTGGTTCACATCTGACACTGGAAAGGTCACTATTTTAAGTGTGCTTTGTATTACCCTGATGTTTATTTGTGGTTTACTTTAATGCACTGTTTTGACAATTTAGCAAATTTTTCACATAAAAAAAAAAAAAATATATATATATATATATATATATATATATAAAAAATATATAATATTTTATTTTTAGTGCCACACTGTCCTGGTTATTTTAGTATTATAGCCATGGCCCCGACCTAATGGTGACCTCAAGAGTCAGGGAGAGCTGACATCCATCTTCACATTGTGGGTTACTAGGATTAGTGGGTGTGGTGTATATAGAGTAAGTTGGGCGCCAGACACTTTGAGAATGCAAAAAGAGATTTATTGTCTCAACAGAACTGGGGAGAGAGGGTTAGGGCCTGAACACCCTTAGACAGATGCAAAATGCTTGGCATACTTCGAAATAGAAGAATCATTATACAGTTTAAGGGCTTTTAAAGGGGTTGTAAAGGTTTGTTTTTCTAAATAGGTTCCTTTAAGCTAGTGTATTGTTGGTTCACTTACCTTTTCCTCCGATTTCCCTTCTAAATGTTTTTTTCTTTGTCTGAATCTCTCACTTCCTGTTCCTCCTCAGTAAGCTGTTTTGGCTGACTAACCCCCATGGATGATGGGGGCAAGCTTACTGAGGAATAACAGGAAGTGAGAAATTCAGACAAAGAAAAATCTTTAGAAGGTAAATCGAAGGAAAAGGTAAGTGAACCAACAATTCACTAGCTTAAAGGAACGTATTTATAAAAAACAAAAACAAAACCTTTACAACCCCTTTAAGCTGAATTGCAGCAGACTGTATCTGTAGATACAGTGGGTGTAACAACATACCTCCCAACATTTGAACTTCAGAATGAGGGACACTTGAGGGAGGAAGCGACTGACATCATAACAGCAAAAGTGGGTGTGGTCAAACTCTTAACAGTGGGAGGGGCTTAACAGACATGGTTAAACACAAGATTAATGCAAAAGTTGACCTGGTGCGGGGAGCACCCCTTAATCCAACCTTCCACCACATGCCAAGATACTCCAAGTGGCTAAAGAGTAATTTCAGATCTTTATTTACATACTGAGAGGTTTATTCAAAAGAATTTGTAGGAACAGTATGTCAAAATGTGGACAGTTTCTCCAAAATCTTTTGAATACTCTGGAGCAGGGGTAGACAACAACTCTATCTGAACAAAATGAAAAATATTACCGGGGGTTGGCGCCCTTTTTTATTTATTTTTAGAAATTACCCAGCAAGGTTTAACCTAATAAGTAAGGAAAAAATATTTTAAAACAAAATGTTACCATTAAAATATAAACTTAGCCTACCATAAGAGTGGACAGTGTCAGCAGAGCAGTGGACGGTGTCAGCAAGGCAGTGGACGGTGTCAGTAGGGCAGTGGATGGTGTGTGGACAGGGCGAGTATTTTTTGTACATCTGGGGCCCCTGGGCTGTGTTCAGGTGTGCCCGTTAGATAAGACGGCCCTGGCCCTTACCTGACGCTTGTACCTTACCAGAAAAGTACTGTTTTTTCCCACACTCTCGCACTTGCTGTAAATGGGTTGAACAAGTGACTTCCATTCTTATCCGTGAGAAAAATACCTATTAACATAGGAAATGTATGAAAATATGATATCACTGTGTGAGGTGGGGGCTGTTAGTAATTCCCTGGTGGGGGGATTCTGAGGGACCCAGTGTCTCCTGATTTGAGAAGTGCTACCTGGTCTGGCCAGGGGCTGGGAAGACCCAGTGTTAAGCTCTTTGAATATTACTATGGGAGTGGGACCCAACTGTGACGAAGGGCACTTGGCCACAACAACACAGCTTTTTTCTGCACAACACCTTATTGGCTAGGCCTTTTGGCTAAAACTGGGGTAATTTTTTGCATGTCAAGTTTTTATTCGGGATTAAAGGGTGTGGGTATTCAGGCCTACCCTGAAGTCTATGGGGAGGATGTGTGGCCATTATGTTCATTCCATCCCTGCCTTAGAGGGGATTTGTCTTCGGGAATGCCCCCAAACCCAACACTCGGTCGACTTTGGCTGACCTTGAGGTGCCAGGGGCATTTTGACTATGTGTACCTTAGTGTTTCTTACACCTGTGGGAATTTAGGGATGGGTTCTTCCTCTTTCAGGAGAGGACTATTTGTCACCTTCAAGTGCACTTCTTTGTGTGTGTGTTCACGTGAATTTTTTTTGGTTCACTTAGGTGTTTTGTTTTTGCACACCGCAGGCCCCGAAAAAATAAATTGTACGAACATTTTTCATCAGAACAATCATTCTTTCCAACTTTGAGTCAACTATTTTGTTTGAAAGCCCTTATAATTTCATCCAAATCTGCTATTAGAATGGAATCCCAAACGTATCAAACAGATTTCACTACAAAATATGTATGATTTTCCCCAAACAAATACTACATCCACAAATCTATTTACCCACAAGATCAATGGTGGCCTCTCAGTCTTCAATCTTCAGGCATATTATTTGGCAGGCAGCATTGCCCCTCTGTCTCACCTCCACGAGTCGCATCATCTGCCGCTTTAGGCTATTATCGATTTAGTTGTCTCATATCCTACACCCATATCTTCTCTGCCATGGCTCCCCATGCATCCCGCCCATTGACCCTGGGCCCAATCCACCATGATTAAGGCCTGATGGTCGAACACTACCATTGTATGCAAATTAATATATATGCAAATTCATAATTTTGTCTCAACTCCTTAAATCCCCCTTACGCACTTATACTGTTTGAGAGTATGTGTAGAGCCCGCCCACATTCCATGGGCCTTATCTCCCTGAAGTACTCCTCTATTGTATCTTTTAGAAAACCTCCAGTGCGGTCCTTCCAACATCAATGGAAAATTGAATTGTGGATGGAGTTGGATTCAGCAGATTATGACCTTGGCGATATTCAAATGTTCCAAGAATGTACTCCATTCAAGAAAAAGCATATACAATTCTGTACAGATGGTATTATATGCCAGTTCATCTGGCTAGTTTTATCCCATCTTACCCATTGACCTGCTTCTGCGGTTGTTCCCAACCGGAGACAATGGCACCCATACGGTAGTCATGTCCAAGGGTGTGCAGACTATGGGTTTGGGTTTATGCGCTCCTGCGTACACTCTTCCAATCAAACTTTAGCTCTTTGTGCACCCACAAACTCACCATAGCAAGAGCCTGGAAAACCCCAATTTTCAGTTTCAAAGCAGTCAAGCGTCATATGACCAACATTATGGTCAACAAAAAATTGGTGGCCATTTTACTTGATACCCATAAAAAAAATCCTCTGAGTTTGGCAGCCCTGGATATCCCATGTTTAGTCACCACGCTTTAATAACCTTCTTATGTCAATCTGAGGACTTTAATCCACAGTTCCCTGAGTCCTCTTTATCTCTGTCTTTTTTTTCGCTACTAGCTTTTCTCTATCTTTAACTTTGTATTTCTTTATTTTTGTGTAGACCTATTAGGCCTCTAAAATGTGGCCCGGTTATGACATAATTGAGCTTACAGCCCTTCTTTTTTTTTTCATGTTCTCATTCTGGATTAACAATTCCTCCTGGCTTGATAGCTCAACTAACCTTAAAAAGGTCACTCCAGATAAAATGTAGTTTTGCTCATTATGACGTTGTGCAGTTCTGATTTACTTACTTTTATTTAGTTGTATGGATCTACGTCAATGTTAGGTTCACAATCTCTATACTTGTAGACATTCTGTATGTTATGCAATTGTCAGCCCATCGGCTCTGTTGTGTATGTTTTAAAGACAATAACGTTTTTTGTAAAAGAGAAAAATAAATGAACATTCTGAAGTTGCTAGTTTTAATGAAATTCTACATGTGTGTACCCACCATAACCTTCTGCCTATATCTTGACATCAAAACCGGCTAATCTAGCTATATCTGAATACTGGGGCCATGCTGACTCCATCAATTACTAGTTGGCCAGATATCAACTTGGCAAACATTTCTCAAAAACAATTTATTGGCTATCTCATCTAAAGTCCCAAAACCCCCCCCCCCCCTTCTATCGAGTTCATGGAGGACTGTCCATGCTGTTGGAGTATCCTAATGTCCTTGCCATGTTCATAGAATCAGCTTGAGATCATGTGTGCTTTGTGACATGGCCCATTATCCTGCTAAGCACAGGGGGAAAAAAACCCAGATTTTCTTTGTCTGGTAAAAGGGAAGAGTTGATCTGTTTTGACCGCCTAGGCATAGGTGTGCACAGCCTATTGCATTAGGGCAGGGGTCCTCAAACTATGGCCCTCCAGTTGTTCAGGAACTACAATTCCCATCATGCCTAGTCATGTCAGTGAATGTCAGAGTCTTGCAATGCCTCATGGGATGTGTATTTCCGCAACAGCTGGAGGACCGTATTTTAAAGATCCCTGCATTAGGGTGTGCACCCTAAAGTTCATTCACACATGCCTTTCTCTGCAGCCTCAGCTGCACTGGACAGTAAATGAATGGGAAGTGCTCTGTGCTGAGCGGCTTCCTGTTCATTCACAAACTGAAGCATAGTAAACATAGTTTACTATGCTTCAGTTATGAATGAACAAAGTGAGTGTCTTCACTGTGTTCATTTGGAAAAGGAAGGCGCTGGTAAACTACATATTTGCTAGCCCCTTCCTCCGCTCTCTATCCTGAAACATCCCCTCCAGCAGGTGGGAGGAGAGGACAGGAAGAAAGCCTGCAGGGCGCCAACACGGGGGAAGTCTGGGCAGATAAACATGTAACAAGGGCGCTCCGAATGTCAGGACCTAGCAAATAATGGGCCAGATTCACAAAAGGGATACGCCGTCGTATCCCTGTTTCTATCTATGCGACTGATTCATAGAATCAGACAGGTGTAATTGTTTTACACTGTCGGATCTTAGGATGCAGTACCGCGGCCGCCGCTGGGGGGAGTTTGCGTCGTAAACCAGCGTCGGGTATGCAAATTAGGAGTTACGGCGATCCACAACAGATTTTCGCGTTCGCTACGTCGCCGCTAGTCTAGTTTCCCGTCGCAAAGTTAGTCGTCGTTTTGGGTGCCCTAACTTTAGTCAGCAATCGTATTGCTGTCTAAAGTATGGCCATCGTTCCCGCGTCGAAATTTAAAATTTAACGTCGTTTGCGTAACACGTCCGGGAATTCGGAAGTACGATACGCGCGTCGCCGTTCGAAAAAGCACGATGGGAATTGCGAAACTGAGCATGCGCATTAGGTCCGGCGCGGGAGCGCGCCTAATTTAAATGGCACACGCCCATTTGAATTGGCCCGCCTTGCGCCGGAAAGCCGCCGGCATAGTTTTCATCGCAAGTGCTTTGTGAATCGGGCACTTGCGATGAAAACTTGCGGCGGTGTAACGTATCTACGATACGCTACGCCGCCGCACTTCTACCTGAATCTGGCCCTATGTCTGCATTGGATAAGGGTATTCAGAGGATGTGATTTTCAAACACTTTAGGCCGCACTCAAAGAGGAAAGCAATCTCTAATAGAAAACAGATAAAAGAAAAAGGCACCTCTAAGTGCAGAATTAAAACTTTTAATATCCCCAAAAAGGATTAAAAACACTTACAGGATCGGAGGCAAGACAGGGCATGTCATGAGTATGTACAATGGGTGATCTAGCAGTAGGACCTCCTGCTGACGTCATTTCCGGGATCCTAGTTCCATGCTGACCTAGATGGTGTGGCTGCTTCACCAGTGTTTTTAGAGCCTGGAGCGTACATCTGCCGGTCTCCCGGGATTTTACGATCCTGTAAGTGTTTTTAATCCTTTTTGGGGATATTAAAAGTTTTAATTCTGCACTTAGAGGTGCCTTTTTCTTTTATCTGGGTAATAAGGGGAGTCTGCACTGCACCTAGTGATTTGGGTGTGCCCAGGCACACCTGGCACACCTCTTGTGTACGCCTATGAACCCAGGAACTTTTTTCACCATCCGCACCTCATGTAATTACACCCTAAGCCAGTGGTCTCAAAGTACCGGCCCGCGGGCCATTTGCGGCCCGCGGACCAGTTATAAATGGCCCGCAGGCAGGGTGAAAGTGGGGGGAGCAAAGAGTAAAAAAAAAAAAAAAAATTTTTTTTTTGTGAGCTGGTGCTATCTGGTGGTGAGCCGTTGGTATTACAAGTTATTACCACCAGTTGTGAGCTGGCGCCATCTGGTGGTGGCCGTTGGTATTACAAGTTAAGCATTACAAGTTAAACAGCAATTCTAATGTCATTTTACACTATTTTCACTGCCATCTTCTTCCCTCTAATTAGAACCCCAAACATTATATATATTTTTTATCCTAACACCCTAGAGAATAAAATGGCGATTGTTGCAATACTTTCTGTTACGCCGTATTTGCGCAGCGGTCTTACAAGCGCACTTTTTTGGGAAAAAATTACACTTTTTTAAATTAAAAAATAAGACAACAGTAAAGTTATCCCCATTTTTTTTTAATATTATGAAAGATAATGTTACGCCGAGTAAATTCATACCCAACATGTCACGCTTCAAAATTGCGTCCGCTTGTGGAATGCCGACAAACTTTTTTACCCTTTAAAATCTTCATAGGCGACGTTTAAATAAATCTACAGGTTGCATGTTTTAAGTTACAGAGGAGGTCTAGTGCTAGAATTATTGCTCTCGCTCTACCAATCGCAGCGATACCTCACATGTGTGGTTTGAACACTGTTTACATATGCGGGCGCTGCTCGCGTATGTGTTCACTTCTGCGCGCAAGCCCGTCGGGACGGGGTGCGTTTTCTGGCTCCTAACTTTTTTAGCTGGCTCCTAGATTCCAAGCAAATTTGTCAAACCCTGACTTACACCAGTGCTGGTGGTAATAATGCGCTCGCTGACACCAGTGCTGGGGGTTAATAATGTGTTCGCTGACACCAGTGCTGGGGGTTAATAATGTGTTCGCTGACACCAGTACTGTTGTTTTTGAAGTTTGAAAGTTTGCATGCGGCCCCCCATGGCATATGAAAACTTGTCTTGTGGCCCTCAGGTAATTTGAGTTTGAGACCCCTGCCCTAAGCTGTATATATGGAGTGATCACTATAAACTGCAGGAATTTTTTCTCTAAATAAGCCTTGTTGCTGTTTGAATCAACCACATAAATAAAACAAATACAGGCATACCCCACTTTTAAGTACACAATGGGACCAGAGCATGTATGTAAAACGAAAATGTACTTAAAGTGAAACAATACCTTTTTTCACTTCTAGGGTGTAGCAGGGGGTCAGGGGCTGTAGTGGGGTTGTCAAGAGCTGTAGTTGAGGTCTCGGCGGCTTTAGTGGGGGTGTCAGGGGCACACTGGAACAGAGTGGGCTATGCTCTCTGAGCTTCAGCTCTTTCTACTGCGATTGTAAAATGTCTGTAGAGTACTTGTAAGGCACTTTACATACACTCGCGGGTATGTCCTTACTCGCGAGTGTATGTAAAGTGAGTGTACTTAAAGCGGGGTATGCCTGTACTACAGTTTCTGGCTCCCAACCAGCAAAGTGATTATTTGCAACCACTAATAGTCTACAGCAGATCACTATCATGTTGGTGGTTTGCTAGTAAAAGTGATTTTAATAACTACTCAGTTAGTTTCATGTGTAGCGGTATTCATGCAAGCTGTTTATATGGAAGATGATGCCTGTGATATATAAACCGGTTTATTGCAATACTTGAGCATACTCCATTACTGAGACAGATTTATGAGATGGTATGACAATAAAAGATAAATATATTTAGTGTCATTTATTAAACCAGTATAAAGAACGGCGACAACAAAATAAAATCATGGGTCGTCTGAGTTTCCTGATCTAGAAGCCTTCAATAGGATTGCTCACATAGTAACTAGATTCGGAATCTTTGCATAAAGTTGTGTAATTCAAATTAAGGCAAATCACAAGGTCAGCTTTAGTCAGCTATAGAACAGCCATGGGTTAGCACAAGCAATAGATCCAAATATAGGCACATGAACTCCTATGTAGATGTTGGCTTTTATATTTGTTTCTGCATCTTTGTTTCGTTTGTTAAATAAATTAGGCGGCACATTTACTGTTCAGTAAAGTTGAAACAAATCGAGATCAAAGGGTACTAAACCCAGGAGCCTGTATTCACTATATCTGGTCTGCTACAGTACATGGAAATTCAATTACTTTAGTAAATATACTGTTAAATACCTTTTCTCATCAGCAAGTTGTAGCAGTCTTGTGACTTCCATCAGTGTTTGGCCGTGCACTGCATGGTTAAAACTTGTAAGAGGAATTTTCATTCTTCCCTGACTGTCCTATGAGGCTGCATGACCCCTGACCCTCTGTCTGGACAGTGCTGATTGGACCTGTGCTGATCACATGCACCCCCCCCCCCAAATAAACAACTCTACTAGCAATAGACACCAAACTAAGCATATGCAGAGTGCTCCCAAGGCTTTGTACTATTAGCAGATTAATTAGAGACAGTAAATAAAGGGGAGGATCAGAGAAGACAAGATCAACAGCCTTTTTACACAATGTGGAGGATTAACCCCTGAGGTTTCACAGTGAGTGTAACCAGCATGTTCTAAGGTACTGCGGAAACTGTTGGCGCTATATAAATCCTATATGATGATAATAATAACACTGCATATACAGACTGATCTTACTGTTGTGGGGTTAGTAACACTTTAAGTATTGCCAACACTATTCTTTTTCATTTTAGATAGAGTTGGGGAAAGGTGATATCGCCAAGGCAAGGGTGACATCATCATCATCATCATCATCCAGTGTAGACATACTGTAGGTGTCCTTCAGCTCAAGAATACTTTTATCGGTATCTGTGACTGAAAATGCTTGAGAAACGCTGGTCTAGTATACTTTTCATTGCAGGTCTGTAGAGACACAAAAAACTATTAGCTGGATTCACGTAGGGTGGCGTATTTTTTAGCCGGCATAGCGTATCGTATTTACGCTACGCCGATGTAAGTCAGAGAGGCAAGTGCTGTATTCACAAAGCACTTGCGTCCTAAGTTACAGCGGCGTAGCGTAAATGGGCCGGCGTAAGCGCGCCTAATTCAAATTGTGAAGAGGTGGGCGTGTTTTATGTAAATAAACCATGACTCCACGTAGATGACGCTTTGAACGAACGGCGCATGCGCCATCCGTGGACGTATCCCAGTGCGCATGCTTCAAACTTACGCAAACGACGTAAAAATTACAAAATTCAACGCGGGACCGACGTCCATACTTAACATTGGCTAGGCCAGCTTTTTGTTCGACTAACTTTACGCCTGAAAATGCCTTACGTAAACGGCATATCTTTACTGCGACTGGCAAGCGTACGTTCATGAATAGGCGTATCTCGCTGATTTACGCATTCTAGGCGTAAATCAGCGTTCACGCTCCTAGCGGCCGGCCTAAATAGAAAGCTAAGATACGACGGGGCAGACCGTCGTATCTTAGCTAGATTTAAGTGTATCTCATTTTGAGAATACACTTAAAGATACGACGGCTTAGATTCAGAGTTACGACGGCATATCTACTGATACGCCGGCTTAACTCTTTCTGAATCTAGCTATATCTCTCTCTGCACTCCTGCACCACCTCTGCATTACCCAGAAGCAGTGTCGGGCGTTACTTATCAGGACATGACTCATGGTACAGAAATAGGCAGAGTGCACAGGAATACTGGTTCTCTGCCTCTCTATAACCATGTGTGGCAGACACATGGGGAGACCTGGAGCTAGTTGGATAGCAGTTGGAAGCAGCAGACCAATGAGCTCATCTCTGTCACACTGTTGCCTTCTCCTATCAGCATGTTCATTGTTAGTAAAAAAAGATTCACAAGTCTCCTAGTCTAACTGCTATGGTACAAGGACTACAAGAGGCTACTACACAGTCTAATTCAGGTACTTGTATTTAAACGATACATTCAATAATCTATTAATTATTATGTTGCACCCTCCTAGGTAGGTGCTATGATTAGGTCAATTCTGTTCTGTATCACTGTAGTTATTGGAGCTATATTTCATTGTTAGGCAAATGTAGTCCTTAACTGCTTACCCCTGGTTATCCTGGAATGTTCTGGAAGATAGTGGGCAGGAAGAGTCTTATTAGCAGAGGGATATTTATTAGCCAATCCCTGGGGAGAGGTGCCCAGATGGCGACTGGGAGTCCATATAAATACTCTTGCGACTGAGATCAGCCTGTTCTCTTTCCCTTGGGAGTAAATCGCAGCCTAAGGGGCTGTTGGCCGCCTGGGCCATTCTGCAGTGTGCCTGTGGGCTATAATAGTATAGTTTGTTGGGGGGCTGTTGTCTGAGGATCTAGTCTGGTTCCCACGTTTTTGGAGGATATTGGAAGGAGGCAACCAATTTTCCAAGGACATTTGTGAGTACAGACTGATGAGAGAGATCCTAGAGACTGTGTGCTGCTGCCATCCTCCTTATGCTAGAGTCAGGGGACATTTTGACCCCATACAAAGGGTGACGCTTCGAGCTCTAGTATATACTTATATACCGGTAACCGCTGGGAGTGCAGGCAGGGGTAGAGCTAAATCTATCCCCTATTTTGTAGACGCATTAACTTTTGCGCAAACCAATCAATAAACGCTTACTGCAATTTTTTTACGAAAAATATGTAAAAGAATACGTATCGGCCTAAACTGAGGAAATTTTTTTTTTATATATATTTTTGGGAGTTATTTATTACAGTAAAAAATATTCATTTTTTTTCAAAATTGTCGCTCTATTTTTGTTTATAATGCAAAAAATAAAAACCGCAGAGGTGATCAAATACCACCAAAAGAAAGCTCTATTTGTGGGGAAAAAAGGACGCCAATTTTGTTCGGGAACCACGTCGCACGACCGCGCAATTGTCAGTTAAAATGACGCAGTGCTGAATCGCAAAAAGTGGCCAGGTCATTGACCAGCAAAATGGTCCCAGGCTGAAGTTGTTAAGATATGACAGTTAAGTAATTCAACTTACCATATCAAAGATGAGTTGAGACCATATCTATTCATAAGTTTTCTTTTCAGACATTTTTATTGAAATTTTACTTTTCTCAATAAAAGTACAATCATGAGTATAGAACATGTCTGAGGCCGCGTACACACCATCGGTCCAAACCGATGAAAATGGACCGAAGTTCAGTTTCATCGGTCCAAACCGTCCGTGTGTACGCCCCATCGGTCTTTTGTCCTTCGGACAAAAATTAGTGAACTTGCTTTAAAATCGAACCGATGGACCGCTGACCGATAGGTCCAAACCAATGGTTAGTACACAAAAGCATTGGTTCAAAACCCGCGCATGCTCAGAATCAAGTCGACGCATGCTTGGAAGCATTGAACTTCGTATTTTTCAGCACGTCGTGTGTTTTACGTCACCGCGTTCTGACCCGATCTGATTTTGAACTGATGGTGTGTACGCACATCAGACTATCAGGCCGCTTCAGCGGTGAACCGATGAAAACGCTCAGTCGGACCATTCTCATCGGATGGACCGTGTGTACGCGGCCTGACACATCGCCCATGAATACATTCCAAGTACAAAATATACAAAGGGGATTACACAAGGGCATAACATAATACATCTTATAACTAAATAACTATAAATAATAAAGGAGTCCCTGAAAGGACCATGCCAAGGGTTCAAGCTGTCAGAAGACTAACGTTTGCACAGAGGCCAAAATATTGTCTTCCAAAATTAGGTAGAGAGTTGCTAGCAGCACTGTTACCATATCAACTATTTATCAAAAATTTGATCTGAAAATGACGGCTCAAGCGGATGTTGTAGAGAATCTTACATATACACAAAGGTAAAGAAGAAACAGAAAGGTAGCAAGAAAGAAAAAGGAATTAAAACAGAAAACCCTGCATGAACTCTGCACCCACCACTCACCAACCAGCGCTTTTTAAAGATGGGGATTGTAGGTAGCGAAACCAAAGATCCCAACTTTCTCAAATTTGGCTTGTTTGTCCTGCAGTATATTGACCAATTTTTAATTTAACATAATTAAAGTGAACTTATGCTTCATAACACATATGTCTACAACTGGGTCTTCTAAAGAGTCAAGATAGATATTTTAGCTAGATATTGTAATGGAACGTCCCACACTCCGCTCAAGTGCTTCCGTCATATACCGCTTCCTCCAGTCTGAATATAGATATTAGATATTATAGCCGCATATTACAACCAAGAACCAGGCAGGACTTGTTTGGCTGCAAAGCTGGAAATGTTTATTTAAACAAGAATACAAGTTTTTATACACTTAAAAAAGAGGTTCCCCCTCCTGATCATATTACCCTAACAATACAATCTGTAACCAAAAACATAAATTAACATGAGCTAATTAACTAGTCATTTAACCAGCCTAGGCGACTCAGAGGTCTGACCTTTTACATTATGGCAGGTGGCCCCAGACAGGTGGCCTGCTGATGAAGTTAACATCTGTTATGAGTCCCGTACTGGCAGAGACCATCATGGCCTTTTTAATAATGTCCTTTTGCATTACATGACAGAACATCTTCCCAAAGGTTTGTTACTCCCTCAAATGCAAGTGCCCATAGTCGGTAGCGAAGAGGCTAGCATTCAGTCCCCTCCAAAAGCCTCTGTCTTGGGTGAGTCTGTCACAGATATGTGCGGTTCGTTTTGTTCCAAATAAATATTCAGACACATTTTTTGTTATTCGGATATATCTGAATACCCTAATTATGATATAAATTAAGTTTACCGAATGCTCTGAATAACAAAACTAAATTTTGTCAGAAATTCTAAGTTAAAATCAAATTTTATATCAAATTCCATTAATATTCAAACTGTAAACATATTTCTGAAATCAAAGAATGTGTGTGTTATTAGAGTACCATTTCGAAATAAAGCTGTTTTAGTTAATCCAAAGATGATTTAAAAAGTCATTGTAATCAAAATTCAGTTTTTTAAATGTAAACATTTTGGCTGCCTCATTCACATAAAAAAATTATATATATATTTTTTTATTCAACGGTCAACCGAATTTAACAAAACAAACTAACTAGATTTATATGTGTGCGCACTGCCACTGCCACCTAATATTCAACAAACATGCAAATGAGGTGAAACAAATGTCAATGTAAAAAAATAGACATTTGGCTTATTTGTTTGGATTTAGATACATTTAAAGTGGAGGTTCACCCTAAAACAATTATCTAACATTACATCCAGCATACTAACGACATGTACAGTATGCAGGTATTTATTTATTTTTTCGCTGTACATACCGTTATATTATTGTTTTTTCCCCCGGCTTCCGGGCTCTGATTCCTGCGGGACTGGGCGTTCCTATCCCTGGGTTAGATGATTGACGTCTGGTGAAAAACTTCCCATGGCGCACAAGGTGCGTCACCAGTTTTCCGTAAATAGCCGACCTGCGAGACGGCTTTATATGGCGCCTGCGCAGTCAAGTCTACATGGCGGGCGCAGACACCGTATAGCCCCGACTCGCAGGTCGGCTATTTACGGAAAACTGGTGACGCGCCTTATGCGCCATGGGAAGATTTTCACCAGATGTCAATCATCTAACCCAGGGTTAGGAACGCCCAGTCCCGCGGGAATCAGAACCCTGAAGCCTGGGGGAAAATAACAATATAACGGTATGTACGGCGGAAAAAAAAAAAATACCTGCATACTGTAGATGTCGTTAGTATGCTGGATGTAATGTTAGATAATTGTTTTAGGGTGAACCTCCACTTTAGGGTGTTTGGATCTAAAGACACTTTGATTTAGGCAGTATATACACTTAAGCTACACAACACGATGGTTACTTGAAAGATACTAATTCATCGGCTTCTTTCTATAGAGAGAGAGGAAATAATAAGTGAACCAGTGATTATATCTACCTGCGGGACTATTCAAAAGATGAGAATCAAGGAACTGTAGATATTTGTTTAGCAAGGCAGCCAGGTGTGTGTGAGATAGATGCCAGCATGGTCATTAGAGACATTCAGCATGTATGTGTCCCCTGAGTTGGCAAGGCAAGACAGCAAATTGCTCCTCTTGGGCTGGAGTGTAATTGTAACATATATATTACAGTATGGGGGTTTTGGCATAAATGGATGTTACATTTAGTTTTCTAGAGCACTGTGTATAAATTACAACTAAAATGTTATAAATTAATACTTTTTCATCCTTTGTTGTATCTCAGCGCCCTTGATCTTCTGCTGGAAGGAGCCATCAGAAGACTGGTACACTGTAGTCATAAAGGGATGGAAATGGCCCGCAACAATAAGGTGGGCCATGACATTTAAACAATGCTTAATTGGTACTAAGGGGTCCAAAGTGTGCCAAGAAAATATCCCCCACACCGTTACACCACCACTACCAGCCTGAACTGTTTATACAAGACAGGATGGATCCATGCTTTCATGTTGTTTATGCCAAAATCTGACCCTACCATCTGAATGTCGCAGCTGAAATCGAAACTCCTCAGACTAGGCAACGTTTTCCCAAAAAGTTATTGTCCAATTTTGGTGAGCCTGTGCGAATTGTAGCCTCAGTTTCCCGTACTTAGCTGACAGAGTGGCACCCCGGTGTGGTCCTATGCTGCTGTAGCCCATCTGCTTCAAGGTTCGATATGTTGTGCATTCAGAGATTGTATTCTGCATACCTTGGTTGTAACGAGTGCTTATTTGAGTTACTGTTGCCTTTCTATCATCTTGAACCAGTCTATGCCTATTCTCCTCTGACATCAACAAGGCATTTTCTTCCACACAACTGCCGCTCACTGGCTATTTTCTCTTTTTTGTACCATTCTCTGTAATCCCTAGAGATGGTTGTGCAGCTGCAAAGCTGGAACTGTTTGTTGGAACAAGAATACAGGCTTTTATACACTTGAGAAGGAGGTTCCCCCTCCTGATCATATTACCCTATAAACAATTCAATTTGAAAATGACAACCCAAAGTAAAAGAATAAACAGAAAGGAAGTAAGAAAGAAAAGGGGATATAAAACACAAAACCCAACCTGAACTTTGCACCCCTCACTCACCAACCAGTGCTTATAATGATGGGGATTGTAAGTAGCAAAACGCTCCGGATTGTCTGCCCTGCAGTATACTGGCCAATTTACCCTTTAACATAATCCAAGTGAACCTATGCTTCATAATTGATATCTCTACCACTGGGGTCTTCCAAACATTCGAGATATAGATTTTAGCCTCCAAGAACATATAAAAAATCAATGTTTGTGTATGTTTGGGAATATGATCAATAGGTTCATTTAAAAGAGCTACTTGTGCTTCTTTAGAAATAAAAATCATAGTTACAGAGAATATTAAGACACGCACCCCCATCCAGAAGTGCCCGACCTTAGGACAGGTCCACCATGTGTGGTACAGTGTGTGGTACAGTGAACCCTCCTGACCACAGCCTCTAAAGCACCTAGATGAGACTTTGGGGTACATTTGAGTCTGGCGAGAACCAGGTACCAACAAGACATGACTTTATAATTAGCCTCTGTTAGCTGAACATTCAAAATGCCTTTATGGATTCCGGAAGTCCAAGCATTCCAGTCCTCCTCTGTGAGCTCTGTCTCCAGGTCTCTTTCCCATGTTGGTGAGTGTATTTTTCATGTGGCTCATCACAAATATTTCTAGTCTCCAATGGGAGAGTGTGTGTCATGGTGACAACCCAGCAGTGGCGTAGCGTGGGTTGTCAGCGCCTGGGGCGAGGCAAGTAATTTGCGCCCCCCTGACCCATGGACTTACCTATTTTCAGCTATATCTAGTCTGGTCACATGATCCACTATGTGAGAGAACGGTGGCTGTAGGGAAGAGGAGAGCGTGCTTGGAGTGGTAACATCATGCATATGTTCCTATGTCCCATCTGCTGTTGGCGCTCCCTCCTCTTCACACTTGTGACAGCGCCCCTCTAAATTTTGCGCCCGGGGGGGTTGTTCCCCCTTCACCCCCCAAGCTACGCCACTGCAACACAGGAGCACATTTTGGGAGATAGAGACAGTGTTGTCACCCTATAATAAGTAATGCCTGAACAACAGCCTTAAAAGGATGTGATTGGTGTCTTTTTTCAAACATATTATTTTAATAAAAGCGGCAGATTCAAAATATTGAAAATTACCTTTAAAATTGCATCAATGTTATATTATTGGGTTTACGTATACTTTGTGCTCTTTGATAGTAGGAGCTGAAATTCCTGCTAGGATAAAAAATATACATTCCCCTCCTTCCCCCTTCTAAATTCAATTTCTTCTCTTTCTCTTCCTGTTATACCACACTTCTCTTTCATCTTCCTTTCTACGTATATGTTTCAGGTACTGGGCCCCAGAGAATGTTACTGGAGATACAGGTGGCCAGGGGCGGGGTAATCCGACCCAGTATGTAAGGCCCCTGTCAGACTGGGGCGGGAGCCGCGGTGGCGGTATAACGCCGCTAAAAATAGCAGCGCTATGCTGCCGGGATTGCCGCGGGAATCAGCCGCTAGCGGTGCGGTATTAACTCCCGCTAGCGGCCGATAAAGGGTTAATACTGCCCGCAATGCGCCTCTGTAGAGGCGCATTGCAGGCGGTATTTTGCAGCGGTTTCCTATTGTTTTCAATGGGAAGGAGCAGTATACATGCCGCTCCTCTCACCGCTCCAAAGATGCTGCTGACAGGAGATTTTTTTGTCTCCCACCAGCGCATCGCCTTAGTGTGAAAGCCCTCCGGCATTGAGTCTGCAGTGAAGGAGTTTTTCAGGCGGGATAGCAGCGCTGTTTTTAGCGCTGTACCGCCTGAAAAACTCCTCAATGTGAAAGGGGTCTAACTGCGTTGCTGGGGGGTTGCTCCGGATCCGATAGGCGTGGTCTCCATTGATGGGCAGCCCCTATAATCACAGATTGCCTACTGACTACATTTAATACCGACAACACTGGCCCGGATTCAAAGAGATCTGCGCTCTATTTGCGGAGGCGCAGGGCAACGATTTTGCCCTGCGCCCCCGCAAATATTTTGCGCTGCCCTCGATTCACGGAGCAGTAGCTCCGTAAATTGCGAGGGCGCGCCGGCAAAATTGCCCGGCGTAAGCGCGTGCAATGTAAATGATCCCGCCGGGGGCGGGAATCATTTAAATTAGGCGCGTTCCCGCGCCGATCGTAAAGCGCATGCGCCGTCGGGAAACTTTCCCGACGTGCATTGCGGCAAATGACGTCGCAAGGACGTCATTTGCTTCAAAGTGAACGTGAATGGCGTCCAGCGCCATTCACGTATCACTTACGCAAACGGAGTGAAATTCAAATTTCACGACGCGGGAACGTAGGGTATACTTTAGCATTGGTTGCCCCTACTATTAGAAGGGGCAGCCTTACGCTAAAGACGCCGTACGGAAACTCCGTAACTTGCGTACGCAGGGCCCGCGCAACATTGTGAATCGGCGTAAGTATGCAATTTGCATACTATACGCTGACCACAATGGGAGCGCCCCCTAGCGGTCAACGCAAGAATGCAGCCTAAAATCTGCGTGGCATAAGAGCCTTATGCCACGCAGATTTTAGGCTGCAGTCGGCGTAACGAGTTCTCTGAATCAGGAGAACTCGTAACGCCGGCGCAAGTCAGCAATTGCGCTGCGTAACTATGGTTATGCAGGAGCAATTGCTTACTGAATCTGGGCCACTGTTTGTGATGTGTTACTTATATGCCTGTGAACGTCAGTTACCGTACTTTGTAATGTTCTATGCCCATTCTGTATGTTTTGTTTATCTTTTGCTCTTTCCTTTTGAAAAACAATAAAATGTATATTTGAAAAAAAAAATACATTAGTGTTTTCCCTCACTGCACTAAGAATGCCTGTTAGGCTGGTGTCAGCACCCAAGTGTTTTTCGGAGGCTGATGCATGTTTGTAATCCAATGCTCCAACGCAACTGCTTAATTATTGCCGTATTCATTAATTGGTATAAGAGTTTTTCTTGTTTGTGTTAATGACAGGCCCTAAAGCATGTGGAAAGTAGAACGCTTGCTTCCAGCTCATATTCCGTCACTTAATCTTTCCTTAATAACAGTGGAAGTCAGTGATGAGAACTGTAATTATAGGTCTTTATTTCATTCTTAGTTTGTGAATACGACTTGTGGGAGTTTATCAATATCGGGGTTGAAGGAGATAGAGGGCCTTTTCATTCTTGAATATCTTATTCATTAGCCAGCTTGATGCATGCAGTTGAGTTATCTACATTATATTTTCTTTCCAAAAATGGTTATTTCTCAGCTACATAGAAACTTGAAGGATGAAAGTCTTAAGCATGAGATACATGGACCGAAAGAACCAGCTTTTGTCGAATGGTTCTGCTGGAAAACCAGCATTTTATCAGCGCTTGCAGCCAATGGCTATAGTATTTAAAAAATCTGCCCCTTTCCCATTTAGTACCTCAGTGTTAGAGCTGCCCGGTTAATCGTTAAAAAAAATTGCGATCTTGATTCAACCCCCCTCACAATCTTAATCCGGCATTTCCACGATTCATGTAACATGTTCCCTGTTTACAGCTGTCAAAAAAAAGGTAGCCGCAAAGTTTATCAGAACATTGCTCAGCACTGAAAGATAAAAAGAAACATTGTATAATTCCATCCATCCAAATCAAAGGTGTGAACTTCGGTCTGCAAATGAGGGTAGTTTAACCACTTAAAGTCTTCTTCTGACACCTATTGCTTACAAGTTAAAATCAGTGGCCCAGATTCAGGTAGGACTTGCGCTTTATTTGCGGAGGCACAGGGCAACGATTTTGCCCTGCGCCCACGCAAATATTTTGCGCTGCCCTTGATTCACGGAGCAGTAGCTCCGTAAATTGCGAGGGCGCGCCGGCAAAATTGCCCAGCGTAAGCGTGCGCAATGTAAATGATCCCGCCGGGGGCAGGAATCATTTAAATTAGGCGCGCTCCCGCGCCGAGCGTACAGCGCATGCTCCGTCGGGAAACTTTCCCGACGTGCATTTGCTTCAAAGTGAACGTGAATGGCGTCCAGCGCCATTCACGATTCACTTACGCAAACGACGTAAAATTCGAACGTCGCAACGCGGGAATGGGTATCCTTTAGCATTGGCTGCCCCTGCTTTTAGCATGGGCAGCCTTACGCTAAAGACGCCGTACGCAACCGACGTAACTTGCGTACACAGGGGGCGCGCAACATTGTGAATCGGCGTAAGTATGCAATTTGCATACTATACGCTGACCACAATGGGAGCGCCCCCTAGCAGTCAACGCAAGAATGCAGCCTAAAATCTGCGTGGCATAAGAGCCTTATGGCATGCAGATTTTAGGCTGCAGTCGGCGTAACGAGTTCTCTGAATCAGGAGAACTCGTTACGCCGGCGCAAGTCAGCAATTGCGCTGCGTAACTATGGTTACGCAGGCGCAATTGCTACCTGAATCTGGGCCAGTATTTTTTGGTAGAAAATTACCCCCAAACATTAAATATATTTTTTAAGCAGAGACACTAGAGAATAAAATGGCGGCTGTTGCAATATTTTAGATCACACTGTATTTGCGCATCGATCTTTAAAAAGCAATTTTTAGGGAAAAAATACACTTCAATTAATAAAAAAAAAAAACAGTAAAGTTAGGCAAATGTTTTTGTATAATGTGAAAGATGTTACGCCGAGAATCGTGATCTTTATTCTAAGCAAAAAAAATGGTGATTCTCATTTTATCCAGAATCGTGCAGCTCTACTCAGTGTCCTCCATGGCCTGTCTGCAAATAGCTCAAGGTTGGCTGTGAGAGGACAGGGGGCAGTGCGGAACACTATGGGAGGTTGGAGGCTCTGCATTAAGCTGGAGGTGTATGGTGGGAGGTTGGAGGCACTGTGGGGGCTGAGTGGCACTGTGGTCCACTATGTAAGGTTACAAGGCGCTGTGGAAGGTTGGGGATTCTGCAGCTGGCTGAAGGCCTTGTAGGAGGGAGGATGCAACCCGGTGATAGGAGCTCAATACATTCTTTTAGAACCGATAGGTCTAGCCTCTGCCCCAGAATCCATCATAAGCAGGAAAGTGGGAAGAACACAGTTTGGGGTAGGAGTTCTGGATCAATTGAGGAAATGCAGGAGATTGTGTCAGACAGAACACATTGTGGACACCTAGACTTTGGGTGCTCCCTAAAAAACAAAAGAAGAAAACAGTGTAGGAAAGTGTAGTGTTGCCCATTGTTTTCTGGAGTGAGTCTGAAATAGGCCTCTGGTGGCCTTACTCCAATGCCTGAGCACCATGCTACATTCACATATTTCTTTGCAACTTGTCCTTTTGCAATAGACCAGAACAAGAGGCCCATTGTTCCTCCACAGCCTGGTTTCGGCTAATTTTTCTTCTCCAGGTGACTGGGCACAATAGGCTGCCTTGTGACGCACTTTGGAGGCTCTCCTGAATTCCCAGGTTCATTTACAGTGAGTCTGATGAAGTTTACAAGCACAACAACAGTGCTTCATATCCCCCAGGAATAATATCATACAAATATATTTGTTTTAATTAGTCCAGTAAAGCCACAGTAAATATATACAGTATATATAATAATGTTATGACTTCAGTCTTTATGCTTTAACTCTTTTGCTTCCTTTTTTTGTTGCTCATATTTTGTAGACATGCTCATGAAAACGCACTTCTTCAAACTCTAAAAAATGATGTATGTTCTGAAAGCAGAGAACCGGTCCCAAAAAATGGTGGTAGCCACAATTTTATTATTTAGAATAATTGCACTACTGTTTATTACTAGATATGGAGTTTTAATAAAAAATAATACAATTTGTTTTAGTGCACACAAACACAATATTACTACTGTTGTAGTGATATATATATATTAAAAAAATGGTTATCTCAATGGTTATCTCAAGTACAAATTGTTCTGCCCTGTGAAACAGCAACAAACTATGATATTCAACATTTAACCACTTAAGGACCTTGGGTGTTTTTCAGATTCGGTGTTTACAAGACTAAAACAGGTTTTTTTGCTAGAAAATTACTTAAAACCCCCAAACATTATATATTTTTTTTCTAACACCCTAGAGAATAAAATGACGGTCATCGCAATACATTTTGTAACACCGTATTTGCGCAGCGGTCTTACAAGCGCACTTTTTTTGGAAAAAATTCACTTTTTTGAATTAAAAAATAAGACAACAATAAATTTGGCCCAATTTTTTTATATATTGTGAAAGATAATGTTACGCCAAGTAAAATGATACCCAACATGTCACGCTTTAAAATTGCGCCCGCTCGTGGCATGGCGTCAATCTTTTACCCTTAAAAATCTCGATAGGCGATGTTTAAAAAATTCTATAGGTTGCATTTTTTGAGCTACAGAGTAGGTCTAGGGCTATAATTATTGCTCTCGCTCTAACGATCGCGGCGATACCTCACTTGTGTGGTTTGAATACCGTTTTCATATGCGGGCGCTACTCGCGTATGCGTTTGCTTCTGCGCGCGAGCTCGTCGGGACGGGGCGCTTTAAAAAAAATGTTTTTGTTTTCTTATTTCTTTTTATTGATTTTATTATTTTTTACACTGAAATAAAAAAATAAAAAAAAATTATCACTTTTATTCCTATTACAAGGAATGTAAACATCCCTTGTAATAGAAAAAAGCATGACAGGTCCTCTTAAATATGAGATCTGGGGTCAAAAAGACCTCAGATCTCATATTTAGACTTAAAAGCAAGAAAAAAAAAAAAGGAAAATTTGTCATTTAAAAAAATGACAACAAAAAAATTGTCTCTTTAAGAGGCTGGGCGGGACTGACATTTTGACGTCACTTCCGCCCAGCAGAGCTATGAGGACGGGTGGGGGCCATCTTGCCCTCACTGAAGTCCTCACACACGAGCTGGCAGCATCCAATCTCCTCCGCCGCTACCGATAACGGCGATCGCGCGGCGGAGACCGCCGTAATCGTTTACACGGCCGCCCACTGTAAAGATGGATACCTCAGTTGTGGCCGTTACTGAGATATCCATCTTTAAAAACAGGACGTACATATACAGTGGGCGGTCGGTAAGTGGTTAAAAGGTTTAAAGACCTTTGCAGCTCATCAATCTAGAGCTAACCAAAAAATAATGTCACTAGAATTATCAGTTTCACTTCAATGACAAGGCAATACTCAGTATGTGTTGCTCAATCATTGTTTACGCATTTGTGCACACCCTACACACCCATTTGTGTTATGTTCCCAAATTATTTTTTAATTTTCCTTACTTAACTTTTTTGCTATCATACCGAGTCTGAAAAGCTGATGGCAAATATAAAAGACACAAATTGATGCAGCTATTTGTAGCGCTACCCCGTAGGAACTGCCAAGTAGATGCCAGGATCCCTCAACTAGCTGAACCCACAACTCTGATCACTCACTCCGGCGGGGTGAAACTTGGCCTGGACGGAGTCTAGGCTGAGGCTGCTTCCACATTTTACGTGATGGTTTTGTGTGATGTGTGGCTCCTGGGGCTTCTTTTTCTTCCTCACTGACTTCTAAAGAACTGAGACAAAATGGCATTTTTATTAATATATTTTGTTTACTAGTAATGGCGGCGATCTGCGATTTTTATTATTACTGCGACCTTATGGCGGACACTTTTGACACATTTTTAGGACCATTGGCATTTTTATAGCGATCAGTGCTATAAAAATGCATTGATTACTGTAAAAATGTCACTGCCAGGGAAGGGATTAACACTAGGGGGCGAGGAAGGGGTTAATTATGTTCCCTATAGTGTGTTCTATCCGAAGGGGGGGGTGGGACTGATTTAAGGAGATGACAGATCGCTGTTTATACATTGTATGAACATGCGATCAGTCATTTCTCCCCCTGAAAGGACCGGGAGCGGTGTGTTTACACACACAGCTCCCGGTTCTCACTCTGTAATGAGCGATCACGGGTGATCGCGCCCGCCGGGCACTTGTGCGCGCCCCTAGTGGCTGCAATGCAAAATCACGCAGCCAAGCCGATCTGCCGCCGTAAAACTACGGTGGGCGGTCGGCAAGAGGTTAAAGTGGAGTTCCCATCAAAAATAAAATCTGCCATTAATGTGCATAAAATAAATAAAAAAACAACATTTGGATATTTTTTTTTTTTTATGTTGAAATAGCTGTTGCTATGTGGTCCCAATAAATCTGCCTTCTTCATCACTTCAGCTCCTGACGTCATTTCCGTTGGCGCCTCCGCTCGCTACTGCTCCTGGGAAATGTGTGTCATCATTTCCTGGGAGTCAGTGCGCTTCTCCATTGCCATCACATTGGAGCGGGCATTTCCGCCGCCGCCGCCTGTTGTGATAGCAACCCGAGCGCGCGCAAGACGCTTACCCCGACTTGTTCATTCCCCGACTTGTTCATTCCCCGACTTAGTTGGGGTAGGCGGTACACTTTGGTGGGGGTGGGTCAGCCACGCCCTGTTACCTTTGACCTCTGGGAACCCGCCTTCTGACCTTTGACCTCTGGGGGAGGTCCTTGTTCCAATTCCTGAGTCCTAGCCATATTCTTCAATGGGAAACCCTAACCCTAAGTAGGATCAGAACAACTGTCAGGTTTTAACTGCTGATGTGCTCTCGTTGGGGAGATTCACCCTCTCTATTTGTCCTGTTTACCGTTATTACTGCATTTAAGATCTAAGTGATGTTCCATTGCAGGGATTAAGAAAAAAATATTGTAATCTTTTAGATAAAGTTCTTTAAGAGCTTTGTGATGTCACTGAATAGCACTAAGCTC
Source organism: Rana temporaria (assembly GCF_905171775.1). Lineage (NCBI taxonomy): Eukaryota > Metazoa > Chordata > Amphibia > Anura > Ranidae > Rana > Rana temporaria. The sequence continues at coordinate 611,966,104 of NC_053489.1, forward strand.
AGATATCATATGAACAATCTAGTTGGGACTTAACCTGCAGTTGAGACCTAAAATAAGTTATTCAGCCGTACTTCTAAGAAATATAGTAGTAGTAGAATATTTTGCCAGTTTTCCGTTTTGATGCAGTGAAGCAACCAGGAGCTGTCCAGGCCCTTTCAAACTATGTGTTACTGTAATGAACCAATCTGAATGGGCCCTAATGTTACTAAATGACACCATAGATTGCTATACATCTGCACTGTCAACTTTATCTGTACCACAACATGACAGGTATGCTTTAAGGTATTTCTGTTGGTGCCATATGGGCCTGTGTCTACGAGTTTTGTGTTTGTGTTGATGGTATCATTTTTTTTTTTATAACAGTGAAGGATAGAGCATTTGACACAGCCATCATAAATGTAAAATATAACAGGTCATATTGCCTAGGTAAGGCCAGAAACCAATCTGGCAGGATCTAATGCGCCTGCATGCGGGGTTAGTAGCTGACTGTGAGGGTGTGGCGGGAGATGTGACAAAGTAAGACGTGGAGAGATGTGCAATCAATCAAGATGAGAGTGAGGGGCAGTGGCATGGTATACGCCAAGGATCTTGTGTTATATAGAAGTTATTCCTCATCTATGCAGGTAGAGGAGTCTTCCACATTTTATTAAATTTATCCAGACAACCCCTATGGGAATACAGTACTTTTTTTTATAAGGGAGTGTAGCGTTCACTGCCATTGTTTCATTGTTCCACTTCCATTGTTGAATTGTGGGAGGCGACTCTTTGATCTAAGACAGGACTATTTGCAATCTAGCCATGAACAAAGTCTCTTGCAGGAATACAATTATGTACTTTTCCTGCTCTGCGATGGAGAAAAGGCCTAGCAGACACTGGCGGGTTCACATTGTTAGGGGGGTGCCCATGCGGTCATGGAGAAATGTAACCACCTGTGACCAGTACTCCTGAAGGGGAGGGCAGGACCATAGTAGTTGGTAGAATGTACCTCTAAGGCCGGGTACACACGAACAAACATGTATGGTGAAAGCGGTCCGTCGGACCGTTTTCACCATACATGTCTGCCAGAGGGCTTCTGTACGATGGTTGTACACACCATCGTACAGAAGTCCGCGCGTAAACAATACGCGGGGCGTGTCCGCGGTGTCGCCGCGTCGATGACGCGGTGTCGCCGCAACAATGACGCAGCAACGTGGGCGGCCCGCCTTTAAAATGCTTCCACGCATGCGTCGAAGTCATTCGACGCATGCGAGGGACGGCGGGCGCCTGGACATGTACGGTAGGTCTGTACTGACGACCGTACATGTCCGAGCGGGCAGGATTCCAGCGGACGGTTTTAAAACACGTCCAGGAATATTTGTCTGCTGGGAAAAGGCCCGGCGGGCAAATGTTTGCTGGAATTCGGCCCGCTCGCGCCCACACACGACCGAACATGTCTGCTGAAACTGGCCCGCGGACCAGTTTCAGCAGACATGTTTGGTCGTGAGTATGGGGCCTGAGGTCCCTATATCTTGGGCAGGCCAGACTATTCTGGATTATATTTGGAAAGGCGAAGCGGGGTAAGGTAGGACCTATGAAGGCATAAAGGTGTGTAAGGCGATCTGACAGTTTAGGGCAGGGGTGCTCAACCTTTTGAAGATTGAGGGCCACTTAAGAGAATTGGTAACCGGTCGCGGACCACAATGAGCGGAGCCCACTCCACTCTTTTTTTTTTTTTTTTTTAGCGGATCAAATTAGAGGTAGGCATTTGTGAATGGACACAAGTCTATTTACATTTGCTACTCCTTAGGCCCCGTACAGACGAGCGGACAGTCCGATGAAAACGGTCCGCCGGACCGTTTTCAACGGACATGTCGGCTCTGAGATTTCGGTCTGATGGCTGTACACACCATCAAACCGAAATACGCGCGGACAGATAGCGCGGTGACGTTGACGCCGCCACGTCACCAAACCAGGAAGTAAAATACTTCCACTGGAAATCTGTCCGGCGGACATAACCGCTGGTTAGTACACCTAACCAGCGGACAGATATCTCCCGCATGCGTCGAATGGATTCGACGCATGCGGGAGATATCTGTCCGCTGGTTAGGTGTACTAACCAGCGGTTATGTCCGCCGGACAGATTTCCAGTGGACATGTTTCTTAGCATGCTAAGAAACATTTGTCCGCTGGAAATCTGTCTGCTAGCCTGTACACACAATCGGATCTGTCCGCTGACACTGGTCCGCGGACCAGTTTCAGCGGACATGTCCGGTCGTGTGTACGAGGCCTCAGAGGTGAATGGAGGGTCCAATTGGGTCGGACTGACTGTATGAAAGGGGCCTAAGGCTGCTTTCACACTGATGCACTGTTGTTTTCCAGCACCGAGGGTGCAGCACAGTTCACCTGTGGCTTTACAGCAGGTTAGCTGCACTTTGCCATAGGCTTCTATGTCCTGTCAGAGGAGAGGAGACCGATGTGTGTTCCCAGTACAGAGGAACACACATTCTATAGGTGTAGTGCACTTTCAGACTCGCAGGTAATAGAAGTCTATGGCTCAGTGCAGGTAACCCGCACTGCTTTGCACCTGCGGATCCGTTTGAAAGCCCAGTAACCACTGCAGATATATACACTGTGATTTTAGTAATAAACGTACCTTTAATAACAGTATTCTAATCTATTACATCCCAGAGCAGGAGGTCGCGGGCCACATCAGAGGGCTCCGCGGGCCACATGTGGCACCCAGGTCACTGGTTGGGCACCCCTGGTTTAGGGGATACCTTTTTGTAGGATGCCAGAACCTCCTCCCATTCCTCGTCGTCCCCATCCCCCAGATCCGTCTCCCATTTGGCTTTTAATTGATAAACATGAGTAGTTGCCAAGGGCAGCATAAGGTGGTTGTATAGGAAGGAGATCAACTTCTTGGGATCCTGACCAAGGACCACGTCGACCAGGGATATCGACTCCAGTCTTGGAATGAAGTCGCTGAATTGGGAGTTAAAGAGGCCCAAGAGACCAGCTGACACGTCCGCTAGCTGGCCAAAGACCCAAACAAAGCAGGCCGGCTTTGTTCAGGTCTCATGTCTAGTAACTCGGAAGCGATGTCATGACATCACTTCCGGATTACTGGCATCCTAAAAGCGAAATAATAGAAAGTATTTAAAAACGCAGATCTTGTCGTTTTTGAATACTTTCAAGTGCAGGGGAGGGGTGTGGGGTGTGGGGTCTTATAGACCCCAGATCCCTCTTTAACACCTTTCCTCCTGAGTCATTGTAAAATGACGTAGACAGGAACCCTCCCTCCAGGTGGACATCATATGACGTCCTGAGCTTCCCGGGCGGCTAGGGGGCACCCGCTGCATCGCTCGTGATGTCCAACCAGGCACTCGCGATTGCCCGCAATGATGGCAAGACCATGGATCTGTGTGTGTAAACACACAGATCAATGTCCTGTCAGAGGAGAGGAGACCGATGTGTGTTCCCAGTACAGAGGAACACACATCGGTCTCCTCCCCTTGTAAGTCCCCTCCCCCTACAGTTAGACGCACTCACTAGGGAACATATTAAGGGGGAAAATCTTCTGGTCCTTAACCACTTACAAACCGAGCGCCATCGTTTTACGTCGCTACTTTGAAAAGGGATATCATTGTTATGGCAGCAGCTAGCTACCATAACCCCGGTATCCTCTTCTTCAGCGGGCGGTCCGCTTAAAGATAAAAGTGGTCTCTGTTGAGGATTCATCGCAAGATCACTTTTATCGGCAGGGGGAGAGGGGCCTAGAACCCCCAAACATTATATATTTTTTTCCAAGTAATTTTTTTAAAAATATGTTTTTGACTTGTAAACACCAAATTTCAGAAAGAGGTTCGGGCTGAAGTGGTTAAGTAGTTAAATGCATTTTTAAATGTAAGCAGTGTAAGTACCTGAATTTGACTTGGTTTGAGCCATGGTACATCAGAACTCGCAGAGAGAGAAGCAGCACAATTAGCCAGTTGTCCTGCTGATGATTGAAGGAGAAGGCAGAGTGATGGAGAGATCATCAGTCTGCTGATTCTCAGCAATCACAGGGTGAAGGTGCAGAGTAAATTTGTAAGTGTTAATGAAGTGTTAATGAACCACAGCAGAGAAAAATTAGGTCTCCTCCTCTGCCGGAAGTGGCAGAGTTGTATAAATCTCAGGACTGTATGGACAAAAATACAAATTCTTTGGAGAGTAAAACAGCTTCCTTATATATACAGTATTTCAGTTTAGCGGTTTTCTGCAGTGCGGGGAATTCCAGGATGGGGTCAGAGGAATGGGAGGAATACATTTGGAGAGTTTGATTTCCCCCCGAGGCTCCACCGCAGTAGCTGAATCCGAGGGGGGGCAGGCAGATACAAGGTGAACGAATGAAGTGATGGGAGAGGAGAGGGTGGTATGGGGATATGTACTGGGGAGTGATTTGAGAGGGAAGAAGATATGTGCTAGTGGGGAGTCTGATTCCCCCCCCCCACTAGCACATATCTTCTTCACTCTCAAATCACTCCCCAGCACATATCCCCATACCACCCTCTCCCCACAAATTAAAAGATGCTCTGCCCCCCTGTGCTCACCCCACCCTGTCCCCCTGTGCTCACCTCACCCTGTCCCCCTGTGCTCACCCCACCCTGTCCCCCTGTGCTCACCCCACCCTGTCCTCATCCCACCCTGTCCCCCTGTGCTCATCTCACCCTGTCCCCCTGTGCTCACCCCATCCTGTCCCCCTGTCCTCATCCCACCCTGTCCCCCTGTGCTCATCCCACCCTGTCCCCGTGTCCTCATCCCACCCTGTCCCGTGTCCTCATCCCACCCTGTCCTCACCCCACCCTGTCCCCCTGTCCTCATCCCACCCTGTCCTCATCCCACCCTGTCTCCCTGTGCTCATCCCACCCTGTCCCCCTGTGCTCATCCCACCCTGCCCCCCTGTGCTCATCTCACCCTGTCCCCCTGTGCTCATCCCACCCTGTCCCCCTGTGCTCATCCCACCCTGTCCCCATGTCCTCATCCCACCCTGTCCTCATCCCACCCTGTCCCTCTGTGCTCATCCCACCCTGTCCCCCTGTGCTCATCCCACCTTGTCCCCCTGTGCTCATCCCACCTTGTCCCCCTGTCCTCATCCCACCCTGTCCTCATCCCACCCTGTCCCTCTGTCCTCATCCCACTGCGTCCCTCTGTCCTCATCCCATGAAAATGACAGGACGGGTCTTAAAAAGGAAGGGGTGCGTCATATATAAAGTAGTGGGTGCGCGAGTTTCACCAGGCCTAGGGCAGCACAAAACCTAAATACACCCCTGGCCGAAACTATACCGATTTTTCAGCTGCCTTTCAGGCCAATAGCTGACATCAGGTGACGATATTCTGTAGATTTAAACTTTTTATTTTTACACTGTCCTTAAATTTCTTATCACCGTTATTGCTGTCACAAGGAATGTAAACATCCCTTGTGACAGTAATAGGCATCACAGGTACTCTTTAACGGTTTCAATACAGGGCATTTTCACCCACTTCCTGCCCAGACCAATTTTTAGTTTTCAGCGCTGCCCACCACCAAGTTTGGTGGTATTTGATCACCTCTGCGGTTTTTATTTTTTGCGCTATAAACAAAAGAAGAGCTACAATTTTGAAAAAAACACAATATTTTGTACTTTTTGATTTAATAAATATAATTTTTTTTTATTTTTCCTCAGTTTAGACTGATACGAAGTCTTCTACATATTTTTGGTAAAATAAAAATCGCAAGAAGCGGTTATTGATTGGTTTGCGCAAAAGTTATAGCGTCTACAAAATAAGGGATAGATTTATGGCATTTTTTTTCACTAGTAATGGCGGCGATCTGTGATTTTTATTGTGACCGTGACATTGTGACGGACATATCGGACACTTTTGACACGTTTTTGGGACCATTCACATTTATACAGCGATTAGTGCTATAAAACTGCACTGATTACTGTGTAAATGTGACTGGCAGGGAAGGGGTTAACACTCGGAGGCGATCAAGGGGTTAAGGCTTGACTGTAGGTTCTTGGAAATATCTCCCAAACCTACACGGTTAAGGAGAGATATATACAACGTCCCAGCACGCCGATGTATTCAGCGCATGCGCACTTTAGAAAGGGCACGGGCAAGTGTCCTTTCTAAAGGGGTCATGCTGTGACTGGCGGCTCCCGCATGCATGCGCGGGAGTAATGTCACGCGGCTCCGGCCAGTCACAGAGCCGGAGTTCGTGGCCCCTGAAGGAAGAGGGGTGAAGAATAGATGCTTCCTGCACAGGGGACAGCGGTGACATCGCAGGCTTCGGTTTCAGGTAAGTGGCACATAATGGGCTACTTTGTGATGCATAGTAGCCCATTATGCTTTACCTTTGCAGGGATATATAGAGGAAGTAAAACCCATCAATTTTCTTCCTCTTTAATAAATATAGAGCTGCATTAAAGTGTGCCTTTTATTTCTGCCCGCAGGCCAGTTTTAATGTCAAATTGAAAGTAAACTTCTGCAAAGTTATCTAAACTAATTACAAGAAACACAAACATAAAATGACTGCACCCCTTTCAGGTCAGTATAATGTAAATGTTGCGTTGGCAGCAATTACAGCCTTGAGTCTGTGTGAATAGGCTTCTGTCAGTTTTGTACATTTGCTGATGGAAATTATTTCCCATTGCTCTTTGCAAAACTGCTCCAGCTTTGTCAAGCTGTAGGGGATTCATGGGAGAATCGTTTTTTGAAGCCCAGCCACAAATTATTTTTTGGATCGAGTGCTGCACTCCGACTTGCCCATTCCAGGATATTAACAATGTTGTTTTTATGACCCCCTCCCTACTATCCTATTATATTAGAAAACAAGGTGGAGATGCATGTCTGTTTCTGGAGTGATATTTATAAACGGCACTGCAGAAATAAGCCATGGGCGGCATTAAATGTCTGTGACTAAGTTGTCATTAGACAGCTCACATAAGAGACAAAAGGCACAGAGGTGATCTAAGTGGCCAATCACAGCAATCACAAAGGTAGACACAGCTTACATTTACATCGGAGAGCCTGCTCCTTCCTTCTCTGCTGCTGATCCTCCCATCATGTACTTTCCTCTTTTCTCAGTGGCTCTCCAGCCTGATCCTGTGAGTAAAACGGCTCCCACTGAGCACCAACAAAAGGGGGGGCACAATGACTACTGCTAAGCAGGAAAGGGGTACACAGGAGCCATATGGACCATAAAACAGATGCACTGATCACTGATGTTATGGGACACCAATATTGATTAGCACACTAGACACCACTGACCACCAATATTTAAAGGGGCACTTACCACCGATCACCACCATATGGGGGCGCTAACTTCTGGTCACTGAAATCTGCAAGGTGTTCTGTGCATTACATAATACTGATCCCTGCACTATGACTGTTGCATTACATTTACTATGCCCCAATCTAAACAATTCTGGGGGAATTTTAGGGCCTCAAAAATAAGATACATATAAAAATAGATTTTCTTTTTCTTTAAATAGTAAAAAACAACTGTGGTTATATTTAAAAAAAAAAAGAAGAAAAAAAAGAAGAAAAGTTAACTGATTCCTTTTAAAAATTATTACAAATAGATAAAAATCAATTATATAATGTGCCTGCAGGTTAGTTTCACTTTTAAACTGGTTTCATGTTCCTGTGAACTAGAGAGACACACAGAACAAAAACAAACAAATCCAGGGCAGTGTTTTGTTTTTAAAATGAATATGATTGGTTCTGTTAAGTTTTAGACACACAGTAATGACAGCTTAGACCACCGTGAAAAGCTCCCAGTACTGTGGTTGTAAGGAAACAGACAACCAGGAAGTGTGGAGATCACAGCAGAATTACAGCAACTTCAAAGCAAAAACGAACAATAAGGACATGAAACCAGGACTGCAGTAAGGTAAAGGAAGCTATTTATCCAAAAAAAAAAAATCCTTTAGTGATCCTTTAATGCTAACCTTTACCATCAAACCTTCCAGGGTCTTCTGCAGGGAAACATCCCCACAACATAATGCTGGTATCACTATGCTTAAAGGAACACTAAAGGCAAAGTTTTTTTTTTTTAAATAACAAACATGTTATACTTACCTCCACTGTGCAGCTCGTTTTGCACAGAGTGTCCCCTAACCCTGTCTTCTGGGGTCCCTTGGCGGCTGTCACGGCTCCTCCTCGCAAAAGCTTTCCACCTTCAGCTTTCCACCTTCATGCCACCTTCATGAAAGCTTTTGCGAGCACACTCCCGTGATACAGCGGCGGCATAGCCGCCGACTGTATCACTCGGCCCCGCCCCGGCATCATCCGCTGTGATTGACAGCAGCGCCAGCCAATGGTTGCGCTGCTATCAATCCGTCCAGCCTAGCCAATCAACGGCCAGGCTGGGAACCGAAGAGGATCACGTGGACGCACGCGGGACTTTTGAGGGGTCAGGTAAGTAAAATGGGGGTTCAGGGGGGGGGGTGGTACCGTCGGATGTTTTTTCACCTTAATGCATTAAGGTGAAAAAACATTTACCTTAAAAGGGGTTGTAAAGGTTATTTTTTTTGTTTAAGCTAGTGCATTGTTGGTTCACTTACCTTTTCCTTCTGTTTCCCTTCTAAATGTTTTTTTTCTTTGTCTGAATTTCTCACTTCCTGTTTCTCCTCAATAAGCTTGCCCCCATCATCCGAGCCGTTCTGGCTGGGGGTTAGTCAGCCAGAACAGCTTACTGAGGAGGAACAGAAAATAAGAAATTCAGACAAAGAAAACAAAGAAAAAAAACATTTAGAAGGGAAATGGAAGGAAAAGGTAAGTGAACCAACAATGCACTCGCTTAAAGGAACCTATTTAGAAAATAAAAAACCTTTGCAACCCATTTAATGGTAGCAGACGTTTTTTTTTACATTAAAGCAGGGGTAGGCAACCTTGGCACTCCAGCTTTGGTGAAACTACAAATGCCATCATGCCTCTGTCTCTCGTAGTCACGCCTGTGATAGTCAAGGTATTGCAATGTCTCATGGGACTTGTAGTTTCATCATAGCTGGAGGGCAGAGGTTGCCTACCCCTGCCTTAAAGGATAAGTTCATCTTTTGTAACATGTTACACCCATATTCAGGGTGTCCCCGATCCCCTGTTCTGACAGCTTGCAGGGATCTTCTTACCACCGTCAGCTGTCACAATCTGCATAAAAACACGAATGGAAAAGCTACAAGGCCTGATAGCCTTTGCAGCTGACGGCTTGTAGTTTTCAATGAACTACCACTGTGCTGTTGAGTGCGGTGGTAGTTCATTAAAGTGGAGGTTCACCCGAAAAGTTAATTTTTAACATTAGATTGAGGCTCATTTTGTCAAGGGGAATCGGGTGTTTTTTTTTAAAATCGAAGCAGTACCGTTTTAGAGAGCGATCTTCTCCGCCGCGTCCGGGTATGGGCTGCGGGACTGGGCGTTCCTATTTGATTGACAGGCTTCCGACGGTCGCATCTATCGCGTCACGATTTTCCGAAAGTAGCCGAACGCCGGTGCGCAGGCGCCGTATAGAGCCGCACCGACGTTCGGCTTCTTTCGGCTACTCGTGACGCGATGTATGCAACCGTCGGAAGCCTGTCAATCAAATAGGAACGCCCAGTCCCGAAGACCATACCCGGAAGCAGCGGAGAAGATCGCTCTCCAAAACAGTAAGTACTGCTTCGATTTAAAAAAAACTACCCGATTCCCCTTGACAAAATGAGCATCAATCTAAGGTTAAAAAAAAAAATTTGGGTGAACTCCCGCTTTAAGTCTTTCTGTCGCAGTGTAACTGCCTGACCATATTGAAGGTACAGCCAGACAGATACACAGACAGTCTGCAGGACCGTGGCATTACACCCACGATCTACCAACTATGGGTGCAATGCTTTACTGGTCCATTACAAGAAAAATAATAGACGCATATTTCTTTACCTAAAAAAAATTGCATTTATTATAATTTTTTTGTAAAGGTGAACTTATTCTTTAATGCATCAAGGTAAAAAATGGATGCAGCTCCCCCCCACAGCCCCTCTTTATACTTACCTGAGCCCCAGCTCTACTGGGTCTCTCTCTCCTTATTGGCTCACACAGCAGTGGGTCCTGAGGAGAGAGCGGGGGGGGGGGGGGTTTGGGGGGTGGGGTAGGTGTTGAACCTCCAGCGGGGTACCCAAAAAGAAAAGAAAAAAGAACCATTGCACAGAACAGGTAAGTCTAACATGTTTATTACTTATGAAAAAAAAAAAAAAGACAAACTTTAGAATCACTTTTATAATAAAACCTCCACTAATAAAACATATACATACTGTATATCACAAGTCATAAAACAAGTGCTCATATCATAAAAGTTATAGGCTGACATTACGCCACTAATTGTATGCATGCACTATAAGGTGTACCACCTTGTGATAATAAAAAAAGTCCCATTATTAATGTCGGTTGTATTTTAAATTGATGTTTATATTTAAAATGGTTTTACAACTGAAGCTGGTCATTAAGGGCCAGATTCAGGTAGATCTGCGTATCTTTGCGGCGGCGTAACGTATCCGATTTACGTTACGCCTCCGCAACTTAGACGGGCAAGTGCTGTATTCTCAAAGCACTTGCTCCGTAAGTTGCGGCGGCATATCGTAAATCGGCCGGCGTAAGCCCGCCTAATTCAAATTTGGAACAGGGGGGCGTGTTTTATGTAAATGTTCTGTGACCCAACGTGATTGGCGTTTTTCACGAATGCCGCATGCGCCGTCCGTGGAAATCTCCCAGTGTGCATTGCTCCTAAGACTCCGCAAGGACGTATTGGTTTTGACGTGGACGTAAATTACATCCAGCCCCATTCACGGACGAGTTACGCAAACAGCGTAAAATTTTCTAATTTCGTTGCGGGAACGACGGCCATACTTAACATTGTTATGCCGCACTTACGCCACCATATAGCAGGGGCAACTATACGCCGGGAAAAGCCTAATGTAAACGGCGTAACTTTACTGCGTCGGCCGGGTGTACATTCGTGAATTCGCTTATCTAGCTGATTTACATATTTCGACGTGTAAATCGGCGTACACGCCCCTAGCGGCCAGCGTAAATATGCAGTTACGATCCGACGGCGTAAGAGACTTACGCCTGTCGGATCTAATAGATATCTATGCGTAACTGATTCTAAGAATCAGGCGCATAGATACGACGGCACAACGCAGAGATACGACAGCGTATCTGGAGATACGCCGTCGTATCTCCACTGAGAGACTGGCCCCCTCTGTTTTAATTTAAGCCAGTTCCTGATAAACTAGCCAAAAATTGCTTAGTAGTGGCCCTATCGCCCCTCCTCATGCCTGCTATCCTTCAAATAAACAAAATCAAAAGAGCAGGGCGAAAGTTGGCAGAACAGCAGTTGCATGCCATCAGATCTAGCTGCTGTTTGGGTATCCTAACAATACATAAGCCGCAGTGGGATCCATCTATTTTTTAGCAAGGGTTCCTGGAAACCTTATAAATAGGAGAAGGGTGTAAAATATTTAGCTAAGGTGCCTCCTCTGCGTTGATAAATTGGATTGTCAAGTTGCACTGATTTCTGTGGTGACAACCCCTCTTGATCTTTGTACACGAATTCTGCATACTGAGTTTAAACCTGTACTGGCAATTAGGGCGGTCACACTAATACGCAATTATTAGCCAGCTTAGTATAAAAAGAATAAGAATGGTAAAGTTCATACACCCAAGAAAAATATTTGAAGTGGCTTAACCTGTATTCAGTATTGAAAGGGTTCTAAGACTTAAAAGGATGCAGTCACATCCAGTCACACCCAGTCACCCCCCCCCCCCCAAAAAAAATGAATACACTGCATACACCATAACTTTATGACCACCCTCCTAATACTGGGGTTGATTTACTAAAACTGGAGAGTGTCAAATATAGTGCACCTGTACATGGTAGCCAATCAGATTCTAACTTCAGCATGTTCTATTGAGCTTTCACAATAAAACCTGGAAGCTGATTGGTTTCTATGTAGAGCTGCACCAGATTTTTCACTCTTCAGTGGCAGTTGGTGCTGATTTTTTTTGTTTGGGGGGGCGCAAACAAAACCCCTGTCAGGTCCGCACTAAGGCTGCATTCACACCTCCGCGACAAGATACACCGCGTACGTGGCGTATTTTGCCGCGAGTGTGTAACTTTTTTTTTTTTTTTTTAACAAAGCCTTCCCATTGCTTTGTATGGCCGAACGCCAATGCCGCCTGAAAAAAAGGGTCCGGGACTTTTTTTCAGGTGACAGGCGTACGCCGTCTATGAGATGTGAACCATCTCCATAGACAGCAATGGGAATTCTCCCCTCCAGCGGCACGAGCGTCCGGCGTCGGGCGTTTTGTCGCGGAGGTGTGAATGGGCTCTTACCCCATCCACGGTCGCCGTTTCCTCGGCTTCTCTTCACAGCTAATAGGGTTTTGAGATACGCATCCTGTCCCGATTGGCCGGGAGGAGAAGCCAGAAGACAATAGCGATTTTTGATTCGCTAATATCACAAATGGGTGGGTTTGGGGCGCACAGACAATTAGAGCCTTATGCCGCATACACACGATCATTTTTCAGCATGTCCAAAAAACGATGTTTTCCCAACTTCATCATTAAAACGACGTTGCCTACACACCATCGTTTTTGAAAAATGATCTAGCAAAGCGTGGTGACGTACAACATGTAAGACAAGACTATAAAGGGGAAGTTCCATTCGCCGTTGGGCTGCTTTAGCTGATTCCGTGTTAGTAAAAGACGATTCGCGCTTTTCTGTCTATTACAGTGTGATGAATGTGCTTACTCCATTATGAACAGAAGTTTTACCAGAACGAGCACTCCCGTCTTATAACTTAGCCCACACACGATCATTTTTTACAACCCTAAAAACAACATTGTTTAAAACGAGGTTAAAAAATGCAGCATGTTCGAATTTTTTTTTTTGTCGTTTTTCAGAACCTGAAAAATAATGCGAAGCCCACACACGATCATTATAATGACGTTTTTTTCATGCCTGAAAAATGATCGCGTGTACGCGGCATTAGGCTCTAATCACGTGCTTTCAAAAATAAAAAATAAATCCTCAAAGAAACCTATAAGTCCAGCGCATAGAAATTAGGTGGCATGGATGGATTGGCCACCGCTGCCAGTTTTAGTAAATCAACCACATTGAATAGGTCTCCTTTTTACCGCCAAAACAGCCCTAATCGATCGAAGTCATGAACTAAACCTCTGAAATGATGCCTTGCTATTTGGTGCCAAGCCATCAGTAGCAGATCAGTCAAAGTAGAACTATAGACAAAACTTTTTTTTTTTTAATTACATACCGTATTTATCGGCGTATACCGCGCACTATTTTGCCCTGAAAATCAGGGCAAAATCGTGGGTGCGCGATATACGCCGATACCCGCTTTCCCACGCCGAGTTTGAATACTGCGCTGACATATACCGAGCGCAGTACACTCGTGTATAGTCGGGCAGTCTCGGCTACACTCGCGCTCATGTCCTGTACGTCCAGGACGTCAGCGCGAGCATTGCCGACTATACGCGAGTGTAATGCGCTCGGTATATGTCGGCGCAGTATTCAAACTCGGGCAACTTTAGGGGTGCACGCTATACGCGGGAGCGCGCTATACCCCAATAAATACGGTAATTTTTTTTTTTTTTTAATTGCATCTTAGCCTAAATATGAGATCTGAGGTCTTTCTGACCCCAGATCTCATATTTAAGAGGACCTGTCATGCTTTTTTTTCTATTACAAGGGATGTTTAAATGTTTTTTTCAAAAAACAGTGTAAAAAAAAAAAAAAAAGTGAAAGAAATAAAAAGAAAACATTTTTTTTTTAAAGCGTCATGTCCCGACAAGCTTGTGCGCAGAAGCGAATGCATACATGAGCAGCACCTGCATATGAAAATGGTGTTCAAAGCACACACGTGAGATATCGCCACGATCATTAGAGCGAGAGCAATAATTCTAGCACTAGACCTCCTCTGTAGCTCAAAACATGCAACCTGTAGAATTTTTTAAACTTCGCCTATGGAGATTTTTAAGGGTAAAAGTTTGTCGCCATTCCACGAGCGGGCGCAACTTTGAAGCTGTTGGGTATCAATTTACTTAGCGTAACATTATCTTCCACAATATAAAACAAAATTGGGCTAACTTTACTGTTGTCTTATTTTTTTTATTAAAAAAAGATTTATTTATTTTCGAAAGAAGTGCGCTTGTAAGACCGCTGCACAAAAACGATGTGCAACGACCGCCATTTTATTCTCTAGGGTGTTAGAAAAAAAATATATAATATTTGGGGTTTCTAAGTAATTTTCTAGCAAAACAAAATGTTTTTAAACACCAAATATCAGACAGAGGCTTGGTCCTGGCTTAAGTGGTTAATGCACAGGATGCATTAGGTGAAAAAACACAAGGCTTTACAACCACTTTAAGTACATAGTCAGGTGTATCTTCCCTGTTCTGTAAACTATAAATGAGCTCATATAACCACATAACCTCCTGCGTGTCTAAACACTTCCCAATGCCTAAACCAAGTTAAAGCCCTACTAAAAATAAGAACAAACATCTAACACATCGCGGCTTACCAGACCTTTAATGTGGTCACTGCATTCGTTTTCTTTTTTTTTTTATGCTTCAGCAAATACAAAATTACCTGTTGATTGTGACAAAATGTAGTGTCCTTGTCACTTCCTCTGAACTGAATGTAGTAACTACAGTAGGTGTTTGTCATATTGTGTTTTTAGCACGACAGCATCGCGCTGATTCTCGGCGACATGGTGCTGAGATCTCGCACTCACTGGAATAGTGACAGCACATCCCAGCAAGCGCGTCATAGAAGCGACGGGAGATCCGACTTGGATTCCCGCCAATTCTACACGTGTGCGGCGTTTGTTATGAATCCTGAGGGGGAAGTCCCCGCCGGATTTTAAATAAAAATCTGGCATGGGTTCCCCCCTCAGGAGCATACCGGGCCCTTAGGTCTGTTATGGGTTGTAAGGAGAGCCCCCCTACGCCGAAAAAAACGGCGCAGGAGGTCCCCCTACAATCCATACCAGACCCGTATCCAAAGCACGCTACCCGGCCGGCCAGGAAGGGAGTGGGGACGAGCGAGCGCCCCCCCCTCCTGAGCCGTGCCAGGCCGCATGCCCTCAACATGGGGGGGTTGGGTGCTCTGGGGCAGGGGGGCGCACTGCGGCCCCCCCACCTCAGAGCACCCTGTCCCCATGTTGATGAGGACAGGGCCCCTTCCCGACAACCCTGGCCGTTGGTTGTCGGGGTATGCGGGCGGGAGGCTTATCGGAATCTGGGAGCCCCCACCCTAAGTGAATGGATATGGGGTACATCGTACCCCTAACCATTCACCTGTAGGAAAAATGTCAAAGTTAATAAACACACCACACAAGGGTTTTTAAAATAATTTATTTTTCTGCTCCGGAGGCTCCCCCTGTCTTCTTTATTAGCTCTTTTACCAGGGGGAGCTTCTTCTTTGACGTCTTCGGGTGGGTGGGGGCTGCCGTCTGGTTCTCTTCCACCGCCGGGGGGGGTCGCTTTTAAAAAAAAAAAACCCCCGGCGGGTTTCCTCCGGCGTCTTCCGCTATCTCGACGGGTCTTCTCCGCTATCCGGGGGGTCTTCTCAACTCTCCGGGGGTCTCCTTCTATGTTCGCCGCTCTCCGCTGTTGACTCGGCGCACCCCGGTTCTTCCTCTCGCTGTCCGGTGCCTTCTTCTTCCGTGCTGTATGTCTTCTTCTCCTTCCGTGCTGTGAGTTCTTCTTCCGTGCTGTGACGTCATGTTCTTCACTTCTCTTCTTCTCCCGATGTTGACACGTCGCCTTTCCTCGCTGCAATGACGGGTGCGCGGCTTGCATTGGATTTATATAGACCTCACAATCCCATCATGCTCTGGTACCTACCCATGTGATACCTACCCACGTGGGTAGGTATCACATGGGTAGGTACAGAGCATGATGGGACTGTGAGGCCTATATAGGTCCGATGCAAGCCGCGCACCTGTCATTTCAGCGAGAAGAGCCGGCGTGTCAACATCTGGAGAAGAGAAGAAGATGACGTCACAGCCCGGAAGAAGAAGAATACGTCACAGCACGGAAGAAGAAGATGAAGACGTTCAGCGCTGAAGGAGAAGGCACCGGACAGCTGGAGGAAGAACCGGGGTGCGCCGAGTCAACAGCGGAGAGCGGCGAACATAGCAGAAGACCCCCGGCGAGTGAAGAAGACCCCCCGGATAGCCGAAGAAGACCCCCCGGATAGCGGAAGAAGAAGCACACCACCCCCCGCCGAAGACGTCGGAGGAAACCCGCCGAGGAGTGGGCGCTTTTATAAAAGCGACCCCCCCCCGGCGGTGGAAGAGAACCGGACGGCGGCGAAGAGCGGCCCCCACCCGAAGACGTCAAAGAAGAAGCCCCCCCTGGTAAACAGAGCTAAAGAAGACAGGGGGCGGCCTCCGGAGCAGACTAATAAATTATTTTAAAAACTCTTGTGTTGTGTTTATTGACTTTAACATGTTTCCTCCAGGTGAATGGGTAGGGGTACGATGTACCCCATATCCATTCACTTAGGGTGGGGGGCCGGTATCTGGGGGCCCCCTTATTAAAGGGGGCTCCCAGATTCCGATAAGCCTCCCGCCCGCATACCCCGACAACCAACGGCCAGGGTTGTCGGGAAGGGGCCCTGTCCTCATCAACATGGGGACAGGGTGCTCTGGGGTGGGGGGGCCCCGCAGTGCGCCCCCCTGCCCCAGAGCACCCAACCCCCCCATGTTGAGGGCATGCAGCCTGGTACGGCTCAGGAGGGGGGGGGGGGGGCGCTCGCTCGTCCCCACTCCTTTCCTGGCCAGCCGGGTAGCGTGCTTTGGATACGGGTCTGGTATGGATTGTAGGGGGACCCCCTACGTCGTCTTTTCGGCGTAGGGGGGGCTCTCCTTACAACCCATAACAGACCTAAGGGCCCGGTATGCTCCTGAGGGGGGAACCCATGCCAGATTTTTATTTAAAATCCGGCGGGGACTTCCCCCTCAGGATTCATAACAAACGCCGCACACGTGTAGAATTGGCGGGAATCCAAGTCGGATCTCCCGTCGCTTCTATGACGGCTTTGTCTCTATCGCGGCAAGCCAGCTCGGCGCTGGCTCCCGCGATGGGGCTCGTAGGTGCTCAATCTCGCCGAGAAAGGGAGCGAGATTGACACAATATCGCGTGCACCTACTGTAAAAGCATGTAAAACCTTGAAGAGCTACGCTCCAAAACGCTAGAGGGGAAAAAATACATTATTCTTTATGGAGATGGTTCACATCTCCACTACAAAACGCCTGACGCCGAACTCCTGAAGCCCAAACAAGTTCTGGACCCTTTTTTGTCGCTCGAATTTGGGCGTTTGGGCGTTTTACATTGGTGACCCTAGACCTGTAAAAAATCGCGGTAAAAAACGCTGTGTTTTGTCGCGGCAAATCGCGGTAATAAACGCTGCAAAACGCTACGCTTAGGTGTGAATGCAGCCTGAGTGTAAAAGTCCACATTCATGCAAAGTAAATAATATTGTCCATAAAGTTCAAAGAAGTGCAAAGTGAAAAAAAAAATACAATTCCACCGCAAACTGACAGGTGCTGCACTCCATGTGACCCTGTTCTCACAAGCCCCTCACCTCAGCTGGCTTGTATCATAAGCCTCCCAGTGTCAATAGCAGCAACAAACACGGATTTAGCACTCCAAACACTTCCAGGGCTGGCGATATTCCAGCAGCTCTCAATATTGATACATGGCCCCCAGTGTTAGATAAAAAACAAAAAGGGGCTCCATAGTGTAGTAATGTTAAAGCAAAGATTTATTCCAATAGCATCATACTTACATTTACAGTAGAAAAAACGAACAGCATCAACAAGTTCCACCGCTCTCGGCCACGAGCGGTGATGAAGTCACCGACGGCTCTCCTCTTACCTTACGTGTTACGTGGCTGGTCACGCCACTTAGTCATAAGGAGCATTTTTACAGCGGAAAAACGTCTCTCAGAACCCACTATTTTTTTTTGTTTTTTACTTCTCAAAAACGCCACTGCCCAAAACTGCTGATAACAGCCTATGTGTGCACGGACACATAGGATAACTTGATGGAGAGTTTAATGACTGTAGAAAAAAACTTCTACAGCCAAAAACAGCTGCTGTAAACATTTCAAAAAACGTCCAGTGTGCATGAGGCCTTAAAGCGGAGGTCCCGTGAAAAAAAAATATTAAAAGCCAGCAGCTTCAAATACTGCAGCTGCTGATGTTTAATAAATGGACACTTACCTGTCCAGCACGCCTGCGATGTCGGAAGCAGAAGACGAGCAACCGCTCGTCTCTCTGCTGCCCCCGCCACCATCCCCAGGTGAGGGAATCAGGAAGTGAAGCATTGTGGCTTCACTGCCTGGTTCCCTACTGCACATGCGCGAGTAGCGCGGCGCATTCCCAGTGGTCCCCGCTGTCTCCTGGGACCAGTGTGTTTCCCAGAAGGCAGTGGGGGGGATGGGAAGTGGAGTGACTCCCGTGGGAGTCTCTCCCGGAAGTGGTTGCAAATACCTGTATTATACAGGTATCTGCACCCTCTCCCCCTGAAAGGTGCCAAATGTGACACCGGAGGGGGGTAGGGTTTCCGAAAAGTGGAGGTTCCATTTTTGGGTGGAACTCCGCTTTAAGCTGGACATCACAGCTTGGTGGCCACCTATCGTAGGACACAGGCCCGGACTGGGACAAAAAATAGGCCCGGGCATTTTAGACTGAGCAGCCCGGGGGGGGGGGGGGTGCGTCGGGGGTTAATGATGATTAATAACTGGTCCTGTGGGCAGCAAGGGGAGGGTAGAAATCGCCCTGCTCATCTCTATCTGGCGCTGTGTTGGTGGCGGGGGGTAGGGGATCTCTGCTATCAGGTGTTTACTAGTTTGGGCGTCCCCTCTTGGCCTGCAACCTCTTGGTACAAGGCCATCTTAATAGCTTCATGGGCCCCTGGGCAAAGTAATGCGCTGGGGCCCCTACAAACCTTCCCCAATTTGGTTATCCACCTCAAAAAATATATAAGTAACCGCCCGACTGACTCCCGAAGCAGGCAGCCCCAGCGCTCCACTGCAGAGACCAGACCACACTGCTGTGCTCTGTCTTTTCAGCTCTGCTGCATCCTGCAGGGTTGTGACAGAACCGGCCCTAATCGGGCCCTAGGACCACTTGGGGCCCCTGGGCTGTGCCCACCAGTGCTGGGACAAGGTCATTTGGTGCCCAGGGCGAAGATGGCAAACTGTGCCCCCCCCTACAAAACTTGTAGTTTCTACATTCAAACATATCACCCCACACAGTATTGCCCCTTCACATATCACCTCACACAGTATTTTCCCCTTTACATACAGTGGTGTCTCCAGCTTTCAAATTTAGGGGGGCTCAACTGACTACAACTATAAGAGACGTGCTCGGGTGTGTTTGAAACCCCACATGCCCGATCCCACCAGGAAGCTGGCACTTCACACGGCTAATCACATGCAGGGAGACATTTCCTGATCTGTGCAGCGGCGGACTGGGAAGAAAGAGAGCGGAGGGCGCACCGACCTCGTGTGATACTGATAAAAAATATTTATTCCAATAATAAAATCAATGGTTATACTCACAAAATTGGAGTTAAAAACAGGCTTTAAAAGTGAGTACAGCAGATGTCCAGCACCGTCTGTGGAACACGAATAATCGTTTGAACCAATCGGTAGATGTAAAAGCTGACGCGTTTCGGGGGCGTACCCCTTTCCTCAGAGCTAACGTGGTCTGCAGAGTATAACCATTGATTTTATTATTGGAATAAATATTTTTTATCAGTATCACACGAGGTCGGTGCGCCCTCCGCTCTCTTTCTTCTCTTTTATAGCTTCATGAATACCCACGATTCTGAGGAGGGCTGCAAGACTCTAGATGATTGATAACTTTTAATTGAACCGCACCACCCCATAGCACTCCCTACAAAATATCAGAGCGCAGGAGACTTGTTCTTGTATATCAGCTGCGGACTGGGAAATGTCTCCCTGCTTGTGATTAGCGCTGTGCAGTGTGGGCTTCCTGGTGGGATCAGCCAAGTGGGTTTTCAAACACGCCTGAGCCCATCTCTAACAAACAATTGTACTGGCCCTCCTGTGCATGAGCCCATCAGTCCCATAAAGTAATCAGCACTGGGTCATAATGTCCTGCTGCCATGGAGACAGAGACCAGCGCTGTCAATAGCTGGGACAGGAGTCACAGGACAGCAACCCTGATAGTTCTGCTGCAGGTCCACAGTGGGAGGATTCCCCCATCCACCTGGAATGTGTAGATGGGGGAATTGGAACATTTCTTTTTTTTATTCAACGTAATAGTTGAATGAAAAAAGTGATCACTGTATGGTCTGCCCAAGAGCTAAGACCAGTCATAGACAGTTTATATCTCAGCTGGTTCAGCAGGAACTGGCTGAGATTTAAACCATTAATGGCAGGCTGAATGTACCAAGTTGATTGATCAAATTGTGTACAACCAGCTTGCTGTATTCTCTTATGATTATCGCTAGCGGTTGCTATAGCTGCTAGTGATAATCATTGTTTGTTGGGAGAATACAATTGCTCAGTGGAAGGGATTCCCCTGTCACCACTGACTGTACTGACAGGGGAATCATGCAAGTTTCTTCCCTGCAATCTGTGTTTGCTGGAAAGAAATGTGTACCATCTATTAACAGCCTAACTGAAAGTGAAAGTGAACGTCTTGAAAGAACATGGGGGGAGGGAGACAGGTGGGTGAGAGAAGGCAGAGGGATAGAGATAAGGACAATGATCACAGTGTACTGCAGTGTGAGTGTACACTCACCCACATTTCCAGGCTAAAAGATCAGGTCATCTTTGGCACACAGAGGAATCTGCTGTTTTCATATTTCCCGCCCACATCTTCTTCTCTCCAGATACAGCTGCACACACGCAGGGGATAGTGTGGGCGGGGCTGGAAGTCACTGGAGGTGCAGAGGTGGGAGGAGCTGTATTCCTCTCTGATCTCTCTCCTCAGTGAAGGGGAGGGGGGGGGCTGATGGCTGAAGAGCTGCAGCCAGTCTGATTCTCCTGTCCTACGGACGGACGGGAGGAATCAGTCTGTTTGTTCATGGTTACTGAGAGCAAATCCCCCCGGTATTGGAGTCCTTTCTAAAGTGCTCTCCTCCCTGCCAATGAGGATGCAGGGGGAGGGAGCAGATTGGGCAGCCGTGACTATGCGAACGGCTATGTATGGTATTATGCTCAGTAAGTAAGCAGATGGAGGGAGAGAAATCCGCCCCTCTCACACTCAGCCCTGGGCTCCCGCCCACCCCTTGTACCAGCCCTGGTGCCCACCCAATAAGACAGCCCTGCCTTGGTACACCCCTTGGAAGATGTAACATGCGGCCCGCCGAGGGCCATTCGCGGGCCGCAACCGGGCCGCCGAGGGCCGCGACCGGCCCGCGGGCCGCCGCGGCCCACCGGGCATATGCCCGGTATGCCCTATGGCCAGTCCGGGCCTGGTAGGACATGATGTAGATTACGGGGGACTGCAGGAGTGAGTTGAAATATAAGGATAGTTCCACTGTATGCAGGCCCGTCAGAACCCGACAGGCAAAGCAAGCATTTGCTTCGGGCCCCGAGCTGGCCAGGGGGCCCCCGAGCTGGCCAGGGGCCCCAGCAGGGAAGACCCTTGCCGCACCGCTGCGTCCTCCTGCAGTACGGTCGGCCATGTACCATAACCGCGCGGTACAGGAGAATCAGGTTCCTGTTCCCGGCCGGACTGACAGGAAGTGCACACACTGAGTGTTCACTGTCTTTCAGTCCGGCCCCGGGAACAGCAAACTGAATCTCCTGTTCGGCGCGGTAATGTTACACGGCCGACCGGACTGCAGGAGGACGCAGCGATGCAGCAAGGGCCCTCCCTGCTGGCTGGGGCCCCTGTGCGGACACCAACATCTGCCGGCGTGTGCGTGGTGCGACGATAGACATAAGTCGCCAACCACCCCCCCCCCCCCCTCGCTTCTCAACTTAAAAACTGAAATGTCACTTTTTTTTGCCTGGGGCCCCTCAAATGTCTTCAAACGGCCCTGACTGTATGTAGGACAGTTGAGTGGTATAGAGCTGTGTAAATATCAGAACTGGATGGACAAACATACATAAGCTGTACAGGTAAAACATTTCCCATGTACAGTATACATTTCATATGTGTATTTAGCTGTTGGTCTGGAGTTCAGCTTTAAATATATAAAAAATAAATTGTACATGCCATTTCAGTATATCACAATGAGGACATTCTGTACCTGTGGCCTGGACCGGAGTAAACCTGGAATCCTAGACTACACCTCTACAATACACAGCATACGCCTTCTTGTAAAATGTTCTTATTCATTTACAAATAAAATTGTGAAGATAAGTGCACTAAAGTCATAAACTTTGTTTACATGACTAAAAGAGCCTGCTTCATGGATTTTACAACAGTCGTTCCATCACCCTGTCACTGCATTGGCTGGATATGATTTTATTGCTATCCAATTTTCACTATACAGTAGCTTACAATATCCTGCTACAGTGAGTACTTGGCAGAAAACTGACATTATCAGCTCTCTACATGGATATATTCATTTGCACAAATGCCATTAAAGTTGCACTTCAGTCAGATGTAAATATATTTACATTTACGCAAATTGCTTCATGGTGCACCTACTTTGTTCCATTGTGACAGCTCAAGCAGAAACAGAGCCATCCAGAACACACAAGCAGTCGGAAGGTTTCACTCTAAAAGTTGGAGGTAAGATCATCAGAGGCGGCCGTGTGGAAGGACATGCATGAACGCTATTACTTTGAAAAGGTTGATGTTTATTGATCATAATATTGACAGAAAGAGCCATCAACGTGTTTCGTGCCATTGCAGTGGCCACTTCTTCAAGAATAGTGTAGGAAATGCTGAATAAAAAATACATATGGCGTAGAATTTATTGTATTACAGTAAAACTATAATGGATAACTGAAAAATGTAATCTATAAAAAAAAATGCAGTGGTAAAAAAAAATATTGGTAATAAAATTTATTTTTCGTTGGTTGTTTTCTCTTTTCTTTTTTCCATACACATAAGGTGACATTAATTAGAATACAATACATGCCTTGATATAAAGAAAAATAAAGAGAAATTGTTTTAATTAATAAAGGATATAGTGTATTTTTTTAATAAGAAAAAAGTATGAATCTAGTTTTTCATTGATAAATAATTCAAATAAAAAAAACATAAAAATGCCACAAATCTTTCCCATAGTTTGTAGATGCTATAACTTTTGCGCAAACCAATCAATATAGGCTTATTATGATTTTTTTTTATCAAAAATATGTAGAAGAATACATATTGGTCTAAACTGATAAAGATTTTTTTTTTTTTAAATTGGGGAATTTTAATTGGAAAAATGTAAAAATATTTAGCTGGATTCACGTAGATCAGCCTAACGTTAGGCAGGCGTAGCGTATCTCATATACGCTACGCCGCCGTAAGTTAGAGAGGCAAGTGCTGTATTCACAAAGCACTTGCGTCCTAAGTTACGACGGCGTAGCGTAATTGTGCCGGCCTAAGCGCGCCTAATTCAAATTGTGAAGAGGTGGGCGTGTTTTATGCTAATGAATCGTGACCCGACGTGATTGACGTTTTGAACGAACGGCGCATGCGCCGTCCGTGGACATATCCTAGTGCGCATGCTCCAAATTACGCCGCAAAGACTTATTGGTTTCGACGTGAACGTAAATTACGCCCAGCCCCATTAACGGACGACTTACGCAAACGACGTAAAAATTAAAAAATTAGACGTGGTTCCGACGTCAATACTTAACATTGGCTGCGCCATCTTTTTGGTGGAATAACTTTAGGCCTGAAAACGCCTTACGTAAACGGCGTATTTCTTTACTGCGACGGGCAAGCGTACGTTCGTGAATAGGCGTATCTCGCTGATTTACGCATTCTAGGCGTAAATCAGCATACACGCCCCTAGCGGCTGGCCTAAATAAACAGCTAAGATACCACGGCGCCCACAGTCGTATCTTAGCTAGATTTAAGTGTATCTCAATTTGAGAATACACTTAAATTTACGACGGCGCAGATTCAGAGTTACGACGGCGTATCTACTGATACGCCGGCGTAACTCTCTCTGAATCTGGCCAATTGTTTCTTTTTCAAAATTGTCGCCTTTTTTTTGTTTATAGCGCAAAAAATTAAAATTGCAGAGGTGATCAAATACCACCAAAATAAAGCTCTATTTGTGGGAAAAAAAGGATGCAAATTTAGTTTGAGTACAGTGTCGCACGACCGCGCAATTGTCAGTTAAAGCGATGCATTGCCAAATTGTAAAAAGTGCTCTGGTCGGGAAGGGGGTAAAATCTTCCGGGGCTGAAGTGGTTAATGCTGGGTATACACTATGAGAAAATCGAAAGAAAAATTCCATACAAGGCACGATTGTTCGTTATTCATATAGTGTGTACACAACTTGTAACATCCGATTCAGACTTTCTAAATAACATTTCCCGAAGGGACACACTCCAATTTTTTTCTGGCACGTAAACAGAGCAAACGATTTTCGTTTAATGTGTACTCCTTTCGTACAAGGAAAATCGTATGCGAAAGGCTGCGCATGATCAGAAACAATAAACAAATAAAAAGCCTTTGCTGTACGAGAATGTTTGTACATTATTTCCATCCTCGGGTTCCGACTTGCTGTGAAACACCAAGAAAAACTGGACGATTTTTCTAAAGCCGCGTACACACGACCATTTTTCATGTCATGGAAAAAAACAAAGTTTTTCCCGACGTGATTCTTGTCAAGTCTGCCTTGTGTACACACACGATCGTGAAAAAAAATGCTTGAGCTAAGCGCGGTGACGTACAACACGGGGGAAGGGGAAGTTCCATTCGAATGGCGCCACCCTTTGGATCGATTATGCAAATTTCCCTTCCCATAACTTGCTTCTGAGCATGCGCGTTTTCCCCCCGTCGTTAAAGCGTACACACAACCGTTTTTCACTACGAGAAAAACGACGACGTGAAAAACGACGAGAAAAAATAGAGTAGGTTCCAAGGGCCAGATCCACATAGCGAGTACGCCGGCGTATCTGATACGCCGGCTTACGTTCAAATTACCCGTGTCGTATCTTTAGTTTGAATCCTCAAACCAAGATACGACGGCTTCTGGGTTCCGCGTCGGGTATGCAAATTAGCTTTTTCCGACGATCCATGAACGTACGCGTGGCCGTCGCATTCTCTTACGTCGTCTCTAGTCGGCTTTTTCCGGCGTATAGTTAAAGCTGGTATTTTGCGGCGTATAGATAGACTTGCCATGTTAAGTATGGCCGTCGTTCCCGCGGCGAAATTCGATTTTTTTTTTTTTGCGTAAGTCGTCCGTGAATAGGGATGGACGTAAGTCACGTCTAAGTTAAAAAAATTACGTCGTTGCGACGTCATTTCGCACAAAGCACGGCAGGAAATTTTGAAACGGAGCATGCGCAGTTCAATCGGCACGGGGACACGCTTCATTTAAATGAATCACGCCCCCTACCCGCCGATTTGAATTCCGCCGCCAGAAATACACTACGCCGCTGTAATTTGCGGCGCAAAATCTTTGAGGATTTGAATATACGCCAGGTAAGGTACGGCGGCGTAGCGTATCTCTGATACGCGGCGCAAGTGTAAATGTCTGTGGATCTGGCCCTAAATTTTTAATGGCTATTTTTCTCGTCGAGAAAAATGCTCTGGAGCCTACACATGACCGTTTTTAACGACCAATTTAAAAAATGGCAATTTTCTCGTCATGTACGCGGAATTATAGTGTGAACCTCCGCTTTAACCGATGACTACATCATGACAATTCTTTGTACACACAGACAGGAGATACGCTATTAGTAAATGCTTTTTAATCTTTACTACCATTTCCTGGTTAAAGGTTGATCTTGATAGATGGGTGAGGATGAGCTTCTGTTATACCTTATCAAGTATTTGCAGTGTTAGTTTTATAGAGTATAAATAAATGTAAGGTGTTTATAGACTTGTATACAAGGGAAAAATCAATCAGCAATCTGGTGAGTGTGATATTCTTATCCGATCCTGGTCATTTGTTGTTTACTGTTGTATCCAGGAGCTGCCATTGCTTTTTACCAGATCTTTGTCACTTTGACAGATAACTGTGTAGTTGCTCAGCTTCCTGGAGAACAACTTTAAAATACAGAAGGTGATGACTTATTATCACTCCCATTGCAAATCCAAAAATCATGATTAATTGCTTGCTTGAAGTAAACCTGCTTTAAAGTGGTTGTAAACCCTTACAGACCACTTGGCCCTACAGGTAAGCCTAGATTAAGGCCCGATCAGTCTAAACCGATGAGAACGGACTGAAGTTCAGTTTCATCGGTCCAAACCGATCGTGTGTGGACCCCATCAGTCCGTTATCCTTCGGTCCAGAAATTTAGAACTTGCTTTAAAATTGAACTGATGGACTCGTAACCAATAGGTCAAAACCGACGGTTAGTATGCAAAGCATCGGTTCAAAACCTGCGCATGCTCAGAATCAAGTCGACGCATGCTTGGAAGCATTGAACTTCGTTTTTTCAGCACGTCGTTGTGTTTTACGTCACCGCGTTGGACTCGATAGTTTTTTGAACTGATGGTGTGTAGGCACATCAGACCATCAGTCAGCTTCATCGGTTAACCGATGAAACTGAACTTCAGTCCGTTTTCATCAGTTTGGACTGATCGTGTGTACAGGGCCTAAGGCTTACCTGTAGGTGCAAGAAATATCTCCTTAAAGTGGGGGTTCACCCTATAAATAAAAAAAAATCAAGACAGGCATACTGTAGCTCGCGCTACTATGCCTAATTTTATGCTAAAATGTTGCTATGGAGGGTGAACCACCGCTTTAACCTACATGGTTCAGGAGATATTTGCAGAAAAGACTGCACCGATGTCTATGGTGCATGCGCGCCATAGACAACGGCGCAGGCGCAATGAGCATGCCGTTATTGAATGGGACCGTGCCGTCCCTGACGGCTTCCATGCGCATGCGCGGGAGTGACGTCATTGCTGATCTGCTATGCATACTAGCTCATTATGCCTTTCTCTTGCAGGGTTTTTTTTTCTAGGGAAAAGTTTCAGAGCGTTTACTTCCTCTTTAAAGGGGTTGTAAAGGTAAAAAAAAAAAATCCTGAAAAGCTTCCTTTACCTTAGTGCAGTCCTCCTTCGATTTTGCTTTTAAATGTTCTTATTTCTTCTGAGAAATCCTCACTTCCTGTTCTTCTCTCTGTAACTCCACACAGTAATGCAAGGCTTTCTCCCTGGTGTGGAGAGTCGTGCTCGCCCCCTCCCTTGAGGAGGGAGGGGGCCAGCAGGAGAGTAAGGACCAGGGCTGGACTGGGACAAAAATTTGGCCCTGGACTTCACCCAGATTGGCCCACTTCTCTCCTATGGCGGCCGGACAACTGCCCCCCCCCCCCCCAGTCACTAGCCACTAGCCGTTCTACTTTATTAGAGTAGAATGGCTGGTACTGGTACTCTTATATGCAGTACCAGTGGGGAAGGTAGACATTATTTCACCCGGGGCAAAGAATCAGTTCGGTGCTCCCCCCCATTGGACAAGATTAGGCAGAAGTGAGAAACTCCCAGGCCATAGCTGTTGAGTCAGCTGTCTGTCCCCTCCTCCGTGCTTCTTCTGGTCCCCCCCATGCTCCTCTGTCATCCCCCTGCTCCTCTGGTCCTCCCCCTGCTTCTCTGTTCCCCCCCAGGTGAGCACTGCGGGGAGGGAGAGGAGGTGAGCGCTGCAGGGAGGGAGAGACAGAGGAGCGGAGGGGGGCGGCGGTCCGCTGCCACGGAAGCCGGCCCACTAAGCCATCGGCCCACCGGGAAACTCCCTGTAGTCCCAATGGCCAGTCCATCCCTGGTAAGGACGCTCTCTACGTTGCAGATAGAGAAAGGAGCTGTGTGTTAGTGGGCGTCCTGTCTCTCCTGTAGTCCAAGGCAGGGGGCTAGCACGACACTCCACACCAGGGAGAAAGCCTTGCATTACTGTGTGTAGTTACAGACAAAAGAACAGAAAGTGAGGATTTCTCAGAAGAAATAAGGACATTTAAAAGCAAAATGGAAGGATGAGGTAAGTGAAGGAGGACTGCACTAAGGTAAAGGAATCTATTTAAAGCGGGGGTTCACCCTATAATTTTTTTTTTTTCTAGCATAAAATTCGGCATAGTAGCGCGAGCTACAGTATGCCTGTCTTAATTTTTTTATCCCCGTACTCACAGTGTAATCGTACATAGACGATTCCGACTGCCCACGGGGAATGGGCGTTCCAATCCAGACGGAAGGTGATTGACGGCCGGCTCTGGCGCGTCACGCTTCTCCGGAAATAGCCGAAATAGGCTTGGCTCTTCACGGCGCCTGCGCATAGTCTGTGCGCAGGCGCCGTGAAGAGCTGAGACCTACTCCGGCTGTCTTCGGGGAGCGTGACGTGCCAGAGCCGGCCGTCAATCACCCTCCCTCTTGAAAGGAACGCCCATTCCCCGCGGGCAGTCGGAATCTTCTATGTACGATATAACAGTGAGTACGGGGATAAAAAAATTAAGACAGGCATACTGTAGCTCGCGCTCCTATGCCGAATTTTATGCTAGAAAAAAAAAAAAATTATAGGGTGAACCCCCGCTTTAAGGGAAAAAATTGTACCTTTACAACCCCTTTAAACCAGTCAATGGCTTGGCATTTTGGATAGCTATTTTATCTAAGAGAAATTCCCAAAACATGGCCTGTTGGGGGTACTTGAGGACTGAGGTTGAGCACCACTGCTCTACAGCTTTCATCCAATCTCTACATTATTGCATTTGTTATTCATGATACATTAGTCTGATGGTCTGTGATAAGAATGCTCCTAAAACCTTGTACACGATGAGAATATTGTATCGTTCGTGTTTTTGTTGCATGCTAGTCTTATATTGAAATTTATTATCGTTACTAAAATTTGGGTACGATAGAATAAAACTTCGGGAGTTGTGTAATGTGTTGTATCGTATTGTAATGTAATATATTCTTTGGTTTCCGAGCATGTGTGGTCTTAGTCTTCTTGATTTTTTTCGCACGAATACTGTACTTATTTAACGAAAATCATTCGCTCTGCTATTGTCCGAGAAAAAATGGTGCGTTGTAGCTTACAATATTGTTGGATGAACTGTCGTGATTGGCTCTTGAAATCTGTATACTGATGATTATTGTACGATCAAGCGATTTTTGTCATCCGATTTTCTGATCATGTGTACTAGACATTACACTTGTGGTCATTGGGAAGAATCACCCCTAAGTCCTGGTTCACACTGGTACGATTTGAGATGCGATTTGAGATGTCAAATCGCATCTCAAATCGGCGGCATTTGCCGGCAATGGCACCGTCCTAATCGGTGCGATGCCGCATCTGCGGCGCTGCACCGATTTCTAAAAGTAGTTCCTGTACTACTTTTTGCGTTTTCGGGCCACGATTTACATTGACATCTGTGCAGAAACCTGCACAGATGTCTCTGAAATCGTGGCCAAAATCGGGACTGCCAGCGGGAGTGAAATCGTGCAAGGTCAGCTGAACTCGCACGGCTGTACTCCCGCAGCCCAGTGTGAACCTGGGCTCAGACCCCATTCACACCTGAGCGTTTTGTAGCTTAAAGCCTGAAGCTACAAAACGCTGGAGGGGAAAAAATCTATTATTCTCTATGGAGATGGTTTACATCTCCACTCCAAAACGCCTGAAACCAGAAGTTCAAAAACGCCTGAAACCAGAAGTTCCAAAACGCCTGAAGCTCAAACAAGTTCTGGGACTTGTTTTATGCAGATTTGGGCGTTTTTCTGCTTTTAACATTGGTGACCCCTAGACCTGTCCAAAATTGCAGCGAAACGCGGTAAAAAAACGCTGCGGAAAATGCTACGCTCAGGTGTGAATGCAGCCTACAGGTAGCTAAAAACATCAATGGTGTCAGTGGGAACTAATCAGAGAGGCAGACATCGTTTATAACTCAAGGTAACCCCTAGCATCCTCTGGAGGAACCCTGGTTAAAAAAAAAAAAAAAACGGGCCTACATACTTTATGCTAGAAGGTGTCCCTCTTTCTCATTTCAGAAAGATGTTTGGTATGAAAATTATACTAACTATAACAATCTAAAAACTATGAGTGCCCCATATTCGTAGAGAAGAAGCTGAAGATCACTGGTTAGGAACCAGGCACAGGAACAACAGGTTACTGGATCAGGAGGCAAGCACAGATTCCAGGCAATTATACCAGGTCAGCAACAGCCAGGGAGCTGGGTGGTATCAAATTAAGAGGCAGAGACAGAGTCCACTAAACAAGCCAAGGTCTGTAAAAATAGGGCAAACAGGATACAATAGGGTGACCAGACATCCCTAGTTTCAGGGGACAGTCCCCTGATTGAGGACACTGCCCCCGGACCAAGTCTGTCCCTGGTTTTGTCCCCAAATTGAATTTAATAGGGGGCAGGGGCAATTTCAAAGACAATCAGTGCAGAATTAAAATAAAAAAATTAGAATTACACACCCCAGCTCCGCCGTGCCTACTAGCATAGGGGGGCTGTATTTTTCCCTACTATCTGTGCCCCTTTCTGATGATCATGTGCTGGTCGGAGCGGAGGGAATATTTCTTCAGTTTCGGGCACATGCCCATTTAGCTTCGCTCGCATGTTCTTCTGCCTTGGCTCAAATCCTGCCTATCTCCTCGCCTTCCCTGGCGGAGTGATCTTCCTCCGCTCCCCATCCAGTAGTAGCCGGGGCCCGAAGAGTAAGACTTGAGAGGCTGTGAGGTGGGCGGCGACGGGCAGAGAGTCGCTGATTGTTGCCATTACTAGTAAAGAAAAAATATGTCCCCGGATTTCATTTTAAAAATCTGGTCACCAGACGGTCGTTTTTTGTGATAAAAAAAAACGACGTTTTAAATCATGAAATAAAACGACGTTTTTGAAACTTCAATTTTCAAAAACGACGTTGCCTACACACCATCCGTTTTTCCCACTGCGCTAGCAAAGCGCGGTTACGTTTCACCACTTTTTTCCATTGAAGCTCGCTTCATAACTAGCTTCTGGGCATGCGCGGGTTTAAAAACGTTGTTTTAAACGTTGTTTTTTGCTACACACGGCCAATTTCTGTGAAACAAAAAACGACGTTTTGAAAAACGACACAAAAAATTCAAGCATGTTCGAATTTTTTTTTGTCGTTTTTTTGAAGACATAAAACAACCTTTTGCCCACACACGATCATTTTAAATGACGTTTTTTAAAACGTCGTTTTTTTTCATCACAAAAAACGACCGTCTGTACGCGGCACTAGGATACAAGGCAGTAGGCTGTAAAAGCATACAGAAAGCAAGCTGGGTCATATACGGCGAGGCAGAATCAGCTGACCAAGCTGAAGACCACTCAAAAACTACCTTCTGCGGTGCTTCAGTTTACATCGACCACTGAGCGCCAGTATCAAGTGTGCATGATAATTATTGCGAGCGTGCATGCTAATTCTTGTGCATGCTAATAACATGCTTGCACCTGCTCGCTAACGCACATCTGGTATTTTCCTTATGCACAGAGGTGTGGGCAGTATAATGTGCCCATGCATATGCCCACACTGGATTCTTTCGGATGCTGAGAATCTGGCATTCCTTACAGGTAACCTCCCCAAAAGGTGAAAAGGTTGCAGGTTTGCAATGTTTACCACTGCTTAAGATCCTATTAAAAGAAAAATGTGTACACTTTGCATTATTAGTGATCTGTGGAAACCAAGGTACAATTAATCCTCCAAGGATAAAAGAGTTCACTTTTCAGCTGCTGGGTTTAATCCAGTCTTACATTTTCTCTTGGCAGGCGGTAGTGGATGATGATGGATTTTGTATGCCTGGTTTAAGGGGTAAATACACTTATGTATCATCTGCCTAACCAAGGCAACCAAGTCCATGGCACTGTACTATTTCTAAATTGCAAACAGCAGTCGTGACCTTAGTGAACTTTGTGGGATAACATTGGGAAAAGCTACAAATCTAGAAGTCAGGGTGGCCTGCCAGACAAAAAGACTGGAATCAACTTTGAACCAACTTCAAACTACATTGCTTATGTAGCCTCTATATTAAAGGAGAAGTACAGTAGAGCCAAAGCTTGTTTGGCTGTACTTCTCCTGTGGATCAAAGGTGTGCATTCTGCACTCCTGTGACCCATTTTTAACAGACAGCAGGCTGAAGCTCACAACAATATGGTTGGGATCCACCCACAACCCTGGACCGCCAACTGGCTCAGCCTCTCAGTGAGCCGTGAGAGCCTGAGCCAGCCGCTCTTGCTCCTCCACAGCCCAGTGCTCCAGTGAGGGATGGGGGGCAGAGCAGACAGCAGTGACTGACAGTCAGTCTTAGATCCGGCAGGGACCACCTAGGTAAGATTGATTATCGAAAAAAAAATATATATATATACTTCTCTTTTAAAGGAATTTTTAGTGGCCTTCTAAGTTTCTTTATTACTTAGGACTAAAAAAAAGAAGCATTTGGAAAAAATGCATTTTTTTTATATGACAAGTGAACGTTATGTTTTCTTCCATGCAGCCAGCAGGTAGAGCTCTTGGTGCATTTTCCCATTCCAATCTCTCCTTAATACAGTGTTGTAAAAATTGCGTTACCTACAAAGTTATCCTTAGTCTTTTGTTGTGGTTAGATGGGGCAGGCCTGACAGAGAGCTACTTTTAAAGTGCTGTCCCTTTAGCTAACCCATAGTGCTCTGAAAATCCTTTATGATGATTTTATTGTTTATTTGCAAAACAAAGATTGTGTGTGTGTCAGGTCATCTGAGGCTAGGTGACAGGTGCACACCGCTGGGGCTAGGAGCGCACTGCTATGGTTGTAGACCCTTTGGTTGACGGCTGCGGATGGAGCTATGGGTGGTTCAGGAAAGCAGCTCTCACCTGAGCTCCGACATGGGTAAAACAGGGAGCTAGAGCATAAGATTCCCCAGAGCGCAGAGTCTAAGATCCAGTAGGTTTTCACTAGAGCCTCTGATGGAGAGGATGGACTTTGCTGCAGCTGACTCCAGATCTTGCCACTGGTTACCCGCTAAAAAAAAAAGCCGCTCATGTTTTGTTGATGTCTTCATCTCTTTCGTTGTCGCCCGCTCTCTGCTGACTTACATAGCCATGAGGCGTGGCCATTGAATGACATCACCCGGGAAGCCCACCTCTTGTGACAAGGGGTGGGCTCTCCAGGTGATGTCATCGGATAGCCACACCCTATGGCTATATAAGAGTCGGCAGAGAGCGGGCGAAAACAAAACAGATAAAGACATCAACAGAACAAGAGGTGGCTCGAGGAGAAGAGGGTGGGAAGAGATGGCGGAAAGAGACGGCTAGAGAAGACAGAGCTATTAATAGAGGAATTGTCAAAAACCGGCTCTTGTGTTTTTATTATTATTTCACGTCACTTACGGTTTTTGATAAATTACAGATTTCTACGAAGCAATTTCACATGATGAAGAATACGTGTTTTGACACAAGAGCAACAACCGAATGCAGTCCAATGCATCTATCAGGAATCAAGTACTCACCGAGACCGAACTGCCGAGGGTGGTTCACCTTTACGACCAAGCGCGCCCGCCCACTGAGTTGTGGAACAGTTGGCGGAAGCACGAGGCGCTACCGGTGCCAGTGGAGAAGCGTTGACCGGTGACGGTTGTAGATGACAGGTGCTTCTGGGTGACTGCAGACGGAAACAGGAACAAACGATACTGAAGCTGGATAATCGGTACTGAAAGAGTCCAAGAAACAAACTGGAAAGTCCGGGGTGCAAGCCAAGGTTCGGGGAGCAGAGAAGACAGCAGAACCGGGTCACAAGCCAAGAGGTTCAAGGGCAGGAGAAACAACAACAGAGTCCAGGTCACAAGCCGAGGTCGGGGTCAGAAGAGTTCAATAGAGTGGTGAAGCAATCCGAAGTCAGGTTCCAGGTGAGAGGTGAGTCGAACGGAATTCCAACAGGAAATGGTTTCCAGAGACACAGGTTCAGGAAGTAGCTGACGATAAACCAGCAACCTGTCTACTGACAGGAGCTGGTTTAAATATGGCGGTCACGCTGGTGATTGGCCCGAGAGGTCACATGCGTATGCGCACACGCCTAAAGTGCCCAGTTAGCCGCCGGGACGCTGGTGTGTTAAAGGAGGAAGTACAGCGCTTTGGCCCTGACAGCATGGTATTATGAGCGGAGACTGTTACTCCACTCCAACACTAACCAACAAAATGTCCGCCTCTGAGGCGGCGACAACTTAATTCCCGTCAGCCGCTGGCTGTTCTGTGAAAACACTCAAATGTTGTTTTACCTCACTGCATTTGGTTGCTGCTGTTATGTCCAAACACAAATTCCTCAAAATCTGCAATTAGTGTGGGATTTAAGAAACTGGAAGTTATGTGGTTGGATATTCTCCCGTGCATTTTGTCAGGACACTGTCTCTCGGCAATATAGATGAAAAATCAAGGAAACAATCGGCGTAGGTTCCCGACCCAGTCCATACCAGGTCCTTTGGGTCTGGTATGGATTTTAAGGGAAACTCCACGAAAAAAAAAAAAAACATCTCCATACATTTGCCCTATTTTAGGCCCCAATTATCTTCATTTTCATAGTCACTGGGGCATGGTCCGAGAAGGATGTGACTTCTAGATTTGTACTTATCACTGACTCCAATAGCCTATGTTCAATCAGGAAATAATCAATTCTTGAGTACGTCTCGTGTACAGGGGAGTGGAATGTATCCTCCATACATCCATCAGCTTGTTCTTTTTTATTTAGAATTTATCTAGCACTAGACCTCCTCTGTAACTCTAAACTGGTAGGGGCAGATCCACAAAGATCTTTTCCCCCGGCGCATCGTATCCGAGATACGCTACGCCGCCGTACCTTACCTGGCTTTAAATCGAATCCATAAAGAATTTGTGCCGTAAGTTACGGCGGCGTAGTGTATCTCAAGCGGCGTAATGGCACGGAATTCAAATCGGCGATTAGGGGGCGTGTTTCAGTTAAATGAAGCGCGTCCCCGCGCCAAATGAACTGCGCATGCGCCGTCCCTAAATTTCCCGCCCGGGCATTGCGCTAAATGACATCGCAAGGACGTCAGTTTTTTAACATAGACGTGAATTACGTCCATCCCGATTCACGGACGACTTACGCAAACAAAAAAAAAATAAAAAAAAATAAACGCGGGAACGAAATAGCAGCTTTAACTATACGCCGAAAAAAGCAGACTAGAGACGACGTAAAGGAATGCGTCGGCCGTTCGTACGTTCGTGGATCGTTGGAAATAGCTAATTTGCATACTCGACGCGGAAAACGACGTGAACGCCACCCAGCGGACGCCAAAGAATTGCATCTTAGATCCGAAGGCGTACGAATACGTAAGCCTGTCGGATCTAACCCAGATGCCGTCGTATCTTGTTTTGAGGATTCAAACTAAAGATACAACGCGGAAAATTTGAAAGTAGATACGCCGGCGTACTTGCTCTGTGGATCTGCCCCGTAATCTGTAGAGCTTTTTAAAGCCTTGCCTATGGAGATTTAGTACTGTAGTTTGGCTCCATTCCATGAGCGCACGCAATTTGACAGCGCGACATGTTAGGTATTTATGTACACGGCGTAACATCATCTTTCATATTTTACAAAAAAATCGGGCAATGTGTTTTGTTTTAAATCATAAAAGTGTATTTTTTTTTTGTAACAATTGCATTTGAAAAGCCTCTGTGCAAATACCATGTGACATAAAAAATGTCAACGACTGCTATTTTATTCTCTAAGGTCTCTGCTAAAAAATCTATAGATATAAAACGTTTGGGAGTTCTAAGTAGTTGGCAAGTAAAAAATACAGATTTTTACTTGTAAGCAACAAATGTCAGAAAAAAGGCTGGGTCCTTAAAGCGGACCTTCAGTCATTTTTTCATCTATTGAATATTCTGCCCTTGTTGTTTTAACTTTGGATATTTTTTTTTCTGCCAGTAATATATACAGGCCACTTCCTGTTTCTTGTCTGGTCATTAGCCTAGGCTTATGACATCATGCACAGCTCTCTCTCTCACTCTCATGAGACTTTGCCAGGAACGGAAGGAGGATGAGTCATAAGAGGGACAATGAGAGCTGCAGAGCTGGAGGCGTGCCTCTGTGTAAATCCAGGAAGAGAACAGGCAGCAGCTTCAGCTGCCCACAGTTAAAATGGTTGCAGCCAGACTCGGTGGAGGGAGATTTCTGCAGCATATTTGGCAAGTACAGAATCACAGTATATATAAAATAAATATGCAAAGTAATTGGAGGGAAGCTTCAGAATGGCAAAGATGTTTTTATTACAAATTATGTGAGCATACTGCAGTTCCTCTTTCCTTTTTTTTGGGGGGGGAGTGGGGGCTTCGGTAGGAGTGGGACTTCCTGTCCCACTTCCTACTTCCACCCAGGGACCGCCTAGGCGATTCCTCCTCACGCCTTAGGTGGCCCCTCCCCTTAGGCGATCTCCTGGGACGAGTGACAGGTCCCAGGAGATCGCCTGTCCATTCATAGAGTGCAGCGCAACTCACACATGCGCAGTGAGTGCCCGGTCGTGAAGCCGAAAGCTGTCACGGCCGGGTGCCCACAATAAGAATGGAGGCGCCGGCCGGAGAGGGGGGGAGAGGCGCGATGCCCCGGGCAGCCGCATCGCTGGACTGAGGAGCAGGTAAGTGTGTTTTTAATAAAAAAGTCAGCAACTACACTTTTTGTAGCTGCAGACTTTTAATAAACATAAAAAGGCTGGAACTCTGCTTTAAGTGGTTAAAGCGCCCCCCTGTCCCCAATTGAACGTATACATAGGTTGCGCCCGCATATGTAAATGGCGTTTGCACCACACATGTGAGGTATTGCCACGAACGCGAGAACAATAATTATAGTACTAGATCTTCTCTATAACTCTATATTGGTAACCTGTAAAAAAAAATGTAAGCGTTGCCTATGGAGATTTTTTCTAAGTACCAGATTTTGGCGCCATTCCACAAGTGTGCGCAATATTAAAGCATGACATGTTAGGTATCTATTTACTCAGCATAACATCGGCTTTTGTATTTTACCAAAAAATTAGGTTATAGATTGTGTTTTTTTTTGCATTAGAATTCATGTTTTCAAACATTTGCTGTGCAAATACTGTGTGACATAACAAGTTGCAACAACTGTCATTTTATTCTCTAGGGTCTCTACTGAAATATATATAAATACATTCATATATACACACATTATATATATATGTTTGAGGGTTCTCAGCAATTTTCTTTTACATGTAGGTGGAAAGTGGTTAATGCAGCATTAGAAGTACAATCCCAGCTCTACAAATCAGCACCAGCTGATATACTGAGAAGGAGATGCTGGGGGAAGGGAAAGGTACAAACGTTGTCACCCCTCCCAGACATGTGCTCCTCTGGATCCCAGACACTGACCACGTGACTGTCCCGTGAAAGTTGCCTGACCTCGCGGCGGAAGGGTCCCGGGGAAAGTTTCTCATTGGCTGCCCCTCGCTCACGTATTCATATAGGAATCCGCTGCCTGGCATCATTGGCTCAGCCTCTGGCCGGCGCGCCGCGATTGGCTGGTCACCCACCTCCCCTTCTTTTACATCTTGTGCCCGGGCATCACCCCGCCCACCGGGATATTCCGCTACACAGTGATGGAGAAAGACGGTGTTGGTGACGTCACGCTGGTGGGAGAAGAAATCACCGGGTGATACCGAGAGGAGGAAGCGAGAGTACTGCAACCCACCCACCATATAGTCTCTAGACTCTGATCCCCATTACTTCTCATGTATATATATATTTATATGTCCTCCCCTGTATCCTCTGCATGCCTTGTCACCCCCCCCCCCCCCTATACACATTGTATGGTGAAAATATCCCGCCCTGTCACCTCCTCTCCGGTATATGATTTGCTCACATTAGGAGTTGTGGAGTGATTTCCCATAAACTTTCCCAGTCTACTGTGTATATATTCTGTATACTGCGCCCTCTGATGGCCCTGTCTATGTATTATCTGATCTATCATCCCATAAGTAATGACACCCCTATATTCATACTGCCGTACTCCATCACTAATACTGACCCGATCAATAATACTCCCTGCAGACCTGATCAATAATACTTCCTGCAGACCTGATCACTAATACTCCCTGCAGACCTGATCACTAATACTCCCTGCAGACCTGATCACTAATACTCCCTGCAGACCTGATCAATAATACTCCCTGCAGACCTGATCAACAATACTCCCTGCAGACCTGATCAACAATACTCCCTGCAGACCTGATCAATAATTCTCCTTGCAGACCTGATCAATAATACTCCCTGCAGACCTGATCAATAATACTCCTTGCAGACCTGATCAATAATACTCCCTGCAGACCTGATCAATAATTCTCCTTGCAGACCTGATCAACAATACTCCCTGCAGACCTGATCAATAATACTCCCTGCAGACCTGATCAATAATTCTCCTTGCAGACCTGATCAATAATACTCCCTGCAGACCTGATCAATAATACTCCTTGCAGACCTGATCAATAATACTCCCTGCAGACCTGATCAATAATACTCCCTCCAGACCCAATCACCAATACTCTTCAGTGACCTGATCAATAATACTCCCTGCAGACCAGATCAATCATTCTCCCTGCAGACCCGATCACTAATACTCTTCACTGATGCGATCACCAATACTCTTTGCTGATCTGATCAATAGTACTCCCTGATAACTAATACTCCCTGCAGGCCCGATCACTAATACTCCCTACTGACCTGATCAACAATACTCCCTGCTGACCCGATCACTAATACTCTTCACTTACCAGATGAATAATACTTCCTACTGACCTGATCACTAATACTCCCTACTGACCCGATCGGTAAAAATAAAAAACTGACCCGATCACTAATACTCTTCACTGATCTGATCACTAATACTCTTCACTGACCCGATCACTGATACTCTTCACTGACCCGATCACTAATACTCTTCACTGACCCGATCACTAATACTCTTCACTGACCCGATCACTAATACTCTTCACTGACCCGATCACTAATACTCTTCACTGACCCGATCACTGATACTCTTCACTGACCCGATCACTAATACTCTTCACTGATCTGATCACTAATACTCTTCGCTGATCACTAATACTTTTGCTGGTCCGATCACTGATACTCCTGATGTTTTGATCACAAATACCTTTAGTGATCCGATCATTAATACTCTGTGCCCTTCCCATGTGGGATTGGGTTGCAGCCTGCAGTATCAGTGTCCTGTGTAGAGATCTGTCCTTCCCCACACTCCTCCCCCTCCTCCTCCTCGCACGCCTCCTCCCCCACTCACTCAGCCAAGGACTGTTACTACATGTTTCCTGTGAACTTAGAACAATGATAACTCCTGTGGACGTCTGGAAGAGTCTGCCCCTGTTCCCTTTCACTTTTTCTGCTGGTCCTCGTCATTCCTAGGATTATTTCCCCTGACTCCAATCGGAAAGGATGTGGACGGAGAGGCGTTGGGATTGATCGCACTTTTCTGGAGATGTAAGTGGTGTGTTGTGATCAATGTTGGGGGTCAGATCCTCCTTGTTAGTCCCTCTTCTCCGCTCAGTCCTGGATGTCCATCCTTCTATTATGTAACTTTACAAAGTATCATCTGGCTGAGTGTTCCAAGATGGACCGTGTGATGGGTGGAGATGAGGAGCTCCTTTTACACTTAGCATCTGAAATGAGTGGAAGAAACTAAACCTCTAATTCTCCTAAGTGATCTCAAAGCCTGGGGGTACTGGCCCTTTAAATGCACAGAATAGGGTCCCTGCAGGCATTCTACATGTGTGTCCGTTCCCCGCTTGTGCCGTCATGTCACAAGCCTGCAGAATAAGCCACTTTTACCCCCCATAATTGTGCATAATTAAGGCTTTTTTGTGTGTTTTTTTTATAGTGTGTTTGTATAAGTCATGTGCAGTATAGGTACTTTATGTGCATAATTAAGGCTTTTTTGTGTGTGTTTTTTTTATAGTGTGTTTTTATGTCATGTGCAGTATAGGTGCTTTATGTTATGTATGCTGTGTGAAAGGGAAGACAAATATTTGAAACATTACTTTTAGGTATGCTGTATGAAAGAGAAGGCATCATTATTTATTGTTTGGGGCAGGATGGTGCGTTTTTGACTCCATAGACTTTTAATTATAGAGGGTGCCTAAAAAATACCGTATGCAACGTGTTATTGCGTTTTTTCTTTTTTGGCATGCTCCCATTGAAGTCTATGGGGCCAAAAATATTTGCTTTTTTCAATGTTCCTGTACTTTTATAGCTAGATTCACAAAGAGTTACGCCGGCGTATCAGTAGATACGCCGTCGTAACTCTGAATCGACGCAGTCGAAAATTTAAGCGTATTCTGGAAACCAGATACGCTTAAATTAGGCTAAGATACGAGCGGCGTAAGTCTCCTACGCCGTCCTATCTTTGGGTGCATATTTACGCTGGCCGCTAGGTGGCGCTTCCGTTGTTTTCCGCGTCGATAATGCAAATGAGGAAGATACGCCGATTCACGAACGTACGTGTGCCCGTCGCAATTAGTTACGCCGTTTACGTAAGAGATACGCCGGCGTAAAGATAAAGCTGCTCCCTACAAAGCAAAAGAGATCGCGCTAAGTGAAAAAATATTGAATAAATAAAAACACATAAATGTTCATATGAATGTGCATAGAGAAGTCCGCCCATAGGCAAAATAAATGTATAAGTCTCCCAAGTGTATATGGAAATCCACACAGGAAAGTGATTGACAGAAAAGAACCTCCACCGCAGTCAAATCAAGCCTCTTACCGAATGGAGTTGATCTCCAGATTATAAGAGATCAAAAACAGCATGGTAAGAGATATGGATAGAGGTGTCCAATATGAAGCCCAGATGATGGAAACTCGTAATTCGTATCCTTAGAAGGACTCCCGATATGCCATCCTAGGTGGCGCAGTCCATGCAAGGTATGGACGTCGGAACAAGCCTATCTTTTTATGTCTTTTGCGTAAGTCGTACGCGAATAGGGCTGTGCGTAAGTTACGTTCACGTCCTAGGCAGTGTTTGACGTATCTTAGGCATTCTATCAGACGCATGCGCACTGGGATACGTCTACGGACGGCGCATGCGCCGTTCGTTAAAAACGTCAATCACGTCAGGTCACAAATCATTTACATAAAACACGCCCCCCTGTTCCTTATTTGAATTAGGCGCGCTTAGGCCGGCCCATTTACGCTACGCCGCCGTAACTTAGGAGGCAAGTGCTTTGTGAATACAGCACTTGCCTCCCTGACTTACGGCGGCGTAGCGTAAAGACGATACGCTACGCCGGGTCAAAATGAAGCTGCCCTACTTGAATCTGACCCTATGTAAGTGCCAGGATTTGAGCTACATGCGTCTGACCGTTCAGATGGGAACAGGCGGAGTCTAAAACGGTTTCATTTTCCATGTTGAGCGTGACAAAACGCACGGGCGTGAATGGCGTGTATTTCCACTTTTGCAGTCAAATCATCAAATCTCACAACCCCCTAACTCTATACGTCCCATTCATACACCATACCAGAAAATAAATGTAAAAAAATGTGTTCCTATTTACACAGCATATATGAAAATATTAAAAAAATAAAAATACTTTTGTTCCTGTTTACGCATACCTAAAAATATTTCTTGGAATATTTGACTTTCTATTCACACAGCACACTTAAAAATGTAAAAAATAATTAGGTCTTCCCTTTCACACAGCATACCCAAAAAATGTAAAACAAATATTTGTCTTCCCTTTCACACAGCATACCTAAAAATATTATGTCTTCCCTTTCACACAGCATACCTAAAAATATTATGTCTTCCCTTTCACTGGCACCCCCTCTTCATCGGGTGCCCCCACCGATCACCGCTTTCCATGGGGGCACCCCTGCAGGCTCGCTCCCGAATCCCACCGCTGCATCCATTGACACAGACAGCGGAACTTGGCCCCGCCCCCGCTCCCATGCACAGCTTTTGATTGACGGCAGCGGGAACCAATGGCTCCTGCTGCTATCAATCTGTCCATTGAGGAGAGAGACAGCCGCTGGAGCCACTACGCTCGGGCACATGGCTGGATCGGGATCAGCACAGAAAGTTTTTCACCTTTATGTATAGAATGCATTAAAGTGATACTACGGGCCCTTTCACACGCTGCTGTCCGTGTGCGGGCTCCGCTTTATCTCAGCGGGAATCGCT
Organism: Rana temporaria; assembly: GCF_905171775.1. Lineage (NCBI taxonomy): Eukaryota > Metazoa > Chordata > Amphibia > Anura > Ranidae > Rana > Rana temporaria. Next base: position 612,008,402 of record NC_053489.1, read on the forward strand.
CCGTCGATCCGCGCTGAGCAGGCAGATGACAGGTCAGTCTCCGCACACTGTGCAGGGCAAGACCTGTCAGAGCACCGCTCTTCCCTATGGGGGATCGAATAGGATGCATTAAGGTGACAAAACAGGAACCTTTACATACCCTTTAAGGTGAAAAACCTTGAGACTTTACAGCCACTTTAATTTGGATTGTTCTTGTGAAAGGTAATGGTAGTAGCAAAAAATATACAGCTACATAAAAAAAATTATATATTATATATATATATATATATATATATATATATATATATATATATATATATATTAGTGCTGTCAAGCGATTAAAATTTCTAATCGCGATTAATCGCATTAATGTCATAGTTAACTCACGATTAATCGCGCGATTAAGGAGGTTCACCCTTTAAAACATTTTTTTTTTGTTTTCTTATTTTTTTTTTTTTTTATAATATTAAATTGTGTTTTTTTATTTTTTTACATTTTGATCACTTTTATTGCTGTCACAAGGAATGTAAACATCCCTTGTGACAGCAATAGGTGGTGACAGGTACTCTTTATGGAGGGATCGGGGGTCTAAAAGACCTCCAAGCCCTCCTTTGCACTTCAAAGTTTTCAGATCGCCGAAAACGGCGATTCTGAATACTGTGTACTTTTTTAAATCCGGCGCCATTGGCAGCCGAGAAACCCGGAAGTGACGTCATGACGCCGCTTCCGTGGTTTCAATGCGGAGACTGAATCAAAGCCGCTTACGGCTTAGTGTCAGTCTCCAACCTGGACACAGAAAGCGGCGGATCTAGGATCGGGTCTCCCGGTGGGACGGGAGGCCCGGTCAGAGCGGCGGGAGGGGGGGGATGTCTCCTCCCGCTCCTCCGGCATAACAACCGAGCGGCTTTTAGCCGCATCGGTTGTTATGTTTGGATAGCCGATCGCCCGCTCTAAACAACGGTACCGGGATGATGCCTGCGGCTGCAGGCATCATCCCGGTATAACCCCCGAACGCCGCCTCGTTAATCGCGCGATAAAAAAATTGAGGGTGTTAACATGGGTTTGCGTTAACGCCGTTAATAGCGCATTTAACTGACAGCACTAATATATATATATATATATATATATATATATATATATATATATATATATATATATATATATATATATATATATATATATATATATATATATATATATATATATATTTTACTATTTGGGGCCAGTTTGAAGCTAGTCCTAGGCTAATATTTAAACACTGTACTGTTTTGCCATATATAGGAGGCATTATAAGTGGATTACACAGATGTCTGTGTTAACACTTAGCTCTAGACATCTCGTTAAGATGACTAGTGATAACAAGCCTGTAATTATCCTGTCCACACACATAACAATACGACTATTTTCTATATTGATAGTCTGTATGAAAGCATCTACAAGCATACGTATACCTAAATGGTTACATGCAAGCTTACATCAGGGCAGTGAATTCCGACGAGTGCGCTGACCATCGTCTTACCGTGAAAGGTCTGTTTGCACAAGATTTAGACACGTGTGAACACTTATCACTTGCAATGAATTGCTAAGCACAATACATACAGAGCTTGCTTATATAATATTCAGAGGAACAAATAAAGATATTTGTTCACATGGGAAATTATACATATACCGTATTTATCGGCATATAACACGCACCTTCATTTTAAGAGGGAAGTTTCAGGAAAAAAAATTACATTTTAAATAAAGAACTTTGAAGCAAAATAAGGGTCAGTACCCATCAATGCAGCCTGATCAATGCCCATCTGCAGCCTCAAAATTGCCCATCAATGCAGCTTGATGAATGCCCATCTGCAGCTTCACAATTGCCCATTAACCACTTAAGACCTGGACCTTTAGGCAGGTGAAGGACCCGGACAGTTTTTGCGATTCGGCACTGCGTCACTTTAACTGACAATTGCGCGGTCGTGCGACGCGGCTCCCAAACAAAATTGGCGTCCTTTTTTTCCCACAAATAGAGCTTTCTTTTGGTGGTATTTGATCACCTCTGCGGTTTTTATTTTTTGCGCTATAAACAAAAATAGAGCGACAATTTTGAAAAAAATTCAATATTTTTTTATTTTTGCTATAATAAATATCCCCCAAAATATATATATATAAAAAACATTTTTTTCCTCAGTTTAGGCTGACACGTATTCTTCTACCTATTTTTGATATAAAAAAAAAAAAACGCAATAAGTGTTTATCGATTGGTTTGTGCAAAATTTATAGCGTTTACAAAATAGGGGATAGTTTTATTGCAGTTTTATTATTTTTTTTTTTTTCTTCTAATGGTGGCGATCAGCGTTTTTTTTCGTGACTGCGACATTATGGCGGACACATCGGACAATTTTGACACATTTTTGGGACCATTGTAATTTTCACAGCAAAAAATCCAATAAAAATGCATTGTTTACTGTGAAAATGACAATTGCAGTTTGGGAGTTAACCACTAGGGGGCGCTGAAGGGGTTACGTGTGACCTCATCTGTGTTTCTAACTGTAGGGGGGCGGGGCTGGACGTGTGACGTCATTAATCTTGTTTCCCTATATTAGGGAACACACGATCAATGACAGCGCCACAGTGAAGAACGGGGAAGCTGTGTTTACACACAGCTCTCCCAGTTCTTCAGCTCCGGGGACCGATCGCGGGACTCCAGCGGCGATCGGGTCCGCTGGTCCTGCGGCCAGCGAAGCTTCAGACCGGGTTGTTGGCGCGCGCCCGCGACCCACAGCTGGGCACTTAAAGAGGACGTACAGGTACGTGCTAGTGCCATTCTGCCGACGTATATCTGCAGGAGGCGGTCCTTAAGTGGTTAAAGCAGTTTTATCAATGCCCATCTGCAGCCTCCCCATTGCCATGAATGCAGCCTGATCATTGCCCATCTCGGGGAGGGGGGCCGGATAAGCGCTGTCAGATTACATACAGCGAGAATCTCCTGTTTACTCGGCGGCCTCTTTAATCCAAAGTCCCACCTCCTAGACCGGCTTCTATGATAGACAGAACATTGGTCCAGTGTCGGCCCAGGAGACGGGACTTCCTATTACAGGGGCCGCTGTGTAAACAGGAGATTCTGGCTGTATGTAATCTGACAGTGCTCGTCCCGCCCCCTCCCCATTCTCTGAGGCAGCAGTAATCTCTCTTCACTGCCGCTTTGGCCCGCACCACTGAAAAATTACTTGTCTGCTCCACCGCCCCTGCACACAGTGCCGCCCCGAGGCCTGGCCTTGTTGGCCTTGTGGGAAATCCGGCCCTGCTTATCAGGACCTGTCAGACTCTCATAGAATAGCAAGGGCTGGTCCTGGACGAAACCGAAAGTTCATTTGAGTTTGACCAATTGTGTGTTTTTCTTTGTTGTGTGGTTCTTCTTTTGATTTTATATTATGCGTATGACCATATATTTTCTGTGAAATTTGGTTAGCCTAATTGTGAAGTTGAGGAAATTTGTGAGTTTAGGTGTGAACTTGTGCCTGAAGAGAGAACAAACAACCAGATCTTATTGTATGTACAGCTGGACTAACCAGCTTCAGTAGGGTTTGCAACAAGTCCACAGTCTGTATTGGCTTTTCTTAAAGCGGAGGTTCACCCGTATATATGACTATTTCCCCCTAGATGGATGCTCGTTTTGTCTAGGGGAATCGGCTAGATGTTTTAAAATATGAGCCGTACTTACCGTTTACGAGATGCATCTTCTCCGTCGCTTCCGGGTATGGGCTGCGGGAATGGGCGTTCCTTCTTGATTGACAGTCTTCCGAGAGGCTTCCGACGGTCGCATCCATCGCGTCACGATTTTCCGAAAGAAGCCGAACGTCGGTGCGCAGGCGCAGTATAGAGCCGCACCGACGTTCGGCTTCTTTCGGCTACTAGTGACGCGATGGATGCGACCGTCAGAAGCCTCTCGGAAGACTGTCAATCAAGATGGAACGCCCGCTCCCGAAGACCCATACCCGGAAGCGACGCAGAAGATGCATCTCGAAAACGGGTAAGTACTGCTCATATTTTAAAACAACTAGCCGATTCCCCTAGACAAAACGAGCATGAAGCTAAGGGGAAAAGGGCAAAAAACAAACAAATGGGTGAACTCCGCTTTAACATTCTTACTTTGGAGGAACCTTTGAAATCAATTTCAGATCCTGGGGAGAGCCTGCTACAAATGATTAATATTACAGCTCAGGGTACATAACATAAGAAGTGATCTATTATATTGGTGATTAATGGAACATTGCCCTCTTTCAGTGGTGGTTAACCTAAGTAGAAGATCAATTTGCATTTTTTCTGATCAAGGAACTAGGCTTCCACAGAACTTTGATTGGGAAAGACTGGTCTTTGTGTTTCCATTTATGTAGAAGGTTAATTTTACAGTTTTTGTGTGCTCAGTGCTGTGCATGCAGCTTCTCTTAGAAGTTGTAAAACCTATTTGTTTCGTTTTGAAACTGTATAAAGTATGTTGACTATTGGGGTGAAGGATGTTAAATGGTGGGATGAAGGATGTAGGATGGTGGTTGGTGGGATCAATGATGTAGGATAGTCGGTAGTGGGATGAAGGATGGTGGGTGGTGGGATGAAGGATGGTGGGTGGTGGGATGAAGGATGTAGGATGTTGGATGGTGGGATGAAGGATGGTGGGTGGTGGGATGAAGGATGTTGGATGGTGGGAGGAAGGATGTAGGATTATGGGTAGTGGGATGAAGGATGTTGAATGGTGAAATGAATGATGAAGGATGTTGAGTGGTGGGATGAAAGATGTAGGATGATGGGTGGTGGGATGAAGGATTATGGGTGGTGGGATGAAGGATGTAGGATTATGGGTGGTGGGATGAAGGAAGTAGGATGGTGGGTGGTGGGATGAAGGATGGTGGGTGGTGGGATGAAGGATGTAGGATTATGGGTGGTGGGATGAAGGATGTTGGGTGGTGGGATGAAGGATGTTGGATGGTGGGAGGAAGGATGGTGGGTGGTGGGATGAAGGATGTAGGATGTTGGATGGTGGGAGGAAGGATGGTGGGTGGTGGGATGAAGGTTGTAGGATGGTGGGTGGTGGGATGAAGGATGTTGAGTGGTGGGATGAAGAATGAAGGATGTTGAGTGGTGGGAGGAAGGATGTAGGATTATGGGTGGTGGGATGAAGGTTGTAGGATGGTGGGATGAAGGATGTTGGATGGTGGGAGGAAGGATGGTGGGTGGTGGGATGAAGGATGGTGGGTGGTGGGATGAAGGATGTTGGATGGTGGGAGGAAGGATGTAGGATTATGGGTGGTGGGATGAAGGATGTTGAGTGGTGGGATGAAGAATGAAGGATGTTGAGTGGTGGGAGGAAGGATGTAGGATTATGGGTGGTGGGATGAAGGTTGTAGGATGGTGGGATGAAGGATGAAGGATGTTGAGTGGTGGGATGAAGGATGTAGGATTATGGGTGGTGGGATGAAGGAAGTAGGATGGTGGGATGAAGGATGTTGGATGGTGGGACGAAGGATGTAGGATTATGGGTGGTGTGATGAAGGATGTTGAGTGGTGAAATGAAGGATGAAGGATGTTGAGTGGTGGGATGAAAGATGTAGGATGATGGATGGTGGGATGTAGGACTATGGGTGGTGGGATGAAAGATGTAGGATGATGGATGGTGGGATGTAGGACTATGGGTGGTGGGATGAAGGATGTAGGATGATGGGTGGTGGGATGAAGGATGTAGGATGATGGGTGGTGGGATGAAGGATGTTGAGTGGTAGGATGATGGGTGGTGGGATGAAGGATGTTGAGTGGTGGGATGAAAGATGTAGGATGATGGGTGGTGGGATGAAGGATGTTAAATGGTGGATGGTGGGCTTTGCATGATGCTGCACCTAAGAGTCATTCAAAGGTGTGTTTTTTTAATTATTATTAAATTTACAATCTAGTTTTTTATCTTATTATTACACTATCTGTGTGTGTACCATTTTTTTTTACATCAGCCACGCTTTAAGGTACCTGTAACATTCTCTGTAACATGCAGAGATGCATACGGCGTGCTTTCAGCGTTTCTCTTTTTTGATTAGCTTCATTTCATTCTGTGTTTCTTTTTGATTAGCTTAATTTTGTATTTTTTTATATATTTTTTTTACAGTCAATGTGAGGTTCACATGCTCATTGTGTGCCTTTGGTGTGTGTGTATGTGGTATGTGTAAAAGATTTGCCCAGGGGGGCAAATTCATTAGGTATAATGTGAATGTGCTTTAACAATACATTTTTAATGCAGAGTGACTTGAATAGAGGAACATAAACAAATCACAAACTGATATGTTTCTGATCTCAAAGTCCATATGCAATAGCCCTAAATGTGCAAAGAAAATGTAATTGGTGTAATTCCAAAATAAGGGGGGCATTAATAAATTCAGAGAGAAGAATTAAGTATAGGCTTCATTTCCATGGACGTTTTTACAGCCACTTTTCTGAGCGTTTTTTGCAGCTTAAAAACAGCTCTCCATGTTAGTCTATGGCCTCATGCCCACCATGATGTTTTTGAGCTGTAGATGGCTGAGCCGTTTTTAAGCTGCAAAAAAAAAACCAGGACCAGTGCGTTCTGAAGCTCCAGAGTAGAGTTGTAAAACGTTAAACGCAAAAAAAACCACTCAAAAACGCTACCGCTGCGTTTTTGAGCTCCAGCTCAAAAAAAACACAAACAAACATGGACAGGCGTTTTTAAGCTGTAAAAAAGGCTAAAGAAAGTGGCTGTAAAAACGTCTATGGAAATGAAGCCTAAGGGCCCTTTCACACGGAGCGGATCAGTAATGTCTCTGTGTGTCCGCAAAGCTCAGCGGGGACCCTCCGTAAAATCCCCGCTGAGCTGGCAGCTGACAGGGCGGTCCCCGCACACTGTGAAGAGACCGCCCTGTGTTTCCTCCGCTCTCCCCTATGGGGGATTGGACGAACACGGACCGTATGTCCGTGTTCATCCGATCCGGCAGACGGAAGGAAAATAGGATTTCTTCTGTCTGCAAATGCGGATCTTTGCGGAGGCGGACAAATTACGGGTGTCAGCGGATGTTCATCACATAGGGACCCATGTATGTCCCGTTTTCATCCGCAAACGGACGGATAAAAATGCGGACATACGGTCCGTGCGTGTGAAAGGGCCCTAAGTGTTATTTTCTTACCTTCTTTGGGTGACAGAATAAATCTTAATTATGCATGCGAGTTAAAAATCTGTTTTAATCTTCACTAATAAATCCAAACTTTTGCAAACTGTTGCACTTGGCTGCTTAGGAATACAGAGGCACAGTGCGGAGAGAATTTGCTGAAGGACATGCAGCCTGATTTCCTTCCTAAAGAAATGATGTTACTAATTTGCCTAATAAATCACCCCCCCCCCCCCCCCCCCCGGTATGTAAACGCAAACAACGAGCTTCCTACTTGCTTTCTTCTGGTCTGTTAAATATTCCATTGGAAAAATGTGCAGGGGCTTTTTAACCCTGTTGCATACGGTGGTGGCAGCGGGCGGGGGGGCAGCTTGGGGGTTGTTTACACATTCTTCCAGCTGCTACAGTAGAGGAGAACCTGTGTAAATCAGATAAGTCACCTATCAGGGGAGTGGGTCATTCACCTGAGTGTCCCATGCACCCCTGGTACATTTACCCCCCCTTCCGTATACACCACCAGCTCAGTTGTTCCCTCATTTCACTGACCTCCCTTGCCTAGTAAGAACTCTGAAGCAACGTGTATTACAGGACTTTTGGGTTTGCTTTCACTTTCCCCAGCCGCTGTTGCCGGGGAAGAAGCTAATGGAGTACAGGCATACACTTTTTTATTTTTATACATTGGCAGAAAATGCATGGCATGTGTAAATGCTTCTAAACGCATATTAACGCTTGAGTGTTAATTTTTTCCACTAGCCAGAAAAAAATGAATTCACACCCAAGCAATTGCTGCTGCTAAATGTGTGTAAACGCTACTAAAAGTGGTACACGTTTACCAGTGTTCAGCATTTTTTCTACTACCAGGGAAAAGGCATTTAGGCTGCATTCACACCTGAGCGACAAAACGCCCGACGCTTCTGCCGCTAGAGGGGAGAATTCCCATTGCTGTCTATGGAGATGGTTCACATCTCATAGACGCCGAACGCCTGTCGCCTGAAAAAAAGTCCCGGACCCTTTTTTTCAGGCGACAGTGCCGTTTTCCCATTGACAGCAATGGGAAGACTTTTGAAAAAAAAAAAATTGAAAGTTTCACACAAAATACGCCGCTACCGACGATCGCGGCTGTCGCTCAGGTGTGAATGGGGTCTTAGGGAGCATGCCGTGTGCATTACCCCAATTCTTCCATCCGCTTATCCCTCAGAGTTACTACCTTTTGTACCACTTGCCCCATCCTATTAGATTGTAAGCTCATATTGAGCAGGGCCCTCCTAACCCTCTTGTATTTTATTGTAACTGTGCTGTCTCCCTTTATATTGCAAACTGTTGGCACTATATAAATCCTGTATAATAATAATGTTGCTTTGTAAGTCCCGTTTGTAATTTAACAAGGATAGTAATGGAGAGTTTTTTAGTTTTGTGCGTATTAACCACTTGTCCACGGGAGGACGTCGTATGACGTCCTCGACTTTGTGCGGTGATATCTGAATGATGCCTGCAGCTACAGGCATCATTCAGATATCGCCGTCTTCAGCCGCCGATTCTGTGCACGATAAGAACGATCAAAGCCAGCTTTGTGTGCGTGTCTGTCCCTTCTCACCAGCGATGTCTTCATATGCGATTTCATATAAAAAGCTGCAGGCAGCATCAGACTATCATTGCTTTATACAGACTTCCTGTCTGCGTTTGATCGGAAACCTATGACTCTTCCCGCCACAGAAAAACACTAATATAGACTGTGTATACTGTATAGCATGAGCCCACAAGGTCAGAAGATTGGGATTTGTGCAGTTTTGCATAGTTTGAACCGTCTCTGCTACAATAGCGTGACTCCTGGAACATTTACATGTACAGTGCGTGTTCGTTTTCCCTTGTTCTCCTTGTGCAGTAGTGTTTCCCTCACATACGTTCATGTAACATAATATGCACTGAGCTAGCAAGGAGTAGTAGGAAGGGAATGTGTTAAAGTGTGGTGGGACCGTTGTAACTTAATAGCCTTTAATTATTCAGTTTCTGCTAAGTCAGGATGAAGAGCAGTTTATGATGATGCATGGGTCTGGATAGATTTGTGAAATTGATGTCAACGTTTATTACATGTGCTAACTGTTGGGTGTGTAAGTTGGAGTTGTGTTCGTGTCTTTTTAAAGCTTTAGGGGCAGATTCACGTACAGTTGGACAGGCGCAGCATATCAGAGATACGCTACGCTGGCGTAAATTCGAATCCAGGAAGAATTTGCGCCGTAACTTACGGCGGCTTAGTGTTTTTCTGGCGGCGTATTTGAAATTGGGCGGGTTGGGGGCGGGTTTCATTTAATTGAAGCGCTTCCCCGCCGAATGAAATGCGCATGCGTCGTTCCTAAATTTCCCGCCGTGCATTGCGCTAAATGACGTTGCAACAACGTAATTTTTTTTTACTTAGACGTGACTTACATCCATCCCTATTCATGGACGACTTATGCAAAAAAAAAAAAAATTTAATTTCGATGCGGGAACGACGGCCATACTTTAACATGGCAAGTCTATCTATACGCCACAAAATAGCAGCTTTAACTATACGCCGGAAAAAGCCGACTAGCGACGACGTAAGAGAATGCGACGACCGCGCGTACGTTCGCGGATCGTCGGAAAAAGCTAATTTGCATACCCGACGCGGAAAACGAAGCAAACTTCACCCAGCGGACGCCGAAGTATTGCATCTGCGATCCGAAGCCGTACGCCTGTCGGATCTTACCCAGATGCCGTCGTATCTTGGTTTGAGGATTCAAACTAAAGATACGACGCAGGAAATTTGAAAGTACGCCGGCGTATTAGTAGATACGCCGGCGTACTTGCTCTGTGAATCTGCCCCTAAGGGCCCTTTCACACTGGTGCGGTTTTGCCGCATTTTTGACGTGTTTTTGCGGTAAAAATAGCGCTATTAAAACGCTCCCCATGCCCCTCTCCATTGAAATGAATTAAAAACGTGGTAAAATCGCGGTAAAAACGCTGTGTTTTACCGTGATTTTAACGCTCCGTTTTTACAGCGGTTTTTAATTCATTTCAATGGAGGGGGCTTGGGGAGCGTTTTATGAGCATTTTAATAGCGCTATTTTTACCACGAAAACACGGCAAAAACGCACCAGTGTGAAAGGGCCCTTAGTGTATATTTAACGCTGGCGCATGTGTTATGATCGTTTATTGGAAGTAAAGCGATTGCTGCCGTTTAGTACGCCGGTGCAGTTATTTAACCACTTCAGTACCAGCCTGAAAAGGCCCTTTATTACCAGGCCATTGCTAAGCTTTCAGCGCTGTGATAGTTTGACTGACAGTTACTTTGTCATGAAACAGTGTACACAAATTAGTTTTTTTTTTTTTTTTTTTTTGAGGCAGGGCATTCTTTTATGACTTTGAAAGAGGAACTGCAGTCTGCCCACATAATTTGTAATAAAAACATCTTTGCCATTCTGAAGCTTCCCTCCAACCACTTTGCATATTATTTTATATATACTGTGATTCTGTACTTGCCAAATATGCTGCAGAAATCTCCCTCCACTGAGTCTGGCTGCAGCCACTTTAACTGTGGGCAGCTGAAGCTGCTGCCCGTTCACTTCCAGGATTTACACAGAGGCACACCTCCAGCTCTGCAGGTCTCATTGGCCCTCTAATGACTCACCCCCCTCCCTTCCTGGCAAACTCTCACAAGTGTGAGATAGAGAGAGAGCTGTGCATGATGTCATAAGCCTAGGCTTGTTACCAGACAAGAAACAGAAAGTGGGCTGTATAAGGCATTTACTAGCAGAAAGAAAATGTTTTACTAACCAAATTAAAACAAGGGCAGAAGATTTAATGGATGGAAAGATGAAAAAATGACTGAAGTTCCGCTTTAAAGTGTTACCAGACCCAGGGCCCTGCATTCGCTATATCTGGTCTCTTACAGTACACATAACATGGAAAGGCAATTATTTAAGTAAAGATAAACTGCTGAATACCTTTTCTCATCAGCAGTGTATAGCAGTCTTGAGACTTCTAGCAGTTCTTGGTAAAGCTTGTAGGAGGCATTTTCATATTGCACTGGCTGTCCTATCAGAATGTAGGACCCCCTGACCCTCTGCCTGGACAGTGTTGATTGGCCCTGTGCTGATCGCATGCACCCTCCCAAGAAAAAAAAATCTCTCTAGCAATACACGCCAAACTGAGCATGTGCAGCCTGACTCCAAAGGCTCTGTCTTATGTGGACCTGTTCTGGAGTCAGTGGAAGAAGAGGGTCTGTACATGGATCAAGCAGCATTTTTACACAATGCGCAGGATTAACCCCTTTGGTTCCACAGCGAGTATAACGAGTATGTTTTACTGCATATACACAGATTTTACTGTTGTAGGTTTAGTAACACTTTTTAACTTTATGACCCCCCTAACAGATTACAGTGTTACTTATCCAACAACAGTAAAATCAGCCTGTATAGGCTCTAAAGCACTCACTGTGGAACCTAAGGGGTTAATCCTCAGCATTGTTTAACCACTTCTCCACCGGCACTTCTCTCCTTCATGTAAAAATCCAAATTTTTTTGCAAGAAAATTAATCAGAACCCCCAAACATTATATATATTTTTTTAAGTCTGTTTTTTTACCCATCCGTTTATGGATGAAATATGGACATGCCGTATTTATCGGCGTATACCGCGCACTTTTTTTGCCCTGATTTTGCGCCGATACCCGCTTTCCCGCGCCGAGTTTTGAATACTGCGCCGACATATACCGAGCGCAGTACACTCGGGTATAGTCGGGCAGTCTCGGCTCCTTCCGCGCTCACGTCCTGGACGTAAAAGACGTCAGCGCGAGAGTTGCTGAGCATTGCCGACAATACACGAGTGTACTGCGCTCTGTATATGTTGGCGCAGTATTCAAACTCGGCGCGGGAAACGAGCGGGGAGGACGCCGCAGAAGGACGCCGGACCCGACGAAGAGGACACCCGAAGCCGCAGAAGGACGCCGGACCCGACGAGGCCGCCGATGGACGCCGTGCAAGACACCAAAACTGTAAGTACAAAAAAAACTTTTTTTTCCACAGGATTGGGGGCAACTTTAGGGGTGCGCGGTATACGCGGGAGCGCGTTATACCGCAATAAATACGGTACATGTAACCCTATGAGATAGCGGGTGTCAGCGGATGAACTTTCACTGACACCCGATCCACAATGTGCGGGGACCACCCTGTCATCTGCCGGCTCAGCGGGGATCAACAGAGCGATCCCCGCTGAGCAAGCGGATGAGACATGTGATCCGTACATGTGAAAGGAGCCTAAAATGTTAGGTCTTTTTTGTTTATAGTACAAAAAACAAAAAAACAAAAGGTGATCAAATACCACCAAAAGAAAGCCATTTGTGGGAAAAAAGGACATCAATTTTCTTTGGGTACAACGTCGTACGACCGCACAATTGTCAGTATAAGTAACGCAGTGCCGTATCGCAAAATATGGCCTGGTCATGAAGGGGGGTAAAACCTCTTGGAGGTCAAGTGGTTAAAGCAGAACTAAACTCAAAAGAAATACTCACCTCCTCATTCCTGCAAGGTGGCAGTTTAATCCCTCGCCAGTCGCTGTCATCTTGTACCCGGCTGCTTCCTAGCAATCGGGTTTTTGATTGGCCGGTTGGGGAAAGACTTCATTATGTGCGTGGAAGTTTTTTTTTTTTCTACACCACAGTGTACATTTAATAGAAGACTGAGAGCAGGCAGGTAAGTGTTTTTATTTTATTTCAGTATAAGTTGGCAAAGTAGTACTTTTTATAGCAAACCTTGTAAAAATGATTTTAATATGAAGAAGTGGTTAACTCCCGTGCCTGGCCTGTCATGTCTGTGTGCCTTGGTGTTAACCACCATTTCCGTTTGATTTGTTTAGCGTGGTTGCTAATTGCTTGAAAACTTTCAGAACATAAATGACTTGTTTTCATGCGATGGATTGCTTTTTGGAGTGCATTTGAGAGGCTGTGAGGAGACGGTATGTGGTCTCCTTGCCACCAGTTTTACCCTGAAAATGAATACCCAACCGTGCTGCAACCATATGACTGTGGGCTGTACTGTTAGAAGACCGGTAAGGTGCAGAGGCTTCTATTACAGGGAAAGTTTAATATCTTTTTTGAAGTTGCAGGGTCACTAAAGGATTTTTTTTTTGTCCTCATTGTTCGTTTTTGCTCTAATCCTTCTCTGTTCTGCACACTTCCTGGTTATCTGTTTCCTTATGAAAAAAGTACTGGGAGCTTCCTCTTTGTGGTCCCTAATCAAGAAGGTGTGATTACTGTGTGTCTAAAACCCCTCAGAACCAATCAGTTACATTTTAAAAACAAACACTGCCCTCTATTGGCTCTGTGTCTCTGTCCTTCACAGAAGAATGAAACTAGATGAAAAGCGAAACTGAAAATGCAGGCACATTATATGATTGATTTTTATCTATTTTTAATAATTTTTAAAAGGAATCAGTTAACTATTATGTCTCTATACCCTGTAAACAGTCATTTCAGCAAAACATTTTTTTTCCTTTACAACTCCTTTAACCAGTTAACAACCGCCCTATAGACGATATACGTCTACAAGGCGGTTGCTTAACTCTGGGAGGACGTCCTCCCAGAATCGCACTCCCGTGTCCGTGACCGCCGGGTCCGGATCACGGTAAATCGCTGCTGATAGCGGCGGTTTACCACGTGATCGCTCCGTCCAATGACGAAGCGATCACTTGTAAACAAACCGGCGTCATGTGATGACGCCGATTCCTCCCTCCCCTCTCTGTACCGAACGGTACAGTGTGAGAGGAGAGGGGAAGGAGCGGATGCAGCAGCTGCTGTGGGCTGGATCTGTGACAAATGCAGTCACAGATCCAGCCATCCATCCCTGCCCCTACTCTGCAATACCCCAAAGTACTCTGCAATACACCAAAGTACTCTGCAATACACCAAAATACTCTGCAATACCCCACAATACTCTGCAATACTCCACAATACCCTGCAACGTCGCCTATGGGGATTTTTAAGTAGTGAAGTTTGGCGCCATTCCATGAGTGTGTGCAATTTTGAAGGGGGACATGTTGGGTATCTATTTACACGGCGTAACTTTAATCTTTCACATTTATGCAAAAGAATGAAGAAAAAATACTAAATTTGCTACTTTTTTATAACAGAAACAAAGAAAAATTCATTTATTTTTACAGAATTTTCAGTCTTTTTTCTCTTATAGCGCAAAAAATAAAAAACCCAATGGTGATTAAATACCACCAAAAGAAAGCTCTATGTGTGTGAAAAAAAGGACAAAAATTTCATTTGGGTACAATGTTGTATGACTGAGTAATTGTCATTCAAATTGTGAGAGCACCGAAAGCTGAAAATTGGTCTGGTTATTAAGTGGGTTTACGTGCCCAGTGGTCAAGTGGTTAAGGTAGTGATTCTCAACTCCTATCCTCAGGACCCACTAACAGGCCAGATTTTAAGTATTACCTTGGGGAGATACAGACTAGAATACTGCAATCACTGAACAGCAATGATATTACCTGTGATGTATTTCAGTTATCTTGCAAACCTGGCCTGTTGTGCCGCATACACACGATCGGACATTCGTGACATCAAAACCGTGGATTTTTTTTTTCCTACGGATGTTGGCTCAAACTTGTCTTGCATACACGCGGTCACACAAATGTTGTCGCAAATTCCAAACGTCAAGAACGCGGTGACGTACAAGACTACGACGAGCGGAGAAAAATTAAGTTTAATGATTCTGAGCATGCTTCGAATTGATTCCGAGCATGCGTGGAATTTTTGTGCGTTGAATTGTGTACACACAGTCGGAATTTCCGACAACAACTTTTGTTGTCGGAAAATTAGAGAATCAGAAATTCCGACAGCAAATGTCCGATGGAGCATACACACGGTCGGATTTTCTCACATGCTCACATCGAACATTTGTTGTCAGAAATTCTGACCATGTGTACGTGGCATAAGTGGGTCCTGAGGACAGGAGTTGAGAACCACTGCTTTAAGGGGTCATGCACATGGGCACAATAAACACAGCATTTTATCAGTGTGTTTGTTTTCATGGATCTAAACACAGGCATACTTTTTGTCCATGGGCTTATGCACACAGCTGCGTAAACATCAATATACTCGGATCCATAAAGTGGACTGTATTTAAAGTGTTACTAAACCCACACCAGTAATATCTGTCTTTATATGCAGCATAGCATGCTTGTTATCCTCACTGTGGAACTTAAAGTGGTTGTAAACCCTTTACAACCACTTTTACCTACAGGTAAGCCTGAATTAAGGGCTCTTTCACACGGGAAGCCCGTTCATGTCCGCCTGTCAGTTTTTCAGGCGGACCTGAACGGGCGCTATGTGCTCCTCTATGGAGCCGCGGATGTCAGCGGTGACATGCCTGCTGACATCCGACCCGCTCCGATCCGCCAAAGTGTGACGGAGGAAAAACCTACTTTTCCATCCGTCTGGCGGATCGGGTGAACACGGACAGACGGTCCGTGTTCATCCGATCCCCCCATAGGGGAGAGCGGAGTTCTGACAGGGCGGTCCCTGCACAGTGTGCGGGGACCGCCCTGTCATCCGCCGACTCAGCGGGAATCAACGGAGCGATCCCCGCTGAGCAAGCGGAGGTGCACGGGGCGGATCATCACTGATACTCGAAATATCTCTCAAACCTCCACGGTTTAGGAGATATTTACAATAATGAAGGGCGCCAATGTCAACGGCGCAGGCGCACTCTAGAAACGGCGATCGTGCCGTTTCTAAAGGAGGTCATTCCGTGACTGTCGGCTCCCGCGCACATGACATCATCGCAGCTCCAGCCAATCACAGCACCAGAGATGCGATACCCGGAAGTAACCCCCGGGAGAGATGTCGGCCGCCGGAGCGGTGTACGAGGTTGGCTGCAGGGGCTTAAATCTGAGGTGAGTATTACATAATGAGCTAGTATTTTATGCATACTAGCTCATTATGCCTTTGTCTTGTAGGTGTTATTTTTAAGAAAAGTGGGTTTACAACCACTTTAAGGGGTTAATCCTCTGCATTGTGTAAAAAGGCTGTTTATCCTGTATGCACAGATCCTCCCCCTCCTGCACTGTCTATCTGGGGAAGGCCAGTTAACACAGACAGAGTAGCCAACCTGCACATGCTCAGTTGTGTCTTTTTTATGCTGGAGAGAACAGTTAAGCACTGTACACACGATCGGTCCATCTGATGAGAACGTTCTGATAGACCGTTTTAATTGGTTAACCGATGAAGCTGACTGATGGTCAGTTGTGCCTACACACCATCGGTTAAAAAAACGATCGTGTCAGAACGCGGTGACGTAAAACACAACGACGTGCTGAAAAAAAACGAAGTTCAATGCTTCCAAGCATGCGTCGACTTGATTCTGAGCATGCGTGGATTTTTAACCGATGGTTGTGCCTACTAACGATCGGTTTTTAACTATCGGTTAGGAATCCATCGATTAAATTTAAAACAAGTTGGCTTTTTTTTAACCGATGGATAAATAACCTATGGCGCCCACACACGATCGGTTTGGACCGATGAAAACGGTCCATCAGACCGTTCTCATCGGTTTAACCGATCGTGTGTATGCGGCCTTGTTCTCAGAGCTAGCCAGGTCACGTGATATTGACATCACACCTATGGGCGTGTATATAGGCATCAGTGGAAATCTCCTCCTTCCTGAACTCTCAGCAATTGAGAAATGTGTAGTTTATTATGTAACCGTGGTATACAGATCATCCAAAAAGGTGTATAGCGGCTGTATTTTAATGTAAAAAGAAGATTTATAAGCTGTTGGCACTGTCGGCGGGCAAATTAACTTTTTTCATATTACTGGGTTTAGTAACACTTTATACATGTAAATGTTTGTGCTAAACGTACATGTACAGGACAAATGTGTTTTATTGGCCCGCTCAGGGACAACATAGAAATCTCAACAATGTGTAATTGACCTCATTACACACTATTATTTTGATGTGTCGGCCCTAAATTGCTGCCTGCATCCTAGCAACCAAGGCAGGCAGCAGGAGCTGCTTGTGAAAATATAAAAAACAATTCCGCGCCAAAAAAAATATTTATATATATATTATTAAACAATAATTTGGGTGCCCATGTAAAGGTCCCTAGAAAGTGATGAAGTGTATGTGACTTCTATCTGATGCGTGCTAAAAAGTGTACTGGGGGCGCTTTGGAGTAATATGTAATTACACAACTTATCCTATAATATGCAACAACAAGTAAATTAATAAAAATGTGTCCTGTTGTGCATGATAAATCAATCAATAAATCAATAGTAAATAATAAAGTCCCATTGGTGCAAACAAAGATACAACATCAATGCTCGAATATCCTCTATATTTCTTGCTGTGATACAAAAACCGTCTCCGGTCGTGCAAACATAATTGATCTTCCACCACCTGGATAATTAGTACGACACCCAATGTGCACAAGTAGTAAATTGTGCTTACCAGACTTGGTTGACCTCTTTAATGAAAAAGACGGTCAGATGCGCTTGAGCAGGATAATGCCTGCAGACATATAAATGGACTGGAGCATGTACGATTCCTCACCCTCGGAATGTTGAGATTTTAGAACAGAGAAGAGAGCTTCCATAGTGCAACGCTATTTTATTAAAATGGAATAAAAACACCAGCCAATTGGCTACTCACATAAAAAGTGCCCTTCTCCCCGCACTGGGGCTGCAAGCTTTGATAAAAAAACACTGGCTCTCCCACCTCCGTGGCGGCGTGCGTTCCATCAGCTGCTGACACTATCCAGACGATCGGGAAGTGAAGAAGGACATAGTACACGTGACCAGGTTCCGCCGCCGATGTAGGTTTCGTATAGTTACGTTTTCAAGGGGAGCCCCTTGAAAACGTAACTATACGAAACGTATGTCATTTTTTACAACCTGAAAAACGACAGTTTAAAACGTTGTTAAAAAATGCAGCATGCTCGAAAAAAATGTTTGTCGTTTTTCAGAACCAGAAAAATGATGTGAAGCCCACACACGATCATTTTAAATTACATTTTTTTAAAACGTTTTTTTTCATGCCGAAAAATGATTGTGTGTACGCGGCATTCGTCTTGGAACGCTAAACCCAGTGTTTGTATTATCAGCAACGTCACCGACGTGACATTATCTGACGGTTTCACTGCCCTGTATTGTCGCAAATTGTAACACATCGCGCATGTGCAGTGCAAAATTTCTGGGGGGAACTTTTCCGTAGCAAGATGCGATGGGCAGCCGAAAGTTATGAGACACGGCTCCCTGCCAGTTTACTTCAGGACTCGATCCGCCTGCCGCTCCGCCCTCTGACCCATTCCAGGTATCGGGTGAAGCATCGGGAGCATTTGTGCGAGTACAAATACTCGCACAAATGCTCTGTATCGGTCCCGAAACCGATACTAGTATCGATAAAACCCTAGTTTCAACAGAACCCCTGATTTTCCTCATTTTGATTAGAGTTTGAACACTGCTGATTGGCATTCTCAATTCCTTGGATATCTTTTTATATCCCTTTCCTGTTTTATACAGTTCAACTACCTTTTTCCACAGGTCCTTTGACAATTCTTTTTCTTTCCCCATGACTCAGAATCCAGAAACGTCAGTGCAGCACTGGATGAAAGGGTCTGTCAGGAGTCCAGAAACTCATTGACCTTTTATATATACACACACACACACACACACACACACACACACACACACTACAGTAACTACAAGCAAACAAATCACAGATGAGGATAGCCATTCAAACCCATTTGTGTCAACTTATCAGGCCAAAATCACAAGGGTATGTAAACTTTTGGTCAGGGTAATTTGGGTAGTTTGTTGTGGTTATGATTTAAAAAGCGTAAACACAGCTGATTGATAATAAATGGTTTCGGCCCTAACCATGAGTGAAAAGAAATATGAGGAAAAGGGAATTAGGCTGCTTTAAGGCTCCCCTTTTCCTTATGGGATTCCTGGCAGGGGCAGTTTCAAGGTTTTTTCTTGGTTAATTAAAGCGGAGGTTCCGCGGTTTCTCGTTTTTTTCTTTTCATGTGCATTTTATATGGTTACAGATGAAATCAAAACACTAACTTGCTAGCCCCTTTGAAACTGATCCAATCGATATCCTAGTGAAATATAAACTTTTAAAAAACCAGCCTGGAGTTTTCCATCTTGCTTGTGGGCATTGTGAAGCCCACAAGCAAACACTTCCGGGAAGCGGACGATGCTGGTATTCCCAGCATTCACCGCGCCTGCCCTGTCTTGCACCGCAGTATTTCGCACATGCGCCGTGTTGACGGCTAGCAGCGTGAAATGCGCCGTCAACACTTCAGGGTTACCATGACAACGGGTGTCGTCATTTAAGTACATGCCCCGTTGTGATTTCTACCTGTGTTCCCTCATTTAAAATGGCAATTTCGGATCCGCCCTAGACACGTGACCCACTTGTCGAGTCATGTGACGAGGGAGATAGCGTGGGATTTCGAAGATTTGTGCTACAGATCGTCTCCTGGGAATTATGACAGAACTCCCAGAAGACATTGGGGCGTCGCGGAAAAGGAAAGGAACGCCCACTCCCACAGGGAAGAATACCCGGAAGTCACAGCATATACCTTTTGAATCTCGGTAATTACATAGAAATTAAAAATAAGAAATGTTGTTTGCAAAAGTATAAGCTTCGTAGATCGTGATTATTGAAAGTTAATATTATGGGTGAACCTCCGCTTTAAGCGGGAACCCTTTTGATTGGTTAACTCAGCTAGTTGCTAGGGGTAAAATCTGAGGCTAGGATAGGTCAGTTAGGCGGGAAAGATAGGGATTGGTTCAGTTATCCTAGTTACTGGGGAGATTATTGGGGTGTCTGGGGTACATGATAGGTCAGCTAAGGTCATCTGACCTTTTAGAACTTTCCAGAACTTTGCAAATCCCTATTTAAGGAGCTGGTTCGGGAGGTCCGGGGCCAGCCGTTCCTGAGGAGGACCAACAGCGCATCTTTCCACCCCCCCTTCCCTTTGTCGCGGCTAAAACTATGTGGTAAGGTCCACTTTGCAGGTTTGGCAAAAGGGGATAGTTTTTTGAATATTTTAAGGCAATTTCATTTCAGCTCGAGTCTTAGTGGCTGAGCTGTAATTTATTTGGAACATTTGGTTGAGTAATGTGAAATATGTGATGTTGATACCCTGTTTCTCCGAAAATAAGCCCTACCCCAAAAATAAGACCTAGCATGAGTTTCTGGGATGGCTCCAATATAAGCCCTACCCCAAAAATAAGCCCTAGTTTAAGTCCTTGTAAAAACATGTAATCCGTTCTATAAAACGATTATACAATGTGCAGCGTGTCTCCCTTTTGTAACTTTATTGTGGAAAATACCTTATTTACAGCACTGCTGGGCGCTCACGTGACCCGCCGGAGCTCTTCTCCTCTCCTCCCGGCTGATGTCAGCTGTTTTTTTTTCAATAAAACTTTATTAAGCCCCTACCCACTGCAGTACTCAGAGTGGGGCTGACATCATTGGGGATCTTGACCCCTCCCTCTGCAGTATTTGGAGTAGGGAAGAAGAGCTCCAGCGGGTCACGTAAGCGGCATGCGGGACTGTAAATAAGGTATTTTCCCCAATAATTTTACACAAGGAGACACACTGCACATGATATCATCTTTTTACAGAACAGATTACATCATTTTATAAGGTCTTTAAACAAAGGTTTATTTTTGGGATTACTGAATTTCACAATGCTGACTCCAGAGCTGACAGGGGGAGAAACTTTTTTGTACATGCCATAAATAAATAAGACATCCCCTGAAAATAAGCCCTAGTGTGTTTTTTGTAGCCAGAATTAATATAAGACCCGGTCTTACTTTCGGGGAAACACGGTATTTTAATGGTTATGTATTAAATAAAGCCAATAGTTATGCCGTGGCCAAATTTGATCCAAAAAAAAAATATATAAAAAATATGAGTGTTTCATCTATATTTAAATAAATTAAGTTTATTTAAAATTAAAAGTTATGTGTGGTTTCAAGTTATTGGTGTGTCCAGACATCCTGCCTATAATCCCATAAGTATGTACACTTATAGACACAACTGTGTGTGTGTGTGTGTGTGTGTGTGTGTATATATGTATATATAATATATATATATATATATATTGTTGACATGTCATATCCCTGCACTGTTCCTGTAGCTGAGCGTCTCAAAGAAAGTATTTAAAACATAGAGATAAAGGATATGAAACCTCCTCCCTATCACTGGGGCCCCTTATACTTCAGTGTCAGATCAGATGTAAACCCTACACCACCATGACGTATGTAGGGGAGGTATGATAACTGTGGTTCCTCTTGCTGTTATACAGCTGGTTGAACACATCTCCCCCTATGCACACAGGGCTTATTGTGGTGCGTCCCTCCTGGTGTTTTAGTGCACCCGGAAAAGGCAGGTGCTGCATCCAACCATGCTGCATGCAGCCTGTCAGTCTATGGCAGGATGCAACTTGATAGGGCCGGACGCTGTATAGAGTGGTTTCCGCATTTAGAGTCTTGTGCATTGAAGGGATAA
The DNA here is from genome assembly GCF_905171775.1 of Rana temporaria. Taxonomy (NCBI): domain Eukaryota; kingdom Metazoa; phylum Chordata; class Amphibia; order Anura; family Ranidae; genus Rana; species Rana temporaria. The sequence continues at coordinate 612,030,075 of NC_053489.1, forward strand.
GTGCACAGAATGCAGGTCTTTTGGGTTCCAAGCATTCATCCCTGAACTCGTAAGGTCCTAATCAGGGGGGTACCACTTGGTACAGGACTCAGCCATAGACTTTAGCAGGCTGCAAGCAGCAAGGCTGAACACAGCACCTGCCTTTTCCGGGTGCACCAAAACACCAGGAGGGGCTCACTACAGCTAGGTGACCTTCCTAAAACCAGACACCCCCCCCCCCCCAACACACACCTGTGAAAATTGGGGCGCCCTTCTAAAAATTTAGCACAGGTGTTGGTGCCTCTGTGTTCTGTGCCTACACAACTGCATCATCCATTCACAGGCAATGCCACTGCAGCAGAGGGACTCATCCTTCTTGTCAGCACACGTGCAGTGACATCACCACTCTTGTAGTTTGTTTACATCACCCTCATAGTGGTCGATCTGTGATGCACCAATCTCAGATGCAATGTTCTGCAAGCTTCATATGACCCGCGTAATTTGCTGTGTGTGCAGGTCGCTGCATTCAGCCTGCGTTACAAGTGAGTGGCTGTACGTGACACGCCCCTACTTTTATGGGCGCCCATGCCTATTTGCATCGGCGTTTACCTGCGCATACGTGTCCGACGTGCTTTTTGAATGCAACATTTTTGCACTTGAAGTGAAACTAGGTTGAGAAAAAAAGTAAACTGTGTTGAAAATCACACTGCAGCTTGCCTGGACCTCACACTAACAACTGCCTTCACAGTAAAATGTTGAATTTTACCACGCGGTCTAGTGTGAATGAAGCCAACTGTACACATAATGGAAAGGCAGAGAGGCAGATCTTTATTCTGGGGTACCAATGGTTTTATGTGCTGATAGGCAGCCCTGATGGGCACTGATAGACCGGAAATGATAGCTGACACTGATGGGCACTGTAGGCAGGAAATGATAGGTGACACTGATGAGCACTGATAGGCGGCACTGATGGGCACTGGTAGGCAGGAAATGATAGCTGGCACTGAAATGACAGAGGATCATAGGAGGACATCCATATACACCCTCCCGGCAAAGTAAGTCCGCTCTGTAGCCATCTTTTGCGACAAGTGGCTAGACACGTCTAGGAGCATTTTGGTGCGTCAAGAGCTCTTAAGTGTTAAATTACTATGACCAATTAAATGAATTATTCTGGCCATTGAAATAAATTAACGCTCAAGCGCTCGATGCATTTAGATGCAGTTACACGTGTTTAGGCACGTCAAGCGTTTTTTTCTGCTAAAACACTGCTGCTCCTGGATGCACTGGAAATAGATTTTTGTTTTCTGCCTCTAAACACTTACGTGTGCATGGTCACATAGGCTAACATGCAGGGGTGTTTAGAGGCAGAAAAGAAATGCCAGAAGTCCATAAAAGCAGCGTTTTTATATCCACAATGTCCATCGGCGACCCGCGATCGCTCCTCCAGAGAGCCAGAACTGGGATCTTTCAATGTACTAAACAGACAGATCCCTGTTCTGTCAGGGAAGTAGAGCGAGAGATCTGCTGTTCCTAGTGATCAGGAACAGCGATCTCTCTCTGCTCCCAGTCAGTCCAATCCCCCCACAGTTGGAAACACTTCCCTAGGACACACTTAACCCCTTGATCGCCCCCTAGTGTTAACCCCTTCCCTGCCAGTGTCATTTATACAGTAATCAGTATCTATTTTTTAAGCTCTGATCGCTGTATAAATGTCAATGATCCCCCAAAAAATTCTGATCTGCCTGCCGCAATGTCGCAGTCCTGCTAAAAATCACTGATCACCGCAATTACTAGTAAAAAAAAATATATATATATAATAAAAATACTATAAATATATCCCCTATTTTGTAGACGCTATAACTTTTGCGCAAACCAATCAATATACGCTTATTATGTGTGTATATATATATATATATATATATATATATATATATACCAAATATATGTAGGAGAATACATATTGGCCTAAACTGATGAAGAAATTTGTTTGTTTTTTTGGATATTTATTATAGCAAAAAAGTAAACAATATTGCTTTTTTTTTTCAAAATGTACACTTTTTTTTGTTTATAGTGCAAAAAATTAAAACCGCAGAGGTGATCAAATACCACCAAAAGAAAGCTCTATTTGTGAGGAAAAAAGGACGTCAATTTTGTTTTAGTGCAGCATTGCACAACCGCGCAATTGTCAGTTAAAGCGACGCAGTGCCGTATCGCAAAAAATGGGCTGGTTATTAAGGGGGCAAATCTTCCAGTCCTTAAGCGGTTAAAGCTTAGAGTGCAGTGCATAAGGCCTTATTAGTATATAGATCTATTACTGATGGATTTAGAAGCCATCCCATTTACAAAAGCAGGACTGTCTCCACAGGCTTCAAAGACTCCAGCTGGTGACTCCAACAGCGGGTCAGATGTCTCAGTACACACTTCTGTGTTTGTAGAGCCACGGTGTTCAACCATGCTTTCCCATTAACTTCTATTGATTGGCCTTGCTAGCTGAGCATTCTTATGCCGCGTACACACGGTTGTTTTTCGGCATGAAAAAAACTACGTTTTTGAAAACGTCATTTAAAATGACCGGGTGTGGGCTTCACATCGTTTTTCGGCTTCTTAAAATGTTGTTTTTCGGGTTATAAAAAATAATCGTGTGTGGACTAAAACAACGTTTTAAACCCGCGCATGCCCAGAAGCGAGTTATGAGATGGGAGCGCTTGTTCTGGTAAAACTACCATTCATAATGGAGTAAGCACATTCATCACGCTGTAACATACAAAAAAGCGCAAATCGTCTTTTACTAACAAGGAATCGGCTAAAAGCAGCCCAAAGGCGAATAGAACTTCCCCTTCAGAGTGCCGTCGTACGTGTTGTACGTCACCGCGCTTTGTTCATCATTTTTCAAAATGTGTGGGCAACATCGTTTTTAATGATGAAGTTGGAAAAACTTTGTTTTTTGGACATGCTGAAAAACTTAGTTATAACAATAACTCAGTCATACAACATTGTACCCATTTGAAATTTTTGTCCTTTTTTTCACACAAATAGAGCTTTCTTTTGGTGGTATTTGATCACCTCTGCGGTTTTTATTTTTTGCGCTATAAAAGAAAAACGACAGAAAATTCTGTAAAAAAAAAACAAAAAAACTTGTTTCTGTCATATTCGCAGGTTATTTCTCACACACAGCATATGCTTACCACGAATTACACCCCAAAACACATTCTGCTATTCCTCCCGAGTATGGCGATACCCCATGTGTGCGACTTTTACACGGCGTGGCCATATAGAGAGGCCCAACATGCAGGGAGCGCCATCAGGCGTTCTGGAACACCCAGACCAATTCTTACAATTACATAGAACCCCAAAACATTATATATGCAGAGTATTGGGGTATTGCGGAGTATTGGGGTATTGCGGAGTATTGGGGTATTGCGGAGTATTGGGGTATTGCGGAGTATTGGGGTATTGCGGAGTATTGGGGTATTGCGGAGTATTGGGGTATTGCGGAGTATTGGGGTATTGCGGAGTATTGGGGTATTGCGGAGTATTGGGGTATTGCGGAGTATTGGGGTATTGCGGAGTATTGGGGTATTGCGGAGTATTGGGGTATTGCGGAGTATTGGGGTATTGCGGAGTATTGCGGAGTATTGGGGTATTGCGGAGTATTGGGGAGTATTGGGGTATTGGGGTATTGCGGAGTATTGGGGTATTGCGGAGTATTGGGGTATTGCGGAGTATTGCGGAGTATTGGGGTATTGCGGAGTATTGCGGAGTATTGGGGTATTGCGGAGTATTGGGGTATTGCGGAGTATTGGGGTATTGCGGAGTATTGCGGGGTATTGCGGGGTATTGGAGTATTGCGGGGTATTGGAGTATTGCGGGGTATTGGGGTATTGCAGGGTATTGCAGAGCATGGGGGGTATTGCCAGAGCATGGGGGGTATTGCCAGAGCATGGGGGGTATTGCCAGAGCATGGGGGGTATTGCCAGAGCATGGGGTATTTGCAGAGTATTGCGCAGGGATAGCTGAGCTGGGATGGATCTGTGACTGCAGTTGTCCAGTCACAGCAGTGCTGACACCCCGCGTTCCCCCCCCTCTCCTCTCGCACTGTACCGAACGGTACAGAGAGGGGAGGGAGGAACCGGCGTCATCAAATGACGCCGGTTTGTTGACAAGTGATCGCTCCGTCATTTGACGGAGCGATCACGTGGTAAACGGCCGCTATCAGCGGCAATTTACCGTGATCCGTGATGCGCCGGGTCTTCTAGACCCGGCGAGCACGTACACTTCCGCGAGCGCGCCCCAGGGGACGCGCAAACGCGGAAGTGCACGAGGACGTCCCAGGGACGTCCTGTCACAGTAACTCGACCGCGCTGTAGCAGTATTTTTGCTATAGCGCGGTCGGCAAGAGGTTAAAGTGGTTGTAAACCTCTGTCCTGTACTTGTACCTACTGTATAGGTAACCCTACAATAAGGCTTACCTATAGGTACTGTGACGCCACTAACTATTAGAAAAGTGAACAAACCTTAAAACGAAAAATTTTGAAGAAAGTTCTGCTAGACTAGAATACCCAGCTTTAATTAGGCTCTGTTCACTGTAGTGCAATTTGTCCTGCAGCCGCTCTTCTAACCATGACCACTTAAAAACTGAGGTAAACCCATCCATTAACAGTTTAAAAAAATGGTTACTTGCCAGAAATGTAACACTCCCATTGGCTGTGCTCTCAACCAAACTGTCAAACCATCCAATGGCTGGTGTCATAACTGATCACATGTGCAGCATCATGGAAGTTTTTAATTAAACAGAGGCCAAGATGGCAGCTTCCTTGACTAAACACGATAGGAAGGTTTACTTCCACTTTAATTCCTCCACTGGCTTCCGATTGCCCAGTGAATTCAATTCAGAATACTAGCAACAACATACAAAGCAATTCACAGCTCTGCGCTGAGCTATATCACCAATCTTGTCTCCGAATATCACCCACATTGTCCTCTCCACTCCTCCCAAGATCTGCTCTCTATCTCTCTTGTCTCTTCCTCCCTCCCATGACCATCTCCAAGACTTCTCCAGAGCCTCTCACATCTTCTGGCACTCTCTACCCCAATCTGCCTGGCTGTCTACTATTCCTTTAAGTGATCCCTGGAAGCTCAACTCTACAGAGAAGCAGTGGTGGTGCGTCTATAAAGGGCGCTGGAGCCCCGCCCCCTCTGGCTCTCGCACCGCCACTGATTACAATAACATGGATTCATGCATTGCATGAATCTATGTTATTGTTGCCGGCCGCTGGTCTACTCAGATGGCCGGACCTTGAGCGCCGGCCACATGAATAATGGCAGCTGGTTGGCTGTGCGGAAGTGCCTATCAGAGCCAGCGGCTCTGATAATCTTTCCGAGTACAGCCCTCAGCCTTCCGGATGCTTATCCAGGGAACATACGGGGGGTGCGTTCCTTGGAACGAAGAGGTCCTGTGCGACCTCCAAATTTTGCTGTTTTGATCGTTTCTATACATTAAAGAATTTCTGGACGTTTTTCGAAATAATCCTCGGCGTGCTGGCGAATATGTTTGCATGATTGCCTTTCCGGTTCCCAACTGGTAATCGCTTCAGCACCCTCTTTCTTATCGGCCATTTTCCAGGAAGGTGTGCAATTGGAATATTTTTAAGACTGACAGGCGTCTCAGCCAATCAGGTTCACCGGTTCTGGTTATCGCTAACCTGATTGGCTGAAGTGTCATCGAGGGCGGGAGAAGACGTGGAAGGACTAGGAGGATGGCTGACTTCCAGAAAGGTAAGTCCCGGGCGGGGGGGGGTGCATTTTACAGGGCACAGTGGGGACAATAGGCACAGTGGGGACAATGGGCACAGTGACATCAATGGGCACAGTGGCGACAATGGGCACAGTGTCGACAATTGATGGGCACAGTGACTGCGTTTGATGGCATTGCACAGTAGTGACAATTGATGGCACAGTGGCTGCGTTTGATGGCATGGCACAGTGGTGCGAATTGATGGCACAGTGGCTGCGTTTGATGGCATGGCACAGTGGTTGCGAATTGATGGCACAGTGGCTGCGTTTGGCATGGCATAGTGACTGCATTTGATGGCATGGAACAGTGGTGACAATTGATGGCACAGTGGCTGCGTTTGATAGCATGGCACAGTGGCTGGGTTTGATGGCATGGCACAGTGGTGGGAATTGATGGCACAGTAACTGCGTTTGATGGCATGGCACAGTGACTGCATTTGATGGCATGGCACAGTGGTGACAATTGATGGCACAGTGGCTGTATTTGATGGGCACAGTGAGGCTGCAATTTTTTTTTTTTTTTTCGTTTGCTCCCCCCCAAAAACTTTGAGCACCAGCCGCCACTGCAGAGAAGCCTATCCCGTCTGCACCTAACAACTTAAATTTTACCGTATTTTTCGCTGTATAAGACGCACCGGAATATAAGACGCACCCAATTTTAAAGGAGGAAAATCTAGAAAAAAAAAGATTCTGACCCAAATACTGTAGTAAAATATTTGCCCCCCACTCGTCATCACCATCACACCACTCCCACATTAGTAATAGCCAGTAACATTGCCCCCACATAATATTAGCCAGTAACATTGCCCCCACATAATATTAGCCAGTAACATTGCCCCCACATAGTAGCCAGTAACATTGCCCCCACATGTTAGCCAGTAACATTGCCCCCACATGTTAGCCAGTAACATTGCCCCCACATGTTAGCCAGTAACATTGCCCCCACATGTTAGCCAGTAACATTGCCCCCACATAGCCAGCCAGTAACATTGCCCCACATAGCCAGCCAGTAACATTGCCCCCACATAGCCAGCCAGTAACATTGCCCCCACATAGCCAGCCAGTAACATTGCCCCCACATGTTAGCCAGTAACATTGCCCCCACATGTTAGCCAGTAACATTGCCCCCACATGTTAGCCAGCCAGTAACATTGCCCCCACATGTTAGCCAGTAACATTGCCCCCACATGTTAGCCAGCCAGTAACATTGCCCCCACATGTTAGCCAGCCAGTAACATTGCCCCCACATGTTAGCCAGCCAGTAACATTGCCCCCACATGTTAGCCAGTAACATTGCCCCCACATAGCCAGCCAGTAACATTGCCCCCACATGTTAGCCAGTAACATTGCCCCCACATGCCAGCCAGTAACATTGCCCCCACATAGCCAGCCAGTAACATTGCCCCCACATGTTAGCCAGTAACATTGCCCCCACATGTTAGCCAGTAACATTGCCCCCACATGTTGGCCAGTAACATTGCCCCCACATGTTAGCCAGTAACATTGCCCCCACATGTTAGCCAGTAACATTGCCCCCACATGTTAGCCAGTAACATTGCCCCCACATAGCCAGCCAGTAACATTGCCCCCACATAGCCAGCCAGTAACATTGCCCCCACATAGCCAGCCAGTAACATTGCCCCCACATAGCCAGCCAGTAACATTGCCCCCACATGTTAGCCAGCCAGTAACATTGCCCCCACATGTTAGCCAGCCAGTAACATTGCCCCCACATGTTAGCCAGCCAGTAACATTGCCCCCACATGTTAGCCAGCCAGTAACATTGCCCCCACATGCCCAGCCATTAACATTGCCCCCACATGCCAGCCAGTAACATTGCCCCCACATAGCCAGCCAGTAACATTGCCCCCACATAGCCAACCAGTAACATTGCCCCCAACTCACTGTTGCAGATCGCTCTGGTAGGAATAGAAGATCCCACGCGAGCCCTCTGCTCTGCTCAGCGCGCACCGCCGCCGCCGCCGGGTGTACCAAGATGGCCGACCGCTCTGGAGCTAGGCCAAAGCCGCGGCCTTTCCTAAGACCGCGGCGGCGGTGCGCTCCGTGGATCGGATCGGTCGGATCGGTGAGTAAAAAAAAGGTATATTCGTCGTATAAGACGCACCAACTTTTCCCCCCCAGTTTTGGGGAAGAAAAAGTGCGTCTTATAAGGCGAAAAATACGGTAATTCTTCCATGAGCTCATCTCTCACAGTTATTACCTTTTCTAGCACTTGCCCCACCCTATTAGATTGTAAGCTCTTATGAGCAGGGCTCTTTTTACCCTCTTGTATTTTATTGTATTGTAAAGTGCACTATTTGTACTATATACAGTACATCCTGTATTATAATATGAATACTAATCACATTAAGGTGAATATTGCAGTGAATAAAAATACCTATCCTATTTCCATCCTGTTCCCTCAACATGGTGATGTGTTGTTTTTTTTTGTTTGTTTTTTTACTCACTGTATTAATCTGAAAATTTGTGTTACAAGCGGCGCTCGTGTCATGGGATGACACACACACACACAGATCACATGGTAGTGACGTCTGTGCGATGACTGATGGCTGCGCCTTCTATAGTTCAGAGCAATGTTTCCCAACTGCATTTCTCAAGTACCCCCAGCAGGCCATGCTTTGGGAATTTCTCTTAGATCAAATAGCTGTCATAAATAACAAGCCATTGATTTAAATCGCCTGTGCAAGGTAACAGAAATCCTGTAAGCACAGGGTGGATTTGATTTAAATCAAGTTGATTTAAATCATAATTTAAATCCACTAGTAAAATTGCTTGATTTAAATCATCATTTTTAAAGAGAAACTGTCATCTCTGTCCTGCAGCAGCTCCTCCCCTCACCCGCTGTTGACTCACCGAGAGTCTCATTCACTTTAATGACGGCTGGGGATGCGACAGTGACACAACAAGGTGAGGGACGTGGCGGCTTGAACAGTTGAGAGGATGCCCGCTAACAGGCGCTGCCATGATGGATCTGAAATGACAGGTGCTCTTTAAATGTAAGGACTTATTCTTGCTAATAGTTCGATTCTTTAATATTTGCAAACAAAATGAAGGTTTGCTATTTAGAATAATAAGCTGTCAGGTTAGTAAAACAGCGATATCAGGACCAATTCAATCATACAGTTTGTAGTGTACGTAGATCTGCAAAACAAAAGGGATAAAGGAATATTCCTGAACTTTGTTTTACCTCATATTAAGGGCCCTTTCACACGGAGCGGATCCGTATTGATCCGCCCCGTGTGTGTCCGTCGGTGGGGATCCTCCGTAAATCCCCGCTGAGCTGTCGGCGGACAGGGCGGTCCCCGCACACTGTGCAGAGACCGCCCTGTCTTTGCTCTGCTCTCCCCTATGGGGAATCGGATGAATACGGACCGTGTGTCCGTATTCATCCGATCCGTTCCGCCAGATGGAAGAAAAATAGGGTTTTCTTCCGTCTGAAAAAGCGGAACTTTGCGGACGCAGATCGTTACGGACGTTAGCGGATGTATCATCCGCTAACGTCTGCATTCCCATAGGGATACATTACAAGTCCGTAAACGGACTTGTAATAAGCGCTCCGTTCGTCCTCACGTGTGAAAGGACCCTTACTGTGAAATTGTGTGAATGCGTCAATGCAGTGCATGTTCTCTCAGCTTGCATTCACTGAATGAGTTTACCAAAAATTAAAATATTGCAAAATATACAGCTTCATGCTACATAACTAAGCTCCACTAAGCTCTAAATTATGAATGTATCTTAAATAGAAAACTATCTTTGGATAGTTTCTTTTGGTAGTATTTGATCACATCTGCGGTTTGAATTTTTTTTGCGAAAAAATTTGGGGAAAAAAAAAATATTTTTTACTTTTTGCTATAATACATGGCAATGGTCTTGTAGCCCATTCTTGTGTAGGTCTACAATCTTGTCCCTGGCATGCTTGGACAGCTCTTTGGTCTTGGCCATGTTTGAGAGATTGAAATCTGATTGATTGCTTCTGTGGACAGGTGTCTTTTATACAGGTAACAAGCTGAGATTAGGAGCACTCCCTAGAAGACACCTGGGAAAAATGCAAATCAATTTATAACTTTTTTGAAATGCGTGTTTATGGATATTTTTGTTGTTATTTTGTCTCTCACTGTAACAATAAACCTACCAATAAAATGATAGACTGATCATTTGTTTGTCAGTGGCCAAATGTACAAAATCAGCATATATTGGAAGGTTTTAGAATAATTATTGGGCTCTGGTTACACCTAGGTTGGGAACTACTTGTTCTATAGCAACCTGAAACTCGAAATTGTGAAACCAGTTTCTGTAACATCAGCATGTCTCCTGTACACTGCAGAACTGTGACCGGGGATTGTGGTTTACTGCACTCCTGTGCACTTTGTACTGTAATGTTTGTGGTCGGGACTTTTTTATTATTTTGGACATATTAAAATAAAATATTGAATGTAAATAATATTTTGCATAGTATTCTTGTATCCAGCTAGCAGTTGCCAGTTGTAAAAGTCTTGTTGCTTACAGAGTTCACGATTGAGTCTGCAGTGGCTGATTCCCCACCGCGTCTGCCTATTAAAGTGTTACTAAACCCACAGCAGTAAAATCAGCCTTGGGCATTAATACAAAGTAGTGCAGCGTTCCACAATTTTATGAAAAAGTTTGCATGCATAATATCTCACCATATGCAAAAAAATTATAAGCAAATGCAATTGTGCAAAACATACTTAAAGGGCAGTGAAAAAAATATAAATCGCGCTACCTCTAAACCATGTGAAACAAATATTTGAATCACAAAACACACAAAACTATGTGATATATATTGATATAAATCATAAACTATGTGGTATATGATGGTATATATAAATCACTAATATACTAAAAAACAAGAGAGGTTGATAGCAACAAGAGGGCACTATATAGCACTCTCAAGTCCCTCAATAACAGTGATACAGTGATAAATGAACATCAATTTTTTTTTTTAGATCATATCATTAGATCAATAAATATTAACCAAAAATAAAAATATATAGACATATAAATAAAACAAATATTGTAGCAATAAAGTCTATAAATGTTTAACACATGAAATGCCAAACGCCCATGCTCTGTGCCAAATTCCAAAATTAGTTGAAAACGTGTCCAAAGAAAAGTGATGTATCCTCCACCAAACTATAGATTGGCTCCTTACCAAATCGCCATGATCCCTTATGACAGGGGATCATGAACAGCTTATAATAGGTAGTCGCACCCAGTCTTGCAGTTCAGACAGATATGATCCTTAACATTGGGTCTCATCCATAAGTGATTAAACTTCACCAACATCAATGCCCACCATGTAAAAAACAATAACAGCTCCACATAGCGCATTAAATGAGTAAAAAAAGATTTATTAAAAGTTGTGTTGCACTTACAAACATGCAGTAAAAAAATGCCTCGACTCTGATGTGCTGGCCGGTACACAAATTCCCAGACACCCGTCCACTGGGGGAACGTTTGGAGCTCTTGGGTGACGACAGCGCGCCGCTCCGCTTGTTAAACATTTATGGACTTTATTGCTACAATATTTGTTTTATTTATATGTCTATATATATTTTTTTTTTTGGTTAATATTTATTGATCTAATGATATGATCTAAAAAAAAAATAGTTAATTTATCCCTTTTATTGAGGGACTTGAGAGTGCTATATAGTGCCCTCTAGTGGCTAGCAACCTCTCTTGTTTTTTGGTATATTAGTGATTTATATATATGATCATATACCACATAGTTTATGATTTATATCAATATATATCACATAGTTTTGTGTGTTTTGTTCAAATATTTGTTTCACATGGTTTAGAGGTAGCGCGATTTATATTTTTTTCACTGTTTGTTTTTTGTATCTATTGTTTACATGGTAATCGCAGCTCTCGGATTGAATAGACTGTGATTTCATTGCAGTTTTTCTTTCTTTCTTGTTTGTCTAGTATTTAGCACAGTTTCTTTTCAATTTTCCATATGCCGTATTTATCGGCGTATAACACGCACAGGGGTATAAAACGCACCCTAACTTTAAGAGGGAAGTTTCAGGAAAAACCCTTTCCACAGCCCCCTGCGTAGAACACGCAGGCACAGTTTACCCTCTATTTTCAGAGTAAAAAAGTGAGTGTTATATGCCAATAAATACAGAACGTAAAGGGCACACAACAGTGTAATAATGCAAATAAATAGATTTGTTTTATAACACATATACTAAAGTGCAAAAAAAAAATAATAATTATATACTCGAGTATAAGCCAAGTTTTTCAGCCCCTTTTTTTAGGGCTGAAAATACCCCCCTCGGCTTATACTCGAGTCAGTGTATCGATTAATTATAACGCACATACAGATCCAACTACTTTTAGCTGATCTCCTTGCAGGCTGATTCCCAGTGCAGCCACCAACCACTGGAAACATGGATAGCAGGATACAAAAAACACACAAAGGCAGCGCTCGATGGGAATAGCATTAAAACTTTTATAGTCTTCAAGTAGGTAACAAAATAAATATTGCACTGCAGATAAAATCGATGTAGCTACATAAACTGTAAAAATGGTGCGAGTAATACCAAACGGTAGCAAAAGCAGTCATAAAAACATGTAGCCAAGTATGATACTGGTATAAAAATGTGTACAATGATTAGGGGTGCAATGGATCAAAAAACTCACGGTTCGGATCGTTCCTCGGATCAGGAGTCACGGATCGGATCATTTTTCGGATCGGCAAAAAAAAAAAAAATCTCCTCCACTGTAATATCAACATCTCCCCTCCCCCCCCCCCCCCCCACCAACTATAGTACCCCCTCGGTGCAGACACCCCCCCCTCTTAGTACAGAGACCCCCCCTCCTCTTAGTACAGAGACACCCCCCCTCCTCTTAGTACAGAGACACCCCCCCTCCTCTTAGTACAGAGACACCCCCCCTCCTCTTAGTACAGAGACACCCCCCCTCCTCTTAGTACAGAGACACCCCCCCTCCTCCACTGTAATATCCACATCTCCCCCCCCCACCAACTATAGTACCCCCTCGGTACAGAGACACCCCCCCTCCTCTTAGTACAGAGACACCCCCCCCTCCTCTTAGTACAGAGACACCCCCCCTCCTCTTAGTACAGAGACACCCCCCCCCTCCTCTTAGTACAGAGACACCCCCCTCCTCTTAGTACAGAGACACCCCCCCTCCTCTTAGTACAGAGACACCCCCCCTCCTCCACTGTAATATCCACATCTCCCCCCCCACCAACTATAGTACCCCCTCGGTGCAGACACCCCCCCTCCTCTTAGTACAGAGACACCCCCCCTCCTCTTAGTACAGAGACACCCCCCCCTCCTCTTAGTACAGAGACACCCCCCCCTCCTCTTAGTACAGAGACACCCCCCCTCCTCTTAGTACAGAGACACCCCCCCTCCTCCACTGTAATATCCACATCTCCCCCCCCACCAACTATAGTACCCCCTCGGTGCAGACACCCCCCCTCCTCTTAGTACAGAGACCCCCCCCCTCCTCTTAGTACAGAGACACCCCCCCCTCCTCTTAGTACAGAGACACCCCCCCCTCCTCTTAGTACAGAGACACCCCCCCTCCTCTTAGTACAGAGACACCCCCCCTCCTCCTAGTACAGTGACCCCCCCTCCTCCTAGTACAGTGACCCCCCCTCCTCTCAGTACAGTGACCCCCCCCTCCTCTCAGTACAGTGACCTCCCCCTCTCTCAGTACAGTGACCCTCACCCCCTGGACCCTTTGATTATGAAGGGTCAAATGCGCTTTATGTGTGAATATCAGCAAATCCAACAGTAGTAGAGACGTCACAGAGAAACCGATAGGTCATCCCAGGTCATGTAATAAACAAATGCCAAAACATAGTGCTCTCCTTACGGAAGGAGCGTTGTGACGTCACCCGCGGCTATCACTTTGCTCAATATACACACTGTATACATCGGCACCGATCGTGGTGCCTTCATTGTGAGTGTTTTTTATCTTTTATTACGATTAAATCGTTTATCCAAATGGAGAGCACTATGTTTTGGCATTTGTTTATTACATGACCTGGGTTGTTTATTACATGACCTGTGATGACCTATCGGTTTCTCTCTGACGTCTCTACTACTGTTGGATTTGCTGATATTCACACATAAAGTGCATTTGACCCTCCATAATCAAAGGGTCCAGGTGGTGAGGTGAGAGGCCATTTCATGTGGTGGTGGATGTGTGTCTAGCACGTGTGAAGTTACCTACACGGTTATCTGTCTGTCTACATTGGCACTCACTGGAGGTGTACTGCGATTTTATGGACTTTCTAATCATCTTTTATTATTTTATTTGAGCGCTGCACCATCTGTATTTGTTTATTAAGGTAAAGGAAGCTATTAAGATAAAAAAAAAATTCCTTTACAAACCCTTTAAGCAGTTTATGTGGAAGCTGGCAAGCTGTAGGCTTGCTCAGCCTGGTAGTGAGGGCCTGTATATTGTGTAGCTAGTGCCGGGACACGGCTAGGTTTTTGTTTGGCCAATTTTTGTTCTGTTTGATTTTCGGAAACACTGTATAGCACCTGTATAGACTTGTAAATATCACCAATAAACACTGCACTGTTTGTCACTACCTCACTGGGTTTGGTATCTGTGCCTGAAAGACTGCTTATCCCAGAGAGCTTTGTACCCGCTACCTGTCCCTCCAGGTTACATATGGTGGAGGCTGCGACCTAGAGTGACTAAACATGGACGAAATCCTAAAACAATTGGTGTACAGCAGCAAATAAACTCTGCACAACAGCAAGCCAACGTTATCGCACAAGAGCAAACCAAGGCACTGTGCCAACAGATTGGTGCTGTACAGTAGCAATCACAGAGGCTGTTTTAACAGCTAGCCACTGCTGCAAAAGCAGGAGTGCTGAGAGGGAAGGTTGGCCTAAAACCCAGTGGGCAGGACTGGTCGCCCCCTTACTTTCTGTGGAATCACAGAAGGCCTACTATGATCTGGAGTCGGCAGAAGCGGGAGACTATGAGAAGGTCAAGTGGGAAATCCTGGCGCGACTCTGTGTCACCTTGGCTGTTCAAGCACAGCGGTTCCACCGCTTGTTATTGCAAGATGAGAGTCCCCCAAGATTGCAGATGTTTGATCTAATCCAGGGCTCGACAAATCCCGGGCGCCAGGTCGCCATGGCGACTAGAAATAGGGTCCTGGCGACTTGGCTTGGAAGGAGGGGCAAAAAAAAAAAAAAAAAATTTTTTTTTTTTTGTGAGCTGCCACCATCTGGTGGTGAGCCGTTGGTATTACAAGTTATTACCACCAGATGTGTAAGCTGGCGCCATCTGGTGGTGGCCGCTGGTATTACAAGTTAAGCATTACAAGTTAAACAGCAATTCTAATGTAATTTTTCACTGCCATCTTCTTCCCTCCAATTAGAACCCCCAAACATTATATATATTTTTTATCCTAACACCCTAGAGAATAAAATGGCGATCGATGCAATACTTTCTGTCACGCCGTATTTGCGCAGCGGTCTTGCAAGCGCACTTTTTTGGGGAAAAAATTACACTTTTTTTAATTAAAAAATAAGACAACAGTAAAGTTATCCCCATTTTTTTAAAATTGATACCCAACATGTCAGGCTTCAAAATTGCGTCCGCTCGTGGAATGGCGTCAAACTTTTACCCTTTAAAATCTCCATAGGCGTCGTTTAAAAAACTCTACAGGTTGCATGTTTTGAGTTACAGAGGAGGTCTAGGGCTAGAATTATTGCTCTCGCTCTACCAATCGCGGCGATACCTCACGTGTGGTTTGAACACCGTTTTACATATGCGGTCGCTGCTCACATATGTGTTCGCTTCTGCGCGCAAGTTTGTCGGGACGGGGCGCGTTTTCTGGCTCCTAACTTTTTTAGCTGGCTCCTAGATTCCAAGCAAATTTGTCAACCCCTGATCTAATCCACCTGGTGCGGAAGTGGCTACAGCAGGAGTCCCTGTCTGAGGTCACTGCCAATTCTCCTGCAGAAGTGGGTGAGTCAAGGAGACCCCAAGTCGGCAGACATCCTAGCGGAGCTACTTTGGTGGAGATACTTTGCTGCAGAGAGCCTGGTCACCACCCCCTACAGCCACCCAAACCCAAGGGAGGGAAGTGGGTGGTAAGCATGGCGAGGAGATAGGGGGGAGGATTTTTGGTGCCAGGACTGAAGATTGGCGTCCCAAACAAGGCAAGCCACTGCCTGTCGGTAAACCAAATTGGGGCAACATCAGGTGTTTCAGTTGCTAAGAACTGGGACATGTTGAAGCAAACTGTCTATTGACAGATGAACCCATGCAGTGTGACTTATCTGTTAGAAGGCATGCCCACCCTAAAATTAGAAGTACGTGCTGGAGCTAACCACCGGAAGTGGTCTGGTTTCCCTTTCAGTTGACGTCTTTTAGAAGATCAGTCGTACAGTTTGCAGGTTGGCAGCTGTTTGTAGTTCATAGCAAAGCAATTTTCTGTAGCGCTGCTGATTACTATCATTTAAAAAATAAAATCTAGTCTAGCTTCAATACAGGCTACCACTCTTCTAGCTTTTGAATTTACTCCCTTCTAGCCCAATCAGATCAGTGACTTCTTCACCTTAATTTCTGAGAAATTAGTATAAAGCTGTTTACATATCAGTATCTGGTCTCTCATGCTCAAGCTGGAAGCCCCCATACTTGTATCATTCAAAGGATTTGTGGGCTGCAATAGGTGATCTGAAAAAAAATCCTCCTTGGGATTCTGATTCTGCATTACTGACTTAGAGCAGGGGTCTCCAAACCTTTCAAACAAAGGGCCAGTTTACTGTCCTTCAGAGGGGGTAGAAAATGTATTAGTGAGAATAAACATGGCCTCAGGGCTAGTGGTCAGTAGTAGGAGGAGTAGTGCCCCATCATTGGTATTAGTGAGAGGAATAGTATCCCTTCATGTGCCTCATATGATTGGGAGGAATAATGCCCCAAGGGCCCGATAAAGGGTAGCAAAGGGCCACATCCAGCCCTTTGGCTACAGTTTGGAGACCACTGACCTAGAGCAAGCCCATGGCTCAGGATTGACTTCACTGTCTGCCTGTTTGTTCACGTTCAGAGACAAAGTATTGTAGAGGATCTGCATGACAGTCGGGTAACTATAAAATATTGCTTATTAATATAGTATTCTGTTTTGACCAAACAGTTGCCTTATTTTAAATTGCTTTCCAGTTTCCCTTTGCCTGCTGTTATGTAAACTGGTGCCTGAGGAAGGGGTCCTTGGCATACCTGAAAAGTCACAATACTAGGCAGCGAACATCGGTGTCCTGGTGATACTTCACATATTGGACTTTAAAAACCTCTGTCCTTGTTTTCAATGAAGGGCAAACCTGCCTAAAAATCAAGAACTTGTTCTTTGCACTGTTTAACTGACCTGTAGTGCTCTGGGAATCCTTTTTGTATTATTTGTGAAAAAAAGATTGTGTGAGTATACATTTTTTTTTTTAAATTAGCAATAATCTGAAGCCCTGATGCACAACCTGCGGCCCTTTGGTACTTGCTATGTGGCCCTTTGGGGCCCTTGCCAGTAAAAGAAGAATATTCTTGGTGAGCGGCCTCTCAGCCAATTGTTTGGTTTATTCAATTTACACCATGTTACCTTTTTTTCTTTGCTGTGCATTTCGTTTTTCTTGAGTTTTCTTTTACCTCTGATCCATATTTTGGCAACGGAAACCAAGTAATTTTAGGATGCTTGTAGGAAGCACAAATGTGGAAATGTGGACTTGTAAAGGGGCTGTTATAGCAGGGATCTCTAGCAGTCTATTGTAATGTGTATTCAGGCTATTACTCTCATGAAGCATTCCCCCGGTCTCCAACTTCTCCTTTAGAAAGGAGTAACTCAAACGCTGTGCTCCTAAGCAGCCTTTTTTCACCAGGTTAGTGGATGGAAAGCAACCCCAGCCTAGGTTCCTCTCAGGCCATGCTGCTGACGTGTTTCACGCTGCTCACATGGCTTAGTCAGAGACCTGTATGAATAAGCCCTGTTGCCATAGCGAAACATGTCAAGGAGGTGACCTGTAAAGAGCCTAGGCCAGGGGTAGACAACCTTTTGGAGGTTTAGATCAATCTGGACCACATGGAGGAAAGCAAAGTTGCCCGGAAGGGGGGTAATAGGCGCCCCCTTAAAAAAAAAAAAAACTTTCAAGCTCCCAAATAAAAAAGACATAGACATAGTGTTCTGTAAATGCAGTGTCCTCAGCCCCTTCACATCACCCCTGCCCCCACCACTGTAGTGTCCTCTGTGCCCCCTCTACAGTAGTGCCCCCCCCCCCCCAAAGCAGTGTCGGGAGCAGGAGCTGCTGGAGCTAACATTTAAGCTAATAAATGGTTTCTAGGAACGTCTAGGAACCAATCGCTGGGGCAGCTCCCGCCTCACCCTCCATGCAGCACTATGCTGCTTCCCACTCTCTGCATTGAACCAGAGTGACGGAGGCTGGGGTGAGGCAGAGCCGTGGTCACCATCCACCTGTCGGCTCCCCGCGGTCAACTCGTTGATCATGAACTACAGCTTGCCTACCCCCCCAGCCTAAGCTGGGACCACTTTCCATCCACTGATCTAATAATTGGCCGCTTAGGAGTGTGTCACCTCTGATTTACACTTTGTACAGTAGACTTAGATGGGCATTTTAGATGCTGGCACCTGAGAGTAGCGGGTCACTGTAGCGGGTTGGATGGACGCTTGCAGCGACACTTTAAAAAACAAAATATATTCCTATAGCATGATTACAGTCTCTGGCCATCTCCTGTGGCATGTCTTGTTTCTCGCAGCTTTCAGTAGCATCAAATTCACGGAATATTATAAACAGACCTTTGGTGATGTCAGAGGCTACACTGGAGGCCCACTATATCAAGAAAGTTGACCACCACTTCCCTTTTGAACAGCCCTGTCCTTTGATCTTTTCCAATGCGATTTCTGACCAGATGGATTATGTGTTGTACCTGTCCTTTCTGTGAGACCCAGTGAAGGGAGGTCACATGGCACAGCACAAATCGTGCCTACCAACGTTTCCTGGTTTTTGCATATGGCGGCGGATCGGACGTCTACTGAGGGGTGAATGGAGAGGCTTTAGGGCTGGATGTCCTTCTCACCATCACTTTCATTTATCCTGTCCTGTGTTAAGTCTAGTACACACGATCCATTTTTTTTATTTTTTTTATTCAACCCAACGTACTGAACGAAAAAAAGCTGAAGAGCTCGGGAGGAGCCGCTGTATTTAACTATGCAATGTTAATACAGCGATCTCCCCGCTGAGCTATTGTGTTCTGGCCGGGGGACTGCTCCCCCAGCCAGAACACACCAGTCAGCGATGGCAGCCATTGCATTATTATGGATGATAGGATGCACATTTTCCAGCATGGCCAGGCTGGTGTACACACGGGCTGAATGTCGGCTGGTTTCTGTTGAAGCAGACGATACTGCCCAATATTTTGCCTGTGTGTACGGGGCTTTATAGTGAACCCTTTTCAATCCAAACTGAACTAATGGTGAAAAGCAGACATTGCCTTCAGTGAAAAAAGCAGTCTAGAAAATGGAACCAGAAATACAGGGCCTGAGGTTAGGTGCAAATCCTGATTTCTCCAGTAAAAGTTGGTCTTAGCCTCTACTCTCCACTGCTCAAGATTCATTATTGGGTCTTCAATGGAGTAAACAGCTTCAACAGTAACCAACAGAGAGGGGTGGGGGAGCGCATACTATCTTGTCACATGCCTGACCATCAGCAATGTTTTCTCCAAGATACGGCTCGGGGCACTTTGAATTTAAAAGAGAACTTTCCCCTAAGGAATTTACTCACTGCAGGCTTAGCCTTTGCTTGTAGTCCTGGTTCTATTGGTTGTATTGAAGTGCTTTGATAAACTGGAGATTGGCATTACTGGGGGGGGTGTTGTGTCAACATTTGTACAGTGCCTTGAAAAAGTATTCATACCCCTTGAAATCGTGTGCCGTGCATTTGTATTCAGCCCCCCTAGGTCAATACTTTGTAGAACCACCTTTCACTGCAATTACAACTGCAAGTCTTTTTGGGTATGTCTCTACCAGCTTTTCACATGTAGAGGGTGACATTTGTGCCCATTCTTCTTTGGAAAATAGCGCAAGCTCATATTGGATGGAGAGCGTCTGTGAACAGCAAATTTCAAGTCTTGGCACAGATTCCCAATTGGATTTAGGTCTGGACTTTGACTGGGCCATTCTAACACATGAATTTGCTTTGACCTAAACCATTCCATTGTAGCTCTGGCTGTATGTTTAGGGTCGTTGTCTTGCTGGAAGGTGAACCTCTGCCCCAGTCAAGTCTTTTGCAAACTCTAATGCTGCGTACACATGATCGGTCCATCCGATGAGAGCGGTCTGATGGACCGTTTTCATCGGTTAACCGATGAAGCTGGCTGATGGTCAGTCATGCCTACACACCATCGGTTAAAAAAAACGATTGTGTCAGAACGCGGTGACGTAAAACACAACGACGTGCTGAAAAAAACGAAGTTCAATGCTTCCAAGCATGCGTCGACTTGATTCTGAGCATGCGTTGATTTTTAACCGATGGTCGTGCCTACTAACGATCATTTTTTTTTCTATCGGTTAGGTATCCATCGGTTAAATTTAAAACAAGATTGCTTTTTTTAACCTATGGATAAATAACCGATGGGGTCCACACACGATTGGTTTGGTCCGATGAAAACGGTCCATCAGACCGTTCTCATCTGTTTAACCGATCGTGTGTACGCGGCATAACAGATTTTCTTCAAAATGTTGCACTGTATATTTGGCACCATCCATCTTCCCATCAACTGTCCCTGAAGAAAAGAATCCCCATAACATGATGCTGCCACCACCATGTTTCACGGTGAGGGTGGTGTGTTCAGAGAGATGTGCAGTGTTAGTTTTCTGCCACATGTAGCATTTTGCTATTAGGCCAAAAAGTTCAATTTTGGTCTCATCTGACTCTTCCACATATTTTCTGTGTCCCCCACATGGCTTCTCGCAAACGGGACTTGTTATGGCTTTCTTTAAACAATCGTTTTTTTCTTGCCACTCTACCATAAGGCCTTGTACACACGACCGAACATGTCTGCTGAAACTGGTCCGCAGACCAGTTTCAGCGGACAAATCCGACCGTGTGTACAGCCTAGCAGACAGGTTTTCAGCAGACAAAAGTTTTAAAGCATGCTTTAAAACTTGTCTGCTGGAAACCCGTCCGTCCGACATGTCCGCTGGTTAGTACACCTAACCAGCGGACAGAAATCTCCCGCATGCGTCGAATGGATTGGACGCATGCGTGGAAGTATTTTACTTCCTGGTTTGGTGACGTGGTGGCGTCAACGTCACCGCGCTGTCTGTTCGCGGGGATTTCGGTTTGATGGTGTGTACAGCCATCAGACCAAAATCTCCCAGCGGACATGTCCGATGAAAACGGTCCGCGGACCGTTTTCATCGGACATGTTCTATCGTGTGTACGGGGCCTTAAGGTCAGATTTGTGGAGTGCACGACTAATAGTTGTCCTGTGGACAGATTCTCCCACCTGAGCTGTGGATCTCTGCAGTTTCTCCAGAGTTACCATGGGCCTTCTGGCTGCTTCTCTGATTAATGTTCTCCTTGCCTGGCCTGTCAGTTTAGGTGGACGGCCATGTCTTGGTGGTAGGTTTGCAGATGTGCCATACTCTTTCCATTTTTGGATGATGGATTGAACGGTGCTCCGTGAAATGTTCAAAACTTTTTTTAATAACCTGATTCTGCTTTAAACTTTTCCACAACTTTATCTCTGACCTGTCTGGTGTGTTCCTTGGTCTTCATGATGCTGTTTGTTCACTAAGGTTCTCTAACAAGCCTCTGATGGCTTCACAGAACAGCTGTATTTATACTGAGATTAAATTACACACATATGGACTGTATTTACCAATTAGGTGACTTCTGAAGACAATTGGTTCCACTACATTTTAGTTAGGGGTATTAGAATAAAGGGAGCTGAATACAAATGCATGCCACACTTTCCAGATATATTTTTTTTTGTAAAAGATTTGGAGAACCATTTATCATTTTCCGTCCACTTCATAATTATGTGCTACTTTGTGTTGGTCTATCACACAACATTTCAATAAACACATTTACGTTTTTTGGTTGTAACATGACAATGTGGAAAATTTCAAGGCACTGTAGGCAGAGGAATGAAGGAACATGCAGAGCTGTACTGTGAATAGACCAGCTCTGCTAATCTACCTCTAAGCTCCCTCCTGGACACAAATTTTCAGCCGCTAACATTGGAACGGAGCAGCAGAAAGACACAGGACTTAGGGCTTTGAGGACAGATAAGGAAACACTGCAGATATATGTGCCTAGGTCAGATTTGATGAATGGAGTTTACAACTACTTTAAGCTTTTTTATTTGTCTTTAGTAAATCAACCCCTTAAGGTTCTCACAGCTGTATTGTGCATGAGGACTTAAAAAGGCATATTGTAGTCACTTCTTTATGAAGTGTGACAGCTGTGACAGAACCTGAAAATCAAATTTTTCCTGGATTTTCCATGTGGTATAAGCAGACTTCATGGTACTTGAACAAATGTAAGTAAACCAAAAGATTTGGAAAAATCCTTAGATGTGATCTTGTTGATGTACACACAATCCCCTAAGGCCCCTTTCACATACGATATGAAAGTCACGCGACTTTAACGCATGTTGAAGCAATGCCTGTGTAATCTTGAGGTCTATGGACCTCAAGTCGCATCAGTCAGGCCAAAGTAGTGCAGGGACTACTTTGAAGTCACTGTGACTTGAAGCCGCACATATAAACAGTTTTCATTGGAAATCATGGGGTATGACTTGCCATGCGACTTTGCAGTCCCAAGTTGCAGGACAAGTCGCACAAGTGTGAAAGGGGCCTAAGTGGGATCAGTTTGTATGGTAAGTGGCCAACCTTTTGTTTTGAAGCACGGTGGTGATTGATGCACAAGCACTTCTGATTCATTTATTTTGCACAAGGACACTTTTTTCCTCTTCTCGCATGTGAGGAATTTGAAACCACATATCAACTTTATGCAAGGAGATTATATTAACTATTGGAGCACTTTTTTATATGAGCTCTGGAACACGTCATTATATATACATATTATATATAAGTGTCCTTTTTTAGCAGGGTTTTAAATCAAAGTTTTATAGCAGAGAGCACTATGTTGGCTGTGTTTTTGATTACATGATACATGAGTCCCTAGAAGTGGAGGAACAGCTGAATAATCCCAGAGATCAACCCCCTATTTGTGAGGGACACATTGGGTGCAGTGGAGATCGTGAAAGGGAGAAATTCAACAGAGTCCTTATAGAAAGAAAAGACGTTTGGGGAGTGAAAATAAGAGTTAATTTGAGTCTTCCTGAGTGCCGGTTCACACTTGTGCGATGCGATTGCATTGCAGTGCAAATTTTTGCTATTCAACAGTGCAAGTTTCCATTGCGTTTTTGGTTATTACCAACACGATTGTAATGCAAATTCAATGCGCTTGCCATGTTAATTAGGCTCAGATGCGATTTGTGCTCAGGCCAATTAAAAAGCAAGCAAAAAAATGGGTGTTCACTTCCTGTTTTTCCCGGATTGGTGGTCAGTGGGAAGAATGCTCTTTACATTGGTGGTCAGTGGGATGCATGCCCTTACATTGGTGGTCAGTGGGATGCATGCCCTTACATTGGTGGTCAGTGGGATGCATGCCCTTACATTGGTGGTCAGTGGGAAGAATGCTCCTTAGGTTGGTGGTCAGTGGGATTGGTCATTTGGATGAATAAATCGAAATATACTTACGTTTATAAAACAGTAAACACAGTAAACGCCCTGAGCACTAAAACATATATAATAAAGATCTTAGAGGATATGGTATATTAAAGTCCATATACATGTATCTTGCACCATGGATCACTCGTCTAAGATATATACAAGTCCGTAGGAAGGTATGGCATCACATTTAAGTAATTAGCATAGGACTCCTATTGATTAGAGCTCTGCAGATAAGGTCCTAAAATTCTACACCACCAAGTGACAGGTAAGGCAATACAGGTGAACCCTCCACCGGAATAAGAGGCCGCTTACCAGAGGGCAAGCAAATCAAGCATTTGGCTATAGCCCAGCCACGGCCTTTGATCCACAGGAACCCAGATTGGAAGTGGTTAACAGCAGACACTCAATGGCAAACCAGCTCCAGTTCATTCAGTTAGGACATAAAAAAGAGGTGTACCATAGCGTGACTCCGTTTACAAAAATATTTATTTAAAAGAATGAGATATACTCACAAGCATGAAGATTAAAAACAGCATGTAAAAGCAAACAAATGCTGGCCGGCATCCTCCTTTGCATGGTGACGTCACTGCGTGGCCTCCCAGACGCGTTTCGTCATCAACAGGACATTTTCAATGGGGGTAGGGCTTAACAGTGATTCACCATTTAAATGGGGCTGACGCTCATTGGAGGGGGAGTAACCTAGTGAGAGAAATTTCCCAAATGGAAATGGTTGGATTCATCGCTTAAAAACATACACCCCCTATGGGTTGAATATAGAAACGGATGTAAATGCATTTATTAACAATGCATGATATACTTACTTATTGTGAATGGCACCAATAGAAGCAGGTCTATTTTTTCAAAAATATTTTTTTTTCCCCGAGGGGGTACCATTTATAACCACCTATTCCATCCAGCATAGGGCTATTGCACATCTCGTCAACAAACATTGGCACATAGCCAAGAGTGACCCCCTATTGAAGGATATTTTGCCCCCCAAGCCTCAAGTACTCTTTAGGGGGGTGCAGTCTTTAAGGAATAAAATAGCGGTTAACGTTATTGACCCTCCCATTAGGGGGACAGGTTTTTTCGATCAACTTAACCACTTCCTTACTGGGCACATATACCCCTTCCTGACCAGGTGAAATTTCAGCTTCCGGCACTGCGTCGCTTTAACTGACAATTGCGCGGTCATGCGACGTGGCTCCCAAACAAAATTGACGTGTTTTTTTCCCCACAAATAGAGCTTTCTTTTGGTGGTATTTGATCACCTCTGCGGTTTTTATTTTTTGCGCTATAAACAAAAATAGAGCGACAATTTTGAAAAAAAAAACAATATTTTTTACTTGTTACTATAATAAATTGCCCAATTAAAAAAAATAAAAAAATAAAAAAATTCTCAGTCTAGGCGATACGTATTATTCTACATATTTTTGTTAAAAAAAAAAAAAAAATCGCAAGAAGCGTCTGGTTTGCGCAAAAGTTATTGCGCTTACAAAATAGGGGACAGAATTATTATTTTTTATTATTTTTTTTACTACTAATGGCGGCGATCAGCATTTTTTTTTCGTGACTGCGACATTATGGCGGAGACATCGGACACTTTTGACACATTTTTGGCGCCATTCACATTTATACAGCGATCAGTGCAATAAATATGCACTAATTACTGTATAAATGTGACTGGCATTGAAGGGGTTAACACTAGGGGGTGAGGAAGGGGTTAATGTGTACCCTGAATTGTGTTACTAACTGTGGGGG
The DNA here is from genome assembly GCF_905171775.1 of Rana temporaria. Taxonomy (NCBI): domain Eukaryota; kingdom Metazoa; phylum Chordata; class Amphibia; order Anura; family Ranidae; genus Rana; species Rana temporaria. Next base: position 612,055,399 of record NC_053489.1, read on the forward strand.
AAGGGGGGTGACTGGGGCAGGTGACCAATGCTGTGTCCCTATGTACAAGGGACACAGATCGGTCTCCTCTCTCCCCTGACAGGACGTGGAGCTCTGTGTTTACACACAGAGCTCCACGTCTTGTCCCTGTAGCCGCCGATCGCGAGTCCCTGGCGGACATCGCGGCCGCCAGGCACTCGCATCGGCATCTCAGCGATGCGCGCGCAGGCCGTAAAAACACGGCCACTCAGAGATGTAGAGCCACCCTGCGGCCGTACAAAGTCGTACGGCCGTCGGGAAGTGGTTAAGGGCTACTACAGGTGTAGACGCTGTAGGGTTTGTGCTATGAATTTCAACACTCAGAGGTGCGTAACGGCATTTACCTCTACAGCTACCGGTAGGGAATATAAGATCAGACCTTGTATTACCTGCACCTCTACAGGCGTAGTGTATCTTTTGCAGTGCCCGTGTGGCCTGCAATAAGTGGGTCAGACCAAAAGGTCCTTCCAGGTCCGGGTGAATGAGCATATCACTAACATCCTAGCTGGTTTTAAAAACCATTCCGTCTCCAACCATTATAAGCTGAAACACAAAAAAGACCCATCAAATACTCTCTTTCTGGGGATCGATAAATATAAGCCACATTGGAGGGGGAGTAACCTAGTGAGAGAAATTTCACAAATAGAAATGGGTTGGATTCATCACTTAAAAACATACACCCCCTATGGGTTGAATATAGAAACGGATGTAAATGCATTTATTAACAATGCATGATATACTTACTCATTGTGAATGGCACCAATAGAAGCAGGTCTATTTTTTCAAAAATACAATTTTTATTGTGTTGTATAATCTAAATATACAATTTGTTTTATACATTTTGATATATATTTTTTTTATATTCAGTCACATAAAGCCCATTGTAACAAGGGTTTCACTTTACTTATCACTAAGTATAGTCACAGTAGGAGAATCCTATCTCCTTAAGGTTACACGCCAGGGTTGGCAGTCACTATTGAGACATGCACCCCAGTAGGGGGTTGCGGACTAATTAAAATAATTTAAATCTCTTAGAAGTTATCCACTTTCTATGGAATAGAGAGTAGATGGGTACCCCATAATACAGTAACAATAGTGATGCAGACTATCTCTTTTGGGAAGCAGCTCATGGTATTAGGAGTGGCTGAGAATCACTTTTGGATTAGATTACACTAATTTTACACTATTTTTGTTTTTTTGTTTTTAGTATTAGCATAGTAGGCCTTTAATATCCCCTGAGGTTTTTAATCCATGGAACCTAGGGGTTAATTTATTGGCATTCCTTTGGCCATACTGGGTGGTGTACAGAAATACTTTGCCTATTGCTGTGATATTTTCTGCTCAGCAATGTGGCTTCCTGGATGTGCTCTGAGAGGATTATGCCTTTATGGAGTATCGATAGTTCTAGGTATTCCTGTTTCTCTTTTTAAAATGAAGTTCTTGAATTTACCTTCCATCGGTACTTCCTAATATGAAGCACTAGATGGCGAGCGAGAGCGGCCGGAGAGACCGAATGCGAGGGGAGATGGCTTGTGCCAGGCCATATTTCGCTTCGCCTTCCCTTCTGCGTGCTGATTATAAAACTGTTCCCCCATATTTCCTATATATTTTTTTTTTTTTATTCTCTAATTGATGCCCCTTGATCGTTAATTTGGGGATTTCAGAAATTCAAACACGATTACTCATTGCCCGGTGGCGTAACGCCGCGCCGCCAAGTAAGGGCATTTTTACCAAAATTAAGATGGCGTTTCTGTAGCTATTGCTCCGCTTTTCACAATGAGCGTCAGCCCTATTTAAGTGGTGAATCACTGTTAAGCCCTACCCCCATTGAAAACGTCCTGTTGATGACGAAACACGTCTGGAAGGCCACGTAGTGACGTCACCATGCAAAGGAGGAGGGCTCCTTGTATGCCGGCCGGCATTTGTTTGCTGTTACATGCTGTTTTTAATCTTCATGCTTGTGAGTATATCTCATTCTTTTAAATAAATCTTTTTGTAAACGGAGTCACGCTATGGTACACCTCTTTTTTATGTCCTAACCGAATGAACTGGAGCTGGTTTGCCATCGAGTGTCTGCTGTTAACCACTTCCAATCTGGGTTCCTGTGGATCAAAGGCTGTGGCTGGGCTATAGCCAAATGCTTGATTTGCTTGCCCTCTGGTAAGCGGCCTCTTATTCCGGTGGAGGGTTCACCTGTATTGCCTTACCTGTCACTTGGTGGTGTGGAATTTTAGGACCTTATCTGCAGAGATCTAATCAATAGGAGTCCTATGCTTATTACTTAAATGTGATGCCATACCTTCCTACGGACTTGTATATATCTTAGAGTGATCCATGGTGCAAGATACATGTATATGGACTTTAATATACCTTATCCTCTAAGATCTTTATTATATATGTTTTAGTGTTCAGGGCGCGGCTTTGTTTACTGTTTTATGTCATTTGTGTATCGCACGCCAGCTGCTGCCTATAGTGTGTTCTTCTTTTTTAGTGTTATTTTTAGCGCAGTTTTTTGTTTATTTTTGTATCCTGATACTTATGTTTATGTTTGTGAACCTGAGGTATGAAGGCTTCCTAGTCTGCATACTAACTTTTACAAATCTCATCCCAGCCTCTGCTCTTCCGAGCATTGTTTTTATATTCCGGTATCCGGCTGTCCCATATATATGGCCTGGCACGGACAAGTCTGATGAGCTCCTCATCATCAATGCTGTCCCCACGCCTGGGGACCATGATCTTGTCTGTTTGCAGATGGACATGAGACAGGAAACAGGAAGTGAGGGGGCCGAACTAGGAGGAGGAGCATGAGGTGGAGAATTCACACATATCTGAACCAACAATGTGATTCCAGAACTATTTACATTTGTGTCTATGGAGACTAATGCCGCGTACACACGATCATTTTTCGGCATTAAAAAAGCTTTGTTTTTAAAAAATGTCATTTAAATGATCATGTGTGGGCTTCACATAATTTTTCAGGTTCTGAAAAACAACAAAAAAAAAAATCGAACATGCTGCATTTTTTAACGTCGTTTTAAACAATGTCGTTTTTCGGGTTGTAAAAAATGATCGTGTGTGGGCTAAAACTACGTAAAAAACCTGCGCATGCTCAGAAGCAAGTTATGAGGCGGGAGCGCTCGTTCAGGTAAAACTACTGTTCATAATAGAGTAAGCACATTCATCACGCTGTAACAGACAAAAAATCGCGAATCGTCTTTTACTAACACGGAATCAGCTAAAGCAGCCCAAAGGCGAATGGAACTTCCCCTTTTATAGTGCCGTCGTACGTCACCGCGCTTTGCTAGATAATTTTTTAAAAACGATGGTGTGTGGGCAATGTAGTTTTAATAATGAAGTTAAAAAAAAACTTGAAAAAATACGTTTTTTTTCATGCTGAAAAATTATCGTGTGTACGCGGCATTAGTGCCGGTTCACACGTGTGCAAATTGATAATGAATGCGATGCGTTAAAAAAAAAAATAATAATTTGCATGTCATCCAAAAAGTCATTGTTTTCAATGGCGGTCGTTCATATCTATGTGTTGCAATTCCTCTACGAATGCAATGCGACAATAAAAAGAGTCCTGTGCGAGTTTACATCGTTGAGTTGCGAATTTAGTCTCCATAGACATCAATGTAAATTGTTCTGGAATCGCATTGTTGGTTCAGATATGTGTCAATTCTCCACCTCCTGCTGCTCCTCCTAGTTTGGCCCCCTGACTTCCTGTTTCCTGTCTCATGTCCATCTGCAAACAGACAAGATCATGGCCCCCTGGCTTGGGAACAGCATTGACGAGGAGCTCATCAGACTTGTCTGTGTCAGGCCAAATATATGGGACAGCTGGATACCGGAATATAAAAATAATGCCCAGAAGAGCAGAGGCTGGGATGAGATTTGTAAAAGTTAGTATGCAGACTGGAAAGCCAGATTTTTGTCAAAAGGGCGTGTGCCAGGATCTTGTTTTGCATACTGAGGGGTAGATTCACTAAGACTTACGACGGGCGTATCAGTAGATACGCCGTCGTAAGTCCGAATCCCCGCCGTCGTATATTTAAGCGTATTCTCAAACTGAGATACGCTTAAATATTGCTAAGATACGACCGGTGTAAGTCTCCTACGCCGTCGTATCTTAACTGCATATTTACGCTGGCAGCTAGGGGCGTGTATGCTGATTTACGTCTAGAATATGTAAATCAGTTAGATACGCCTATTCACGAACATACGCCTGGCAGTCGCAGTAAAGATACGCCATTTACGTAAGGGGTTTTCAGGCGTAAAGATAAACCACCAAAAACAATGTTAAGTATGGACGTCGGAACCGCGTCAAATTTTTACGTTGTTTGCGTAACTCGCCCGTGAATGGGGCTGGCCTTAATTTACGTTCACGTCGAAAGCATGACGATTTGCCAACGTCATTTGGAGCATGCGCACTGGGATACGTCCACGGACGGCGCAAGCGCCGTTCGATCGAAACGTCATTTACGTGGGGACAGTTAATATACATAAAACACGCCCACAGCTTCAACATTTGAATTAGGCGGGCTTACGCCGGCCCTAATACGCTACGCTGCCGTAACTTTGGCGGCAAAATCTTTGAAAATACCAAACTCGCCTCTCAAAGTTAAGGCGGCGTAGCGTATAGGAGATACGCTACGCCCGCCTAAAGGTACGTGAATCTACCCCTAACTGTGCACAATTGTGCTACAAATACAAATGTAGTGACGTACTACGAGGAATTTAAGCTCTTGAGCGCCACCCTTTGGGCCCCTTCTGCTAATTTCGTGTTTGGTGAGCATTGATTCCGAGCATGCGTGTTTGTACTTTCAACTTCTGTGTGATGGATTTGTGTACTGACCATACGAAAATCAGACATGGAGCCGTTGTCCACCGAAAATTTACTAGCCTGTCATCCAACATGTTTTGGCCGAAAGTTGGACAATTGTCAAAAGGAGCGTACTAACGGTAAGATTTTAGGACAACGGTCTGTCAACGGACAATCCCCTGCCAACAATCATATCGTGTGTCCGAGGCTTGAGTCACATTCAACTGGACTTCTTTCTTCTGTAATGTTGAAGATCTTTTGTAGCATCTCCAAACCACTCCTTCAGCTATCTGAGCATTTATATCCTCTTTTGAAGACAGCGAGGAGCACATTTTGGACATGAAAGAGGTCATCTACGTCAAACTGGAATGGCCTTCATTGACCAGGGTTGGAGGCCTTTGATCCATTTGCCTTCCACATGTAATGCCATTATAACGTGTCTACCCTGGCTTTTTGATAGCAATTTACACCTTCACGTAAATTAACATTTGTGAAGCCTTGCTAACACCAAGGATGGGATTATGTAACAAGGACAGCGTGTTTTCTCACCTCCCATCCTAAAACTGTAACATCTGCCTTTCCATGCTAATTGGATCAAGATGTTGGTGCTACCTATGTAAATATAAAAGCTTCCTGACAGTCATTAGAGCCGAAAAATGGCTTGCAAGAGCTACAACATTACAGAACAAGTCCAGCTGAATGTGACTAACGTCTACTAGATACACCTGGTTTGACACTTACCATTGCTGCCATTCCAGCAATATTTAGATATGGTCCTCTCTCCTAATTCATGTGCATGGTCACCCGGGCCCTATTCAGAGGAGAGCCATACTCTAGACCCAGGGCCGGATTTGCTCTCCCTGCCGCCCCAAGACCAGGTTCCGCAATGCACCCCCTCCCCGCCAACCAAACTACCCTCACCCCCCAAATCAACAGAGAATGGCAACCGGATGGCAGGGGCGGCATGGTTAGTTCAAATATTTTTTGGTTCTTTTTTTTAACTTTTTAATCACTTTTTTATTTTATTTTATTTGTAGCTTGTCATTTACTCTCTTATTATTGTATCATTTTCTTATTATTTTTTATGTTATTTTTCTTATTCTTTACTTTTTAATTACTTTTTTATTTTATTAATTTAATTATTATTTCTTAGTATTTTTTTATTAAAAAATTTTTTATCAATTTTTTTCACTTAGCAATAACGTCATCACAGAGGAGAAAACACTTCCCTGTGTGATAGCAATTGGAGGTGACAGGTTCTCTTGATTGACCCTGTCACCTCCAAACTGGAGTCCTGGCACTGTGCTAGAACTCCTGTCACAGCTGAGATGGGAGGAGCACAGCTCACTGTGTACATCGGCGGCAGCGGGGACAGGAGACAGACTCGGCGGCTGGGGGAGGACGGAGTCCCGAAGACAGAGCCAGCAGAGAGAGGTATGTGTGTGTGTGTGTGGGGGAGGGGGCAGCACACATTTTACAAGTGATTTCGGCGACCTCGCCGCAATCACTTGTTAACGAGCGAGCGAATTCCCCCACACTACATTTAGTCCTGGTAGAAAGCAACCTACCGCCATTAACTGTATGTTCTGGGCATCGGGGGACTCCATGCCACTGCCGCCCCTTGGCACCCTGCCGCCCCAAGGCCTGGCCTCGGTGGCCTTGTGGGAAATCCGGGCCTGTCTAGACCAGGGATCTTTAAACTATGGCCCTCCAGCTGTTGCGGAACTACATGTCCCACAAGGCATTGTAAAACTCTGACATTCACAGACATGACTAGGCATGGGAATTGAAGTTCCTGAACAACTGGAGGGCCACGGTTTGGAGACCCCTGCTCTAGACCAGTGGTCATCAACCCCTGTCCTCAGGGCCCACTAACAGGCCAGGTTTGCAAGATATCTGAAATACATCACAGGTGATATAATTACTGTAGCTGCTCAGTGATTGCAGTATTCTAGTCTGCATCTCCCCAAGGTAATACATAAAACCTGGCCTGTTAGTAGACACTGAGGACAGGGTTGATGACCACTGCTCTAGACAGCTGAAGGCTGCTAGGAGCACAACTTTCTAAAAAGGCGGCCTTGGCACACATGGGTAGGAGGAAGGGGACCTGACACTGATGTGGTCTGAGAAAAGGCTGTGCAGGAAGCAAAGTGAGGATCGCTGAAATTTGGGCAGAGTTATCCTAGGTTGGCTGCACTCGGCAGGGTGGGGTAATTCAATTAAGGACAACTTGTAACAAAAATACAGTTGTCCTTTAACCACTTGCTGACCAGCCACAGTACATATACAGCCATGGCCAAATGTTTTGAGAATGACACAAATACAAATTTTCACAAAGTCTGCTGCCTCAGTTTTTGAGATGGGAAATTGTATATACTCCAGAATGGTATGAAGAGTGATCAGACGAATTGCAATTAATTGCAAAGTTCCTCTTTGCTATGAAAATTAACTTAATCCCATAACAAACATTTCCACTGCATTTGTGAAGAAGGCTTCAGGGCGCCTAAGAAAGTCCAGCAAGCACCAGGACCGTCTCCTAAAGAGGATTCAGTTTCGGGATCGGAGTGCCACCAGTGCAGAGCTTGCTCAGGAATGGCAGCAGGCAGGTGTGAGCGCATCTGCACGCACAGTGAGGCGAAAACTTTTGGAAGATGGCCTGGTGTCAAGAACGGCAGAAAAGAAGCCACTTCTCTCCAAAAAAAACATCAGGGACAGATTGATCTTCTGCAGAAAATATGGTGAATGGACTGCTAAGGACTGGGGCAAAGTCATATTCTCCGATGAAGCCTCTTTCCGATTCTTTGGGGCATCAGGAAAAAGGCTTGTCCGGAGAAGAAAAGGTGAGCGCTACCATCAGTCCTGTGTCATGCCAACAGTAAAGCATCCTGAGACCATTCATGTGTGGGGTTGCTTCTCATCCAAGGGAGTGGGCTCACTCACAATTTTGCCCAAAAACACAGCCATGAATAAAGAATGGTACCAAAACACCCTCCAACAGCAACTTCTTCCAACAATCCAACAACAGTTTGGTGAAGAACAATGCATTTTCCAGCACGATGGAGCACCGTGCCATAAGGCAAAAGTGATAACTAAGTGGCTCGGGGACCAAAACGTTGACATTTTGGGTCCATGGCCTGGAAACTCCCCAGATCTTAATCCCATTGAGAACTTGTGGTCAATCCTCAAGAGGTGGGTGGACAAACAAAAACCCACTAATTCTGACAAACTCCAACAAGTGATTATGAAAGAATGGGTTGCTATCAGTCAGGAATTGGCCCAGAAGTTGATTGAGAGCATGCCCAGTCGAATTGCAGAGGTCCTGAAAAAGAAGGGCCAACACTGCAAATATTGACTCTTTGCATAAATGTCATGTAATTGTCGATAAAAGCCTTTGAAACGTATGAAGTGCGTGTAAATATATTTCACTACATCACAGAAACAACTGAAACAAAGATCTAAAAGCAGTTTAGCAGCAAACTTCGTGAAAACTAATATTTGTGTCATTCTCAAAACTTTTGGCCACAACTGTACATATAATGACCTACATGTACCTCAATCTGCCTGCTCAGGCTAAGGGGCCTGGGTTTAAAAATAATAAAATTTCAGTTTCCTAATTTTCAAAAAAATTGTGACTAAAAAATACTTCAGAAAACTTGCCATGCCTCTTCCTAGATGCCTCCGACTGCCTACTTTCCAAAAAAAGGGGCCATTTGGGGAGTAGGGGAGTATTTGTACTGTCCAAATCATTTGGTGGAGGGGGGATTATGGTGTGGGGTTTATTTTCAGGGGTTGGGCTTGGCCCCTTAGTTCCAGTGAAGGGAACGCCTAAGGCGTCAGCATACCAAGACATTTTGGACAATTTCATGCTCCCAACTTTGTAGGAACAGTTTGGGGATGGCCTCTTCCTGTTCCAACATGACTGTTCACCAGCACACAAAGCAAGGTCCACATGGATGAGCGAGTTTTGGGGTGGAGGAACTTGACTGGCCTGCACAGAGTCCTGACCTTAACCCCCATAGAACACCCTTTGGGGTGAATTAGAGTGGAGACTGCAAGCCAGACCTTCTCGTACAACATCAGTGCCTGACCCCACAAATGCGCTTCTGGAATAATGGTCAAGCATTCCCATAGACACACTCCTAAACCTTGGGGACAGCCTTCCCAGAAGAGTTAAAGCCGTTATAGCTGCAAAGGGTGGGCCAACCCAGTATTGAATCTTACGGACTAAGACTGGGATGCCATTAACCAGTTAAAGACCCCTTCACGCCGATATACGTCAGTAGAAGGGCACGGCTGGGCACAGGCACGTACCTGTACATCGCCTTTAAGAGCCCGCGCGCTCGCGACCGGGTCCTGTTCTCCTTGACCACTCCCGCGGGACCCGCGGACCCGATCGCCGCCGGTGTCCCACGATCGGGTCACAGAGAGGAAGAACGGGGACAGGTAAGTGTAAACAAACCTTCCCCGTTCTTAGTTTGGCTGTCACTGATCGTCTGTTCTGTGTTAGGGAACGAAAATCTGTGATGTCACACGCACAGCCACGCCCCCCCCCCCCCCCCACAGTACGAACACTCCCTTAGGGCACACTTAACCCCTACAGCGCCCCCTCCTGGTTAACCCCTTCACTGCCAGTGTCATTTTCACAATAATCAGTGCATTTTTATAGCACTTTTCGCTGTGAAAATGACAATGGTCCCAAAAATGTGTCCACCATAATGTCGCAGTCACGGAAAAAATCACTGATCGCCGCCATTACTAGTAAAAAAAAAAATATTAATAAAAATGCCATAAAACTATCCCCTATTTTGTAAACGCTATAACTTTTGCGCAAACCAATCAATAAACACTTATTGCAACTTTTTTTACCAAAAATATGTAGAAGAATACGTATCGGCCTAAACTGAGGAAAAACATTTTTTTATATATTTTTTGGGGATATTATAGCAAAAAGTTAAAAATATAGTTTTTTTTTTCAAAATTGTCGCTCTATTTTTGTTTATAGAGCAAAAAATAAAAACCGCAGAGGTGATCAAATACCCCCAAAAGAAAGCTCTATTTGTGGGGAAAAAAAGGACACCTTTTTTTTTTGGGAGCCACGTTGCACGACCACGCAATTGTCAGTTAAAGCGGCGCAGTGCCGAATCGTAAAAAGGGGCCAGGTCCTTTACCTGCATAATGGTCCGGGTCTTAAGTGGTTAAAGTTGTGTGTAAAGGCAGGCGTCCCAATACTTTTGGCAATATAGTGTATGTAGAGAGGCAGCACATGACAATATTCTAATGAGGACCGTCGTCTGCTTGTTTCCTGCGAGCTCTGATGGCACAGAAGATTACAGTGGCGCGCTGTTCTCAGCCTCAACTGATCTCTTCTCAGCGGGATACGTCTAATAAGCTTTGGACAAAAAGCTTCTGCAAAGGGCAATCTCAGCATTTTTTTTTTGTTTGTTTTACTAATGTAGCTTTGGAAGAACGTTATAAGTCATCATTACAGCAGTGCCAGGTAGACCGTGGGAGAAATCTACAGACAAATGTAAGATATTGCTAAGGTGTGCACGATGTGTTCCCAGCATTGCAATGTCTGTTTTCGGTAAGCACATTTTTTTAATGATTATTACAGCGTTTTCCTTTAACCAATAGAGTACCAGCCTGTAAAGCCACCTTCATTACCAGGACATTTTTCAGTTGGTGTTGTGAAACAGAGCTTTCACCTGGTGGTATTTATTAACCAGTTGCGTGCGCATGCTCAGAGTCACGTCGCAAATACTCCCTAGGATACGTCGGCTCAATGATTTGTCGACGTGAACGTAACATACGCCCAGACCCATTCACGTACGACTTACGCAAACGACGTAAAATACGACGCTGTTCCGACGTCCATAACTTAACATGACTTACCCCTGCTTTATGAGGGGTAAACTTACGCCGGACCGACGCCTTACGTAAACGGCGTAACTAAATCCGACGGGCGCAAGTACGTTTCTGAATCAGCGTATCTAGCTCATTCGCATATTCTACAAGTAAATCTACAGAAGCGCCCCTAGCGGCCAGCGTAAATATGCACCCAAGATACGACGGCGTAAGAGATTTACGTCAGTCGTATCTTGGACAAATTCTGGCGTATCTGCTTCTTTGAATCAGGCGCCAAGATACGACGCCTCGCATTCAGACTTACAACGACGTATCTGGAGATACGCCGTTGTAAGTTGTTTCTGAATCCGGGCCACTGAGTTTTACATTTTACACTTTTTTTTTAACAGTAAACTGATATAAAAGAAAGGGGTCAGATTGTTTCCAGAAACAGATGATGGCATCTCACAATCCCAAATAACAATGAAAATAAAAAGAAAGTGAATGAGAGAGACACGTCTCTCCCATAATAAGGGATTTTAATGGGAGATGCCAATACCGTTTTGAGGGTGAACACACTGAACACACATGTTTGAAAAAGTATCAAAATGTATTAAACATAAAAGCAGATATAAATATTGATATAGACCACAATAATTACAGAGCATTGCGAGGTACAGGTGGCCAACAAGTTTTGCACAATTGTGCTTCATCAGGGCCTTGCACCCATCTTTAATGTTGTGTGGTCTGTATAGGACATAAATGTCATTAATATACAATATATCCAGTACATTACATAATAACAGCAAATTTTGGCAAACAAAAATGCTACGTGCTCACCTAATCTGCTAAAAAGTGGATACATCAAGTGCAGGGAGGAGTTGCAGACCATCTTTTCTCATGATTGCTACTGCAGCTGTGCGACTGCCTTTCTGCACCCAGGTAGCTCTAAACAATCTTCTGATCATGCTATGAATGAGCACTGTATGATAGTGTGAAACGCGTTAGCTCTATTCCTGATTTTTTGTTGTGACATTCATGTTGTGACCAGTTTTTATTAAAAGGAACACATTTTTATTTTTGGAGTGCGGCCGTCCCGGTTTTTCTCTACACATTTTTGCAATCTTCTGATCATATTGGGTAGTAGCACAGTACTTCTGCTCTAATTTATTTTAAGTAACAACGTTCTATTTGCATACTGTATGCGGTGTAGAGCTACTAAACAGCATCATGAAATTACATATTGCTGATTTGGGGTAACATTGACTGAGTTTACTACCACTTTAAGGGGGTTAACTGTGTGCCTAACCATGTGTAATAAGTGCTGTATTTACTTTGTGATCTGGCTGTTTTTTCTCCCTGCTTTGCAGGGAGAAGAAACAGCCAGATGACTGTGCACATACAGTTCTGTGTTTTTGTAAACATAGACTGTCTGTGATTGGAGAAAGCCAATCACTGGCAGAAATCTGTTGCCAAACTCGTGCTGTGTCCAATAACCTCGAACCTGGGTGGCAGCGACATACAGGTACGTTGCCAGACCAGCCTGTGCTGCTCGCTCGCAGTAAAACTACTGTGATTTCTGGCACAGAAAGGGGGTGCAGTAATATCACTTCCTTTGTCATATGACAGTGCTCAGGCTTAGTGAATGGCTGCCAGGCCTGATCACTCTCAAAGGGGTGGAGGTCACATGCTCCTCCATACTTGGAAACCCTGGCTGCCAGGTAATAAGGGGCCCTTTGCAGAGACAGTGACTTTGCCCTGCATTTGCAGGCTGGCAAGTGTCTTTTTAAACTTTCAGAAGCAAAAGCCCAATACAGATTCAGTAGTGACGTAACCACATGCAGATTAAACTGCAGCATGTGGTGGAGAATGCGGGCATCTGACAATATTTTAAGTTGGATGCTGAAGATACTTTGGCCAGTGCAGTGCTGCATGGGAGATCAGAGGCACCTGCGATGCAACAGAAGGATTATCCCATTTATTTATTTATTTATTTTATTTTTAGCATCGGAGTCCCATTAATTATGACAGCAGTCATTTCAAGAAAGACCCAAGCTTCTGTGACTCAAGAGACATGCTCAGCATTCTTGCTACTAGTGCTTAGTGGTTGTGTAAGGTTTTTTATCAGCTACTTAGAGCTTAGTGTTTGCCTAGCTTATAATAGGGCAGAATAAGCAATAGTGAGACTTTTTTAGTCACATACAATGCTTTTCTCTGTATTTGGCAGCACATCTCAACAAGGTAACATTGCTGAGCTTAACAGTATACAAACTTGCAAATGCAAAGCCGACATTAGCTGTCTGCTGGATGTAATGACTTGTGATATGAGAGCTCATTATAGCACTGTCATTGCTGTGGAGAAGATATTGATCTTTATGCTGAATAAAGCTATATGGAAATCGATGCTCCTGAATCTTCACTGTATCACGGTATCAGATCGTTCACCCAGAGGTGGCCTGATAGTGCCCCCAATTTGGCCATCACTGAGCTGTCAAAGAGAATCAGATAATGTGGACAGTCTAAGAACTTGTACTTTTCACAGTGCCATCTCCCATACTGACTGTTCCTTCTAAAGCCGCTTTTCAACTTTTTTTATCCCAGAGGAACCCCTAAATGTATTTTCGGGTCTCAAGGAACCCCCTTTTAAATCCATTTCATAAGGGATCAATGGGGAAAATGCCCCTTACTTTGGTGGTCAGGGAAAGAATGCAGCCCCCCTTTTTTTTTTCTCAAACAAAGGTTTTTATTGAACCGAAATGTAAATTACAAGCAAAGAGCTCCAGAGCACAAGCATTTCCTTCAGACAGTGTGGCTCAGCACACAAAAAAAAAAAACAAGAGAAAACTTTATATGCAAAAATATACCCAGTTCACTCCTCCAGCAGTCATTTTACATTTTCCCAAAACATGTCACCGCCCCTAAAGCATGGTATAGTTCAGCCTACACTAGCCATTATGCAATTTATTAAAACCTAGAAATGCACCCTCTCGGTTCAGCCGTAAAATAGACGATCATACACCAGTAAATCTGTAAATACTGGCCCGCGCTGCATTCTGGGGTTTGTAGGCAGAGGCAGGGCGCACAGCACGTCAGGGGACGTATTTTTACAGTGGAGGATGTCGACAGCGGCGGCCGCCGATTGGCTGTTACAGGCCCGCTGGTTGGCTGCCGCGCTCGGTGTACCAAGATGGCCCGGCTCCGGAGCTAGGCCGAAGCCACGGCCTTTCCTGATGCTGTGACCACGGCGGCGATACGCGGATTGCCGCTGCGGTCACAGCATCAGGAAAGGCCGCGGCTTCGGCCTTGCTCCGGAGCCGTGGCACCGCTAGCGGCCATGTTAAATATCGGCCTAATTTTGGATAAAAATCGGCCGATGCCGATTTCTCCAAAACGGCCAAATATCGGCCGATATATCGGTGTTAACCCCTTCCCTGCAATTGGTCCCAAAATAGTGTCAAAAGTGTCCGCCATAATGTCGCAATCACGATAAAAATCACTGATCGCCGCCATTACTAGTAAAAAAAAATGCTATAAATCTATCCCCTATTTTGTAGCCGTTATAACGTTTGCACAAACCAATCAATATATGCTTATTGCGATTTTTTTTTTTTTTACCAAAAATATGTAGAAGAATACGTATCGACCAAAACAGAGGAAACATTTTTTTTATATATATTTTTGGGGTATATTTATTATAGCAAAAAGTAAAAAATATTGCTTTTTAAAAAAAATTGTTGCTCTTCTTTTGTTTATAGCGCAAAAAATAAAAACTGCAGAGGTGATCAAATACCACGCAAAGAAAGCTCTATTTGTGGGGAAAAAATTATTACAATTTTATTTGGGTACAGTGTTGCAAGACTGCGCAATTGTCATTCAAAATGTGACAGCGCTGAAAGATGAAAAATGGCTTGGGCAGGAAGGGGGTGAAAGTGCCTGGTATTAAAGTGGTTGTAAACCCTTTTCCCTACAGGTAAGCCTATAATATGGCTTACCTGTAGCTACCATGAATTTCTCTTAAACCTGCATAGTTTAGGAAATATTCACTGTATACGCATGTGCCAATGTCATCGACACATGCACACTGACGAGCCGGCTCGTGGTGTTATACCAGATGAGGTCTCTTAAGACGAAACGCGTCGGGACAAGCCCTGCTGATGTCATTGTCTTACCCACAAACCTCAATTTTAAGCGCTTGATCCACTTTCTAAATGAGAGTGTTTCCAATTTTCTTTTAATACATTTTTACGTTTATATGGATTCAAACTATGGAGTATTTCCTTTTTTGGTCATGCCATTTTGAATACTTGAGAGGATTCGGTCTGACAAGTTGGCTGCTTCTGCGGACTGCTTCTCGGTGACATCTCTTGACCAATTGAATTGTCTTACAACTTGATCTGGAACCCCAATGTGGAGGTCCCATATTTTTATGGTTGCACCGTAAGCCTTGTTGACTCACTAAGCATATGCCCATATGAGTCCTCTCACTCCGGTAAGCCTCCTCACTAACCAGTGGTGGGTCTATTGTCTGTGTCTTCACTTCAACATTAATGTCACGTGCAGGCCTTTTTTTCAGGGGGAACTTGGGGGAACTCAGTTCCACCACCTTTGGCTCAAACCCTTTGGTGTCTGCTCACCACAATCACTTGTAAACACAGAAGTCTGGTTTCTATGTTTACAAGTGACAGCTTTGTAACCCCCTGAACTCTGCATTCTGTATGTAATGCAATTCTGGTATTTAATGGCCCTTTAAGACCCTTCTACTGTTTGTGAAATCTGAACCGGGTCGTGGTTGAGTTCCTGCACCTATTTTCTGAGAAAAAAAGCTCTGGTCACGTGGAATCCCACTTCTATTTACACCATTTGTTTTCACTGTCCATTCAAAGACTGTTTACGTTTTAAAACGTTTATATTATGGCACATGGACTTTAGTTTGGGTGTGAATTTCACATCTCTTTTTCATTATTCGTTTTTGTGGTCATTGCACAGTGTATATTAGTTTTTGAGCGCTGTTTTTTTTTTTCCTTTTAAAGCGGTCCTCCACCCTAAAGTGGAGTCCCGCTGATCGGAACCCTCCCCCCCTCCGGTGTCACATTTGACACCTTTCAGGGGGGAGGGGGGTGCAGACACCTGTCTAAAGACAGGTATTTGCACCCACTTCCGGCCACACGCTACGGGCGAAAGACGGGCATTCCGTCACATCCCGTCTGTCGCCCGTTGTGTGCTGGGAACACTCGGCTCCCAGCACACAGTGTGTGAGCCAATCGGCGGGCGCAGCGCGACTCGCGCATGCGCCGTAGGGAACCGGGCAGTGAAGCCGCAGCGCTTCACTTCCTGGTTCCCTCAGCGTGGATGGCGGGGGGAGCAGCAGAGTGACGAGCGATCGCTCGTGCTCTGCTGCGATCGGCGCTGGACTCCAGGACAGGTAAGTGTCCTAATATTAAAAGTCAGCAGCTGCAGTATTTGTAGCTGCTGGCTTTTAATATTTTGTTCCCATGGCACATCCGCTTTAAGTACTGTATATATTCGAGTATAAGCCACGTTTTTTCAGCACATTTTTTGTGCTGAAAATGCCCCCCTCTGCTTATACTGGGGTCACCTTTTTGCGCCTGATCTCCCGGATTTGGGGACCTGGAACCGGTCGGACACATGTAGCCCGACTAGGGTGACCACATTTCCAAACTACCATTCAGGGACACCCTCCCTTCCCAAAAATCAGCTTGTGCTGTAACGAATCACAGAACAGTGATTGGACACGAGAGGTGGGATTTATGATTTCTCCAATCACAAGCAGAGGGCAGGGTTGTGCTCCTCCAGGCATTCCCGGCCAGGACAAGTACTGTCAGTGAGTAAAGCAGTGATGTGGCAGCCTTTTTTGGGGGCATAAGATTGGCCCGGGGGGTGGCTGTGTCAGTTTCATTCCGGGACACTGTATTGTCCTGGAATGAATGTGCCCGGGACAGACCTGGAAAATGCGGGACTGTCCCGGGCAATCCGGGACACGTGGTCACCCTAAGCCCCACTCTTCATCTACAAATGTGCAAAGTTTGTTGTTTGGGGAACCTACGGCCGGGGAGCACTGATTTTTCAAACCCGGGCACCCCTTCCATATACTCCCATGTTAAACGTTAATTTCTCCGGTGAATTTGGGGACCCGGTACCAGCCGATCGTAGGTTCCCTAGACTCCCATGTTAAACATCAGTCTAGTCATGGGCACAGTGAGGCATGGGCACAGTGAGGCATGGGCACAGTGAGGTATGGACATAGTGGGGCATGCATATGGACACAGTGAGGCACAGTGAGGCATGCAGATGGACACCCTAGGCTTATAATAGAGTCAATACGTTTTCCCATTTTTTTGTGGTAAAATTAGGTGCCTCGGCCTATATTCGGGTTGGCTTATACTCGAGTATATACGGCATATCATAATGAGCTAGCTCATGCCTTTGCCTTGAAGGTTTTTTTTTTTCCCCCTCCCTGTGGGTTTACAACCACTTTAAGTGGGCAACAATAATGGGATGTTCCTTATTATACAGCTGTGTGCAGGGCCGATCCTCCCTATAGGCTCACTATGCAAGCCGCTTAGGGCCCCGCAAATCTGCGAAAGGGCCCCCCAAATTACTAGAGGCCCCGCCTGGTGAGAAGTAATTTTCGCCCCCTCACCCAGCTTCTAAACTCGCTGGCTGAGTCATTTCTGACAGCAGAACACCCCCTCCCCCCACTTCTCAACTTTCTTTAATGTGACATGTCACTGGGCCAGATTCATGTAGATCAGCGGATCTTTAGATCTGCTAGATCTACGTGTTTTACGATCCGCCGGTGCAATTTAGCGAGGCTAGTGCAGTATTCATCAAGCACTTACCTCGCAAATTGCACCGTCGGATCGTAACTCCCCCCGGCGGAATGCAAATTCCGCGGCTAGGGGGAGTGTACAATTCAAATCAGGCGCGTTCCCGCGCCGATTTAACTGCGCATGGCCCGCCGGCGAAATATCCCAGTGCGCATGCTCCAAATGACGTCGCTAGGACGTCATTGTTAGCGGCGGGTACGTCAATTGCGGCCATCGGTATTCCGGATCGACTTACGCAAATGACGTAAAAATTTGAATCTCGGCGCGGGAACGACGGCCATACTTAACATTAGCTACCCCTCATATAGCAGGGGTAACTATCCGCCGGAAAAAGCCGAACGCAAACGACGTTAAAAAAAGCGACGGGCGGCCGTACGGACTTGAATCGGCGGTTCTCCTCATTTGAATATGCGACGCGTAAAAAAAAGCGACGACACCTAGCGGCCGGCGGGAGATTGCAGCCTAAGATTCGACTGGTGTAAGTCATGTCATTTTGCTTAGGGCCCCAGGGAGGTCAGGATCGGCACTGGCTGTGAAAATACTTCCTCGTTAAAAGTTGGCATGGATTCTGATGCTGTGGGTATGTGCGGGCAGTGGAGAGCGGAGGAATGTTTGTTTAGAGATTTTGGCATTTGTTCTGTTTGTTTCGTCTTGCTGCTGGGACACGGAGCAGTAACAAATCTCTACAGTAACTGCTCTCCCACAATCCTTGTCACATTTCTAAATGCAGGACCAACAATGCTGGGTAAGCCTGCTTCCATCATATATAGGGTTGCCACCTCATCCCTTTAAACCTAAAAACATATGAATTACACGGGTTCGGGCTAAATTATTGCAAATAAGGTTTAATTACCACCTTAATCAGCCACAAAACCTGTGTAATTAATTTATGTTTGGGTTTAAAGGCATGAGGTGGCAACCCTAATCATATACTACAGCTTACTTCCTATTATATTTCTGCTACTTTTACATCCCACTTTGATTTAAAAATCCCATAATAAAAACTTTCAAATGGTCAATAACAAGTGTAAAGGCTGGCCAATTCAGGTTTCCCCCAGCTTTCGTACATACTATTACTCTTTGTACATTTTCTTATTCTTACATTCAGGGTATGCCCTCTTTTCAGGCATACCGACCAGCTAGGCCAAGGCACACCTCAGGCCTTGGTTGTTAGGGTTATCACATTTCTTACTTGTGTATGTATTCAGTTTCTGCATATACCCTTAACTACCCACTGATTTGCAGGCTTTAAAGGTTTCTATGCTGCTGAAAAGTACATTATTTTTAGTAGAAGCTGATTCTTGCAGGTGTAAGGTGTAATACTCAGTGGGGGGAACTTATGAAGTCATTTGCGACTGTTCGAAAGATGTTTTAGTTCGTGTTCTCGTGAAGATCTGGCGCAGAGACAAATCTCACTTGCGGTGCACTCTGTGATGTCATACTTACCTGCTCTGTGCAGTGGTTTTGCACAGAGCAGCCCGATCCTCTTCTTCTGGGGTCCCCCGCTGGCCCTTTGGCTCCTCCTCTTCGGCTAGTGCCCCTATAGAAAGCCACTGTCTATGGGGGCACTCATGTGGGCTCGCTCTTGAGCAGCCCCGTCTGCATTCGTTAATGCAGACCGGGCGACTCGGTCTCCCACCCCCCTCATCACAGCATTTGATTGACAGCAGCGGGAGGCTCCTGCTGTTACTGAATCTGCTCAGTGAGGAGGGAGAGAGCGGCGAGAGCCACTGCTCTCGTGCACATCTCGGGATCAAGCTTAGGTAAATATAAGAGGGGGCTGGGGAGATCCTACAGCTCAGGTTTTTTACCCTAATGCATAGAATGCGTTAAAGTGGGAGTAAACGCCCATCTCTGACTTTTACCTATAGGTAGGCCTGTAATAAGGTTTACCTGTAAGTACTGTAAATATCTCCTAAACCTGCACCGTTTAGGAGATATTTACTGTACATGCAGCCAGTGACGCCACCCTTGCATTCGCTCTGAAGGAATGGCGACCCGGGTCGTTCCTTCAGAGTCCCGTGCCGTAAACTGTGGCTAATGTGCAAGAGTGACATCATTGTGGCTCTGGCCGGAGTCCCCGAAACCTGAAGGAAAACCAGGTGAAGATGTAAGCTGCCTCAGTGGTGACAGCGTGGCACTGGATGGCTTTGTTTTCAGTTAAAGCGGAGTTACGGCAAAAAATAAATACATTTAAAGTAAACCGCTACAAATACTGCAGCGGCTAACTTTTAATATAATGACACTTGCCTGTCCAGGACGCCTGCGATGTCCTCACCCGAAGCCGACCTGTTCCTCGGCTCCCGGGTGGAGTTGCTGGCATCTTCAGTAAGGGAATCAGGGAGTGAAGCTTTGCGGCATCACAGCCTGGTTCCCTGCTGCGCATGCGCAAGTCACGCTGCACGTCCTCACTGGTCCTTGCTGTCTTCTGTGTGTGTGTGGGGGGGGGGGGGGGGGGGGGGGCGATCTATTACCGGAAGTGACAGCAAATACCTGTATTATACAGGTATCTGCTCTCCCCTCCCCCCTGAAAGGTGCCAAATGTGACACCAGAAGGGGGGGGGGGAGAAACCATAAAAGTGAAAGTTCCATTTTGGGTGGAACTCCATTTTAAGTTTCACTGTGGGTAAGAGTACCCAGCAGTGTAGCCTTTTGGCTTTAAGTCGGGAACCCTACTGCACATGTGCGAGGCCCGCTCCCTCTCCTACTACCCCGGCGGCCCGGGGGGGAGGAGGGAACCCCTGCGCTGACGTCACGGCCCGGACTCCTGGAAGTGGGAAATGATACCTGTCTAAGGTGTCCTGTCCCCCCCTCCCCTCGAAATTGTGGCACCGGAGGGGGGGAGGAATCCGATGAGCGGAAGTTCCACTTTTGGGTGTAACTTCCGTTTTAATGTGTCAGTATGGGATGCATACTAGCTCATTATGGCTTTACCTTGCAGGTTGCAAAAAAAACACACCGGTTTACTACCGCCTTAAGATAAAAAAGCGGAGCTCCACCCTATTTGAATACATGAGCTCAATCATACAGCAGCCTCTAATGCAGTTCAAAACGGAAAGTTTTTTTTGTTGTACAGTACCTTTGTTTTCCACATCTTTAACTGTGCTTCCTGTCTGTGTGATTTGCCGGTAGTCTGCGAGTAGTGCGTCATTTCCTGTAACTGCACTGTGTCCTGGGAGCTTTTCTCATTGCTCCCAGGAGTCATTGCGGAGCCTCGCCGCCATGTTGCTACACCCCACACTCCTGCACAGTAATGATAGAGTGAGAAGGGGGCAAGCGGACATATTGTTACACCCACCAGAGTTTTAGATTTCACAGTTATTTTCAACACAAAACGGAGCTTATATGCTTAAAGCGGGAGTTCACCCATTTTTTACCCTTAGATTGATGCTCATTTTGTCTAGGGGAATTGGCTAGTTGTTTTAAAATCGAAGCTGTACTTACCGTTGTAGAGAGCGATCTTCTCCGCCGCTTCCGGGTATGGTCTTCGGGACTGGGTGTTCCTATTTTGATTGACAGGCTTCTGACGGTCGCATCCATCGCGTCACGAGTAGCCGAAAGAAGCCGAACGTCGGTGCGGCTCTATACTGCGCCTGCGCACCGACGTTCGGCTACTTTCGGAAAATCGTGACGCGATGGATGCGACCGTCGGAAGACTTTCAATCAAAATGGGAACGCCCAGTCCCGCAGCCCATACCCGGAAGCGGTATGGGCTGCGGGACAACAATAGTCATAATGCAAAAACTTTATATCAGACAACTCACAATTAAAATTTCATACCATGGTATGAAAAATATTATGAATGCATTTGCGAGGAGCCCCTCAAAGTCACAATTTTGGTTTCACTGGATTGGTTGCATGGGGTAAATCCCTGAAGAAGACTCATGCTCTCTACGAGTTGAAATGCGTTGGGTGCTCATTATTGTAAGATAGACATACTTTATGCATTGAAGATGCTCTGTGTGGTGATTCTCAATACACATTGATTACTTGTTTTGTGTATGTCTGTTATTACAGGGAGTGCAGAATTATTAGGCAAGTTGTATTTTTGAGGATTAATTTTATTATTGAACAACAACCATGTTCTCAATGAACCCAAAAAACTCATTAATATCAAAGCTGAATATTTTTGGAAGTAGTTTTTAGTTTGTTCTTAGTTTTAGCTATTTTAGGGGGATATCTGTGTGTGCAGGTGACTATTACTGTGCATAATTATTAGGCAACTTAACAAAAAAAAAATATATACCCATTTCAATTATTTATTTTTACCAGTGAAACCAATATAACATCTCAACATTCACAAATATACATTTCTGTTATTCAAAAACAAAACAAAAACAAATCAGTGACCAATATAGCCACCTTTCTTTGCAAGGACACTCAAAGGCCTGCCATCCATGGATTCTGTCAGTGTTCTGATCTGTTCACCATCAACATTGCGTGCAGCAGCAACCACAGCCTCCCAGACACTGTTCAGAGAGGTGTACTGTTTTCCCTCCTTGTAAATCTCACATTTGATGATGGACCACAGGTTCTCAATGGGGTTCAGATCAGGTGAACAAGGAGGCCATGTCATTAGTTTTTCTTCTTTTATACCCTTTCTTGCCAGCCACGCTGTGGAGTACTTGGACGCGTGTGATGGAGCATTGTCCTGCATGAAAATCATGTTTTTCTTGAAGGATGCAGACTTCTTCCTGTACCACTGCTTGAAGAAGGTGTCTTCCAGAAACTGGCAGTAGGACTGGGAGTTGAGCTTGACTCCATCCTCAACCCGAAAAGGCCCCACAAGCTCATCTTTGATGATACCAGCCCAAACCAGTACTACACCTCCACCTTGCTGGCGTCTGAGTCGGACTGGAGCTCTCTGCCCTTTACCAATCCAGCCACGGGCCCATCCATCTGGCCCATCAAGACTCACTCTAATTTCAGCAGTCCATAAAACCTTAGAAAAATCATTCTTGAGATATTTCTTGGCCCAGTCTTGACGTTTCAGCTTGTGTGTCTTGTTCAGTGGTGGTCGTCTTTCAGCCTTTCTTACCTTGGCCATGTCTCTGAGTATTGCACACCTTGTGCTTTTGGGCACTCCAGTGATGTTGCAGCTCTGAAATATGGCCAAACTGGTGGCAAGTGGCATCTTGGCAGCTGCACGCTTGACTTTTCTCAGTTCATGGGCAGTTATTTTGCGCCTTGGTTTTTCCACACGCTTCTTGCGACCCTGTTGACTATTTTGAATGAAACGCTTGATTGTTCGATTGTTTAACGCTTCAGAAGCTTTGCAATTTTAAGAGTGCTGCATCCCTCTGCAAGATATCTCACTATTTTTGACTTTTCTGAGCCTGTCAAGTCCTTCTTTTGACCCATTTTGCCAAAGGAAAGGAAGTTGACTAATAATTATGCACACCTGATATAGGGTGTTGATGTCATTAGACCACACCCCTTCTCATTACAGAGATGTACATCACCTAATATGCTTAATTGGTAGTAGGCTTTCGAGCCTATACAGCTTGGAGTAAGACAACATGCATAAAGAGGATGATGTGGTCAAAATACTCATTTGCCTAATAATTCTGCACTCCCTGTAGAATTACTGGACCCTTTTTTAATAGTGTATATTAATAAAAAACTACTTTTTATATTTATAATCATTGTGTATAGTTTGGTGCCTTTAAAGTCCCATTCCATGTATTGTCCACATTGTGTATATTGATATTGCAGGGTTTCTTTTATATTACAGGAAAACCTTGGTTTGCGAGCATAATTCATTCCAGAAACATGCTTGTAATCCAAAGCACTTGTATATCAAAGCATTTTTTTTACAGGGTATAAAAGAGAAGAGAGGCTATGTAACTATATGTAGCAATAAGTTGCTAAATGTTGTACCTTCATTAAATGTAACAAGATTGCTACACTTCGAGTCGCCTCTCTTCTTTTTTATACTCCATTGTGACATGACGCTACTCTTATATCAAGACATCGCTTGTATATGAAGGCAACATTTTTTTTGCTTGTCTTGCAAAATGCTCTCAAACCAAGGTTTTACTGTATTGATGCAGACTTGCTATTCGTCGTCATCACATCAGTAGACATCCATTCTATTTCCAACTTTTTTTGTATTTAAAGCTTTTATTGAACAATTTACAGTTTAAACATATTTCTGCAGGTTATAAGGCAATACTGTGGAAATGCATAAAAGGATATGTGGCTCATGTACATGTAAATACAACAAGTCAGGAACTCATACAAGTTAAACAAGATGCTCAACAAATCTCAGTTGGGTGGAAACCTTCTGTCTATGCTAATCACGAGGTTCCTCACTGGGAGGGGTTATGACTCTATTAACCGCCAGTACATGTGTCCGCGGACGCAAGCCACTTGTCCCAGATTTTGTTGTACTTATCTGGGCAACCTCTGTTGATGTACATGAACTTCTTGTAGGGCAGTGTGTTATTTATATATATTTTCCAGTCATTAACCACTTGCCGCCCGCCAATGACAGATTGACGGTGGCAAAGTGGTTGTAGAATCCTGACCGGACGTCATATGACGTCCTCAGGATTCTGAGCCGCTGCGCGCCCCCGGGGGCGCGCATCGCGGCGATCGTTGTTGCGGGGTGTCAGTCTGACACCCCGCAACACCGGTCTCGGTAAAGAGTCTCTCACGGAGACTCTTTACCACGTGATCAGCCGTGTCGAATCACGGCTGATCACGATGTAAACAGGAAGAGCCGTTGACTGCTCTTCCTCACTCGCGTCTGACAGACGCGGCTCTCCTGACAGGGGGGGTTCGCGCTGATTGTTTATCAGCGCAGCCCCCCCTCGGATCGCCACATGGACCACCAGGGAAGCCCACCCTGGACCACCAGGGAAGGGCAGATCAAAAAAAAAAGGCTGTAAAAAAAAAAAAAAAGCTGTAAAAAAAAAAAGCATTACAAAAAAAAAGATGCCAATCAGTGCCCACACATGGGCACTGACTGGCAACATAGGTTAATCAGTGCCGCCCCAGTGTCCATCAGTGCCACCCCACATTGTCCATCAGTGCCACCCCACAGTGCCCATCCATGCCCAGTGCCCACCTATCAGTGCCCATCTGTGCCACCCATAAGTAGCCATCAGTGCCGCCCATGAGTGCCCATCTGTGCCGCCCATGAGTGCCCATCTGTGCCGCCTATGTGTGCCCATCAGTGCTGCCTATGTGTGCCCATCAGTGCTGCCTATGTGTGCCCATCAGTGCCGCCTATGTGTGCCCATCAGTGCCGCCTATGTGTACCCATCAGTGCCGCATACAAGCGCCGCCAATCAGTGCCACCTCATCTGTGCCAGTCAGTACTACCCCATCGATGTCCATCAGTGCCATCTCATCGGTGCCCATCAGTGCCGCCATATCAGTGCCCGTAATTGAACGAGAAAACGTACTTATTTACAAAAAAATTAACAGAAAAAAATAAAAACTTATTTTTTTTCAAAATTTTCAGTCTTTTTTTAGAGAAATCGCAGAGGTGATCAAATACCACCAAAAGAAAGCTCTATTTGTGGGAAAAAAAGGACGCCAATTTTGTTTGGGTACAGTGTAGCATGACCGCGCAATTGCCATTCAAAGTGCGACAGTGCTGAAAGCTGAAAATTGGCTTGGGTGGGAAGGTGTATACGTGCCCTGTATGGAAGTGGTTAAAGCAGGGGTCTCCAAACTGCGGCCCGAGGGCCAGATGTGGCCCTTTGTTACCCTTTATGCGGCCCTTGGGGCACTATTTCTCCAACTGATATGAGCCACTATTCCTTCCACTGACACTAACAAGGGGGCACTATTTCTTCTGCTGATATCAATGATGGGATACTATTCCTCCTACTGATAGGGGCCCTACTCCTCCTTCTGACCACCAACCCTGAGGCCAAATTTATTCTTACTGGTGCTGGGCCCGGGACATTTTCTGCACCCACTGGCCACAATCCGGCCCTTTCTAAAGGCTGAAGGACAATAAAGTGGCCCTTTGTTTGAAATGTTTGGAGACCCCTGGGTTAAAGCTAGGGGGAATGGGTCTCATCCACTGCCTGGCTATAATTTTCCTTGCAGAGAACAGTGTTTCATGTAGGAATGTTTTGGTGAATTTGTCCATCTCAGAATCAGGGAATATCCCTAGTAGACATTGTTTGGGATCCAGGGTTAAGGGGGATCCCATGTCATCATGTAGGAAGTCCACAATCTGCTTCCATAGACTCTGAAGGACCGGGCACGCCCAAATTAAATGGGAAAAAAAAACCCGTTGCCTGTTTACACATTGTGCACAAGGTAGAAGACTGTTGCCTAAAGCGGGCTACTCTTAGGGGGGGGTAAGATATGCTCTTTGCACGATATACAACTGGGTCAACCTGTCAGAGAGTTTGGGGGATACAGTCTTGCATGAGTCAAGTGCTTCACTCCACTCATCATCTTCCAGCAGGCCCACCTCTCTTTCCCATCTTGGTTTAAGGTTGTAGGCTAGCACGGTTGATGATGGGGTTAGGAGCATGACATAAAAATCAGAAATCAGCCTCCGTGGATCCTCCCCCTTAACTACTGCCATAACAACATTAGGAGTGGACTGTGGTAAAGGCTGGGTGAACTGTGCCTGAACTGCATGGTGTACCTGAAAGAATTGAAAGAGTAGTGAATTGGGCAGTAGGAACTCGTTTTGGAGTCTCTCAAAGTTTTCAAGTGTGCCATTCGAAAATATGTGGTGCAAGTAATATATCCCATGTTCGCTCCATATGTTTGTGTTAGGGATCGAGATAAAATCTGGAAGTATATTATGGTGCCATAGAGGGGTATAATCGTTGTGGTTAGGGGTCCCCAACATCTTGGCAGCAATGTCCCATATGCGCCTATATTGGAACAGGAGAGACCCCCGGTCCCTGCCAGAGCTGACCCCCCTGTGGCCCACTGCGATTACAGTAGGTAGATCTGTGGTCAGTTGCGCCCACTGTGGGCAGAGGAGTGTGAGGAATCTTAGTCTGTCTGTTTTATCAATGTGGTATAGCTGAGACAGTTGGGATGCAAGGTAATAGAGATTCAGGTCCGGGACGGCCGTTCCACTCAGGTCAGTAGGGTTCTTAGGGACTCTCCAGGCCAGCTTATGTCTGTTGGTGCCCCAGATAAATGTCCTGAGTATGGCCTCCATTGATTTAAAACGTTTTAAGGGGAAGTATACGGGCGTATGCCAGAGTATGTACAATATTTTGGGAAGTAGTATCATTTTAATAATATTAATGCGTCCCCATACACCAAGGGGCAGTCTCGCCCACACCTGAGTCCTAGACTTGATGAGATTGAAAAAGGGCTCTATGTTCAGTGATATATGGTCAGCCGGTGTCCTATTCACCAACACTTCAAGATATTTAATAGTGTTTACTCGCTGAAGAGGTAACTGTTCCTGTAGCCTGGGAGAGGGGAAGCTGTCCATGGGGAGTATTTGGGATTTTTCCCAGTTAATTTTGAGGCCGGAAAACTGGACAAAATGTTTGATCGTGTGTAGCGCCTTCTGAAGGGATGTGGCGGGGTCGGCTAGATACAGTAGTGTGTCATCTGCATATAGGCTAATTTTCTCAGTCAGGGATACAAGGCAAAGACCCTGGATCTCAGGGTCGTCTCTAATGGAGATTGCAAGTGGCTCCGCTGCCAGACCATAAAGGAGCGGGGACAGTGGGCAGCCCTGTCTAGTGCCCCTGGACAGGTCGAACGTCTGGGAAGCCCTCCCGTTGGCCACTACCTTACCCTTGGGCTCCAGGTATAGCAGTTGCACCCACTTAATAAAGTTGGGCCCAAAGCCAAAGTTGTGTAAGCATCCCCAAAGGTATCTCCACTCCACCGAATCAAAGGCCTTAGCTGTGTCCAAGGCCACCACCACCCGTGACCCAACATTAGTGTGTATCGTTTGTAAGTTAATATATAATTTTCTGAGGTTGAATGAGACGTTACGCCCCAGCATAAATCCGGCTTGGTCTGCATGTATCAGGGTCAGTATCATTTGGTTAAGGCGGAGAGCAAGCACTTTGGCCAAAATCTTTATGTCCACCTGGAGGAGCGATATGGGTCTATAAGATTCCGGGAGGTCCGGGTCTTTGCCCGGTTTGGGTATGAGGATAATAACCGCTTCGCTCATCGATGGGGGCAGAGTGGAGTTGTCGAACAAGTGGTTATAGAGGGATAATAACTTGGGAGTAAGTATCTCGCTATATTGAGCATAGAATTCTATGGGTAACCCGTCCGAACCCGGGGCCATGGATCTAGCAAAGCTCGCAACCGCTGTAGCTATTTCATCCTGTGTGAGAGGCGCGTCTAGCATAGCCATTTGGGCATCATTTAACTGTGGGAAAGTAATTCCCGCCAGTAGATCCTCCAATTGGGCTTCGGTGGTAGAGACCTGAGTCGTGTAAAGCTGTTTGTAGAAGTCCCTAAACCTGGCGGCCACAGCCTGGGGCTCCGTGATCCTCTCCACGTTAGGGCCAGTAAGCGATATGACAGTGGGGGGGTCCATCCTCGGTATGTGCTAGATAGGCTAGCAGTTTACCTGCTCTCTCCCCGTGCTCAAACAATTTTTGCCTGGCAAAGAAAAGCTTTTTTCCTGGCTGACTCGTGCTGTAACTGGTTGACCACCCTGGTTTGCAACTTAAGTTGGGCAGCCCCAGCAGGAGAGGGGTCTAACAGATAATTTTCAGAGGAGGACAAGTCCCGTATTGCTCCGTCCAGTGCGGCTGCTGAGTTGGCCTTCAGCCTGTTGATATGGGATGTCAGAGTCAGGCGTGCGTGTAGTTTAAAGGTTTCCCATACTATATCTGGGGACGCGGATTCGTCATTCTCAAGAAAGTAGGTCCTTCAACTGTTACCATCTCGTCACCCTCCGAAAGCAGGGTGAGACAAAATGGGTTCAGGCGCCATGTACGAGGTGGGTTGTCTAGTGGGACACAGAAGCTAATCCAATATGGGCTATGGTCTGAAAGTAGCCTAGGGGAAAACGCCGCACTCAGCAACCTTGGAGTGAGGGTGTTGGAGATTAGTATGAAGTCTATGCGGGACATAGTGTTATGAGTGGCTGAGAAACAGGAGTTTCTCAGCCCGTGCAGGAATTTAAAGCACCAGGTATCGGTGAGATTAAAGGAGGCGATAAGTCGGGAGAATCTAGTGTGAGTTGGAGCTGTATTAGGTAGTGGTGATGGTGAGAGTTTGTCTAGTGCTGAGTTAAGCGTGATATTAAAATCCCCCAACCACACCGCCTGAATCGAAGGATGACGAGTCATATACAGCAAGCCTGTAACTATAGCAGAGCAAAATGGGGGAGGTACAGAAAATGCCTTTAAAAGAAAAGGTTCACCATATAGTTTAACGGAAAGAAAAACATATCGCCCCTGCGGGTCAGACTGGACATCACAGAGCTCAAAATGTACAGACTTGGCCACCAAGACTGAGAATTCAAATTTCAACTTTACATGTCTCTGCGGACTCATGACCATATCTTCTGTTATGCTACCATTCACCAACACATCTAGAACAATGTTCAGCACATTGGTGGTTGAATGCCTTACCAATACAAGTTTTTAGGACTTTTTGACAACGATTTTTAAGGTTGTATTTGTTGATGTATAATTGCTAATATTAATTTTGTTGTATTTTGTTGTATTATTGTAGCCGTATCTCCCAATGAAGCAGATTTGTAATCTGGTAGACATTTATCATTGTGATGGCATCCTTGAGTCCATTTTGTTGTGTTTGCCCTGTTGCAATTGCAAACAGAGAAGCAGTCAGATGGCTGGGAGAGGAACCGTCATATGCAGACACATCATTACTACAGTAAAACCTTGGATTGAGAGTAACTTGGTTTGCAAGTCAAGCCAAATTTTTTAATACATTTTGACTTGATATACAAGCGATGTCTTGATATACAAGTAGCATCATGTCACAACTGAGTATAAAAGTGAATAGAGGCGCTTCTAAGGCAGCGTACACACGGGCAAACATGTACGATGAAACCGGTCCGCCGGACCGTTTTCACCGTACATGTCTGCCTGGGGATTTCTGTACGATGGCTGTACTAACCATCGTACAGAAATCCGCGCGTAAACAATACGCAGGGCGTGTCCGCGGCCTCGCCGCGACGATGACGCGGCGACGTGGGCGGGCCTGCCAGTTAAATGCTTCCACGCATGCGTCGAAGTCATTCGACGCATGCGAGGGATGGCGGGCGCTCGGACATGTACGGTAGGTCTGTACAGACGACCGAACATGTCCGAGCGGGCAGGATTCCAGCGGACTGTTTTAAAACAAGTCCAGGAATATTTGTCCGCTGGGAAAAGGCCCGGCGGGCAAATGTTTGCTGGAATTCTGTCCGCTCGGTCCTACACACGACCGAACATGTCTGCTGAAACTGGCCCGCGGACCAGTTTCAGCATACATGTTTGGTCGTGTGTATGGGGCCTTAGTGTAGCAATATGGTTACATTTACTGAAGGTAAAACATTTAGCAACAGATTGGTACACTTAGAGGCGCCTCTCTTCTCTTTTATACTCTGTAGCTCCTGCTGGATTTTGCTTCTAATCCCCTTGGGGAGGCTTCCATTTGTGGATGGACATTTTATGGTTACACAACCTATCGCATTGCTATAATCTTTTTATATGGACTATAAACTGAAGGACCTCTGAATAAATGGTTGTGGAACAAATCATTTGAGTTTCCATTATTTCTTATGGGGAAATTTGCTTTGATATACAAGTGCTTTGGATTGCAAGCATGTTTCTATAACAAATTATGCTCGCACTCCAAGGCTTTATTGTACTTTGCTGCAAGGGTGTCTATTGATCTTCCAGAGGAGAGTTACTTTAGTTCTCATGGTGCTCCTCTCTGTTGCTCACAGGTCTGCTGCATGAAGACAATCGATTCTACGTTTCCCTCTATGTTGCTCTACGTGGTCTGTGAGTGATTGGCATCAGAATCAAAAAATGAGGCCCATCTGTAAACGCTGCTGCAGGATCCTCTTCAGGTATGTGTACTGTATCTTTAACTGGTCCATTTATCCCTGCGATTGTTGAGAAATGATAAGTCCCTGCACATCCTGACAGCCATTTTTGGGGCATTCAATAAACAGGGGCAGATTACTAGCTTACATTTTAGCTTGGTGTGAATTTAGCAGATGTCAGAAAATATAACCCAACTTGTCTTCGTAGACCTGTTAGAACAAGGATTCTCAACCAGGGTTCCTCCAGAGGTTGTTAGGGGTTCCTTGAGCAATGGCCAATTTCTGCCCCTCAACTTCCCACTGACACCATTGATCTCTTTAGATATCTGTAAGGAGGCAATTCTTCCCAATAACCAAAGTGTAAAGCCTCATACACACGATCGGACTTCCAACTGACTTTTCTGTGTTTTTTGCTCCGAAGGGCGTTGTCCATGAACATGGTATGCATACACACGACAGCCAACAAACACGAATGTAGTGACGTAATAGATGTACTACGTGTTTTTTCTGCTCTTTACCGCCACCCTTTGGACAACTTCTGCTATTGTTGTCTGATCTTTAGCATTGGTTCTGAGGATGCGTGTTTGTACTTTTGACTTTAGTTGGATTGGATTAGCCAACGTAGGACATTTGTTGCCAGAAAGTTTGTCTGTTCTCACAACTAACATTTGTCCGATGAAAAAAGGGAAAATGTTTGTCCGATGGAGCATACACACGGTCGGAGTGTCCGGTCAATCGGGTCCGATCGTGTGTATGGGCCTTATGGAGCATCACACTAATGTATCAGAGGTTGTAGATATAGTACCTTTTAGCAGGGGTTTGCCGAGACTGGTAAATTCTTTCAAAGGTTCCTCTGTGTTGAAAAGGTTGAGAAAGGGTGTGTGGACTGGTAGAACAATACTAACCAGGGGCGGACTGACAACTCATGGGGCCCCGGGCAATAGAAGATTATGGGGCCCCCGGGCAATAAGCGATTATGGGCCCCCCAGGCAATAGAATATGGGGCCATACAGTATACATACACACTATGAAGGTACTGGAGAGGCGGGGCAGCTATAATCTTGGGATTTTTAGACCAAAAGGATGTCTGTAAGGGACATTTCAGGGACAGATGTAAAAAAACACAGGTTTTTACATACTGTCCCTTGTTTTACTGAGGCTGGCAACCCTGATGGGTCCCCCTAGTGGCATGGGGCCCTCGGGCAGTGCCCGAGTGCCCCCGAATGGTCAGTCCGCCCCTGATACTAACCATTATATGAACACGTGCCTGGAATCCCAGTTGGTTTCACGTGGTGACTGAAAGGAAGTTTGAACTCAACTAACTTCCTTTCCACCTCACCTGAAAAAATTAATAAATCAGGAACACTCTCATAGCTTGGCGGGAAATCAAAAAACTCTTCATATTCCAATATCCTCTTCTCAATTGATCCATGCCTAGTTTTCCCCCAGGCCATAATTGAAAGCTTATTATCTTTGGGACTCCCGAGGTATTAAATGCCTTCAAGATATACTAAAAAAAGATGGCCAGATGTTGCAGTTTCCCTTTTTTCGGGGTTTGCTCTAACTACTTAAGCTCCGGACCATTTTGCTGGCAAAAGACCAGAGCACTTTTTGCGATTTGGCACTGCGTCGCTTTAACTGACAATTGCGCGGTCGTGCGACGTGGCTCCCAAACAAAATTTACGTCCTTTTTTTCCCACAAATAGAGCTTTCTTTTGATCACCTCTGCGGTTTTTATTTTTTGCGCTATGGCCGCTAAGTGATATCACACGGGAGTGCGCCCGCAAACTAATCCCCTTGGGAGAGCATTTCCCAGAGAGGGATTAGCTCCTGCGGGGAGGAGACGAGACAGCCGCCTAGGGAACCGAGAAGACGAGGCTCGGGGCCACTTTGTGCAAAACGAACTGCACAGTGGAGGTAAGTATGGTATGTTTGTTATATAAAAAAATAAATAAAAAAAATCAACCTTTTACAACCCCTTTAACCACTTGACAACTGGGCACTTAAACACCCTTAATAACCAGACCAATTTTCAGCTTTCGGTGCTCTCACATTTTGAATGACAATAACTCAGTCATACAACACTGTAACCAAATGAAATTTTTGTCCTTTTTTTCCCACAAATAGAGCTTTCTTTTGGTGGTATTTGATCACCTCTGCGGTTTTTATTTTTTTCGCTATAAATGAAAAAAGAACGAAAATTTTGTAAAAAAATGAATTTTTCTTCATTTCTATTATAAGATTTTGCAAAAAATGAATTTTTCTTCATAAATTTGGCCTAAAATGTATACTGCTACATATCTTTGGTAAAAAAAAAAAAAAAAAATTTGGATATTATTTAGTCTGGGTGAAAGTTATAGGGTCTACAAGCTATGGTACCAATTACTGAAAATTGATCAATTTGATCACATCTGAAGTACTGACGGCCTATCTCATTTCTTGAGACCCTAACATGCCAGAAAAGTACAAATACCCCCTAAATGACCCCTTTTTGGAAAGAAGACATTCCAAGGTATTTAGAAAGAGGCATGGTGAGTTTTTTGAAGTTGTCATTTTTTCCCACAATTCTTTGCAAAATCAAGGTTTTTTTTTTTTTGTTTTTTTTCCACAAAAGTTTCATATTAGCAGGTTATTTCTCACACACAGCATATGCATACCACAAATTACACCCCAAAACACATTCTGCTATTCCTCCCGAGTATGGCGATACCACATGTGTGAGACTTTTACACAGCGTGGCCACATACAGAGGCCCGACATGCAGGGAGCACCATCAGGCGTTCTGGAACACCCAGACCAATTCTGACATTCCTCTCCTACATGTAAAAATCATCATTTATTTGCTAGAAAATTACATAGAACCCCAAAACATTATATATGCTTTTTTAGCAAAGACCCTAGAGAATACAATGGCGGTCGTTGCAACTTTTTATCGCGCATGGTATTTGCACAGCAATTTTTCGAACGCATTTTTTTGGGAAATAAAACAGTTTTGTGCTTTTTAAAAAAAAAAACATTAAAGTTAGCCCAATGTTTTTGCATAATATGAAAGACGAAGTTACGCCGAGTAAATAGATACCCAACATGTCACCCTTCAATATTGCACACGCTTGTGGAATGGCGCCAAACTTCGCTACTTAAAAATCCCCATAGGTGACGTTTTAAATGTTTTTACTGGTTACATGTTTTTAGTTACAGAGGAGGTCTGGGGCCAAAATGATTGCTCTCGCTCTAACGTTCGCAGCGATACCCCACATGTGTGGTTTGAACTCAGTTTTCATATGTGGGCGGGACTTACGTACACATTCGCTTCTGTATACGAGCACGCGGGAACAGGGGCGCTTTAAATATTTATTTTTTATTTTTATTGTTCATTTTACTTAATTTATTTTAGTTTGACACGTTTTTCCCCAAAAATAAATGTTTTGATCACTTTTATTCCAATTACAAGGAATGTAAACATCCCTTGTAATAGGAATATAGCATGACAGGTCCTCTTTACAGTGAGATATGGGGTCAATAAGACCCCACATCTCACCTCTAGGCTGGGAAGCTTGGAAAAAAACAAGAAAAAAAACAAGAAAAAAAACGATCCTGGCTTCGATCGCAGCGGTGAGTCAGAAGAAGCACCGGAGGGCGAAGGGAGTGGGGACGTCCCTTTTTGCCTCCCGTAAGAACGATCAAGAGGCGGAACAGCCGCCATGATCGTTCTTATGGTGTAGAGAATCGCCGGCTGAAAAAAATGATATCTGAATGATGCCTGTAGCTGCAGGCATCATTTAGATATCCCTGCACAAAGTCAAGGACCTCATATGACGTGGGCGGGAAGTGGTTAAAACACATTTTTTTCCCCAGAGTATTTTCTGGGTATTGCAAAGTATTGGCCGGGGTATTGCAAAGTATTGGTGTGGGGGTATTGCAGAGTATGGTGCGGGGGTATTGCAGAGTATGGTGCGGGGGTATTGCAGAGTATTGGTGCGGGGGTATTGCAGAGTATGGTGCGGGGGTATTGCAGAGTATGGTGCGGGGGTATTGCAGAGTATTGGTGCGGGGGTATTGCAGAGTATTGGTGCGGGGGTATTGCAGAGTATTGTGTGGGGGGTATTGCAGAGTATGGTGCGGGGGTATTGCAGAGTATTGTGCGTGGGGTATTGCAGAGTATTGTGTGGGGGGTATTGCAGAGTATTGTGTGGGGGGTATTGCAGAGTATGGTGCGGGGGTATTGCAGAGTATTGGTGCGGGGGTATTGCAGAGTATTGGTGCGGGGGTATTGCAGAGTATTGGTGCGGGGGTATTGCAGAGTATTGTGCGTGGGGTATTGCAGAGTATTGTGCGTGGGGTATTGCAGAGTATTGTGCGTGGGGTATTGCAGAGTATTGTGCGTGGGGTATTGCAGAGTATTGTGCGTGGGGTATTGCAGAGTATTGTGCGTGGGGTATTGCAGAGTATTGTGCGTGGGGTATTGCAGAGTATTGTGCGTGGGGTATTGCAGAGTATTGTGCGTGGGGTATTGCAGAGTATTGCGCGGGGGGTATTGCAGAGTATTGCGCAAGGGGTACTGCAGAGTACTGGCAGGGGGTATTGCAGAGTATTGCGCGGGGGTATTGCAGAGTATTGCGCGGGGGGTATTGCAGAGTATTGCGCAAGGGGTACTGCAGAGTACTGGCAGGGGGTACTGCAGAGTATTGCGCGGGGGTATTGCAGAGTATTGCGCGGGGGTATTGCAGAGTATTGCGCGGAGGTATTGCAGAGTATTGCGCGGGGGTATTGCAGAGTATTGCGCGGGGGTATTGCAGAGTATTGCGCGGGGGTATTGCAGAGTATTGCGCGGGGGTATTGCAGAGTATTGCGCAAGGGGTACTGCAGAGTATTGCGCGGGGGTACTGCAGAGTATTGCGCGGGGGTATTGCAGAGTATTGCGCGGGTGTTTTGCAGAGTATTGCGCGGGTGTTTTGCAGAGTATTGCGCGGGTGTTTTGCAGAGTATTGCGCGGGTGTTTTGCAGAGTATTGCGCGGGTGTTTTGCAGAGTATTGCGCGGGTGTTTTGCAGAGTATTGCGCGGGTGTTTTGCAGAGTATTGCGCGGGGGTATTGCAGAGTATTGCGCGGGGGTATTGCAGAGTATTGCGCGGGTGTTTTGCATAGTATTGCGCGGGTGTTTTGCAGAGTATTGCGCGGGTGTTTTGCAGAGTATTGCGCGGGTGTTTTGCAGAGTATTGCGCGGGTGTTTTGCAGAGTATTGCGCGGGGGTATTGCAGGGAAGGCAGAGCATTGCAGAGTATTGCGCAGGGAAGGCAGAGTATTGCAGGGGTTAATGCAGGGATGGCTGAGCAGGGATGGATGGATCTGTGACTGCAATAGTCACAGATCCATCCCACACTGCTGCTGCCATCCGCGCTCTCCTCTCACACTGTACCGATCGGTACAGCGAGAGGAGGGAGGAACCGGCGTCATCAGATGACGCCGGTTTGTTTACCTGTGGTCGCGCCGTCATTGGACGGCGCGATCACATGGTAAAAGACCGGCGTTGCCGGTCAGTTACCGTGATCTGTGTAGCGCCGGGTCTCATAGACCCGGCGCGCACAGAATTTTCTGTGTGCGCGCCCAAAGCGGCGCGCATTACTGCTTCTGGTGGGCGCCGTTTCAGAACGGCGACCCCCAGTTAAGCAACCACCTTGCCGCCGTTTGTAGACGGCGGCTGGTGGTTAAGTGGTTAAAGCAGCCATTCTCAACCAGGATTGCCTTGGATCCCTTCGGGTTCCTCTAGAAGTGGGCTAGGGTTTTTTTTGAGCTGTGGCTAACTGACCTCCCACGTGATGGGTTCTGCATAGTTCCATCTCCAAAACCACTTGGCAGAAACAGAGGCATGATGACTGTAAAGGTGGCATTCTGGCCACCACTGTAGGGAGCATTCTTCCCACTGATCACCACCAATGTCATGCCCCGTACACATGACTGATTTTCCTGTCGGAAAAACTGCGATGAGAGTTTTTTTACGGGAATCCCAACCGTGTGTATGCTCCATCTGACTTTTTCCCAGAGAAAAACTGCCGGGAAAAAAATGAGAGCGGGATCTTTTTTTTGCCGCCAGGAAAAAATCCCAGTGGGAAAACCGTTCGTCTGTATGCTTTTCCGACGGGAAAAAACACACGCATGCTCGGAAACAATTCGACGGATGCTCGGAAGCATAGAACTTAATTTTGTCGGCTCGTGTAGTCTTTTACGTCAGTCAAAAGTTCACCGGGCTTTTGTGTGACCGTGTATATGCAAGGCAGGCTTGAGAGGAATTCCGTCAAGAATAACCGTCAAGTGAAACTTACACTTCTCCAAAACAAATGATAGAAATTGTTGGTGCAAATATACACCATGGCACCTCACAACACAAATACAATAGATACACCGTGATGGTTGTCTGAAATCCTTACCCAATCCGTCACTTTTACAACCACTATGATGACATTTATTGTTTGTGTACTCGGCTTATCTTCTGTTTATTTTGCTTTATTTATTTTATATTGTATATCCTCCAGCCTGTGGCCTGGCTTTATGAGTCCTGGAAGCCACACCTACAGAGCAGAACGAACGCCGTCATACTCACAGGGCCATCCCAAGACATTGTGCTGCCTGGGACCAAGAATGAAATGCGGCCCCCCCCCCCCCCCCCCCTCAAACAAACAAAAAATTAAAAATTACGCTCACCAAAAGGCCCACATTCATTATTTTATATCATGATAACTAAAGGGGACCTGTCATGGCTCTATACATGTATATAGGAGAATAAAGAGGACCTGTCATGGCTCTATACATGTATATAGGAGAATAAAGAGGACCTGTCATGGCTCTATGCATGTATATAGAAGTATAAAGAGGACCTGTCATGGCTCTATACATGTATATAGGAGTATAAAGAGGACCTGTCGTGGCTCTATACATGTACCGTATTTATCGCGGTATAACGCGCTCCCGCATATACCGCGCACCCCTAATGTTGCCCCCGAAATTCCTGTAAAAAAAAAAGTTATATGATTTTATTACTTACAGTTTTGGTGTCTTCCCAGCGTCCATCGTCCGGTCCGGCGTCCGTCTGCGGCCTCGATGGTGTCCTCCTGGCTTCTCCAGTGCGCGCCTCACATCGAGTCCCCGCTTCCCACGCTCAGTTCGAACGCCTCCGCCGACATATACCGAGTGCTGTACACTCGGGTACATTCGGCAAGGCTCGGCTTAGCTCGCGCTCACGCTCTGTGACGTTTATGCGTGAGCACGAGCGAAGCCGAGCCTGGCCGAATGTACCCGGTATATGTCGGCGCAGGATTTCAAACTGAGCGCGGGAAGCGGCTATCGGCGTATATATCGCGCACCCACGATTTTCCCCTTATTTTAAGGGGAAAATAGTGCGCGATATACGCCGATAAATACGGTATATAGGTGTATAAAGAGGACCTGTCATGGCTCTATACATGTATATAGAAGTATAAAGAGGACCTGTCATGGCTCTATACATATATATAGGAGACTAAAGAGGACCTGTCATGGCTCTATACATGTATATAGGAGAATAAAGAGGACCTGTCATGGTTCTATACATGTATATAGGAGTATAAAGAGGACCTGTCATGGCTTTATACATGTATATAGGAGAATAAAGAGGACCTGTCATGGCTTTATACATGTATATAGGAGAATAAAGAGGACCTGTCATGGCTCTATACATGTATATAGGAGAATAAAGAGGACCTGTCATGTCTCTATACATGTATATAGAAGTATAAAGAGGACCTGTCATGGCTCTATACATATATATAGGAGAATAAAGAGGACCTGTCATGGCTCTATACATGTATATAGGAGAATAAAGAGGACCTGTCATGGTTCTATACATGTATATAGGAGTATAAAGAGGACCTGTCATGGCTTTATACATGTATATAGGAGAATAAAGAGGACCTGTCATGGCTTTATACATGTATATAGGAGAATAAAGAGGACCTGTCATGGCTCTATACATGTATATAGGAGAATAAAGAGGACCTGTCATGGTTCTATACATGTATATAGGAGTATAAAGAGGACCTGTCATGGCTCTATAAATGTATATAGGAGTATAAAGAGGACCTGTCATGGCTCTATACATGTATACAGGAGTATAAAGAGGACCGGTTATGGCTCTATACATGTATATAGAATAAAGAGGACCTGTCATGGCTCTATAAATGTATATAGGAGTATAAAGAGGACCTGTCATGGCTCTATACATGTATACAGGAGTATAAAGAGGACCGGTTATGGCTCTATACATGTATATAGAATAAAGAGGACCTGTCATGGCTCAATAAATGTATGTAATGTAGGAATATAAAGAGGACCTGTCATGGCTCTATACATGTATGTAGGAGTATAAAGAAGACATGTCATGGCTCTATATATTGTGCCGAGTGGCACTTTCAGGGGGGGCTTCAAATTGCTGCCTGTCAGACAGCCTGTTCCACCCACTCTGCTGCTTAACCTATTGTGAGGGAGCCCAGCGCCGAGGTGACAGGAGCGGGCGTGCAGAATACTCGCCGCCCAGGTAGGGAGCAGTCAGTGGGCGGGCTTGCTGGCCAATCAGCAGGCCAGTGATCTATCACATAACTGCTACCCATCAGAAAGCTGCTACCCGGCCTGAAGCTGCTATCTGATAGAACACCGGCGGGCGCAGGAGCAGAGAGATAACATCTCTCACCACCAGCCCTGCATCACTGCAGTTCCGCCTTTACTGTGCAGCCGCGGGTTAAATAATAAAAAATATGATAGGGCATGGATGAAAACACTAACAGCTCCGGTCAGAGCCACTGTACTAACCATCTGACAGTAGTACAGCGATCTCCCCTGCTGAGCTGTTGTGTTCTGACAATCCAATCAGCACTGCCATCGGCTGAGAGCGCGGATCGGGAGTCAGTTGGCTGCCGGTTTTCCAGCATGCTCGTCCGACATACACATGGCCTGAATGTCGGTCAGTTTTCTTTTGAACCAGCAAATGTCTCTAGACATTCGGCCCATGTGAACCCGACTAAAGAAACAGAAAAGAGGAAAAAGAAGAGATAAAGGCAATAAAAATCAAAGTATGCAGGGGACCATTGTGCTGGAGCTAGATAGCCTTGTCGGTGCGCTTTCTCCTCTCCCCTGCAGCCTGAAAAAATGAGACAATGATAAATATTTCAGAACTTTTTCCACCTTTCAGTGCGCCTGCGCCGTTGTCTACGGTGCGCGTTTTCCGTAGACAAAGGGTATACAACCGCTTTAAAAAGAAGGTAAACCCTGATTTGTTTACTTCCTCTTTGTTTCCCTGTAAAGGTAAAGCATAATGCACTACTATGCATCTTATAGTAGCCCATTATGTGTCACTTACCCTCTTCTCCCGGGGTCCACGAACTCCGGCTCTGTGACTGGCCGGAGTCGCGTGACGCGTTCCTGTACTACTTTTGGCGATTTGTATAAACATCTGTGCGGGAATCCTTATAGACGTCTGTCAAATTACCCCTGAAGTCTGACTGACATGCAGGCATGCACTCGCTTTCTAACCCGCAGTCAGTCTCAACTGACAGCATGTTATTCATCTTTCCCACTGACAATCAATACTTGATTTAATAATCTTGTTTTAAAAATGACATTGAGCTCTTTAGAGCAAAGTTTCTATTTAGCACATGCCACAGATTGCTCACTACCTCCAGGAGGGTGAGCGGCTGTCATTATGGATGTGTCCCTGCTTTGTCAACATGTTGGGGAAATAAACTCTCGGCAACTAGAATAAAGCTGTCTTCAGTTAAACAGAATAGGTGGATGTGTCTGCAATGACAAGATTTGGAGGAAATGTAACATTGTTGTGGTTTTTCTGTTCTTCTCTCTGCTAAAACAAACAAGTTCTGCATGATTTCAGGCACAGCATACAGCATCTTGTCTGCTGGTGTACTGCTGAGTCAGTTAAAGAAAAAAAAATATTTAAAGGAATCCTCTACTAAACCCACAGCAGTAAAATCAGTCTGTATATGCCGTAATGCATGCTTGTGATACTCACTGTGGAACCTAAAGGGGTTAATCCTCTGCATTGTGTTTGATCCTGTCTTTTTTATTTATTTTAAGTACTCATATAGGGCAGTCAATTTACGCAGCACTTTACATACACATTGTACATTCATATCAGTCCCTGCCCTCTAGGAGTTTACAATCTAAGGTCCCTAACTCGCGTTCATACATACACATACTAAGGCCAATTTACACAGGAATTAACCTACCAGGGCCCAGGACGATGTCATATTGTGACGAAACGCGTTGGGGTGGAGGGACGTGTTGATGTCGCCACGTTTCCACAAACCCACAGGGATAGGCATTTGTGTTTAGCTTGCCGGCTTACATTTTAAACTTCCTTGAGTAAGTGGGTTACCTCTTTTTAACCACTTGACAACTGGGCACTTAAACCCACTTAATAACCAGACCAATTTTCAGCTTTCGGTGCTCTCACATTTTGAATGACAATAACTCAGTCATACAACACTGTAACCAATGAAATTTTTGTCCTTTTTTTCCCACAAATAGAGCTTTCTTTTGGTGGTATTTGATCACCTCTGCGGTTTTTATTTTTTTCGCTATAAATGAAAAAAGAACGAAAATTTTGTAAAAAAATGAATTTTTCTTCATTTCTATTATAACATTTTGCAAAAAATGAATTTTTCTTCATAAATTTGGCCTAAAATGTATACTGCTACATATCCCCATAGGTGACGTTTTAAATGTTTTTACTGGTTACATGTTTTTAGTTACAGAGGAGGTCTGGGGCCAAAATGATTGCTCTCGCTCTAACGTTCGCAGCGATACCCCACATGTGTGGTTTGAACACCGTTTTCATATGTGGGCGGGACTTACGTACACATTCGCTTCTGTATACGAGCACGCGGGAACAGGGGCGCTTTAAATATTTATTTTTTATTTTTATTGTTCATTTTACTTTATTTATTTTAGTTTGACATGTTTTTCCCCAAAAATAAATGTTTTGATCACTTTTATTCCAATTACAAGGAATGGAAACATCCCTTGTAATAGGAATATAGCATGACAGGTCCTCTTTACAGTGAGATATGGGGTCAATAAGACCCCACATCTCACCTCTAGGCTGGGAAGCCTGAAAAAAAACAAAAAAAAAAACGACCCTGGCTTCGATCGCAGCGGTGAGTCAGAAGAAGCACCGGAGGGCGAAGGGAGTGGGGACGTTCTTATGGTGTAGAGAATCGCCGGATGAAAAAAATGATATCTGAATGATGCCTGTAGCTGCAGGCATCATTTAGATATCCCTGCACAAAATCAAGGACCTCATATGACGTGGGCGGGAAGTGGTTAAAACACATTTTTTTCCCCAGAGTATTTTCTGGGTATTGCAGAGTATTGGCCGGGGTATTGAAAAGTATTGGCCGGGGAATTGCAAAGTATTGATGCGGGGGTATTGCAGAGTATTGGTGCGGGGGTATTGCAGAGTATTGTGTGGGGGGTATTGCAGAGTATTGTGTGGGGGGTATTGCAGAGTATTGTGTGGGGGGTATTGCAGAGTATTGTGCGGGGGGTATTGCAGAGTATTGTGCGGGGGTATTGCAGAGTATTGTGCGGGGGTATTGCAGAGTATTGTGCGGGGGGTATTGCAGAGTATTGTGCGGGGGTATTGCAGAGTATTGTGCGGGGGTATTGCAGAGTATTGTGCGGGGGTATTGCAGAGTATTGTGCGGGGGTATTGCAGAGTATTGTGCGGGGGTATTGCAGAGTATTGTGTGGGGGGTATTGCAGAGTATTGTGTGGGGGGTATTGCAGAGTATTGTGTGGGGGGTATTGCAGAGTATTGTGTGGGGGGTATTGCAGAGTATTGTGTGGGGGGTATTGCAGAGTATTGTGTGGGGGGTATTGCAGAGTATTGTGCGGGGGGTATTGCAGAGTATTGCGCGGGGGGTATTGCAGAGTATTGCGCGGGGGTATTGCAGAGTATTGCGCGGGGGGTATTGCAGAGTATTGCGCGGGGGGTATTGCAGAGTATTGCGCAGGGGGTATTGCAGAGTATTGCGCGGGGGTATTGCAGAGTATTGCGCGGGGGTTTTGCAGAGTATTGCGCGGGGGTTTTGCAGAGTATTGCGCGGGGGTATTGCAGAGTATTGCGCGGGGGTATTACAGAGTATTGCGCGGGGGTATTGCAGAGTATTGCGCGGGGGTATTGCAGAGTATTGCGCGGGGGTATTGCAGAGTATTGGGCGGGGGTATTGCAGAGTATTGGGCGGGGGTATTGCAGAGTATTGGGCG
Source organism: Rana temporaria (assembly GCF_905171775.1). NCBI lineage: Eukaryota > Metazoa > Chordata > Amphibia > Anura > Ranidae > Rana > Rana temporaria. Next base: position 612,098,218 of record NC_053489.1, read on the forward strand.
GGGGTATTGCAGAGTATTGGGCGGGGGTATTGCAGAGTATTGGGCGGGGGTATTGCAGAGTATTGCGCAGGGGGTATTGCAGAGTATTGCGCAGGGGGTATTGCAGAGTAATTGCGCAGGGAAGGCAGAGCATTGCAGAGTATTGCGCAGGGAAGGCAGAGTATTGCAGGGGTTAATGCAGGGATGGCTGAGCAGGGATGGATGGATCTGTGACTGCAATAGTCACAGATCCATCCCACACTGCTGCTGCCATCCGCGCTCTCCTCTTACACTGTACCGATCGGTACAGCGAGAGGAGGGAGGAACCGGCGTCATCAAATGACGCCGGTTTGTTTACCTGTGATCGCTCCGTCATTGGACGGCGCGATCACATGGTAAAAGACCGCTGTTGTCGGTCAGTTACCGTGATCTGTGTAGCGCCGGGTCTCATAGACCCGGCGCGCACAGAATTTTCTGTGTGCGCGCCCGAGGCGGCGCGCATTACTGCTTCTGCTGGGCGCCGTTAAATAACGGCGACCCCCAGTTAAGCAACCACCTTGCCGCCGTTATATGACGGCGGCTGGTGGTTAAGTGGTTAATAAAATAGTTTTCTGGTTTTTAGAGTATGGCAAGTCTGCTTCTCTTCTTGGGTTCCTTGGCTTACTCTAAACATCATCTGTGACTAGGTTGCCCTCTCCAGATACCGCTTTCTAGCCTACGTCAGCTATCCGGTTCCAAGGAGACCTTTGGGGATTGCCACTCTGAACCACCTGGATGTGAAAGGCCCGGGCTGGGTTATTGGCCGCAAGTGCATTAAGCTTGCCTTCTGGTAAGCCTCGAATCTATGTGGTGAAGGGTTTTGTTGGTGTTACAATTGCACATGAAGAAACCGTTTGAAAAGCGAATTAGTCACCTGAGGAGAAAATTTTCAGTCCTTTAGCACCGCACTGTGTTGACTGTCAATGACTTTTACTTTATATATGACTTTTTGCTTTTACTTGAATCACATATTTCAACTTATACTTGAATTTATTGATTGAATCCCTCATTACTTACCTTTTGAATAGCGATTCAACTAGCATTTAATCTTGGTGCTTTATGCCATTTAGTGCTTCATTTTCAATATTAGTTTGATCACTATTACATTACATATTCTCTGAAAAGTGATTCACTTGCACTTTTATTGATCATTTTTTTTATCTTACTTTTTAGCACAGCTTTGTTTTACCTTTATCACTTTTATGTATGTATCCTGCATATTAGTTGCTTACAGGGCTTTTTTTCAGGGGGAACTTGGGGGAACTCAGTTCCACCACCTCTGGCTCAGACCCTTTGGTGCCTGCTCACCACAATCACTTGTAAACACAGAGGTCTGGTTTCTGTGTTTACAAGTGACAGCTTTGTAACCCCCTGAACTCTTCACTCTGTATGTAATGCAATTCTGGTATTTAATGCCCCTTTAAGACCCTTCTACTGTTTGTGAAATCTGAATTGGTCGTGGTTGAGTTCCTGCACCTATTTTCTGAGAAAAAAAAGCTCTGGTTGCTTATATCTTCAATGACTTGTTCAGTTTTAATTTAGCGCAGTTTGCTCTTTTCCAATTGACATACCAGCCTGTCTTTGGAGTGTTAGAGGAAACCCCTGCAGGCACAGGGAGAACATGCAAACTCTAGGCACGTAGTGTCATGGTCGGGATTCGAACCAGTGACCCTTTTGCTGCTAGGTGAAAGTGGTAACCAATACACCACTGTGCTTTCTTTTCTGATGCCCTCCTTTTTCCACAGCCCCCGTTTAATGTCATATTAAAACACACGTCACGGGCAAAAGACGGGTTTTTCCTGACTTCCCGTCTGTCCCCCGTTGTGTGCTGGGAACACTCGGCTCCCAGCACACAGCGTGTGAGCCAATTGGCGGGCGCAGCGCGACTCGCGCATGCGCCGTAGGGAACCGGGTAGTGAAGCCGGAGCGCTTCACTTCCTGGTTCCCTCACTAAGGATGGCGGGGGGAGCAGCAGAGAGACGAGCGATCGCTCGTCCTCTGCTGCGGACGGCGCTGGACTCCAGGACAGGTAAGTGTCCTTATATTAAAAGTCAGCAGCTGCAGTATTTGTAGCTGCTGGCTTTTAATATTTTTTTTTTTACTGGCACATCCGCTTTAACATAGTAGAGGTGACCTGAAGCAATTTCATTTCTAAATAGAAACAGTCGTGGGAAGATTACAGAGCAGGTATGGTGATCTTTCTACATAGTACAACTCTGGTGATGTCAGTACATATATATCAAGGCCTCAAGGCAGCTTAGGCTCAGCCTACATACAGCAAGCTTTGTGTTTTAAACCATAGATCCCAACTGTCCCCGATTTCGAGGACATGTCCCTGTTTTGGAGGGGGGGGGGGGCCCGAGGCGAACTGAGCCAGAAGTGGGAGCTGGTACCTGTCAAAACCAGGTACCCCCCCCCCCCCCAAAAAGGTGCCAAATGTGGCAGCGGAGGAGGAGGCAGACAAGTGGAGCTTCCCCCTTTGGGTGGAGCTCCGCTTTAGGTTGGCTGCAGGTACTTTCTTCTTTGATGCCAACTAGGACCTTGAGACTTCAGTTGAACTGTGATGTTGTTTATCTGTTATTTATACCGTTTGTTAATAAAAGGCCATTTAACTCCAGCTTGTGGTCATGTGTGGTTATTTTTAAGGGGTAAAGGGAGCAGAATGGAGACAAACCATCTTTAATACCCTAGTCAAGATAAAGTTTTCCACTGAAAATAATGTGATTTAGCTTTTCTTTACTTTATTCATTCATGTGAAATGTGAATTTCAATTTTAAGTTTATGTTAAGCAGCTTCGAAATTCTGAAATAAAAGTACAAGAGTACCAGGACTTGTCAAAGCAAAATATGCCTACCTACCTTGTAATGCAGGTCCCTCCCTTTTTTAGTGTGCATTCACACCTGAGCGTTTTGTAGCCTGAAGCTCCAAAACGCTGGAGGGGAAAAAATCCATTATTCTCAATGGAGAACATGGAAATCTAATGCCTCATACACACGGTCGGACTTTCTGAGAAAAAAAGTCAGATGGGCTTTTTTTCTCAGAAAGCCGGGCCGTGTGTAGCCTCCATCGGACTTTTTTCTCGGAAGTCCAACGGACCTTAGATGGAGAATCTGTGCTCTTTCTATCCGACAGACTCGCGGCAGACTTTTGCACTTTTGCAGACTTTTTACCGGGAAATGACAGGTAAAGTGAATAACGCTGATATTCTTGTTAAAATGGCATCAACAAAACATTTTGTCCCTGAAATTGATGTCTTGAAGGCAGAAACATGGGTATCACAGTTTGTTGTGTATAACATTGTGTTTCTGGGACAAAGTGCTTTTAATACAGTGCTACCCAAACAAAATAAGGTTTTTATTGGCAAGCAATAAAGCTCAGGGAAGAATTCGATGAAGGGGTTACTAAAGAGTATTGAGAGTTAGCAAGGCATTAATAGGTTACTTTTAATAGGTTTATAAATCAGGTGATTCTGAAAGTGCCGCCACACAGACAACAAAGCCCCAACGATGACTCTGGTAGAGCCGATCTCCCGATGTAAACAGCAGGGTTGATCAGTATTTTGATAGATCGGTCCTTCAGGGGCAGGAAAGGCTCTATTCTAGCTTCACCCTCTCCACCAAAGCGCCCGAGGCATGTGCCTCTCCTGCTTCAGAGTCAGCTTGGCACTGTTTTCAGCATTTGCTGGCAAAGGGACCTGCACTACAAAATCCATGGTAGGCATATTTTGCCATGACATGACTTGATACTACTCAAAAGGCGTCTTTTTTTATTTCTAAATTTCTAAGCTGCTAAACAGACTTAAAATTTAAATTCACATTTAACATGAATGAAAAAAGTACAGAAAAGTCAAACCACATTATTATTTTCAGTGAAAAAGTTTATCTTTTGTGCGGTATGTGTTTTATTGTCACAATGGTTATCCTTCCTGCAACCAGAAACACTTCATACTTTATAGGGGTAAGGGGTCCATCTACAGGAGGTAGGCACTGCCCGTGTGAGCTTGGGTCCAAGTCAACCTTAAATTATGAAAAGTGTACTTTTATTTATTAAAAAAAAAGTGGTACTCATTGGCCTCCATGGTCTTTTTTTTTTTTCACAAGAAATGCCTCCATGGTCTTTTGCCATAGTTTAACACAAAAGCCAGCTGTATCTAGGCCTAGCCTAAGCTGACTTGATGCAGGCTAAAGGTCTCAGGCCCAGATTCTTGTACATCGGCGTATCTCTGGGGCAGTGTAACGTATCCGATTTACGTTACGCCGCCGCAACTTACACAGGCAAGTGCTGTATTCTCAGTTGCGGCAGCGTAGCGTAAATCGGCCGGCGTAAGCCCGCCTAATTCAAATGTGGAAGGTGGGGGCGTGTTTTATGTTAAACTACTGTGACCCGACGTGATTGATGTTTTTGCGGAACGGCGCATGCGCCGTCGGTGGAATTTCCCAGTGTGCATTGCTCCAAAGTACGCCGCAAGGACGTCATTGGTTTCGACGTGAACTTAAATGACGTCCAGCCCCATTCACTGACGACTTACACAAACAACGTAACTTTTTCAAATTTTGACGCGGGAACGACGGCCATACTTAACATTGGCTGCGCCTCATATAGCAGGGGCAACTATACGCCGGGAAAAGCCTAACGTAAACGTTGTAACTTTACTGCGTACGTTCGGGAATTCGCATATCTAGCTAATTTGCATACTCAACGCGGAATTCGACGGAAGCGCCACCTAGCGGTAAAAAAAAAATGCAGTTTAGATCCGACAGCGTAAGAGACTTACTCCTGTCGGATCTAATGGATATCTATGCGTAACTGATTCTAAGAATCAGGCGCATAGATACGACGGGTCGGATTTGGACTTACGACGGCGTACATGGCGCTATGCCATCGTAAGTCCTCTGAGAATCCGGGCCTCAGTGTATATGCACTGACATCACCGGAGGTATTGACAATTGTACCGTGAAAAGGTCATCATACCTGCTCCATAATCGGCTCACACATGTTTCTATTCAAAAATAAAGTTGCTTCAGGTCACCTTTGCTATATGCTGTGAAAAGAGTAAACGCCAGCATTCATCAGACCAGACCCCCTTCTTCCATTATTCCGTGGTCCAGTTCTGATGTTTACATGCCCATTGTAGGAGCTTTGGGCTGTGGACATAGGTCAGCATGGACACTGACTGGTCTGCGGCTGAAGCCCTATACACAACAAACTGTGATACCCATTTTTCTGCTTTCAAGACATCAATTTCAGGGACAACATTTTTAGTTGCTGCCTAATATATCGCACCGATGTTCAGATGCCATTGTAACAAGAATATCAGCGTTATTCACTTTACCTGTCATTTCCCAGTCAGGGTACCAATGCTGTCCAGTGTCCACAGTCAAAAGCACCCCCCCCCCCCAAAATGCAGTCCCCCCCCCGAGAATCTGAGAAGGATGAAGCTTGCACATCTATCCTCAAATATTAGCGCTGGGGCAGCATGGAAACGACAACTCTAAGATTACCATGTTTTGATCCATGGGAAACCAAACTAAATACAATGGAACCTCGGTTTACGAGTAACTCAGTTAACAAGCTTTTTGAAAGGTGAGCAACTCTTTTAAAATAATTCTAACTCGGTTTGCAAGTGTTGTCTCGCAAAACGAGCAGAGTTCAAGCTAATGCGGCCTGCAGTACCGCATTTGGCCTGAGGTGGGGGGGGGGGGGCGCCGGAGCTGAGCAGAGCCGATCGGCGCCGTTCGGAAATGCATGAAAAGGCCAGAGGACAGCTTGGCTGACCTCGGAAAATCTCGGGAACAAAGTCTTTCAGAGGTTTGCCAAGGTCAGCCGAAGTGTCCTTGCGCCTTTTTGGCCATTTTCAAGGATCTCTGGCGCCCCTGCCTCTGGTCGCATGCGGTATTGCATGCCATTGAAGTCAATGCGGAACAAATTATTTTCGTTTTCCATTGACTTCAATGGGGAAACTTGCTTTGATATGCGAGTACTTTGGATTACGAGCATTCTCTTGGAACGGATTATGCTCATAATCCAAGGTTCCACTGTAGAGGGGTAGATGTTGAGTATACAGATTAAGTCATAATAAGCATGGGAAAATAGATTGATCCTGGAGAGGCTCTTTCCCAGCTCCATCCTCTCCAGCACAGGGCCCAATGCATGTGCCTCTTCTGCATGGGGGTCAACTTGGCACTGTTTGAGCCTCCACCGGAAAAGGGAGGGACCTGCATTACGATATCCATGGTATCCATATTTTGCCTTGACAAGTCCTGGTACTCAAAAAGCATATTTTTTTATTTATTTTTTATGTAAAAAAAAATATTTATTTTTTTATTTTTATTTTTTAAATTCTATATCTTTATTTTATTTTTTAAAGGGCAAGAAGGCAATACAGAAAACATAAGAAAAGCAATAAGCAATATCCAATAAAACAACATATATATGGACATTACAATGCATCTCTCTCTTCAGCTCTATTTACTATTCATAATTTTACCTCCGCGGGAAATTATAATATTCTATATCACAAACATTTTTAAATTCATTCCCCCAAGGAGAGATGTGATAACAAAAATATTATTACTACTTTAACTAAGTTCCAAACTTCCCCAAATATACCATCTCCACCCTGATTATCCATATATTCTCTATATAGACTAATTCCCTCTTTATCTCCGTCACACCTCCTTCCCCGTTTCATCCCCTCATTCCCTCCCCCCTTTCCCCCTCCTCAAGACCCCCATCTCCACCTCTTCTCCTTTCCCTTTCCTTTCCTTTCTACCTTTCCCTTCCTTCCTTCCTTCTCCCTCTCCCTCTCCTTCCCTCCTTCTTTCCCTTCCTCCTCTTTCCTTTCTTTCCTCCACCTCTAATCTTTATTCTTACTCCCCTAGTAACTTTTTACCTTCCTCAGATTGTGCAAATAATTCCCATTTTTTTTTTTTTTTTTTAAAGCGCCCCCCATCCCCACGTGCTAACGCAGCAAAGAAAACACATACCTAAACACATGTGAGGTATCGCCACGATCGTCAGAGTGAGAGCAATAATTCTATCAACAGACCTCCTCTGCAACTCTAATGCCGCGTACAGACTGTCGTTTTTTTGTGATGAAACAAAACAACGTTTTTGAAAATTTTAAAAAACGACGTTGCCTACACACCATCGGTTTTTCAAAATGCTCTAGCAAAGCGCGGTTACGTTCAGCACTCTTTTCCATTGAAGCTCGCTTCATACCTTGCTTCTGAGCATGCGCGGGTTTAAAAACGTTGTTTTAGCTGCACATGGCGATTTTTTATGACACAAAAAATTGTTTGAAAGACTGATGCGCAAATACTGTGTGACATAAAATATTGCAAGGATCACCATTTTATTCTCTAGGGTCTCTGCTAAAAATATATATAATGTTTGGGGGTTCTAAGATAGGCTTAGGCGTGAAAGGGTTAACAATAGGGTTGTCCCGATACCGATACTAGTATCGGTATCGGGACCGATACAGAGTATTTGCGGGAGTACTTGTACTCCCGCAAATGCCCCCGATGCCTGGCCGAATACTCAACCTACCCACAGCCCACCCACCACCCCCTGCCGCCACCGCTACGCCGCATCATGCCGCAACCCTGACGAGCGGGGAACATTACAGCTTTCATTTGAATAGCTGTAGTGTTTCCCGCCGCGTATAGACACTCCCTCTTGCTCGGGATTGGACGGGTGATCTGTCCAATCCCGAGCAAGGGGGAGTGTCTATACGCGGCGCAGCGGGAAACACTACAGGTATTCAAATGAAAGCTGTAATGTTCCCCGCCCGTATTAACTAAACGGCGGCGCGGCAGCATCTAGTTATGGGGGACATGGCTGCTTATATGGGGGGGGAGATAGCTTCTTATATGGGGGACATGGCTGCATATATGGGGGACATGGCTGCATATGTGTGGGGACATGGCTTCATATGTGTGGGGACATGGCTGCATATGGGGGGGGGACATTGCTGCATATGGGGGGGGACATGGCTGCATATGGGGGGGACATGGCTGCATATGGGGGGGACATGGCTGCATATGGGGGGGACATGGCTGCATATGGGGGGGACATGGCTGCATATGGGGGGGACATGGCTGCATTTGGGGACACATTAAAAAAAAAGTATCGGTATTCGGTATAAGCGAGTAATTGAAAAAAAGTATCGGTACTTGTACTCGGTCCTTAAAAAGTGGTATCGGGACAACCCTAGTTAACAATGAATAAAATGGCGTTTGTGGTGCACAGATACAGTTAAATTCCGCTTTAGGCGTTGCATGCTTCCAGGCACAGGAAATGTGATGGGGGGAAAAAACAAGTGAAACTTATTGTACAATAGAAAACAGTTGGAATACTCGCCACTCCCACACAATAGTTCCATTAGTCAGTTTCCTGGCAGCAGTAAAGAATAGATTGTTTAACAATTCACAAAGTTCCTTCTAGAATAAAGCGTGATCACATTGCACACGTGATGTAATCTTGCAGATATGTAATATGTGACAAGCACAGGAATTATACTGATTTGCATGTCACTTAATCTGCCGTTGCAAGGATAATAGGTTATAGTTAGATAATCCTATTCATTTCATTTTTCCAGCCCCCAGAAATGCTGTACCAGTGCCTTGAAAAGGTATTCATACCCCTTGAGATTTTCCACCTTTTGTCATGTTACAACCATAAACGTAAATGTCTTTTATTGGGATTTTATGTGATAGACCAACACAAAGTGGCACATAATTGTGAATTGGAAGGAAAATTATAAATGGTTTTAATTTTTTTTTTACATATACTGTAAATGGCCCAGATTCATTGCTTACTTGCTCCGGTGTAACGAGTGCTCCTGATTCAGGAACCTCGTTACACCGGCTGCAGCCTAAAATCTGCGCGGCATAAGGGCCGCTAGGGGGCGCTCCCATTGTGTATCAGCGTGTAGTATGCAAATTGCATACTACCACTGATTCACAATCTTGCGCGGGCCCCACGCAAGCCAGGTACGGAGTTTCCGTACGGCTACTTTAGCGCAAGGCTGCCCTTTCTAATAGCAGGGGCAGCCTGTGCTAAAGTATACCGCCGCTCCCGCGTCGCGACGTTCAAATGTTACGTCGTTTGCGTAAGTGCTTCATGAATGGCGCTGGACGCCATTCACGTTCACTTTGAAGCAAATGACGTCCTTGCGACGTCATTTGCCGCAATGCACGTCGGGAAAGTTTCCCGACGGAGCATGCGCTGTACGCTTGGCGCGGGAGCGCGCCTAATTTAAATGATTCCCGCCCCCCGGCGGGATCATTTAACTTGCGCGCGTTTACGCCGGGCAAATTTGCCGGCGCGCCCTCGCAAGTCACGGAGCTACTGCTCCGTGAATCGAGGGCAGCGCAAAATATTTGCGTGGGCGCAGGGCAAAATCGTTGCCCTGCTCCCCCGCAAATATAGCGCAAGCTATGCTGAATCTGGGCCAATATGTGTAAAGTGTGGCGTGCATTTTGTCTTCAATACTTTGTAGAACCCCGTTTCACTGCAATTACAGCTGCAAGTCTCTTTGGGGATGTCTCTACCAGCTTTGCCCATCTAGAGAGTGACATTTTTGCCCATTCTTCTATGCAAAATAGCTCAAGCTCTGTCAGACTGGATGAATTTCCAAGTCTTGCCACAGATTCTCAATTGGATTTAGGTCTGGACTTTGACCGAGCCATTCTAACACATGAATATGCTTTGATCTAAACCATTCCATATTAGCTCTGGCTGTGTGTTAGGGTCGTTGTTCTGCTGGAAGGTGAACCTATACCCCAGTCTCAAGTCTTTTGCAGACTCCTTTGCAGATTTGAGGAGTGCACGACTAAGTTGTCCTGTGGACAGATTCTCCCACCTGAGCTGTGGATCTCTGCAGAGTTACCTCTTGGCTGCTTTTCTGATTAATGCTCTCCTTGCCCGGCCTGTCAGTTTAGGTTTCGGATGATGGGTTGAACAATGCTCTGTGAGATGTTCAAAGCTTGGGATATTTTTTTATAACCTAACTCTGCTTTAAACTTCTATACAGCTTTATCCCTGACCTGTCTGGTGTGTTCCTTGGCCTCCATGATGCTGTTTGTTCACTAAGGTTCTCTAACAAACCCCTGAGGGATTCAAAGAACAGCTGTATGTATACTGAGATTAATTGCACACATGAGACTCTATTTACTAATTAGGTGACTTCTGAAGGCAAATTAGTTCCACTAGATTTTAGTTATTGGTATCAGAGTAAAGGGGGCTGTATACAACCACACTTTTCAGATATTTATTTGTAAAAAAAAAAATTAAAACCATTTTTCATTTTTCTTTCTATCCACAATTATGTGCCACTTTGTGTTGGTCTATCACATATAAAATACATTTACATTTTTGGTTGTAACATGACAAAATGTGGAAAATTTCAAGGGGTATGAATACTTTTTCAAGGCACTGTTCACGTCTTTCTGCATTTTCTGATCTGGTATATAACAAGCCATTTCGTCTTGTATGGAATAAACACTCCTAACATTAAAGTGAACCTGTCATTTATTTTACACTTTCTGCTTTAGAGCAGACACTACGAGCTGCCTAGAAATTCCCTCCCTATGGCCCTCTCTGATATAGTTTGTTTTTTGAGCGTCCAACTTCTGCTGGCTTCTTTGCTAAGCTCTACCAACTGCCATTCTGCTGCCCACTGAGACTGCTTCAGTAGCCAGTAACGGCACTTTTATTGGACAAGGTAGATGGCAGGAAGGGAAATTTCTAGAGGTCGACCGATATATCGGCCGATATTTGGCCGTTTTGGAGAAACCGGCATCGGCCGATTTTCATCCAAATTAGGCCGATATTTAACATGGCCGTTAGCGGTGCGTCAGCTCCGAAGCTAGGCCGAGGCTGCGGCCTTTCCTGATGCTGTGACCGCGGCGGCAATCCGCGGAGTCGCGGATTGCCGCCGCGGTCACAGCATCAGGAAAGGCCGCGGCTTCGGCCTAGCTCTGGAGCCGCGGCCATCTTGGTACACCCAGCGCGGCGGCCCTCCCCTCTGTTTACACCCAGAGGAGGAGGGGCCCGCTCGCTACCATCTGCTGACTTTTTAATTTTTTTTAGTTTTAGGAAGTCGGCAGCGGGCCTGTAACCGCCAATCGGCGGCCGCCGCTGCCGACATCCTCCAAAAAAAACGTCCCCTGACTGCTGCGCGCCCTGCCTCTGCCTACAAACCCCAGAATGCAGAGAGGGCCGGCAGTTACCGCTGATTGGCTGTTACCGGCCCGCTCTGGATTCTAGGGATTATAGGCAAAGGGCGGGGCAGCACGTCAGGGACGAATGGAGTCTTGTGCTAGGCTGGTGGGCATTGATAAATGACTGACATTGGGCTGTACTGGTGGGCACTGATGAGGTGACGCACTGGTTTGCACTAATGTGGTGACGCACTGGTTGGCACAAATGTGGCGACGCACTGGTTGGCACAAATGTGGTGACGCACTGGTTGGCACTAATGTGGTGACGCACTGGTTGGCACTAATGTGGTGACGCACTGGTTGGCACTAATGTGGTGACGCACTGGTTGGCACTAATGTGGTGAAGCACTGGTTGGCACTGATGAGGTGGCACTGATGGGCTGCACTGGTGGGCACTGATATGGCACTGACAGGCTGCACCCCACCTCTCCACCCTAAACAATTTTCTCCTCCCCACCTCTCCACCCTAGGTCTAAAATATCGGCCGCAAAAATCGGCAACACATATCGGCCATCGGCCGCCCCGATTTCCAAATATCGTCATCGGCCAGAGAAAAACCCATATCGGTCGACCTCTAGAAATTTCTCCATGAAAGTAGGCATAGGTGTGTGCAGCCTATGGCATTAGGGTGTGCACCCCAACGCTCAAACACTTGTGCCTTTCTTTGCAGCCTCAGCTGAATGAATGGGAAGTGCTCTGTGCTGAATGACTTCCTTTTCTTTCACAGATGGAAGCATAGGAAACGCCGTTTACTATGCTTTGGTTATAAATGGACACCAGTGAATGAGTGTGTTCATTTAGAAAAGGAATGGGCCGGTAATTTACATATTTACTAGTTACTTCCCCAACTCTTCATCCTGAAACATCCTCCCCAGCAGCACTGCAGGGTGGGGAGGCCAACAAGGTGGGGGATGCCTGAGCAGTAGGGGGACAAAAAATGGCACTGCACATAGTGATTAGGGTGTGCCCAGGCTCATCTGGCACACCCCCTGCACACGCCTATGAAAGCAGGCAAAGTCTGGTTCAAACAAAATGGAATCAGAGAGGGACACAAATGTAATGGGCATCATTTTGTGTTTGAAATGGTATAAAGGTTGACTTCAACTCCAATAGTAATAATCCCAAAAAACTACAGATAAGCTAATTGGCATCTTCCCAGAACTCTCCTTTATCGATATATGTGGGATATTCAGATTGTAGGCTTCTCTGGGGGAATGGGTCTGGGTACTCTGAATACTATATAAATATTGAACTAAACTGAAGTATATAAATACACTATTGTACACAAATTGTTCCCATCGGGAGTGTGCATGCTCAGTAATATTGTATATATTGCAGGTATGTGTATAGTGCTAATGGTTTATGCAGGGATTTACTGTACAGTCCCTGCCCTCAACAAGATTAATCTCCAAGGTCCCGATCTCACATTCATACACATACTGGGATTAAATTATCCTTTGGAATGTGGGAGGGCCCCTAGGAGCCAGAAATCTTGGAGTGGGACAAAATCTCTCCTGACGTGTGCAAACATGGTGGCCAACTACAAGAAACGCCTGACCTCTGTGATTGCCAGCAAGGGTTTTGCCACTAAGTACCAAATCATGTTTTGTGAGGGGGTCAAATACTTGTTTCACTCATTAAAACACAAATCAATTTATACGTTTTTTTAAATGTGTTTTTGGGATATTTTTGTTGTTATTCTGACTCTCGCAGTTAAAATAAACCTTCTATTAAAATTATAGACTGATCATTTCTTTGTCAGTGGGCAAACGTACAAAATCTGCAGGGGATCAAATACTTTTTTTCCTCACTGTATATAATATATGAATATTATAGTCAGTTTTTTATAGTCGTGCATGTGTTCTGCATGTGATGAGTGTTCCATAATAGAAGTAGAGAGCAGGATGTGGAAGCAATGCATGGAAAATTTAGGTGTCCCTCCTGCCTGTACTTCAGCTCTTCTCCATGCTCTGCAATATACAGCATATAGTTTGGCCATTAACTGGTGCCCAGAACTGTCAGCTATTGTTAGAACGGATTTCCAGAGTAGTACAAACTGTTCTATGTGCAGATGTTTATTCTATTCCTGGAATTTCACAATCCTTTGTAGTCATAATTTGTTCTGTATACAGTAAAACCTTGGTTTGAGAGTAACTTGGTTTGAGAGTGTTTTGCAAGACAAGCAAAATGTTTTAATAAATTTTGCCTTTCTATACAAGCGATGTCTTGGATAGTACGGCATAGTATGGAAAGACGGCAATCCGCGGAGTCGCGGATTGCCGCCGCGGTCACAGCATCAGGAAAGGCCGCGGCTTCGGCCTAGCTCCGGAGCCGCGGCCATCTTGGTACACCCAGCGCGGCGGCCCTCCCCTCTGTTTACACCCAGAGGAGGAGGGGCCCGCTCGCTACCATCTGCTGACTTTTAATTTTTTTTTCGTTTTAGGAAGTCGGCAGCGGGCCTGTAACCGCCAATCGGCGGCCGCCGCTGCCGACATCCTCCAAAAAAAACGTCCCCTGACTGCTGCGCGCCCTGCCTCTGCCTACAAACCCCAGAATGCAGAGAGGGCCGGCAGTTACCGCTGATTGGCTGTTACCGGCCCGCTCTGGATTCTAGGGATTATAGGCAGAGGCGGGGCAGCACGTCAGGGACGAATGGAGTCTTGTGCTAGGCTGGTGGGCATTGATAAATGACTGACATTGGGCTGTACTGGTGGGCACTGATGAGGTGACGCACTGGTTTGCACTAATGTGGTGACGCACTGGTTGGCACAAATGTGGCGACGCACTGGTTGGCACAAATGTGGTGACGCACTGGTTGGCACTAATGTGGTGACGCACTGGTTGGCACTAATGTGGTGACGCACTGGTTGGCACTAATGTGGTGAAGCACTGGTTGGCACTGATGAGGTGGCACTGATGGGCTGCACTGGTGGGCACTGATATGGCACTGACAGGCTGCACCCCACCTCTCCACCCTAAACAATTTTCTCCTCCCCACCTCTCCACCCTAGGTCTAAATTATCGGCCGCAAAAATCGAGAGTAGCGTCATGTCACAACAAAGTATAAAAAAGAAGAGAGGAACCTCTAAGTGTAGCAATATAGTTACATTTAATGAAGGTATAACATTTAGCAACTTATTGCTACCCTAAGGCCTCGTACACACGACGGGACATGTCCGCGGACCGTTTTCATCGGACATGTCCGCTGGCGGATTTTGGTCTGATGGCTGTACACACCATCAGACCAAATTTCCCGCGGACAGTGAACGCGGTGACGTGGCCGCGACGATGACGCGGCAATATGCGCGACCCTGGAAGGTCAATGCTTCCACGCATGCGTCGAATCACTTTGACGCATGCGAGGGCTTTCGGCCGAGCGGACATGTCCGGTGAGTCGTACAGACGAACATGTCCGACGGACAGGCTTCCAGCGGATATGTTTCTTAGCATGCTAAGAAACATTTGTTCGCTGGAAACCTGTCCGATCCGCCAGGAAAATTGTCCGGTCGGCCGTACAGACGACCGAACATGTCCGCGGAAACTGGTCCGCGGACCAGTTTCAGCAGACATGTTCGGTCGTGTGTACGAGGCCTTAGAGGTGCCTCTCTTCTCTTTTTATACCCTGTAAAAAAAATGCTTTGATATACAAGTGCTTTGGATTACAAGCATGTTTCTGGAACAAATTATGCTCGCAGTCCAAGGTTTTACTATACTTTTATGTAGCGGGCAGTTTAATACTTTTGCTGCCTAAGTAATTTTTGCATTTTTTTAACAGGTTTCAAAATCACTTTAGGCCTGAAGATTTGCATAGTCCCCCTAACATAATCCATTTTCTGAAAGCAGACACCCTAGAAAATAAATAACTGTAGTTCCAATTTTTGGTGTCACATATGACTGCAGACATCTAGGAAACTCAAAATTTCAGTAAAAAATACACCAAAGTAAATTATGACTCCCCCCCCCCCCCTTCCTGGCAAAGAGAGCTGTGTATGATGTCATAAGTCTAGGCTAATGACCAGACAAGAAACAGGAAGTGGGCTGTATAAGGTATTTACTGGCCAAAAAAAAAAAAGGTTTTACTATCCAATGGTAAAACAACAAGGGCAGAGGATTTAATAGATGGAAAGTTGAAAAAATTACTGAAGGTCTGCTTTAAAAGCTCAGAGTTTCAGATTGTCTTTGTGCGGTCACGTGACCTCTCACCGCTCTCCTTCACCGATCTAAGGGATACAGCAGGAGGGGCTAAGCAGACAAACACAGTGGTCACGTGGCTGCCCTGCTAATGTCAGGTGGGGATCTCAGCCCCTCTCACCTTAGATCGGGGAAGGAGAGCAGCAGGCGGCCACGTGATCGCACAGAGGCGATCTGAAAGAAGGTATTAATCGGCATCATTTAAACAAACATTTGCACTGTGTAGTATACCTTGGTATAACAGAGACAGTAATCCTACTCTGACTTTACAACCTCTTTAAATTTGCGTGCACCCGTGAAATGGTGACAAACGTCAGTACCCTATATTTTCCATAGGCAATGCTTTAAACACCACTACAAGTCATTCGTTTAAAGTTTCACAGGAGCTCTGATGCTAAAATTATTTCTCTCACTCCTAACGATCGCAGCGATATTTCACATGTGGTTTAAACACCTTTTACATATGTGGGCACGACTTGTGTGTGCGATCGCTTATGCGCGTGAGCACGGAGGGATGTCTTTTTTTTTTTTTTTTTTTCTTCTTATTTTATTTACTTTTTATTTTAACACTGTCCCTTTTTAAAAAAAAAAAAGATCACTTTTATTCCTATTATAAGGAATGAAAATATCCCTTGTAATAGGGCAGCACAGTGGTGTAGTGAGTAGCACTCTACGAGCAGTAAAAAGGGTTGCTGGTTCGAATCCCGACCACGACACCACCTGCCTGGAGTTTGCATGTTTTCCCTGTGCCTGTGTGGGTTTCCTCCGGGAACTTCGGTTTCCTCCCACTCTCCAAAGACATGCTGGTAGGTTAATTGGCTTCTGCCTAAATTGTCCCTAGTATATGAATGTGAGTTAGGGACCTTAGATTGTAAGCTCCTTGAGGGTAGGGACTGATGTGAATTTACTTTGCATATGTAAAGCGCTGCGTAAATTGACGGCGCTATATAAGTACCTAAATAATAATAACTATAGAAGAAAAGCATGACAGTACCTTGTAATAGAAAAAAAGCATGACAGTACCGTATTTATCGGGCTATAACGCAGGAAGATTCCTGCAAAAAAATAAAATACTTAGTTTGGATGCCCCTCTTCGGTGTCTTGCCCGTCCATCGCGTCCTGCACGTCGTCCAGCGCATCCATCGGCGGCCTCGTCCGGTCCGGGGTCCTTCTGTGGCCATCCCCGCTCGATCCCCGCTTCCCGCGCTCTGTTCGAACCACTGCGCCAACATATACCGAGCAGAGTACACTCGTGTATAGTCGGGCGGGCTCGGCCCCTATCGCGTAAACGACGTACAGGACGCACACGACGTGACCGCGAGAGGAGCCGAGCCTGCCCGACTATACCCGAGTGTACTGCGCTCGGTATATGTCGGCGCAGTGGTTCGAACAAAGCTCGGGAAGCGGGTATCGGCGTATATCGCGCACAGACGATTTTGCCCTGTTTTTCAGGGCAAAAAAGTGTGCGGTATACGCCGATAAATACGGTACTTCTTTAATGTGAGATCTGGGGTCAAAAAGAACTCTGATCTCACATTGACATTTAAAAGCATTAAAAAAAAAGTTATTTTTTTTTCCAATAAAAAAAAATGTCCCTTTTAGGCCGTTGGGCGGAAGTGACGTTTGAAGTTGCTTCGGTCCACCAAGGGCATAGAGTTGAGTGGGGACCATCATGCCCTCACTCGACTTTCTGCCCATCAAGCCACAGGACATGATATTCTCCGCTGCTTCCAACGGCTCTGGTAAGCCGTGGAGACCACCGAAACGCGGCAGGAGGGGCACCTCTCCCGCTGCCCATAAAAGTGATCTCACGGTGAATGCGCCACGGAGACCATTTTTATGTTATTGCGGACCGCCTGCTGTAGAGAAAAATAACGGGGTTATGGCATCGATCTGCTGCCATAACAACGGTATTTAATGTCAAAGTCCCGACGTATATCCACGGTGGGCGGTCGGGAAGTGCAACTTCCTGTGCACTGAACCAAAACCTCAAACAATGTTATAAGCTTCTGTGAATTACACACCCCTTTCCTTTTCTGTGTTAAGGGCCGTACACACGGACCAACTATTTGGCGGCATTGACCAGCTCAACTGAGTGGCATTCGGACCATTCGCCAATAGCTGAGAGCCCTGATCAGAGTGTTCTAGTGTGAGGGGGGGCTTATCAGAACAAAATAGCACAGCAGGGGAGATTGCTGTACTAACATCGGATACTTAGTACAGCGGCTCCACCTGAGCTCTTACGTTTTTTTTTTATTCAGATCGCTGGGTTGAATAAAAAAAGTAACAGATAGTGTTAATAGGAGTCTAATAGGAGTGACGCAAGTCGCTCCGACTTAGAAAAAGGTTCCTGCACGACTTCGGGGGCGGCTCGGGGCGATTTGCATTGACTTCTATACAGAAGTCATTTTGTTAATCGCCTCTGAAGTCGTCTTCAGGACGACTTGCAGAGTCGCCCCCGAAGTCGTGCCGCCGCAGTGTGAACCGGCTCTAATGCCCCGTACACACCATCACTTTATGTGATGAAAAAAAACGACATTTTCTGTGAAGTAAAAAATGACGTTTTTGAAACTTCAATTTTCAAAGACGAAGTTGCCTACACACCATCGTTTTTCTCACAATGTTCTAGCAAAGCGAGGTTACGTTCCACCACGTTTTCCATTGAAGCTCGCTTCATAAGTAGCTTCTAGGCATGCGCGGGTGAAAAAACGTCGTTTTAAACGACGTTTTTGCTACACACGGTCAATTTCTGTGAAGTAAAAGTTGACGTTTTGAAAAACGACACATAAAATTGAAGCATGCTTCAATTTTTTTTGGTCGTTTTTTAGAAGACATAAAACAACGTTTTCCCCCACACACGGTCAATTAAAGTGACGTTTTTAAAAACGTCATTTTTTTTCATCACATAAAGTGATGGTGTGTACGGGGCATAAGGATTGGCAAGCTGTATTGTTTTACATTTAGATTTTTTTGTTTATTTAGTTGTTAATTGCCACATTTCAAAAATGGGTGAGAGATTAAATGAGTTCCTCTTATACAGTTTTACAACAGTCTGCAAACAGAGCATTAATTGGTATAATAAAGATAAAGATAAGTAAAGATAAAGAGGAGAGGATAATAAACCTCATTATCTTTAATAAATAACAGTCCTCACATAATGGTTAGACAACACTGGACACATCATAACATTTAACCCTTTCGCTGCCAGAGTTGTTGTTTTTTTTTGTACAAGAATCATTTTAGGCTTGAAGATTCGTTAAATCCCCCCTCGCAGTATATATTTTCTGAAAGCAAAGACCTTGGAAAATATATATATATTTTTTATGTCGTGCGATATTATTATAAACACAAACTTTTAGTACAATTACAGTAAAGTTAATAAAAATATTAAGGGAGAGGTGGTGGCAATAAGTAGATGCGAAACATTTCAAACGTGAAAACTGCGCGTGTCTGTAAAACAGCGTCAAACTTTGGTATTTAGAAATTTTCATAGGCAATGCTTTAAAAGCTTTTACTGGTCATCAGTTTAGAGGTACCGTATATACTCAAGTATAAGCCGACCCGAGTATAAGCCGAGGCACCTAATTTTACCACAAAAAACAGTGAAAACGTATTGACTCGAGTATAAGCCAAGGGTGAGAATGCAGCAGCTACTGTAAGCAGAAAAGAGGGTCAACATTGCCCATGTGCACGCCTCACTGTGCCCACAGTGAGCACGGGGGAACAACAACAACAACAGGACGTCCAGGGATGTCCACCCGGCACTTGAGAGCCGCGCTGTGGACGTCTTTCGTCCATAGCGTGGATCCCAAGTGGTTAAGGTCCAGTTTATCATGTAAAATTGCTGCCATTTTCTAAAAGTACCATGCTATTTTTTATTTTACGTGCATGTTTGTTCGAATCCCAGATTTCCATGTCCTCACTAAGGTTTGCTTAGCAGCTGTGAAAATAAATTACTGTATTTATTGGCATATAACACTCTCACTTTCTCACCCTGCAAATCGGTTGCAAATAGTGTGTGCCTGTTATACGCCGATACTGCAATTTGGGCTGCCTCGGAGAGAACGGGGAGGGGGGCGGGACGAGCACCATCAGATTACCTACAGCAAGAAGCTAGTGTTTACTCAGCGGCCTCTGTAATAGGAAGTCCCGTCTCCTGGGCCGGCATTGGACCAATGTTCTGTCGATCACAGAAGCCGGTCCAGGAGGCGGGACTTTGAATTAAAGCGGCCGCCGAGTTAACAGGAGATTCTCACTGTATGTAATCTGACGGCGCTCATCCCGCCCCCTTCCCTGAGATGGGCATTGATCAGGCTGCATTCATGGCCATGGGGAGGCTGCAGATGGGCATTAATCAAGCTGCATTGATGGGCAATTTTGAGGCTGCAGATGGGCATTGATCAGGCTGCATTGATGGGCACTGCCCCTTTTTTGCTTCAAAGTTCTTTAGTTAAAATGAAAAAAAAAATCCTGAAACTTCCCTCTTAAAATTAAGGTGCGAGTTATAAGCCTGTGCATGTTATATGCCGATTAAATACGGTATATCAATTTTAATTGAGGAAAGGCAGAGAGGGGTTTGAGGTTTAATAAGGCCTTTCAAAGGAATTCTTGGGGATACTGTTACTGTTTAAATCAAATGGTACACTCTTGTCCAGAACCTCTTAATTCTCGGGCATTCCCACCTGCCGAGCCGCAGCCCCCGACTTTCAGAGGTCATTGTAACAGTCACTGAACCTGTCAGTAGTCAGGCCTCGTACACACGATAGGTTAACCAGAGGACAACGGTCTGACGGACCGTTTTTATCAGTCAAAACCGATCGTGTGTGGGCCCCATAGGTTATTTAACCTTCGGTTAAAAAAAAGCAAATTTGCTTTAAAATGTAACCGATAGATTGCTAACCGATAGGTCAAAACCGATCGTTAGTATGCAAAACTATCGGTTAAAAACCCGCGCATGCTCAGAATCAAGTCGACGCATGCTTGGAAGCATTGAATTTCTTTTTTTTTCAGCACGTCGTTGTGTTTTACGTCACCACATTCTGACACGATCGGTTATTTAACCTATGGTGTGTAGGCGTGACGGACCATCAGTCAGCTTCATCGGTTAACCTAAGGCCTTGTACACACGACCGAACATGTCTGCTGAAACTGGTCCGCAGACCAGTTTCAGCAGACATGTTCGGTCGTGTCTACGGCCGACCGGACAGGTTTCCAGCGGACATTTGTCCAGCCGACCGTTTTGCAGCAGACAAATGTTTCTTAGCATGCTAAGAAACATGTTCGCTGGAATCCTGTCCGTCGGACATGTTCGGTCGTCTGTACAGACTCACCGTACATGTCCGAGCGGCCGCCATCCCTCGCATGCGTCGAAGTGATTAGACGCATGCGTGGAAGCATTGACCTTCCAATGTCGCGGCGTCATCGTCGCGGCGACAGCGCGGACACGTCACCGCGCTGTCTGTGCGCGCGGATTTCGGTTTGATGGTGTGTACAACCATCAGACCGAAATCTCCCAGCGGACATGTCTGATG
Source organism: Rana temporaria (assembly GCF_905171775.1). NCBI lineage: Eukaryota > Metazoa > Chordata > Amphibia > Anura > Ranidae > Rana > Rana temporaria. Next base: position 612,119,183 of record NC_053489.1, read on the forward strand.
AAAACGGTCCGGCGGACCGTTTTCATCGGACTGTCCGCTGGTGTGTACGAGGCCTTAGACAACGGTCCTTCAGACCGTTGTCCTCTGGTTAACCTATCGTGTGTACAGGGCTTTAAAGTTAGGGTTGAACTGTGTGTGTGTATGTATGTATGTATGTATGTATGCGCGTGTGTGTGTGTGTGTATATATATATATATATATATATATATATATATATATATATATATATATATATATATATATATATAATGCAAGAAGCCTGTCGTATGAGCATTGTATAGTGTTAAACTGGACTTGTTTTTTCCTTTTCCTAGGTGTATATTGTTGTTCGGTTTTATAATATGTATACTCTATATCTGCAAAGTGAGTCAGGATGCAGAGACGTGTGAACTTAGAAACGTGGACCCCGATCACATAAAGGTATGATAGTTTTAATAAATGGTCATATTATAATTCTGTATAATGAGTGCACAGAACTTTGTAAAAATGGCCTCTGTGTTAAAGCTGAACTGGCCTTTATATTGGTCCAGGTTGGTTACATATAATTCTTCACATTCCACATCCTAAGGGTAGCTGGGGATGCAGAAATTCACTGTTATGGTCTGTGCTACATACAGACGGCGCAGATCCCTTCCGGGTGCTGCTCAGATGACTTGCCTTATGTAATGGTGGAGGTGCCAAGTGAGTGCCCACCGTATACAGTATACAGAAGGCAAGTTGCTTGAGTAGAGACCAGCATGGAATGTATGTACCACAGACTACTACAGTGAATTTCTGCATCCACAGCAACTCTTTGGTTGTGACATATGAAGCATTTTGATGTAACCAAGCTGGACCCATAAAAGTAAAAAAATATATATATATTCCTGGATCTACTTCTTCTGTAAACAGACAGAAATCAATGTTAGGATTGTTTTATATATGTAGAAAATACCTTTGTAAATACAAAAAAAAAAGCAAGTAGACTTTTGATATTCAGAAGCAAGGTGAATGCTCCTTTAACACTAGGGCGAGCGGGTGGCGGTAAAACGTCTCTATTTTTACTGTAATTTTTGCGAAGGTATTCGGCCACTAGGGTTAAAACTACCCACAAAGTGCCACTTCAGCAGCGATTTGGAATTCAGCTTTAGGCACAACTGATGAATTTTCATATGCATTTACTAATATTTGGGGCTAGTGTAAATGGGCTTTTGAGATGTGCCCGCCACATGTTCACATTGACTTTTATTTCTTGCTCAATCAAATGTTTTCATTGCTACCTGTGTGTGTATCAGTGGGGAGCGCTCCTCAATTCCTATTCTGTCCAAAACACCTGAAACGGCTGTTGGGTGTCGCCATCTTAGTGATGTCAGCAGCACTAGTAGACTCAGAGCTGTCACTCTAATGATGCTCTATGGCACTTTAAAAAAAAAAAGGCCAGTTTACTGTCCTTCAGGCTTTAGGGGGGCCGGCTTTTGCCAGTGGTAGTAGAAGCATTCCTGGCATCAGTGGGGTAGATTCAGTAAGATTTTCGCATTTTTTACGTAGGCGCAGGGCACCGTTTTTGTCCTGTGCCCCCGCAAATTATCTGCGCTACCCTCGATTCACGGAGCAGTAGCTCCGTAAATTGCGTGGGCGCTCCGGCAAAATGCCCGGCGTAAGCGCGCGCAATTTAAATGATCCCGTAGGGGGCGGGAATCATTTAAATTAGGCGCGTTCTCGCGCCGAGCGTAGGGCGCATGCTCCGTCGGGAAACTTTCCCGACGTGCATTGCGGCAAATGACGTCGCAAGGACGTCATTTGTTTCAAAGTGAACGTGAATGGCGTCCAGCGCCATTCACGATTCACTTACGCAAACGACGTAAAATTTAAACTTCGCGATGCGGGAACGACGGGTATACGTAACATTGGCTGCCCCTGCTATTAGAAGGGGCAGCCTTACGCGAAACCCGACGGACGGAAACGACGTAAACTGCGTACGCAGGGCTCGCGTAACGTTGTGAATCGGCGTTAGTATGCAATTTGCTGACCACAATGGGAACGCCCCCTAGCGGTCAACGTAAGAATGCAGCCTACGATATGACTGGCATAAGAGCCTTATGCTAGTCATATCTTAGGCTGCCGTCGGCGTAACGAGATTCCTGAATCAGGAGCATTCGTAACGCCGGCGCAAGTAAGCAATTGCGCTGCGTAACTATGGTTACGCAGACGCAATTGCTTCTTGAATCTACCCCAGTGTCAGTAAGTAATCATTTTAGAGGGAGGCATAGTGCCCCATTTTTTGGTGTCACTTGGAGAACTAGTGCCTTATCGATGGTGTCAGTGGGAGGAATGGTGCCCCATCATTGGTGTCAGTTTGAGGAATAGAGCCTCATTGATTGTGTCAGTTGGAAGACTAGAGCCCCATTGCTGTTGTCAGTGGAAGAAATGGTACCCCATCATTGATGTCATTGGGAGGAATGGTCCTCCATCATTGGTATCCATTGGAAGAATAATGCACCAAGAGCCAGATAAAGAGAAGCAATGGACCACATCCGCCGCCCGGCCACAGTTTGGAGACCACTGCTCTGTAGTATTTTCCTTTGCTCCTCCCTGGCAGCTACATATAAGGTTATGTAGAGAGGTGATAAGAGGGGCAGAGGAGCTGGGTCAGCACAAGAGTAATTAGACACTCCCAGAAGAGGCGAGGGCTATAATGGGCAAGGAGATAGGGGGCTGTGCTAGGGAATTGACTCTTCATGGTGGAGTAACATTTTCTAGCAAGTTCAAAGGCACATCATTTATGGCACAGAAAAACAAGTAAGCATTTTAACCACTTCAGCCCCAGGAGGATTTACCCCCTTAATGACCAGGCCATTTTTTGCGATACGGCACTACATAAAAATGTATGTGCTTTTTTCCCACAAATAGAGCTTTCTTTTGGTGGTATTTGATCAACTCTGCGGTTGTTATTGTTTGCGCTATAAACAAACAGAGATTTTGAATAAAAGCTTTTTTTTTTTTTTTTTAACTTTCTGCCATAAAACGTATGTAATAAAAAATGTCTTTGTCAATTTAGGCCAATTTGCATTCTGCTATATATTTTTGGTAAAAAAAAATCCCAAGTAGCGTACATTATTCTCAATGTACTTGCCTGCTAATATACGGCGGCGTAGTCTAAAGCGGGCGGGCGTAAGGGCGCCAAATTCAAATGTGTTGGAGGGGGGCTTGTTTGATGGTAATGAGGCTTGACCTCACGTTTTTTACGTTTTTTTTAACTGCGCATGCGCCGGGCGCCTACATTTCCCAGTGTGCATTGCGGCTACGTACGCCGCAAGGGCCTATTGATTTTGACGTGGACGTAAACAACGTAAATCCCGATTCGCGGACGACTTACGCAAACAACGTAAAAAATTCGAATCTCGCAGCGGGAACGGCGGCCATACTTTAACATTGTTATTCCACCTAATAGGTGGAATAACTTTAGGCCTGCTAATGCCTTACGTAAACGGCGTAAATCGACTGCGGTGGCCGGGCGTACGTTCGTGAATCGGCGTATCCCCTCATTTACATATTCTACGCCGACCGCAATGGAAGCGCCACCTACCGGCCATCCAAAATATTGCAATCTAAGATAGGACGGCGCAAGCCGTCGTATCTTAGATATGTTTAAGCGTATCTCTGTTTGAGCATACACTTAAACATAGGTCGGCGTAGATTCTGAGTTAGGTCGGCTTATCTACTGATAAGCCGGCCTAACTCTACCTGAATCTACCTATTAAAAATCATTTTTGAAAAAAAAAAAATTCTCTTATTTTAACTGCAATTTTTAAGTTAGTGAAAGGGTCTCTTTAATGACAAACTTTTCAATGTGATTGCAAATCGGATCTAAACTTCGAATGAGTGATAGACTGATGTAGATTGGTTCAACATTTTGTAGATTTTTAGTCAATAATTCAAACAAATGAATGACAAAAACAGTTAATAAAACCCTGAAGGGAGTACATCAAGTATTAGGCTGTGCACCCAGAGCCCCCAATGCAGAAGTGTACAGTGGGCAGACCCTTGTCGCGGTCTGTTGCAGATCCTTTCCCAGGTTGTGATATGGTGTCATGCAGAGTAATCAAATCCCGATCAGGACAATAGACAAGCTGGAGGAGAAGATATCATTTTACTTCCAGGCTGGATGAGTCTCTCCATTCTCTGTATCAGTGAGTTCTGCCCTTCACCTGGCAATACACAAGGGGATCTGTGTTTGTTATGCCCTAGATGCCTCCCTTGGCGCAATACATTAAGGAGAACCTGAGGAGCCTGTCTCATGTGTAACAGTAACTGCTTTGTTATTTTGCTATATATATAATTACAGCTTTCCAGGTTGTCCCCTGGGATTCATAGGTTTGGCAGATTAGAAGGTTGGGGGGAAAAAAACGCACAGGCATTGTGGTATAAGCTACCCTTCTGGCTGGCAGAATTTAAAGCAGGAGCAACAACAATAATGCAATAACTGTTTGTGTGCTGCAGTATTTAAAAGGTAGTCACAGGTAAAGCATTAACCTCTTTCCGACCGTGTAACGCATATATATGCGGCGGCAGGATAAGTGTGCTTAAACACCCAACCACTGCACATATAGGGCCAGATTCTGAGAGACTTACGTCGGCGTATCAGTAGATACGCAGTCGTAAGTCCGAATCTGCGCCGTCGTATATTTAAGAGTATTCTGGAAACCAGATAGGCTTAAATTTGGCTAAGATACGAGCAGCGTAAGTCTCCTACGCTGTCATATCTTAGGGTGCATATTTACGCTGGCCGCTACGTGGCGCTTACGTTGTTTTCCGCGTCAAATATGCAAATGAGCAAGATACGCCGATTCACGAACGTACGTACGCCCGTCGCAATTAGTTACGCCGTTTACGTTAGACATACGCCCGCGTAAAGATAAAGCAGGTCTCTAGGTGGTGCAGCCCATGCAAGGTATGGACATCGGAACAAGCGTATCTTTTTACATCGTTTACGTAATTCGTACGTGAATGGGGCTGTGCGTAGGTTACTTTCACATCACAGGCATTGAGACGGCGTATCTTTGGGCGTAAATACGACGTGATATTGAGCATGCGCGCGCATGCGAAGTTCGTTCGGCCATGCATCCACATGGGGTCACGCTTAATTTAAATACAACACGCCCACGACCTGCATACTTTAAATTACGTGCGCTTACGCCGGCCGATTTATGCTACGCCGCCGTAACTTTTGTGAATACAGCACTTGCCTCTCTAAGTAGCGGCGTAGCGTAAATAAGATACGCGACGCCCGCACAAGGTAAAGCCGCCCTACGTGAATCTAGGCTATACTGATTAGCCATAATATGACCACCCACCTAATATGAAGTAGGTCCCACTTTAGCCACCAAAACAGTCCTGACCCACTGAGGCATGAACTCCACTAGACCACTCAAGGTATGCTATCGTATCTGGCAACAAGACGTCAGTAGCCGATCCTTTAGTTCCTGTAAGTTGCACGGAGATGCCTCCATGGATCGGACTTGTTTTTTCAGCACATTCTACTGATGCTCAATTGAACTGAGATCTGGAGAATTTGGAGGCCAAGGCAACACCCTGAAGACACCTTCTTCTATTGCTCCTGTGGTCCAGTTCTGATGCTCACACGCCCATTGTAGGCACTTTTGGTATGTGGACATGGGGATGAATGGGCATTCTGACTGGTCTGCAGCTTTGCAGCCCCCATGCAACAAACTGTGTTTTATTGTGTGTCCGGACGCCTTTCTGTTGGAACCACCATTAACTATTTCAGCAATTTGAGCTACAGCAGCTTTTCTATTGGATCAAACTGTACAGCCTTCGTTCCCCGCGTTCATCAGGGAGTCTTGGCTGCCCGTGACCCGTTTGCTGGTTTTCCTTCCTTGGACCACTTTTGTTAGGTGCTGACCACTGCAGACTGGGAAACTCCACAGTGCAACAGTTTTGGAGATGTTCTGATCCAGTCTTCCGTAGTGGTCTGAGGTTGTATGCTGGAAGCGCCCTTCTAACACACTGACCTAGCTGTCGAGGACCGCTCTTAGTCACAGCTTCTGATCGGGAGCCAGATGGATGGACTACCAAAAATATGACTGCTGTGAGAGCCTTCGTGATCGGGAAGCCACTCCGCCTCCCTACTTTAGGCCCCGTATGAAGGGCTGTGGGGAAGTATTCTAATGCTGAAAATCCTAGTTACCCTGCGGACTCTTCCTTAGAAACTGCATTACCAAACCAGAACAACAATACGACCAAATAGCAAAAATGACCAGAGCTCCAGCAGACAAAGACCTCCTGTGGTGCTGGCCGTTTTTCTGTTTGGACATTAATGGTATCCAGTATTTGTACTTGTTCTTGATCAGTGACTGGAAAAGAGGGCAGCAGTTGCAGCCACCATATGTTTCACATATCAGGTTTCCTTGAAAGCGAAACAGTCTGACTAAAAATAAACGAGCAGCTATTTTCAGGTTAGCATTTAAAATGCAGGCTTCAATTCTGTAATCCTTATGCCGCGTACACACGATCAACGACAACGTTTTTCCGGCTCTAGAAAAAACAATTGGGTAGATTCAGGTAGGGGAGCCTAAAAATAGGTCGGCGTAGCCTAGCGTGTTTACACTACGCCGCCTTAAGTAAGAGAGGAAAGTACATGATTCAGAAAGCACTTGCCTCCTTACTTAGGGCGGCGCAGTGTAAACACGGCGGGCGTAAGGGCGCCTAATTCAAATGGGTTGGGGGGGGCGTGTTTAATGCTAATGAGGCTTGACCTCACGTTTTTTGACGTTTTTTCTTACTGCGCATGCGCCGGGTGCCTACATTTCCCATGGCGCATTGCGGCTAAGTACGCCGTACGGGCCTATTGATTTCGTCGCGGATGTAAACGACGAAACTCCCAATTCGCGGACTACTTACGCAAACGACGTAAAAAATTCGAACCTCGCGGCGGGAACGGCGGCCATACTTTAACATTGTTATTCCACCTCATAGGTGGAATAACTTTAGGTCGCCTAAGGCCTTACGGAAACGACGTTAATCGACTGCGGCGGGCTCGCGTACGTTCGGAAATCGCCGTAAAAGCTCATTTACATAATCTACGCCGTCCGCAATGGAAGCGCCACCTAGCGGCCATCCAAAAAATTGCAAGCTAAGATAGGACGGCTTGCGCTGTTCTATCTTAGCTTTGTTTAAGCGTATCTCTGTTTGAGCATACGCTTAAACAAACGCCGGCGTAGATTCAAAGTTAGGCTGGCTTATCTACTGATAAGCCGGCCTAACTCTTTGTGAATCTACCTAAATGTTTTTTTTCAACTTGATCATTAAAACGGCCTTGCCTACACACGATCGTGGAAAAAAAAATGCTCTAGCAAAGCGCGGTGACGTACAACACGTACGACGGCACTATAAAGGGGAAGTTGCATTCAGATGACGCCACCCTTTGGGCTGCTTTATCCGATTTTGTGTTAGTAAAAGACGATTCGCGCCTTTCTGTCTGTTACAGCGCGATGATTGTGCTTACTTACAATTGCGAACAGTAGTTTTACCAGAACGAGCGCTCCCGTCTCATAACTTGCTTCTGAGCATGCGAGGATTTTTCACAACCCGAAAAATGATCTCCGACCTCCGATCCTTCCGGTAACGTCATATCCGTGGTGCGTTCCGCGCTGGTACAGCGCGACTTCCTGGTTTTCTCGAGGCTCCAGGAACTGTCTCTATCCTTGCAAAGCAGCTGGAACCATATAACCAACAACCCCACAGGACGTATAAGGATGATCCATCTAAAGAGATCTACAGACAGATGAGCCTATATTTTATTTACATCTTGTAAGTTTTTTGACCCCTCTTTATGTAATAAACGAACTGGGATACTGCACTTACCATATATATGCTCGAGTATAAGCCGAGTTTTTCAGCACATTTTTTGGTGCTGAAAATGCCCCCCTCGGCTTATACGCGAGTCACCTTTTTGCGCCTGATCTCCTGGATTTGAGGACCAGGCACCGGCCGGCCGTAGATCCCCTGTATCCCAAACTTGCCGCACATATTCTCCTCTACAAGTGTACAAAGTTTGTATTCTGGGGGACTTACGGCAGGGGAGCACCGATTTTTCAAAGCTGGGAACCCCTTCTATATACTCCCATGTTAAACGTAAGTCTAGTCATGGGCACAGTGAGGCATGGACACAGTGAGGCATGCACATGGACACCCTAGGCTTATACTCGAGTCAATACGTTTTCCCATTTTTTTGTGGTAAAATTAGGTACCTCGGCTTATATTCGGGTCGGCTTATACTCGAGTATATACGGTAGTTGGCGTGTCCTTCCTTCTCATATTTGCTTCCTTTGGTTTTACACAGAGCCGCCACAACTCTGAGGCCGCAGGTGGTCCTATATACCCTTCCAGAATATGCCTATATTCTAGAATAATGACAATCATGGACTTTCCCTTACCCTGACCAACTGATCTTCTAATGCCACTTACACACGATCGGAATTTCCGACAACAAAACCGTGGATTTTTTCAGACGGAATTTTGGCTCAAACTTGTGTTGCGTGCACACGGTCACAAAAATGTTGTCGGAGTCAAGAGTTCAATGATTCCAAGCATGCGTAAGATTTTTATGCGTCTGAATTGCATACAAACGATTGGAATTTTCGACAAGAACTTTTCCCGTCGGAAAATTTGAGAACAAGTTCTCAAATTTTTGCTGTTGGAAATTTTGACAGAAATTGTCCGATGGGACCTACACCAAGCTCACATCGAAATTCCGATCGTGTGTATGCGGCATTAGAGATATTCTTGCTGGCTGAACTCTTTGTGCCAGTATCTTCTCCCTTTGTGAGCCTTATACAGTTCACTTCTTATTGTAACACATCTCTTTATGCTTTGTTGACTAAAGCTGCCTTTCATTCTGGCATTAGCACTTCCTTGTTTTTTTTTTTTGTAACAACTTCAGCCCCGGAGGATTTGGCTGCCAAATGACCAGGTCACTTTTTGCGATTTGGCACTGCGTCGCTTTAACTGACAATTGCGACGTGGCTCCCAAACAAAATTGGCGTCCTTTTTCTCCCACAAATAGAGCTTCATTTTGGTGGTATTTGATCACCTCTGCGGTTTTAATTTTTTGCGCTATAAACAAAAATAGAGCGACAATTTTGATTATTATAAGAAATATCCCCAATATATATATATATATATATATATATATATATATTTCTAGATTGTAAGCTCTAACGAGCAGGGCCCTCTGATCCCTCCTGTATTGATTGTATTGTGACTGTACTGTCTTCCCTGATGTAAAGCGCTGCGCAAACTGTTGGCGCTATATAAATCCTGTATAATAATAATAATATAAAGTTTTCCTCAGTCTAGGCCGATACGTATTTTTCTACATAATTTTGGTAAAAAAATCGCAATAAACGTTTGATTTGTTTGTAAAAAATAGGGATAGTTTTATGGAATTTTTATTAATAATTTTTATTTACTAGTAATGGCGGCGATCTGTGATTTTTATCATGACTGCGACATTATGGCGGACACATTGGACACTTTTGACGCCATTTTGTGACTATTCACATTTATACAGCGATCAGCGCTATTAAAATGCACTGATTACTGTATAACTGTGACTGGCAGGGAAGGGGTTAAAAACTAGGGCACTAGGAAGGGGGTAAGTGTGTCCTAGGGAGTGATTCTAACAGTGTGGGGGCTGGGCTTACTGTGACATGACACTGATCGCTGCTCCCGATTACAGGGAGCAGACACAAAGGTTTCCTGTCACTAGGCAGAACAGGGAGATGCCTTGTTTACACAGGCATCCCCCGTTATGCAGCTCTGTGACACAATCGCTGGACACCGGCAGACATCGAGTCTGCGGGTCCCGAGGGCAGGGTCAGGAAGCTCACAGCAGGGGCGCGTATGGGTATTGTCAGTGTTTCCATTATGCGTTTATACTGTTTAGATATTGTTTTTCTTTGTTTTTAATAGTTCTGTGATTTTTCAGGTTGTCAGAAAAAATGTGATCCATCGGTAAATTTTCCATGTTTTGTTGGTAAAAAATGCTGCTGGAGGTTGGCAACACTAAAGCCTAACTCCAGCTTTGTTGTCACTTTAAATGGTGTGAACCAAGCTGCCCATCCGGCCAAACCTCAGGGGAACCCCTTCCAACCTCTGAAAGAACGAGACTTAGTTGAGGTTGATGCCGTGTACACACGATAATTTTTCGGCATGTAAAAAAACAAAGTTTTTCAGCATGTAGAAAAAACAACGTTTTTTCTAACTTCATCATTAAAACGACGTTGCCCACACATGGTCGTTTAAAAAAAAATGCTCTAACACGTACGACGGCACTATAAAGGGGAAGTTCCATTCGGATGACGTCACTCTTTAGCTGATTTCGTGTTGGTAAAAGACGATTCGCACTTTTCCGTCTGTTACAGCGTGATGAATGTGCTTACTCCATTACGAACGGTAGTTTTACTAGAACGAGCGCTCCCATCTCATAACTTGCTTCTGAGCATGCGCGGGTTTTTAACGTCGTTTTAGCCCACACACGATAATTTTTTACAACCGAAAAACGACATTGTTTAAAACGTTGTTAAAAAATGCAGCATGTTCGAAAAAGTTTTTTGTCGTTTTTCAGAACCCGAAAAATTATGTGAAGCCCACACGTTTTTTTTAAAAAGTCGTTTTTTAAATGCCGAAAAATGATTGTGTGTAGGCGGCATGAGAATCACTTCCTTAGACTGTCCCTAAACACTTTACAGTCACTCAAACGCTAAAGTTTAGCATGTTCTTTACTTTAACAATTTTTTTTTTGGTCAAGTTATTTTTTTATTGAAGAAGAAGAAAATTCTTCTAGGTTTTTTTTATAACAGGACCCTCGCCTGTAAAACAACTCATTCCGTTTAGAAGCATTTGTGTATATAAAAAAAATTATACAGCCGAGATCAATGAAGTTCAATAGGCAGTTCGGCTCTTCTGCTTGATTCTGAGCATGCGTGTTTTTTTTTTGCGCTTCGAAATTGCATACAGACGATCGGAATTTCCGATAGGAATTTTTTCCGAAGGAAAAATAGAGAACCTGCTCTCAATCTTTTGTTGGTAGAAATTATGACGGCAAGAGTCCGATGGAGCATACACACAGTCGGAATTTCTGTCCAAAAGCTCACATCAGACTTTTCTTGTCGGAATTTCCGGCAAAAGACTATTTCAAAATTCAGTATGTCTTTATTGTATTAGTTAAAACTTCATCATTTAAAAACTCATTGTTTTACATAAGACATCAAGTCTACCACTTGTCTCCCATTTAAGGAGATAGAGGATTTGTAGCATGAAGATCCTCCCAGATTATGCAATGTGGGTCGACGCGTTTTGTAGACAAATCCGCTTCATCAGGACCTCAAAGACTGTATAATTAGACATTATATTGACATCTGAGAAAAAAACATACAAGTTTACATACAATATAGTGTACAAAATACATTGCAATAATCATAAATTTGTTAATGAGAAAAACTGTCCCCGAAAAAACTGGGAAAGAGGGGGAAAAAAAGGAGGGGGGGGAGAAGAGGGGAGGGAAGAAATGGGGAGAAGTGCAAGGGAGGGAGAACAGGTATTGAATAACTTTGTATAAGACCATGAAAATACCTTATAAAGAATCATCAAACTTGACCTCTGTTGGACATGCGTTAAAGTAATAGAGCAATGACGGAAAAACATGCTCACCGACCCATGAGAAGACCACCAAAACGGGGATGAAATTTGGAAGGTGGAAACAATAATATTTACGCTAAGAGGGATTTCCCTCTTACCGCGCCTACACTATATTGTCAAAAGTATTGGGACGCCTGTCTTAGACACACATGAACTTTAATGGCATCCCAGTCCTGGTCTGTAGGGTTCCATATTGTTTCGGCCCACTTTTTGCAGCTAAAACAACTTCAGCTCTTCTAGGAAGGCTGTCCACAAGGTTTAGGAGGGTGTCTATAGGAATGTTTGACCATTCTTCTAGAAGCACATCTGTGAGGTCAGGTACTGATGTGGATGAGAAGGCCTGGCTCGCAGTCTCCGCTCTAATTCATCCCAAAGGTGTTCTATTGGGTTGAGGTCAGGACTCTGTGCAGGCCAGTCAAGTTCTTCCACCCCAAACTCGCTCATCTATGTCTTTATGGATATTTGGTATTTGGAAATCATTTGGTGGAGTGGGGATTATGGTGTGGGGTTGTTTTCAGTGTTTGGGCCCTTAGTTCCAGTGAAGGAAACTATTAAGGTGTCAGCATACCAAGACATTTTGGACAATTTCATGCTCCAAACTTTGTGGGAACAGTTTGAGTAGGACCCCATCATATTCCAACATGACTACGCACCAGGGCACAAAGTAAGGTCCCTAAAGACATGGATGAGCAAGTTTGGGGTGGAGGAACTTGACTGGCCTGCACAGAGTCTTGACCTCAACTCAAAAGAACACCTTTAGGAAGAGCGGAGACTGTGAGCCAGGCCTTTTCGTCCAACATCAGTGTCTGACCTCACAAATGCGCTTCTGGAAGAATGGTCAAATATTCCCATAGACACACTCCTAAACCTTGTGGACAGCTTTCCCAGAAGAGTTGAATCTGTTATAGCTGCAAAGGGTGGGCCAACTCAATACTGAACCCCCACGGACTAAGACTGGGATGCCATTAAAGTTTGTGAGCCAGATTCAGGTACATTTGCGGCGGTCTAACGTATCCCATTTATGTTACACCGCCGCAAGTTTTAAGTGCAAGTGCTTGATTCACAAAGCACTTCCCTTCAAACTTGCGGCGGCGTAGCGTAAATGCGTCCGGCGCAAGCCCGCCTAATTCAAATGGGGCGTGTATCATTTAAATTAGGCGCGTTCCCGCGCCGAACGTACTGCGCATGCTCCGTTTTTAAATTTCCCGCCGTGCTTTGCGTGAAATGACGTCGCACCGACGTAATCTTTTGAACGGCGACGTGCGTTACGTACTTTCCTATTCACGGGCGACTTACGCAAAAAAAAAAATATTAAAATTCGCCGTGGGAACGACGGCCATACTTTAACATGGGCAGTCTAAATATAAGCCATAAAAAAGCAGCCGTAACTATACGCCGGGAAAAGCCGACTAGCGACGACGTAAGAGAATGCGACGAACGCGCGTACCTTCGTGGATCGCTGTAAACAGCTAATTAGCATACCCGACGCGGAAAACGACGCGAACTCCACCCAGCGGGCGCCGAAGTATTACACCGACGATCCGAAGGCGTACGAAGCCGTACGCCTGTCGGATCGAAGCCTAAAGCCGTCGTATCTTGGTTTGAGAATTCAAACTAAAGATACGAAGCGGCAAATTTGAAAATACGCCAGAGTATCAGTAGATACGCCGGCGTATTTCTACTGTGAATCTTTTTTTTACGTCGTTTGCGTTCGGCTTTTTCCGGCGGATAGTTACCCCTGCTATATGAGGGGTAGCTAATGTTAAGTATGGCCGTCGTTCCCGCGCCGAGATTCAAATTTTTACGTCGTTTGCGTAAGTCGATCGGGAATACGGATGGCCGCAATTGACGTAGCCGCCGAAAACATTGACGTCCTAGCGACGTCATTTGGAGCATGCGCACTGGCAAATTTCGCTGGCCGACGCATGCACAGTTAAATCGGGGCGGGAACGCGCCTGATTTAAATTGTACACTCCCCCTAGCCGTGGAATTTAAATTCCGCCGGGGGGAGTTACGATCCGACGGTGCAATTTTCAAGGTAAGTGCTTGGTGAATCATGCACTAGTCTCGCAAAATTGGACCGGCGGATCGAAAAACAGATAGATTACGCGGATCTAGAGATCCGCTAATCTATCTGAATCTGGCCCCTTGAGTTTTGTTAGAGGAGAAATAAATGTTTTTCCAGATTGCATCACAATGGTTCAGCTGAAAAGGACGTTAAGAGACTTAAATGTCTGTTACACAATACCAAGAATCTTAAACAATACTAGCTTTCAATAAAAATGTCTGTGGCCTCAGGAGAGAGAGGCTAACAAAATGACACTTTAATTATACTTAGTCAATGCCAGGACAAATGAAAATTCTCTGGTAATAAACTGCAGTCTTATAAGCAGTGGCGGCCAGTGCATTGAGGGCGCATGGGTGCGTTTATTTTTTTAAGCACCTAATTAGAGCCAGAGACTCTAATAGGCTTCAAAAAAGGGTGGGCACCCTGATTCCACCCAATTGTGTGACGATAGCAAATCAATTTTCGCTATTTTCACACTAAAGTTCCTCCCCGCCATTCAGAAGCCAGTTTGTAAAATTTAACAGTCTGACGTGTAGAAAGAGACCTCTCTTCGGCCCTGGCTCAGGGACCACTGGAGTTGCGACAGTGGCCGCAAAAGCGTAATGAGGTAGTAGTGCCTGCGGAATCTCTTGTTGAAGGTAGAGAGGACCAGGCTGGGTATGCGAGCAGCAGGTGGCAGTAGCAGCAGCAGGTGCAGATGCACAGCAGATGCAGGACAGCGTCACCAGGTACTGGATGTAGCAAGACTGGAGCAGGGTCAGACAAGCTGGGTCAATCATAGATATTTAGATATGGCATACATGGTAAGTAGAGATTTATCAGATTTATCAGTAGACAGGCAGAGGTTGGCAGTCGACCTCATCTGGAATATGCAGTTCAGTTTTGGGCCCCAGTTCTCAAAAAGGATATCAGAGAACTGGAGAAAGTGCAGAGAAGGGCAACCAAACTGATAAGAGGCATGGAGGAGCTCAGCTATGAGGAAAGATTAGAAGAACTAAATCTATTCACTCTTGAGAAGAGGAGAATTAGGGGGGATATGATCACCATGTACAAATATATAAGAGGTCCATACAGTGGACTTGGTGTTGAGTTATTCACTTTATGGTCAACACTGAGGACAAGGGGGCACTCTTTACGTCTAGAGCAAAAGAGATTTCACCTCCAAATACGGAAAGGTTTCTTCACAGTAAGAGCTGTGAAAATGTGAAACAGACTCCCTCCAGAGGTGGTTCTGGCCAGCTCAGTAGATGGCTTTAAGAAAGGCCTGGATACTTTCCTAAATGTACATAAAATAACTGAGTACCAAGTTTTGTAGGTAAAGTTGATCCAGGGTAAATCCGATTGCCTCTCGGGGGATCAGGAAGGAATTTTTTCCCCTGCTGTAGCAAATTGGATCATGCTCTGCTGGGGTTTTTTGCCTTCCTCTGGATCAACTGTGGGTATGGAGTTGGGTGTATGGGATTGCATTGTGTTTTTTATTTTGTTTGTTTATTTTTTGTGGTTGAACTGGATGGACTTGTGTCTTTTTTCAACCTGACTAACTATGTAACCAACTATGTATGTAAAGTAGGATATCAGGCAGAATAGCAGGTAGAACAAGGTTAATGCAAGCTGGGGTCAAGACTGGAGATAAGCAAGCGTAGTCAAGGAAGCCAGGTCAAACACAGGTAATTAGATGCAGATACAGGATCAGACTCGGGTAAAGCTGCAGAACAGACAGCACTGCACTAGTGCAGCTGCTGTCTTTATATAGGCCATTTGGCGCCACCATTAATGGCCAACGTGTGCGCGCATTTACGCACATGCGCATTCACCTGTTATCGCTAATGTTCCCGCGCATGCGCATACGCGCTAGTCTATGCACCTGCAAATGCACCTCTGCACATGCGTATTTGCCTTTGCCTAGGAGCTTCAGCTGCACTATGGCCAGCATGTCCCTGACACATGCTGCTCTGTATACCCTGATCTGTGTCATGCTGAGCTATATATCCTGGTCTGTGTCATGCTGAACTATATACCCTGATCTGTGTCATGCAGAGGATGCCCCATTCCAGGTTTGCATACTACATTCCATTTAGGCTTTGCCCTTAGGAGAGACGCAGACTACACGCCATCCTTCATGGACTAGCCAATTTACACATGCAGATTACACCTGGTGCCTGGATTGGCACTGTAACATGTGAGTGTAATTGACATTTGTTGTCATTTTTTACCTTAATAAAATTACTACACTATGAGACCTTCCTCTATGTCCCTTGTGGAGTCATTTTTGCCATCCTAGTCTCCTCCACCATACTCAGCAGCCGCTCGACCCTAGTAGTCTCCAGCACAGGAAATACAGGAAACTGGGATCGATAGGCATGGCGGAGCTGCAGGTATTGGAAAAACATTTACAGTTAGGTAGCCCTTTTTGCCGCTTCAGGCCATCAGGGGACATTACATCAGCCTAAGGCCGCGTACACACAATCAGTCCATCCGATGAGAATGGTCCGAAGAACTGTTCTCATCGGTTAACCGATGAAGCTGACTGATGGTCTGATGTGCCTACAAACCATCGATTAATGAACCGATCGTGTCAGAAAGCGGTGACGTAAAACACAACGACGTGCTGAAAAAAATGAAGTTTAATGCTTCCAGTCTGCATGCAAAGGAGCATAGGAGCATGATCCGAAATACCCCTGCGGAGCATACCCACCTCCCGTATGTGGGGGGAGTAAACCTCCACTGACGTACACAAAATCAATTCTGGACATCGTACGGTAAGAGGCAGACTGACAAGTAAAGACCCCTGTCTGCCGGGAACTTCCACCGCTAAACATCCACCAGGCCATAAAGGGATGCCCATTTGTTTAAGGGAGAGTCTACGCCCATACCCGGGGACAACCTGTCAAGAGAGGGGTTCAGAACCATATATCCATAGGAAAAGTGGCCAGTAGAGGTGTCAGGAGAGAAACAGTAGCTGGAGGTGGTATATACAAGCCCCCAGAATTAACATCTCAACAGTGTCTATCACAGTATGCAACAATATATACCTGCCCTCCGGGTCAGTCTTAACATCAAGCAGGGTGTAAGATAGGGAATTGTGTACTAAGACTAACCCCCCGTGCATACCCAGAGAATGTGGAGTGGTAGTGATGAACCACCCACGGTTTCTTCAGACTGAGAACCTTGCTACCCACCAGGAGGGACGCCTGCAAAATACAAATGTGAGGGCAGTATTTCTTAAGATAGGTCAGAACCAGGGACCGTTTGACCCTGTCATTCAGCCCCTAGACATTCCATGAAATAATTCTTATGGGGGCCATAGTGATAGAGGAGGTGTATAATCGTAGGGGGAGTACTGACAAGACTGACCCAGAAAAAGGCATGTGCCACAAAGTGTATAATCGTAGGGGGAGCACTGACAAGACTGACCCAGAAAAAGGCATGTGCCACAAAGTACAAAACCAGTTATCTGTAAAACATTGGACACCCAGCCCCCACACACGATAAGGGTTGGGAAAGATGTCCAAGGTGAACCACTGCTTGTACCAACATCAAACATAAAAAAAACAAAAAAAGGAAAGAAAAAAAAAAACAAAGCATAGAAATCCCTCTCACCCACCCCACACATCCGTTGGGGAACTCGGAGTGCTTACCTCCCCAAACAAACCTATCATACAATAGGAAGTCCTCCGAAGGGGACTGGCGGCGAAACAGGCGACCACCAAGAGCACAGGCGGGCCAGAATGTAGTTCAGTCCGGAGAGCATCGCCCTCAAGCCTCTGCAATAGTTTGGATGGAGGTGGGATCAGCGTATGTAGAAAAAATAATAGTAGAAAAAAGGGAAACCAGAAAAATACTTAGGACAAGCTAGGGGCACAAACTTAAGGTTCATAACATTAGGCAACGGTGGAAAGCAAAAACCTGCAACTGGAACATCAGACTCCTAAGGCAATTCTCCCTGTCCCCCCCCCCCCCCCCAAGCCCACCAGGAATAGAAGTCTCTGCAGTACATCAGCAGTTGGAGTGGAGAGGGAGCCAAATGCTGTCCAGAGCCGGACCTGGTGGCCAGGATAGTTCATCAGGGCCAGCAGATGCTGCAAATGCAAGTGTACTATGGGTAGGCTTAGGCCGGCAGGCTCGGAATTGCAGAGCAGGGCCAACGCGGCCCCTCTCCACAGATACAGGGACAGGAACCCTCCATATGGCGTCAGGGCTAAAGTCAGGTGCAGCCATGGAGGAGCAATAAAATCAAGAGGTTTCTGCTCGGGTCATGAAAAAATAAACAAAGCGGTTATACATACAGTTACCGGGCCTGGGGAAGAGTATCCAGACAGTGAGAGGCATCTTCCGGAGAGGTGAAGTAGCGTGTGGACTCCCCATCCACCATCTTCAAACGTGCCAGGAACAGCATGCTATATTTGATGCCTCTGGTGTGGAGTTGAGCCTTGAAGTGATTAAAGGTTCTGTGGAGCCTCTTGGTGTCGACGGAGTAGTCCGGGAACATCATAATCTTTGTGTTCTCAAACCAAAGCTCCTCCACTCTGCGGGCCTCACCAAGTGCCAGGTCACGATCCCGGAAATTCATCAGCCTAAAGATGAAGGTGCGTGGGCTGGCCCCTCATGGGTGGTATTCTGTGGGCCCTCTCCACTACGAACTGCCGGGAAGAAGGTCTTCCAGATTTACCATGGGCCTCTTGGCTGCTTCTCTGATTAATGCTCTCCTTGCCTGGTCAGTCAGTTTTGGTGGATGGCCATGTCGTGTTAGGTTTACTTTGCAGTTGTGTCATACTCTTTCTATTTTCGGATGATTAATTGAACAGTGCTGCTCCGTAAGATGTTCAAAGCTTGGGATATTTTTTTTCAACCTGACCTCGCATTTAAATTTCTGCACAACTTTTTTCCTGACCTGTCTGGTGTGTTCCTTGGTCTTCATGATGCTTCATGATCCTGAGGGCTTCACAAAACAGCTGTATTTATACTGAGATTAAAGGGACACTAAAGGAATTTTTTTTTTTAGCTAAATAGCTTCCTTTACCTTGCTGCAGTCCTGGTTTCATGTCCTCATTGTTCGTTTTTGCTTTGATGTTGCTGTAAATCCTCTCTGTTTTGGACACTTCCTGGTTGCCTGTTTCCTGATAACCACAGTACTGGGAGATTTCTCACGGTGGTCACTAATCAAGGAGCTGTGTGTAAAACGAAACTGGATTGGTGCTGAGGAGTTTTAGACAAAGTATCACTGCTCTCTATTGGCTGACTGCCCTCTAGTGGCTCTCTGTACATCAGAGAACCAGCAAACAACAGCAAAAACGAAACTACACTGCAGGCACATTATATGATTGTTTTTTTATCAATTTTTAATCATTTTTAAAAGGAATCAGTTAACTATTATGTCTCTATGCCCTGTAAACAGTCATTTCAGCTAAAAAATTTTTTTCCTTTAGTGACCCTTTAAATTGCACACAGGTGGACTCTATTTACTAATTAGGTGACTTCTGAAGGCAATAGGTTCCAATAGATCTTAGTTGGGGGTATCAGAGTTAAGGGGCGGAAAAAAAAATTACGCAACACTTTTCACATATTTATTTGTAAAAAATTTGGAAAGCCATATATTATTTTCCTTCCACAGCACAATTATGTGCCACTTTGTGTTGGTCTATCACATACAATCCCAATAAAATACATTTACGTTTTTGGTTGTAACCTGACAAAATTTGAACATTTTAAGGGGTATAAATACTTTTTCAAGGCACTGTAAATGTGAAGTGATTTACCCATCAAAGATAATTGTAGTTCTGTTTAGTCAGGCTTGTGACTCACATACTAACGCGACACCATAAATTTCAGTATGTGACGCAGGCTTTTTTTTCGGGCTGGCCCGTGACCTACCTGACCTACATACACTGACGGTAGTGACCTACGTACACTGACCTACATACACTGACCTACATACACTGACCTACGTACACTGACCTACATACACTGACCTACATACACTGACCTACGTACACTGACCTACATACACTGACCTACATACACTGACCTACATACACTGACGGTAGTGACCTACGTACACTGACCTACATACACTGACGACAGTGACCTACATACACTGACGACAGTGACCTACATAAGAGGTCTAAGGGCCACATTAAATGGCACGTGGGCCTTGTGGTTGACACATGAGCTTTAGAGCTTCAATGGCTTATGGTGCAGCTTCTTCCTCTCCGGTTCAAAGTTATACTGCACAGGGCAATACAGCAGCAGATTAACTATATAAAAGTTAAAACAATACTTTTTTTTTTAATTATTCAACATCAATAGATTAAATGTGAGTGGACTGTAAATCCAATATCCATAGTTCTGCAGTGTAGAAGGAATTTATTATGACCTAACTGTTTTTTTTTTTGTTTTCCACAGCGCGCACACACATTTGCCAAGAATGTGGTGGAAGCAAAATGTCGGCCAGGATTTGCCAGAGCAGAGATGAACCGATTGTTTCCCAACAAGTATGACATGAGATTACTCGGCTTTGTCAAGAAAAACAAATACCTCAATGAGTCCTTCTTCCAGTATGGTCCTCCATTTGGATTTCGCCAGTATCTTAAAGAACTGAATGACACATTGAACATGATGTCCGAAGATGAACTTCCCAAGGAACTGAAACACAAACAATGCAAACGCTGTATTGTCATAGGGAGTGGGGGAATCCTTCATGGTCTGGAGCTTGGACATAAAATTGATCAATTTGATGTTGTAATCAGGTACGATAATCAGTTGATAATCCAAGGTTTCTACCAGCTAGTCACATGTGCTGGGGCCAGTTTGGGTGAAGGCCAGTTACCCTCCTAGTATGTAGAACTATGGGCAAAAGTCAACAGTTAACCACTTGAGACCCGCGCTATTGACAAAAGACGCCAACAGCGCGGTTCTCAGGTGCCAACTGGACGTCTTTGGACCTCATTTGAAATGCATTACCCGCGCGCGCCACTGGGGGGCGCGCATCGGGTAACCACTGTGCCGCCGCATTGCTGGGGACCCGATGCGTGTACCTGGCGGCCGCGATGTCCGCCGGGTACACGCGATCGTCGGTGACACAGCCGGTAACAGCAGGGACGTGGAGCTCTGTGTGTAAACACAGAGCTCCACGCGCTGTTAGAGGAGAGGAGACCGATCTGTGTCTCTTGTACATAGAGACACAGCATCGGTCACCTCCCCCAGTCACCCCCCTCCCCACACACAGTTAGAACACACCCAGGCTACACAGTTAACCCCTTCCTCACCCCCTAGTGTTAACCCCTTCCCTTGTGTTGAAAGTGTCCGATACGTCCGCCGCAATATCGCAGTCCCAATAAAAATCGCAGATCGCCGCCATTACTAGTAAAAAAAAAATAATGAAAAAAAATCATAATTCTATTCCCCATTTTGTAGGCGCTATAACTTTTGCGCAAACCAAAAATACGTCGAAAAATACGTATCGGCCTTAACTGAGAAAAAAAATAGTTTTTTTTAAAAAAAATTGGGATATTTATTATAGCAACAAGTAAAAAAAAAATATATTTTTTTTAAATTGTCGCTCTTTTTTTGTTTATAGCGCAAAAAATAAAAACCGCAGAGGTGATCAAATACCACCAAAATAAAGCTCTATTTGTGGGGAAAAAAGGACGTCAATATTGTTTGGGAGCCACGTCGCACGACCACGCAAATGTCAGTTAAAGCGACGCAGTGCCGGAAGCTGAAATTTCGCCTGGGAACGAAGGGGGTTTATGTGCCCAGTAAGCAAGTGGTTAAAAGCTGTTTGTAAGCTAAATCAGACTCAACCCTTTCTACTGTACAGTGCCTTGAAAAAATATTCATACCCCTTGAAATTTTCCATATTTTGTTATGTTACTAACAAAATTGTGAATGTATTTTATTGGGATATTGGTGTCAGTTTAAGAAGCAGTGGAAAATATCCACTGTTCCATTCTCAGTGGAGATCATTCTCTTTTGTTTGCCTGTTTATGAAGTGGTGCAGATCACATAAGCGATCTGCAAACGCTTCAAACAGTGGCGAACACCCCCTGGTTCTGGAATCTCGTGAGACATATCGGGATTATAGTACCAGAAATGCACTGAAACACTGAGATGTCAGTTTATTAAAGTGGTTGTAAACCCTTACAGACCACTTTAACCTACAGGTAAACCTAGATTAAGGCTTACCTGGAGGTGCAACAAATATCTCCCAAACCTAAAAGGTTCAGGAGATATTTGCAGAAAATACCGGCATCGATGTCTACAGTGCATGCGCCGTAGACATTGGGCGCAGGCGCACTGAGCGTGTCACTTCTGATGACGATCATGCCGTTAGTGGAGGCATGCGCGGGAATGACGTCATCGCTGCTCCGGCCAGTCACAGCGCCGGAGCAGCAATACCCGGAAGTCACTCCGGGTATCATAGCGGCAACGGAGGAGGTCACCCAGGACCGCTGCAGGGGCTTTGATCTCAGGTTCATAATGAGCTAGTAATATGGTGTAAATTATTGCGCTGCTAAATATGCATGTATCAAGCTGCTAAACACAGCTACTGAAAAACAAGAAGCAAAAAACAGAATGTGGACAAAAAAGTGTAGCGCTCTGATACAAAAAAGGTATGACAATAAAATCAAAACCATGCGTGGTCAATATGCAACAATATGAAATGCACATGTATATGAAAACACAAATGTCATAACCATATATGTAAATGTCCAAAATGAACCAAGTGATGAGTGAATACAAAGTTCAAAATTGAAGGGTGAGATGGAATCTTCCAAAAATAAATGAGTGAATATAAGTGAATTTCCAAATGAAGAAATATCCCGTCACCAGTGTGGATGCAGGCTTACCGGAACGTGTGGACTCTGCGAAATGTATATTTCCAGAGTCGATCAGGATTGGTATAGGCTGGAAACCACGGTGTGGAGTTGCTTCAGGAAGGGGTCAGCGAATGATCTTAATGCAATGACCTAGGGAGAACTGGAAGGTCTCTCGCTCAGGGAATGCAGGGGATGGTCATCCGTTATTAAAGGTCACATGTAAACGTGGAAAAGAAAAGAGGGGACGCCATAGTGTAATACCATCAGAAAATCAGTTTAAGTTTAATTAAAGGTTGCACTTACATGTCAGTTGAGAATAAAGCGCACTTCAATATAATGATGGCAACATTGGAGTCATCCCTGACGCGTTTCGTGTGAGTACACGTTGTCAAAAGGGTCATAATGAGCTAGTATGCTATATGAATACTAGCTCATTATGCCTTTGTCTTGCAGGGTGTTTTTTTTTTTTTTTTTTTAGAGAGGGTTTACTTCCTCTTCAAGCAGTGATAAATTATGACTGCTCAGTGCACGGACATTCTATATATACCGTATATACTCGATTACAAGCCGACCAGAATATAAGCCGAGGCACCTAATTTTACCACAAAAAAATGGGAAAATGTATTGACTCGAGTAGAAGTACTGTGCCCGTGTCCATCTGCATGCCTCACTGTGCCCATGCCTCACTGTGTCCATGACTAGACTGACGTTTAACATGGGAGTCTATGGAAGGGGTGCCCGGGTTTGAAAACTCGGTGCTCCCCGGCCGTAGGTTCCCCAGACAACGCTATATTCGCTGAGGAGGTCCTTACCCACAGACGATACGCGTGTAGGGGGCTATGTGATGTCAGGACAGCCACCTACCTGTTTTTTATATGTATACTACATGACTTGAATCCGTGCACTGGGACACAGTGCCATTTTTGTGAGTAGTTATTCTATTTCTTTATAAATTAATGTTATTTATGCATACGGAGAGCACTATATTTTCTTTGCATCTTTACATTAACAAATGCATGTCTATGAGTGAGTTTGGAGGCCATTAATTGACTGAGGAGATTGAGTGAAGGACCATACATAAAGACATCCCCTTCTCATCTTTACTGTTACCCTTGTTTAACCACTTAAGGACCGCCTCCTGCACATTTACATCGGCAGAATGGCACGGCTGGGCACATGCACGTACAGGTACGTCCTGTGCTAGTACCCAGCCATGGGTAGCGGGCGCGCCCCCTCGGCGTGCGCCCGCGACCCGGTCCGAAGCTCCGGGACCCGCGGACCTGATCGCCGCTGGAGTCAAGATATCAGTCCCCAGAGCTGAAGAACGGAGAGAGCTGTATGTAAACACAGCTTCCCCGTTCTTCACTGTGGCGGCGGCATCGACCGTGTGATCCCTTTTATAGGGATTCACAATCGATGACGTCACACCTACAGTCACACACCTCTACAGTTGTAAACACACATGAGGTCACGCATAACCCCTTCAGCGCCCCCTTGTGGCTAACTCCCAAACTGCAACTGTCATTTTCACAGTAAACAATGCATTTTAAATGCATTTTTTGCTGTGAAAATGACAATGGTCCCAAAAATGTGTCAAAATTGTCCAAAGTGTCCGCTATAATGTCGCAGTTACGGAAAAAATCGCTGATCGCCGCCATTAGTAGTAAAAAAAATAAAAAATAATAAAAATGCAATAAAACTATCCCCTATTTTGTAAACGCTATAAATTTTGCGCAAACCAACCGATAAACGCTTATTGCATTTTTTTTTACCAAAAATAGGTAGAAGAATACGTATCGGCTAAACTGAGGAAAAAAAATGTTTTTTTTATATATTTTTTGGGGATATTTATTATAGCAAAAAGTAAAAAATATTGCATTTTTTTCAAAATTGTCGCTCTATTTTTGTTTATAGCGCAAAAAATAAAAACCGCAGAGGTGATCAAATACCACCAAAAGAAAGCTCTATTTGTGGGAAAAAAAGGACGCCAATTTTGTTTGGGAGCCACGTCGCACGACCGCGCAATTGTCTGTTAAAGCGACGCAGTGCCGAATCGCAAAACCTGGCCGGGTCCTTTAGCTGCATTTTGGTCCGGGTCTTAAGTGGTTAAGGGTCTGCTTGAATGACCCTTAATGTCATTCGTTAAGGTGAGCACCCTGTTTCTTTGGTGGAAGAGACACTGGAATGGATGCACAGTGATTGTTTCAAGCACCCTGTTCACTGCCTAAGGAGTCTTCTTCCTCTTTTTGTTGTTCCTTATTGTCAACACCTCTAGGCCTCAGCACTCCACACCCTCGGACTTGTTCATGTGATTTTAGTTTCTTTTTAGCGCTGCACTGCTTTTTATATGCGTTTTACTTAAGGACTTTTTTTATATTGACCTCCAGTGTTCAGCTGCATCTGTTATGCCACGTACACACGATCGGTTTGTCTGATGAAAACGGTCTGATGGACCGTTTTCATCAGACTAACCGATCGTGTGTGGGCCCCATCGGCTATTTATCCATCGGTTAAAAAACTAGGAACTTGTTTTAAAATTATCTGATGGTTAACTAACCGATAGAAATAAACGGTCGTCTGTGGGTACGTCCATCGGTTAAAAATCCACACATGCTCAGAATCAAGTCAACGCATGCTCGGAAGCATTGAACTTAATTTTTCTCAGCACGTCGTTGTGTTTTACGTCACAGCGTTCTGAAACGATAGTTTTTTTAACCGATGGTGTGTAGGCACGACTGATGAAAGTCAGCTTCATCGGATATCTGATGAAAAAATCCATCAGACCGTTTTCATCGGATGAACCGATCGTGTGTACAGGGCATTAGGATTGGTTTTGCGCTGTCTGATTTTCTTTACTATCTTTAACAATCATTAGAGGATCTGCTTCTGATATCTTGGTGCCAGATACCACAGCATTCCTTCAGAGATCTAGTGCCATTCATACTTTAAGGGGTATGGTGGGTGGTCATATTTTTTTGGCTGATCGGTGTATGTATGTGTCATAGAGACATTGAGCTGTAAACTTTTTAGCATACAGGGACCGGTGTGAATGGTGCTCCATAAAGTATGCCATGATATATTAGCACTACATAAACCCAGGAACTTCGTAATATATCTTGAGATGTTCTCGAAACAAATTCCTTGTCTTATATCTCGTGTTTAAATCATAATGCCAACTAATCTGTTCATTGTCTTTGTGTATCTTAGACTAAACAATGCTCCAGTCCACGGATATGAGCAGGATGTTGGAAATAAAACCACCATCAGGATGACTTATCCCGAGGGGGCTCCGGTTTCTGAACAGGAGTATTTCAGCAATAGTCTGTTTGTCACCGTCCTCTTCAAACACGTGGACTTCCTGTGGTTGCAAGCGATGCTGAAGAATAAGACGCTGGTGAGTCAGCCATGTTCAGAGCGGATATATGTCACTTGTATTTGGCCACATGGTTCATATCATATTTGGAATACAGAGTAAAGCGAAATAATTAATATAAACTATTAAATGGTCATACAAATATAGAATTTAAATAAAATCTTTATTATTATTTGCAATAACATTGTGTGGACGCATTTCTGTCAGGCACAGGCTGTGCCTTAGAATAGCAGAGAGGTGAAGCCTCCATCAATTAAGATGTAACAACCCTCCCCCATTATGTTTAGCTGGTTAGTGGCCACAGAGGAGAGAGTGCGCTTTCATTTACCACTGAGTAAACACCCACATGTGTGACTCTATAGTCATATGGGCTGCTGACAATGGGATAGGGAGGAAATGCTCCGCATAGAAACTCACTGAAAACTGAGCATGTGCAGAGCTACCACCACTATTCTGCAAAATCACCAACTGCAGGGGGACATGGACAGGAGGGGAGAGATGGAGAACAGCAGGATCAACAAGGTTTTTTGCAAACTAATCCCATAGTGACTGAGTGAGTATGGACAGCATGTAATACACCTTTTATTGATAGTTTTAAATGATGTGGGTTTAGCCCAGGTTCACACTGGGTGCGATTTCATTTGATTTGAGATGCGATTTCACATGTGAAATCGCATCTCAAATGCCGCTAATTGTCGGCAATGGCGCCGTCCCAATTGGTGCGACGCCGCATCTGCGGCGCTGCACCGATTTCAAAAAGTAGTTCTTGTACTACTTTTTGCGATTTCGGGCTGCGATTTACATAGACATCTGTGCAGAAACCTGCACAGATGTCTCTTAAATCGCGGCCGAAATCGGGACTGCCGGCGGGAGTGAAATCGTGCGAGTTCAGCTGAACTTGCACGGCTTCACTCCCGCAGCCCAGTGTGAACCAGGGCTTAATGACACTTTAAAGGGGTTGTAAAGGTAGGTTTTTTTTATCTTAATGCATTCTATGCATCAAGAAAAAAAGCCTTCTGTGTGCAGCAGCCCCTAATACTTATCTGAGCCCCATTTCTCTTCAGTGATGTCCACACGAGTCCCTCGGTCATCCGGGACTCCCCTACTGATTAGACGAGATACAGCAGTGGCCCCATTGGCTCCCGCTGCTGTCAATAAAAGTCAGTTAGCCAATCAAGAGAGAGGGGGCGGGGCCAAACTGCAACTCTGTGTCTGAATGGACACATGGAGCTGCAGCTCGGCTCGAGTGCCGCCGTGGAAAGCTGCTTGCTGTGGGGGCATTGGACAGGAGGGAGGGGCCACGAGCAGGAAAGAGGGACCCAAGAAGAGGAGGATCCAGGCTGCCTTGTGCAAGTCCACTGAAGGTAAGTATATCATGTTTGTTATTTTTATCGAAAAAAAATTGACATTTCAATCACTTTAACTCTGGAGAAATCTCCTCACTTCTGTTGTGTCTCTGAAACAGGAAATGAAAAGAAATCTTCAACATGTGACTGAGGTTATAACTTTTCCCTACTACAAAAAAACTTTATTTCTCTTTGTTTGGATAGTGTGTGGGAAAGTTAGAACCTGCTGTACTGCTGTCCGGGACTTCGTTAGAGAGATTTCCCATCACTTTCTGTCCTGCTGACAACAGTTTCACAAGATAGGAAGTGAGGAAAAATTTAAATTGAAAAAGAGAAATAAAAATGCTTTTTTATAGTAATGTAGGGGAAGGCTAGAACCCCTGTCAGATTTTTAATGCTGTCTGTGTCCCTGTTAGGGCTCAATTATAGTAGCAGTCGGGGGCAGTAAAACCCTGCAGTTGAGCCATATACGTTTAAAACCCCCAACAACCACTCGTCAAATACTTTCTAAAGAGCAATACAAATGTAGGTCTCTTGTAAGAGAGTAGAGTTATGCCTCGTACACACGATCGGAATTTCAGATGAAAAAAGTCAGACGGAATGTTTTCATCGGATATTCCGACCGTGTGTGGGCCCTATCGGAATTAGAAAGAGAACATGTCTTTTTTTCCGACTGAAAAAAATTCCGCTCGTCTGTATGGAACTCCGACGGAGAAAAAAAACACGCATGCTCAGAAACAAGTCGACGCATGCTCGTAAGTATTTAACTTCATTTTTCTAGGCTCGTCGTAGTGTTGTATGTCACCGTATTTTGGACGGTCGGAATTTGGTGGGTGCGTGTGTGTGCAAGACAGCTTGAGCGGAATTCCGTCTGAAAAACCCATCGTGTGTACGGGGCATAAGTATGAACAAGCCCTTAGCCCCAACTGGGGTTTCAATCCTTCCCCACTCTATGAAAAAAAAAATTGGCTAAGGAGGGGAGATCCAGGGAAGGCAAAATGTATGCTGCATAAACTTCAGCTTTAGCCGTTGCGGTGACAAATATTTTCCCAAATCTGTTGTTGAGCTTGCAGGTGCATCTAGAAAGGATTAAGTAAGCACAGCAAGTGATTTAGTTATAAGCGTGCTGTGATTTTAAATATATATATTTTTTGTTCTGAAAATAAGGTTTGTGCAATAGGAGTCCTATAAATAACGTTTCCTCTTTTGAAATTGTGTCACAGGGCTGCGTGGGTGATACTTCCCATTTTTCTTTTCTTGCAAAGCACATTTTTCTTATGTGCCAAGTTTGTACACACAGCGCCAGTGAGTTATCTGTGCCCATAATACTGCAGAGGATTAGGCTGCATTCACACCTGAACGCGGCGTATTGTACCGCGATTTGCCACGACAAATTGCGGCGTTTTGTCCCGCGATTTGCCGCGACAAAACGCGTCGTTTTTTAGCCTACAATACGCCGGAGGGGTGATTTAACATTGTCGGCTATGCCGAAAGCCGCCTGAAAAAAAGGGTCCGGGACTTGTTTTGAGCTTCAGGCGTAAGCCCGCCTAATTCAAATGTGGAAGATTTGGGCGTGTTTTATGTAAATTTAATGTGCCCCTACGTAAATGACGCTTTTTACGAACGGCGCATGCACCGTCCGTGAAAGTATCCCAGTGCGCATGCTCCAAATTAACCCGCAAGAAGCCAATGCTTTCGACGTGAACGTAAATGACGCACAGCCCTATTCGCGAACGACTTACGCAAACGACGTAAAACGTGAACAATTTTACGCTGTTCCGACGTCAATACTTAACATGGGTAGGCCTCATCTACGCCTCATATAGCAGGGGTAACTTTACGACGGGAAAAGCCTAACGTAAACGGCGTATCTGTAATGCGACGGAAGGGCGTACGTTCGTGAATTGGCGTATCTAGCTGATTTACATATTTCTAGGCGTAAATCAGCAGCCATCGTAAATATGCAGTTAAGATACGACAGCGTAAGAGACTTACGCTGGTCGTATTTTAGTGAAATTTTGGCGTATCTGATTCTTTGAATCAGGCGCCAAGATACGACGGCTCAGACTCAGAGATACGCCGTCATATCTCCTACGAGAATATGGGCCTATATATTTTCTGAAAGCAGAGGCCCTGTAGAATAAAAGGGTAATATTGCAAAATTTTATGTCACATGATATTTGCACAACTGTTTCTTAAATGCACATTTTCAGGGAATAATTTTATTAATTTTAGTGCAAAAACACAACATATAATACAATTTTTGGTTAAAATATAAAAGATGAGGTTGCATCGAGTAAGTAGATACCAAACATTCCATGTCTTAAAATTGCATGGGCCCGCAATATGGCCAAAAACTATGGTGCCCAAAGATCACCATAGGTGACACTTTAAAAGCCTTTAAAGTTCATCAGTTTACCACTGTGAGTACTTAATATTTTGCACTGATGTCAGTTTATTTTTCTATGTTTGAGTGTATTGCCTAACGTTTATGACCAGGTTGTCTGGTGTTTTTTTTTGTATTGTCTTAAACCTAATAAAAATATCTTTTAAAAAAAAGTTCATCAGTTTACAGTTAACTAGGAACTTTTGTGCTAGAATTATTGTTCTCACTCTGACGTTCGCAGCGATATACCACAAGTGTGGTGCGACAGCTGTTTACATAATCATGCACTTGCGTTTGCGCAGGTGTATGGGGCATCGGGGGTTTCGTCAATTTAAAAAAAAAAAAGTTTTATTCAATTTTTTTTACTTTTTATTTTTTTACTTGATTTCAATGACAAGGGGTAATAAACCCTTATGGGATAGCATTGGGCAGGTGACCAGTACTCTTTTTATGAAGACATTAGGGGTCTAATAGATCCCAATGTCTCCCCTGCCCTTCATTCCATCTAACCAAGCACAGACCGGCTTGGTTAGATGTGTCTCCTGGCTGTACTGACCAGGAAATTATGGATCTGAAACCGGAAGTGGTATTACTTCTGGATTTATTGTTTGAATGTGAGCCTGAGGCATGGATTTGCCTCGGGTCTCACAGCAATCGCTCTCTTCTAGCTGGTGGTTGTTTTCCGCTAAGAGCGCTGCCGGCACTGCACTGCCGGCTCTGTGAAAGTGATCAGCATATATGGACTTTCATTTTGAAGCCAGGAGCTGGCTAAGCAAAACCTGCACAAACTGATGGCTGATACTGCTTAAAGGTTCACTCTTTGGACGTACGTAGTAATACGTCCAAAGAGCTGCACTGGATCTATAACCACAATTCCAAAAAAGCTGGGGCGCAGCATAAAATCTACATAGAAACAGAATTAGTTAAAGGGGCTGCAAAGGTTCGTTTTTTATTTTCTAAATAGGTTACTTTTAAGCTAGTGCATTGTTGGTTCACTTACCTTTTCCTTCCTTCCTTTTCCTTCCTGCTCTGGCTGACTAACCCCCAGCCAGAACGGTTTGGATAATGGGGGCAGGCTTACTGAGGAGAAACAGGAAGTGAGAAATTCAGACAAAGAAAAAAAACATTTAGAAGGGAAATGGAAGGAAAAGGTAAGTGAACCAACAATGCACTAGCTTAAAGAGGAAGTAAACTCTCCCACTCTGATGCTTCTTTTCATTTAGTCCATTATATTAGGTAATTATCAATCTATAGCCACTATAATCCAGCCCAAATTGCATATTACTTACTGTTTAAAGAAACTTTAAAAAAAAACTTGTTTCCAGAGGTAAGGCAGTGCCATCTTAAGTGTTGTTTTCCGAGTCCACATAGAGCAGGGGTGTCCAAACTTTTTTCAAAGAGGGCCAGATTTGATGAAGTGAACATGCGTGAGGGCCGACCATTTTGCCTGACATTCTTTAAACCATTAAAATTTGGTCTAAGTGTGTTCGTCGGAGCACTAATACACTGCCCAACAAGAATTCTCTTGCCTTTGTGGCTGTGTGTGGTGAAGAGATGAGCTTGGGCGTGTTTTTTGGCTATACCGTATTTATCGGCGTATAACACACACCTTAACTTTAGGAAGGAAGTTTCAGGGGGAAAAAATTTAAATGAGGAACTGTGAAGCAAAATAAGGGTCATTGCCCATCAATGCAGCCTAATCAGTGCCTATCTGCAGCCTCGCCATTGCCATGAATGCAGCCTCTCCATTGCCATGATTGCAGCCTGATCGATGCCCATCTGCAGCCTCGGAAGGCTGGACTAGCGCCAACAGATTACATACAGGAGAATCTCCTGTTTACACAGCAGCCTCTTTAATACAATGTCCTGCCTCCTATGATAGACAGAGGAGTCGTCAAAATGGCAGCCCAGGAGACGGGACTTCCTATTACAGATGCCACTGAGTAAACGGGAGATTCTCCTGTATGTAATTTGACAGCACTCGTTCCCCCCTCCCTGTCCCCTCCGAGGCAGCGCCGATAAATACAGTATATATCCAAATTACCAGGGGGGCCACATTAAACTGGAACGGGAGCCGCAATTGGCCCCCGGCCCAGACTTTGGACATGCCTGACATAGAGTGTATTTCTGCTCATACATTGAGCACTTCCTGTACTGTTAAAGCGGGAGTTCACCCAATGATGTTTTTTTTTTCTCTTTTCCCCTTATAGACCCTTAATTTCTTTGTTAGTGGGCAAATTTACAAAATCTGTAGGGAATAAAATAATTATTTTCCCCACTGTATATCACCTCTGTAGTTGTGTCTGCGTTTCCTCTACTCTGCATATGAATATATTCATCAGAGATTTATGTTCCACCAAAATGCTAATAGTGCTACATAATTGTGCCTGTTATTGCATGTAGTTCAAGATCAAATGAACTTTTTTGCTGGCTGCCATTATTAGATATGTGAATATTGATTGATTATTTTATTTTCCCAAGCGCGGATACATTGTATTAGTATTGCCATGTAGTACCTCCCACATGTAAATCGTTTACATTAAATTATTCACTTAAAGTAAGCGGACTCAGCTGATGCTCTTCCATTCACTAATATACAGCTTGCAGCGAGTACAAAACCATAAACCTACAACATTCACGCTATATGGGTCTGAGTGCCAGTGGTCAGCCCTAATTGTATCCTTACATTTTTCGTTATTCATGTTTTAATTTTGTTTTTCAGTCTGCATGGAACAGATTGTTCTTTTGGAAGAGTGTGACGGAGAAACTCCCGCTGAAGCCCCATCAGTTTCGCATTCTTAATCCTCTTATTGTGAAGGAGACGGCAATGGATATCCTTCAGTTCCTTCCTCCCAGGTGGAAGTGGTGGGGCTGGAACAAGGTACGTCCTCTGTGCGTGTAAAAGCATCAATATAACATAACTATATAGTCAATGTAAATCCTTGAGGTAGTATAAACTTTTATAGTGCTTTGATCTATGCTACTGGTGAATGACCTGATTTGCATTGCCCTTGTGCTGCATTTCTGTCATTCTCAGAGTAAGAATCTAGATCAAGGAAATGTAACCTCTACACTTCAACCTTCAAGGAACTACACGTACCATGAGGCATTACAAGACTGGCAGCCAAAGGTGGTCCATCAGATATGGCGACCCATCAGAATTGATAACAGAAGTGAGGTTCCGTCGCCACCATCTTGCTACACCCGGCACTCTTCCACAGTAACGATACCCCAAGAAGGGGCAAGTGGACATCTTGTTACACCCACCAGAGTTTTGCATTACACAGTTATTTTTAACAGAAAACACAGCTTATAAGGTGAAATACAGTATTTAGAAACCCAAAGGACTGTTTGCTAATGTGACAGAACAGCGATGCTTTTATAATTCAACATGTAAACCAGGGGTGGCAAACTCAAATTCATCGGGGGCCGCGTTAGCAGTATGGTTGCCCTCAAAGGGCCAGTTGTATCTGTAAGACTACGTGTCCACTATTATCATAAATAATTGTCACTGCATTTGTTTATTACTGGTTTTATGGAGCGCAGGATTCAGGAGTTTGCTGCGTACCAAATGCAGGATACAGGAGTATGCTATGGACCGTGTGCAATATCTGACCTCTGCACCCTCCACTCTACTTCTATCCAACCTGGGATGGGGTGGGGTAGGATGAGATGGGGTGGGGTGGAATGGAATGGGGTAGGATGGGAGGGGGTGCCGTAGGATGGGGATGGGGTGGTATAGGATGGCATGGGGTGGGGGTGGGATGGGATGGGGTAGGATGAGATGGGGTGGGATAGGATGGGATGGGGGTGGGGTAGGATGAGATGGGATGGGGTATGGTGGGGTGGGATAGGATGGGATGGGCTACCTGACATACATGAACCTACCTGACATACACAATGACCTCACCTACCTGACATACACTGACCTCACCTACCTGACATACATGGACCTACCTGACATACATGGACCTACCTGACATACACTGACCTCACCTACCTGACATACATGGACCTACCTAACATACATTGACTTCACCTACCTGACATACACTGGCCTCACCTACCTGACATACATGGACCTACCTGACATACATGGACCTACCTGACATACATGAACCTCACCTACCTGACATACATGGACCTACCTGACATACACTGACCTCACCTAATTGACATACATGGACCTACCTGACATACATGGACCTACCTGACATACACAATGACTTCACCTACCTGACATCATGTGTCACAGCATCCAGCCAGAAAGGAGGAGAGAAGAGCCGCCCGCCCATGCACTAGTGTTGTCATATTCTGCTCCCTAGTGCATGGTGTCGAGGAGGCTTGTAATTGCCACCTTCTGGAGTCTGCGGCGCCTATGATGGACGTCACACGTCCCGCGGTCCTGGGATTGGATCTCCAGGACGTCCATCATAGGAGCCGGGTGTGTACCAAGATGGCCGACCGCTCCGGAGCTAGGCCGAAGCTGCGGCCTTTCCTAAGGCCGAGGCAGCGGTGCGGATCACGGATTGGTCACGATCCGTTGCATCACTAGTGGCAACGGACGGCCCATTGCGCGGGCCACATGGCAAGGTCTCGTGGGCCGGATTCGGCCCGCGAGCCTTGTGTTTGCCACCCCTGATGTAAACAGTTTGATGGATTTCCAAATACTGTTTTTCACCACATATATTCTCTGTTTACTGTTAAAAATAACTATGAAATGCAAAACTGCATAAAAAGATGTTGGTTTGTCCCCTTCTTGGTGTATTGTTACTGTGGAGGAGTTCTGGGTATAGCAAGATGGCAGCGATGGAACGTCACTTCTGGTACCAATTCTGGGTCGTCTAATCTGACTGAACACAGGCATGACTCCCAGAGGCATGATGGGATTTGTAGTTTCATCACAGCTGGGGTGCTGAGGTTGCCTACCCCTAGTCTAGATAGTGAATAGGGAAGGATGCATTGCACATTTCTGGGGTTACAAAATAACTCCAGCCCATTTTTTGTTTGGAACAGGAAGTGTAGAATGAGGAAGGATTAAATCAGCCTATTAATTGTTTATCACTTATCTGCATAATCCACATCAGTGGGATTATAGTGACTGGGAAAGAAAAGAGAAGAAATGCAATGGTCCAAAGTCTTTCACTGAAATGGGAAAAGAAGGTTTCACAGATTCACAAAGGTAGAATCACAGACCATTTCATGAAAGAGGTGTGAGAACCTCTGCTAGAGTTGGGGAGTTCGTTTGTCATCCCGTTTCAAGAAGAAAAGCATAGTTGGAGGATATCCAAAGGTTGATGTTGGAGAGTCAAGGAACCAATAACACGTACAAAGTTTAAATCCAAAGACGGAGGCAACTTGGGGTCAGGACAGGCAGCAAAGTATCAGAAGTCCAGGGTACAGGCCAGGAGTCGAGAGTCCAAAAAACACAATTTATGTAGCAGAACAAGGGTCGTAACTTCTATCACAGGTGGTGCTGAAGTCTTCTGTTTTTCCTGTGGTAAGGGCTGATGTGCTTTATGCTTTTATAGTGTATGCAAAGATGCAGGTGCTATACCGAGCTTACCCAGGCATCCATTTACAGGTGGAATTGCACTGAGCATGGAGGAAGGGAGGGCGTGCTTTACACTCTGTCCCTGGTAACAGCCTGCCAGCAACAGGATCTCCTACCTTCTCTTGTTGCATTGCTTTTTGTCATTTAAGGACCAGAAACACCTCACTGTTCCCTCACTAGCAAGCGAGGTCTTGCAGCGTTTGAGCCGGCAAAGAAATCATTGACTCAGAAAAAATATGAAGATTGGAGGATGTGACTATACTGGCAGTATGCCGTAGTGCAGTGATTCAAAGTATTTTAAGGCCAGTAACAGACAGTCATCTAGCATTTTCATTGGGAGTTTAGCAATAGCTACCTGCCTAATTTCTATTAAAGGCAAACACATTTAATTTACAGTATGTACAAGTACAATATTATAAAAAGTACCTGTAACTTGTTAGGTGTATGAGCATTAGCTTGTTGCTATGACTGTAGTAGCAGCATTAGATTACATGACAGTGGTAGCAGAATTTGATTGTCTGTATGAGGGCAAAAGCATCCTCAGACCCAGTATCAGTAGAAGCATTAGATTGTCTTATGGCGCTGGTAGCACTATTAGATTGGCTGTATGATAGTGGTAGCAACATCAGACTGGCTATATGACAGTAATACTGGCATCAGGCTGTATGGCAGTAGTAGTGGCATTAGATTGTCTGTATAGTGGTGGTAGCAGCAGCATTAGATTGTATGACACTGAAAGCAACATTAGATTGCCTGTCTGTATGGCAGTGGTAGCACCATTAAATTGGCTGTATAGTGGTGATAGCAGCATTTGATGGTCTGTATGGCAGTGGTAGCAGTATCAGATTGTTTGACACTGAAAGCAACATTAGATTGTCTGTATGGTGGTGGTAGCAGCATTAGATTGTATAGCAGTGATAGCAACATTAGATGGTTGTATGAGCAGGTAGCATTAGATTGTCTGTATGGCAGTGGCATTATATTGTCTGTATGGCAGTGGTTCCGGCATAAGATTGCCTGTCTCTATGGCAGCAGCATTAGATTGCCTGTCTGTATGGCAGTGGTTCCGGCATTAGATTGCCTGTCTGTATGGCAGGGGCATTAGATTGCTTGTCTGTATGGCAGCAGTAGCCGCATAAGATCGCCTGTCTGTATGGTAGTGGTAACGGCATAAGATTGCCTGTTTCTATGGCAGCGCCATTAGATTGCCTATCTGTATGGCAGCGGTAGCGGCATTAGATTGCCTGTCTGTATGGCAGCGGTAGCAGCATTAGATTGCCTGTCTGTATGGCAGAGATAGCGGCATAAGATTGCATGTCTCTATGGCAGCGCCATTAGATTCCCAGTCTGTATGGCAGTGGCAGCAGCATTAGATTTCCTGTCTGTATGGCAGCGGTAGCGGCATTAGATTGCCTGTCTGTATGGCAGTGGTAGCGGCATTAGATTGCCTGTCTGTATGTATGGCGGTGGTAGCGGCATTAGATTTCCTGTCTGTATGGTGGTGGTAGTGGCATTAGATTGGCTATCTTTATGGCAGCAGTAGTGGCATTAGATTGCCTGTCTGTATGGCAGCGGTAGTGGCATTAGATTGGCTATCTTTATGGCAGTGGTAGTGGCCGTTGAATATGCGGTCACAAAATAATGAACTAAAACAATTGCGTAGACCGTAGAAAACTTTGATTTTATTATTCACTTTGCCTTTGTCTTCTCTGTCTAGAATGTCCCCACCATCGGTGCAATCGCTGTGGTCCTAGCCACTCACCTGTGTGATGAAGTGAGTTTAGCCGGCTTTGGATATGACCTCAGTCAATCGGACATCCCTCTGCATTATTTTGGTAACCTTTGTATGAACGCGATGAACAGACAGCCGATGCATGACATCACTAAAGAGAGGAAGCTGCTACAGATGTTGGTGCGGGATGGCGTGCTGAAGGATCTTAGCGGGGGCATTCAATGTAACTTTTGCCCCCCTTATCAGACAAGTGAAGCACTTCATGTATGATGGCATGTCATTGGGACCTGTAATAAAAGGGAGCTACTTCCACTTCCAGTAACCTCTATCTGCCTCCTCTAACACGAAATTGCATGAAGGCGGGCGCTGCTCATCGCTGTGACCCTCCATCGGCGTTACCGTGACTCCAGGCGAGGGCGATGATGCTGGATTTAGCAGGAAATTTGTGTAAATCTTCCTCCACGTGGAAACGTTGCAGAAAAGGATGCACAAGTTATCCTTCAGATCTGCCCAAGTTCCTACTTGCTAGGTGCTGCCCTCAGCAAACAATACAGCAGGCTCCAGCTACAAGAAGTGGCTTCAATGGTCATTCATGTGCAGCAGCGGGGACTCCTTTCTTTGCCTGCAATGTTGCTTTCAGCCATATCGTTTAATGGATCATGAAGTCATGCTTGATGGTTCTGGAATGGATCCTCTATCATGGGAACATAATGATACTGTTCATCCCAGGTGTAGCATGACAGCCAGGATGGGACCAGTAAACTATCAAACGGTAACTTCAAAATCAGTGTCATCGATGAACTATCAGAACGTGTAAAATGGAGGACTGAGGATATTCTATTGTTTTTATTTAATTCTGCAATGCAAAAAAAAAAGTATCATAAAGTGCTGTATTATTTTTATTTTTACAATCTCTGAACTACTATGTCTCGTCGTATGTTAAAACCACTCTGAAGGGGGAACTCCAATCCAGACAGAAATTACTAGAGATTAGTACATTTATATCCGGTTAAATGTTGATGTTTTATTTCTTTTGCCAATTCCTTTATTTGGGACCACTTAGTGCAGTAACAAGAGAGTCTTGCCCTTTTATTTCCGAGTGTCAAGTGGACATAGCTCCACCATTGGGGTTTTCTCTTGCAGCATCACCTGCTGGTAAAATCTGGTATTGCTGCACTTACATTAGAATACAATTGTTCTCTTTGGGAACTACCGTATATCACTGGTCTACCCCCAGACTGCCAAGTACTGCTGTTATTCTCAAGGGACCCTTTGGAAGAAGGGGTCCCTTCAGGTACATTTACTAATCAAACAATGAAATTCCAATTTCATGGAACGGAATTACTGACAGGTGAAAATTTCAAACCACGTACAGATCTGTGAATTGCTGTAATGCCGCGTACACACGATCGGTTTGTCTGATGAAAACGGTCTGATGGACCGCTTTCATCAGACTAAACCGATCGTGTGTGGGACCCATCGGTTATTTATCCATCGGTTAAAAAATTAGGAACTTGTTTTAAAATTATCTGATGGATAAAAAACCTATAGAAAAAAACGATCGTCTGTAGGCAAAATCCATGCATGCTCAGAATCAAGTCGACGCATGCTTGGAAGCATTGAGCTTCATTTTTTTCAGCACATCGTTGTGTTTTACGTCACTGCGTTCTGACAGGATCGTTTTTTTAACTGATGGTGTGTAGGCACGACTGATGAAAGTCATCGAACTCCCCTTATCTCTTGCTAGTTACTATTGTCCTGCCCCATCCCTGGCTGGTCACTTTTGTCCTGCCCCATCCCTGGTTGGTCACTATTTTCCTGCCCCATCCCTGGTTGGTCACTATTTTCCTGCCCCATCCCTGGTTGGTCACTATTGTCCTGCCCCATCCCTGGTTGGTCACTATTGTCCTGCCCCATCCCTTGTTGGTCACTATTGTCCTTCCCCATCCCTTGTTGGTCACTATTGTCCTGCCCCATCCCTTGTTGGTCACTATTGTCCTGCCCCCTCCCTTGTTGGTCACTATTGTCCTGCCCCCTCCCTTGTTGGTCACTATTGTCCTGCCCCATCCCTGACTGGTCGTTAATGTCCGCCCCCATTCCCAGCTGGACACTATTATTCTACCCCAAATCTGGCTGGGTACTGTTGTTCCTTTCCACTCCCCACTAAGCACTATTGTTTTTCCTATGCTTGAGGGCATCCTTCCTTCGTTGGAGATGTGCCTGTGCCCTCTCCTCCTCCTCCTCCTCTCTCCTATCAGGCGCTCACGTAGAGTCAGTGACCTCATCATCCCCTTTCTCCTCATCACTGTAGACAACCTGGCAGTATGCTGCAGCTGGGGGAACATGACTGCCAGATTGCTGTCCTTCTTGGGCACCCCCTCTCTCTGGGCTCACGTTACTGCCTTCCTCTATTTGTGTACCATCATCGGAGCCTTCAAAACGCTGCGCATCCTCATGCAGCATGTACCCAACACTGTGGTCAAACAGTTCGGGGGACTCTTTAGGAGGACATGGTGGGGCTAGGGAAGGAGTGCCTGATGCCATTGAGCAGAGGGAAGAGGACGGCTTATATTCGAGTCACCTTTTTGCGTCTGATCTCCCGGACTTTGGGGACCCGGTACCGGACAGCCGTAGGTCCCCTGGACCCCTTGGCACACATATAGCCCCACTCTTCCTCTACAAGTGTGCAACGTTTGTTGTCCGGGGGACCTATGATTGGGGAGCACCGATTTTTCAAAGTCGGCACCCCTTGCATAGAGTCCCATGTTAAACGGTCATTTCTCCGGGAACTTTGGGGACCCGGTACCGACTGGCCTTATGTCCGCTGGACTAAATGTAAGTCTAGTCATGGACACAGTGAGGCATGGGCACAGTGAGGCATGGGCACAGTGAGGCATGGGCACAGTGAGGCATGCACATGGACACAGTAAGCGCTGACATCTTTGTCAAATGGGTGTTGACGGTGTCACAGTGGTCCGTGAATTTTGGATTAAAGAAGGAAACGGATGGATTTTATGACAAGCAAAGAGAACCTGACAAATGTCTAACGATTTCCCACTTTTCAAAAACTACCAAAAAATGTTTTGTCTTTGAATACACTTAATTGTCCTGACATTTACATGGTCATAGTGTCTATGTATGTATTGCATTCATGCTGTAATATAGATTATTTATTCTAGTTCACGCAGAGGCACTGCAGTTGTATGAATACAGAACTGCAAGTTTAATGTACGGTTTTGATCACCAAACATCATTCAATATGTCCTGACTTTGATTGAAGAATATATTAGAAAGTATTTTTATTTTTTTTGCACTGAATCCATTGCTGGCAATGATGAGATCCTGTATTATTTTCTACCAGTATTAAGCTCTGGTATTCACTGGCTGATAACAGATAGTGCCTTATAATAGTGCTTTATAATACGTGTGTTATGTATTATATATTTCACAGAGATGAAAATCTATAGTTTAGTGATTTCTACCCACAGGCTACGTTAACTGTGCTGCCTTAAGAATGTCTAAAGAGAGAATGACTCTTGCTGTCCAAGGATTCTACCCCGATTCTTCAGCTTTCCCCCATTTTACAACAGAGCCACAGAAGGGGAATCGGATTTCTATCAGAAAAATGTTCTCTTCAGATAACTTCATCTGTGAAATATATATGTTTAAAATAAATGTCATCCTAAAGTAATGCAAACTTTTTTATTTTTTTATTCCTGAGGTCTTATAAATGTTAGAACGTGAATAAAAAATATGTGTCAGGCTCCTACATACAAAATGTGGGTCTCTGCAGCATTTCAGAAGTTCAGATCAGCAAATAATCTATCTCTATGGTAAATTCAAATGTTGGTACTGACTAGAGCTGCACAATTAATCGTCAAGAATCGTTATTGTGATTTTTTTCCCCCCGTTGCAATCTTGATAACGTGTTTCCCGATCTTCCCAATCTTTGGTATGCAGAGAATTTTCTCTCTGCTCTCAGCCCTCAAAAGTCAAAGTCTGGGTAGTCTGCCAAGTTTTACAACATTCTTTAGGCCCCTTCCACACGGGGCGGATCCGTTGTAGTGGTCCGCAGCTCAGTGGGAGATCACTCTGTTAATCTCCGCATAGCCGGTGGATGACAGGTCCCTCTCTGCTCACTAAGCGGGGAGGGGCTTGTCGAGCGCCACTGCTTGTTTATGGAGAGATCGGACGAAAGCGAACAGCATGTCCATTTTCATCAGATCTCATCCGATCCGCTAGGACGGATGGGGACATATCGCCATACGTCTGATTTTCATGGATCGGATGTCAGCGGACATGGTCACTGCTGACATCCGACGCTCCATAGACTTGCATGGAGCGCCCGTTCAGGTCTGCCGAATGTTAAGTCTAAACATTGTATCATTTGTCTTTTACATCAAAGCAATAGACTTCTGTATGTAAATTAGGAACGTTTA
This sequence comes from Rana temporaria, assembly GCF_905171775.1. Classification (NCBI taxonomy): domain Eukaryota; kingdom Metazoa; phylum Chordata; class Amphibia; order Anura; family Ranidae; genus Rana; species Rana temporaria. Next base: position 612,160,600 of record NC_053489.1, read on the forward strand.
ACCACTTAAACACTAATAGCTAGATTCAGGTACATGGCCGCAACTTTGCGGCGGCGTAGCTTAAGGCATTTAAGCTACGCCGCCGTAAGTTAGCGAGGCAAGTACATGATTCACAATGTACTTGCCTGCTAAGTTACGGCGGCGTAGCCTAAAGCGGGCGGGCGTAAGGGTGCCTAATTCAAATGTGTGTAAGGGGGCGTGTTTTATGTTAATGCTTGACCTTGCGTTTTTGACGTTTTTTTTTAACTGCGCATGCCCTGGGCGCCTACATAACCCAGTGTGCATTGCGGCTAAGTACGCTGCACGGGCCTATTGATTTCGACGTGGACGTAAACGACGTAAATCCCTATTCACGGACGACTTACGCAAACAACGTAAACATTTCGAAGCGGGAATGGCGGCCATATTTTAACATTACTATTCCATCTATTAGATGGAATAACTTTAGGCCTGATAATGCGTTACGGAAACGGCGTAAATGTACTGCGGCGGCCGGGCGTACGTTCGTGAATCGGCGTATCTACTGATTTGCATATTCTACGCCGACCGCAATGCAATGGAAGCGCCACCTAGCGGCCAGCCTCAATATTGCAACCTAAGATAGGACGGCGCAAGCCGTCGTATCTTAGATATGTTTAAGCGTATCACTGTTTGAGAATACACTTAAACATAAGTCGGCGTAGATTCTGAGTTACTCTACCTGAATCTAGCTATAAACCTTTTTCTGACAGTTGTTTTCAAGTTAAAGTATAATTTTTTTTTGCTAGAAAATTACTTAGAACCCCCAAACATTTATATGTATATTTTTGGGAAAAAATTTCTTTAATGAATGAAAAATAACCAGTAAAGTTAGCCCAAATAATTTTTTTGTATAATGTGAAAGATTTTACGTCGTGAGAATCGTGATCTTTATTCGAAGCAAAAAAATTGTGATTCTCATTTTGGCCAGAATCGTGCAGCTCTAGTACTGACCGACACTTTGCTGACCAAAATGCCTCAAGGTTGAATCTACTGGTCAGCAAAATGTTTGAGCATTATGACGTTGTTTTTTTTATGTTGGCATATGTACTATCTGCACACCGTGAGCCTAAAAAAAAACAGGTGCATTCATATGAAAGTTGGCATGTTCATTGTGTGAACCTCAATGATGATTATGAATATGCTTGGAAGTATGCTGGGATAAGCAATTTACCTTGAAAACACCTGTTTGTATATCCCCTTCAGTACTGTGTTATAGCCGAAAGATGGCTACAGCATGGCTCTCTGGTTTTTGGAGGAGGGCATCCATGGATGTCCTCCCAGAACATGCCTCCCACGTTCTGGACACGGTGCAGTTGCTCCAGAGCTTATTAAATGAGGTAAAAGAATATCCAATCACATGCAAGGAAAATAAAACAAACATCATTTTTGCTTGCACATGATTGGATGATGGAAGTCAGCAGAACTTCTTCTCATTTACTAAGCTCTGGAGCAATTGCTCCCGCAGAGGACAACTCTTTGCCTTTAGTGAATCAACCCCTAAGGGGCCTAAGGCCTTCACTTTTAAAAGGTGCAGCAAGGCAGATATGGATGTTATGTTGATGACTACAAATCACTGTGTTAAACCTTTGCTGTATTCCATTTGGTGTGTGTTTTTAAGAATGTTTAATTTGTTAATTTGAATTATATCTCAGGAATATGAATATGTAATTTTTTTATCACTTAAACATAAAAATATCACTGATTCTATAAAATCGAAAATTGGTTCATTTTGTGTGTGACTTCATTTCCTTAACCACTTAACCTCTTAAGGATCTCCGCCTGTACATGTACGTCAGCAGAACAGCACGGCTGGGCAAAGGCACGTATATATACTTCCCCTTTTAGAACCCAGCCGTGGGTCGCGCTCTCGCGAACCGGTCCGAAGCACCGTGACCGCGCCCGCGGGACCCTCAGACCCGATCAATGCCGGTATCCCGCGATCGGGTCACAGAGCTGAAGAACGGGGACTAGGTAAGTGTAAACAAACCTTTCCCCGTTCTTCCTAGTGGCTTGTCAGCTTGTCGTCTGTTCCCTGTCATCGGAACAGACGATCAGTCACGTGTCACACCAAGCCACGCCCCCTACAGTAAGAATCACTCACTAGGGCACACTTAACCCCTACAGTGCCACCTAGAGGTTAACCTCTTCACTGCCAGTGTCATTTTCACAGTAATCAGTGCATTTTTATAGCACTGATCGCTGTAAAAATGACAATGGCCCCAAAATGGTGTCAAAAGTGTCCGCCATAATGTCGCAGTCACGATAAAAATCGCTGTTCGCCGCCATAACTAACTATTTTGTAGAAGCTATAACTTTTCAATCAATAAACGCCTATTGCATTTTTTTTTACCAAAAATATGTAGAAGAATACGTATCGGACTAAACTGGGGATTTTTTTTATATATATATATATATATATATATATATTTTTTTTTTTTTTTTTGGGGGGGATATTTTTTATAGCAAAAAGTAAAAAATATAGATTTTTTTTCAAAATTGTCGCTCTATTTTTGTTTACATCGCAGAAAATAAAAACCACAAAGGTAATCAAATACCACCAAAAGAAAGTTCTATTTGTGGGGGACAAGGAGGTAAATTTTGATTGGGAGCCACGTCGTACTGAATTGTCAGTTAAAGCGACGCAGTGCCGAATAGCAAAAAGTGGCCTGGTCCTTTAGCAACAAAATGGGGCGGGGTTTAATGGTTCAGGGTGCGGGGCTCGGACCGATACGAGCCTCTTTTATGAGATTTTGTGTTTACAGGTTAAAATCAGTTTTTTTATATATATTTATTTTATCTGACACCCTAGAGAATAAAATGGCGGTCGTTGCAATACTTGAAGTCACACCGCATTTGCGCAGCGATCTCACAAGCGCAAAATCAGACAATCGTAAACTTAGCCCAATTTTTTATAAGTTACGGCGGCATAGTCTATCTCTGGCGGCGTAAGGGCACGGAATTCAAATCGGTGATTAGGGGCCGCGCCGAATGAACTGCGCATGCGCCGTCCCTAAATTTCCCGCCGTGCATTGCGCTAAATCACGTCGCAAGGACGTGATTTTTTTAACATAGACGTGAATTACGTACATTTCGATTCACGGACGACTTACGCAAAAAAAAAAAAATTCAAATTAAACGCGATAACGACGGCCATACTTAACATGGTAAGTCTAACTATACGCGACGAAATAGCAGCTTTAATTATACGCCGGAAAAAGCCGACTAGAGACGACGTAGAGGAATGCGTCGGCCGCTCGTACGTTCGTGGATCGTCGGAAATAGCTAATTTGCATACCCCACGCGGAAAACAACGTGAACGCCACCCAGCGGACGCCGAAGTATTGCATCTTAGATCCGAAGGCGTACGAAGACGTACACCTGTCGGATCTAACCCAGAAGCCATCGTATCTTGTTTTGACGATTCAAAACAACGATACGACGCAAGAAATTTGAAAGTACGCCGGCGTATCAGTAGATACACCGGCGTGCTCGCTCTGTGGATCTGCCCCACAGTGTATAGTATTATCACTAATCACTGTATGATGTCATTTGCAGTGAGTTCCCCCTCAGCATCATTTATTGTCAGATTGCTCACCGCTCTATCACAGTCCCATTATAAGTAGGTTATCACTGCTATTAGTAGTTTAAAAATAAAAAAATAAAAAGTCCAGTATATATACCATAGTTTGTATACGCTATAACTTTCATGCAAACCAATCAATATACACTTATTGGGAGTTTTATTTTATCAAAGATATGTAGCAGAATAAGTTTTGGCCAAAATTATATAATAAAGTAATATAATTTATTTTTATTTTTTATTGGGTATGTTTTATAGCAAAAAATAAATAAAAAGAAAACCTTGTGGTGATCAATTACCACCAAAAGAAAGCTCTATTTGTGTAAAAAAACCTTAGTTAGACTTAGGCCCCTTTCACATCTGTGGACCGTATGTCCGTATTTCATCCATCCGGATCTCATCGGTGTCTGCTATGCTGTCCTCTGTTTCTGCAGACAAAGGAAATACTATTTTTCCATTCGTCTGCGGATCAGATCGGATGAACACGGACAGACGGTCCGTGTTTATTCGATCCCCCCCATAGAGGATAGCGTAGATCTGACAGGGCGATCCCTGCACAGTGTGCAGGGACCGCCCTGCCATCTGCCGGCTCAGAGGGGATCAACGGAGCGATTCCCCGCTGAGCAAGTGGATGATAAAGGTACGGATCCTCACAGGATCCATACATGTGGAAGGGCCCTTACCGGTGACGGTATTTCTGCCTTTCAGGGCAGCACTTTGGAGAGAACGTAGCTCCATTTCTTCACAGGAAACACTGCGTGACAACGCCCCTTTTAAAAGCAGCTGCTTCCACCATGCCGTCAGTAGTTACAGAGAATTCTTCCGACATGCTGGAGGATATAAGCAGACATTTTACCAGTCCCAACGATTATATTTTACATTAGGGCTGGGGCTGATTTAAATCGTGAATCGAGTTGCGAGGTCAAATCGTTTTTTTTTTCCATAGGACCAGCGCTCCGCGGACTAGGCCGAAGCCGCAACCTTGCCTCAAACATCCTGCCTGCAGCTTGCCTGTGAAAAGACCGCGAGGCCGGACGCCACGGACTAGGCCGAAGCCTTTTCCCAGGATCGCGGCGAGCTGCGGGCAGGATTTTTTAGGCGAGGCCGTGGCTTCGGCCTAGTCCGCGGTTTTTCTCGCCTAAAAAGTCCTGCCCGCAGTTTCTTAGGACTGGCGCTGAGTCCATCGAAAAAAAAAAACATGATTTGAATCGTGCATCGAGTTTTTTTTTTTTAAATCGCTGATTTTTTTGATGGACAAAATCGCCCAGCTCTATTTTACATATGATAACCTAGGGAGGGAAGTAGGCTGCTGTCCTGAAAGTCTCATAGAAATACCGTCACCGGTAAGTCTAACTAAGGTTTTCTCCCTTCGCCTTTCAGGACAGCACCTTGATGATGATAACTGTTGTGGAAATTTCAAAGATGTATTTAATATGTATTGTCATAGTGTCACCCAGTGTTTAGTACTTTTGCAACCCGCTCTATAGAGCTGAATGGGGCAGTCTGAGACTGGTTGAATCTCGTCTGGTAGTAGAAAATGTCTTGAGGTTGGAGTGTGATGTTTGCGGTGTGGGCATGTGTCCGCCAGCGAGGGGCCCTCTGTGCATTAGCGCGGACAATCGTTGAGGAGGGGATATGCTCGCTCTGCAAGAACATTAGTGGTTATAGGCGGATGTGCGCTCTTGTCTCTGTTGTGTCTCATCAGCATGTTCGGGATTCGTAGCACACGCCTGTTGATAGCCTCCATTCCACCTACAATAATGGTATAATCTGAATATGCGTTATTCTATGGAATGGCGCAAAATAAGGATTCCTATCAGCGGTAATATGGGAGCTTGTGAGCGTTTTTGGAGTCGGGGAGGGCGTCCATGTTTTAAAAGCAATACGGCTTTGCCTGCTACAAGGCATACATGCATTCCCTGCCCAGACATGCCCATAAGACTTTATCCAGCATTGTATTCATTGTATGTATTGCATTCATGTATTGTATTCATTGTATAGGACATCCTGTTAGAAGGATGTCCTTACATGGTGCTTGCTGTGTTGAGGTGACATCCTGTGATGACCACTCCCATGGGGGAGGTGATTAGCTGCCACAGTGAGCACTTCCTGTTTGTGAGAATAAAAGGAGCCTGGATTAGCTGGGCAGCCAGATGATGGCGGTGATGGCGAACTGAGAACAAGATGGTGGTGTTTTGTTATTGAATGAATGGCAGACCGAATGCATGGTGAGTGAACCTTTTAGCTTAAAGATGGATTATTTCACCAAGATGAAGTGTGTGCTTACTAGCACAGGCAGAATGGCGGTGTGCTCTGCATATAACCAATTCTGCCATGTCAGATGGCGGGCCAAAGGTAGGACTGTTCATGGCCTCCCCTGGCATCAGACGGGGAGAGATTGGATGTACGTTCTGATGCATTGGGGAGGCTATGCTTTGAAAAAGAACGACGTTTTCATCTTTTTGAAATAAAAGTTCGATTGTTTGTATCTGTTGTATGAGAGATGTTGTGTGTCTGTGTGTATATGTGTGTGATCTGTCTGCATGGACTGGAAGTGTGACCGTGTGCGCTTGTGAAATCGATTGGATGTGTATGTGTGATTTTGATTGTGTGCCTGTGTAAATGCTGATGGAGACCGTGTGTATGTGAATTGTTTGTCTAGTGTAGGACACGTGTCCCCATGAGTGGGATTAAAGCTGCTTGAAAAATTACCTTTGTGTAAGATGACCGCTCCCCATGTGGTTTGAATATGGAAACTGTATATTGTGGATGATTTTGCAGTATAGAGGTGGGATTATTCAGCTTGCAATGTGTGCGGCTGAGCTTTTTGTATTTTCTCAATGTCTTGTTCCTGTGTGTGGAATGTTTGTGTGGGGAGGCTGCGTGCTGTAATAGTGTAACTGAATGAGACATGGAGACCAGTGTTCATGGTGGGTCTATGTGTATATCTTGACTACAAGTTTATGGTGTATAGAAAAAGTAAATTGCATGAGTCTTGGAGTGTGTGTAGCTCCTCCCCTTCATATGTTTTTCTTTTTGGAATAACATGTGTTTTGGTTTAGCGCAATTACTCCCTTTTTCATATTTCTTTTGTTGTTCACAATTTAATTGCTGCTTATTAATCCAGACTCCAATATTTGAAACATAGCGCAGTTGTTTCCTTCCAACTTATCTGTACTTTAAACATTTCAATTGCTGCTTTGTTAGATCTCTTTAATTAGGGACATTATGGATGTTTTTGACTTCCGTACAAATCGGGTGGTCAACACAGCAGGAGTGTTTGACTCCACCCCAATACCCACAACCTCCGAGGTGAGCGGTCTGTTCATGAGATTGAGAAATCTCATGACAGCAGAAGTGCATACTCAATGGGACATTGTTTTCTTGGAAACCTATGTTCAGAACGGTATGGTCCTTAGGAGCTTACGGTGGGAGGTGATCCCTCAGACGGATGAATCTGACTTGGTAGGTTGGGCCAAGTATTTTAATGATGCTGGCATCTCCTTCTTGCGCTTTCTAGCGGAGAGGAAGAGCGATAAACTGACCAAGTTGGATTCAGAGATAAAATCCGTCAGAGAACTTCTGATACCTTTCAAGAGTGAGGAGGAGTATAGGGAACACTCCAATATTAAGACTCTTGAAAAAGAAGACAAGGATCAGAGAATTAAGAAGAAAAAGAAGTACAACCGAGATTTGGAAGATTACAAATCAAGGTTGGTATTTATGTGGCAAAAAAAGATTGCTTCGGAGTCTGACGGCAGAGAGGGGATGGACACTACACCGCAGGTTTCTGGTGTTCTCTCTGGCCCCTCTCAGCAGGTGCAGGCCCCTAGTCAGAGGTTGGATCAGAATGGCGCGTCCGGATCATCCCACTCCCAACAGCGTCAGAAAGCCAAACCCAAAAATCCCAAAAAGGGCCTGGTCCAACACAACACTCCCTCTAGAGGCTAACACAAACCCAATAATCTGAGACAGGACTCTCAGTATTACCACTATAGGAGTGATTCTCCAGGAGGTTGGGACCAGGCTCCCCCGAGTTCCCTCCCTCAGCGTGGTAACTATGCCCAGGCAGGTTTCAATCCGCAGCATGGGAGAGAAAACAACTTTGACTATAGTATCTTAACCCAGAATAGATTTTTCCCCTTGGCTGACTCAGCTGGGCCATATGGGTATGGCTCTAGAGATGGGTCGTATACCAACTGGGAGAGATCATTTCCTCCCTCCGGCTTTGGTCAGTTGGAGAGAGGATATGATAATTTTAGGCCAGAATGTATTCAAAGACCCCCACCTTCTCGCCCGACCCAGAATTGGGGTTTTCCCAGGAGCCATCAGGGCCCAACCTGGCCTATAGAACCAAGAGAGGGGTCAGAGGGGGAGGCGGGCCCAAGCATCCAAAAAGAAGGAGAGTGTAGGTGTTGGCATCTTTAATTTGAGCCAACAAGAATTATCAGAATCTGAAAAGAAGTTGCTCGACAAGGGTCTGAAATTTGCGCCTCCAAGGAACTTGAGTAAGTTTCAAACCTTTATGGATGTCCACAAATTCACTAGGAAGCTGAGTATTAAGAGTCACTTCCTATCAAACCCCATTAGGGAGGGGCCTAATCTCCCCCCAAATATAAACATTCTAACTTGTCCAATGCTTCACTGTTTAACCCTGGGACATTACCAGCCACTGTAATGGTCTTTCGAGACGTAGTGCTCAAGGATCTGGATAAGATGATAGTAAGGAAGGCCAGAATGAACAAGGACCTTGAAATTGAACTAGATTCTCCTTGTTCAAACAAGTCCCTCGTTATTAGACCGGCGGACAAAGGAGGTGGTATTGTCGTCCTAGATAGGTGTGATTATTTAGCAGAGTTGCACCGTATCGTGGACGACTGTGATGCCTACACCCCTCTGAGTCGAGACCCAGTGACCCACTATAAACGTGAGTTAGAGGTCGTTGTGGATCAGGGTTTTCAAAAGGGGATTCTAAACGAGAAGGGAAGTCTCTTTCTGGTACCAGTGGCTCCCCTCACACCGGTGATTTATTATCTCACAAAAGTCCATAAAAAACAGACTTGCCCCCCGGGACGTCCCATTGTGAGCGGGATAGATTCAATCACGTCCCGGGTGGGTAAGTATATAGACTTTTTCTTACAGCCCCTTGTTCGGAATATTCCCTCTTTCATTAGGGACACGAAACAAGTGATTAATCTCTTGGCGAGCTTGTCACCCAAAAAAGGTATATGGATGGTCACGGCGGACGTGACCTCCTTATACACTATCATTCCCCATGATCTGGGGTTTGAGGCAGTGAGGCTCTATTTGACTCGAGGATCTAACTTGGTCCCTAAACAGATCGAATTCATTATGACTCTGCTGCAATTTGCAGCAAGTCATAACTATTTTTGGTTCGATCACTGTTTTTTTCGCTAAGATAGAGGAGTAGCCATGGGGGCCAAATATGCCCCCAGTTGGCAAACCTCTTCATGGCGAAGTGGGAGGAGGACGTCGTCCATGAGTGCAGGAGGCCCGAGGTCATCCTCTGGGTTGGGTACATCGACGACGTCCTCCTCCTATGGGAAGGTGACAGGGAGGATTTGGACATGTTTATGTTACTTCTCAATGATAACACGAGGGGTATCAAATTCACTTTTTCAGCGAGCCAAACCATGGTCAATTTTTTAGACCTTAATATTGAAGTTGTCGGGGATAGATTTATCACCACCACATTCTTCAAATCAACAGACAGAAATTCATTTATTCCTTTAGACAGCTGTCACTATGCCCCGTGGTTGAAGGCTGTCCCTCAAGGGCAGTTTGCCAGAATTAGACGCAACTGTACTGAAGTTGAGGCCTATGACAAGCAGGCTGTTATTCTATCTAAGAGGTTTGCTGAGAAGGGGTATGATTCGAATACACTGTCCGAGTTGGTACAATCTACCCGTGCTGTTGATAGAGAATCCCTGCTAAAAGACAGAACTAGGGAAGAGAATAAAGGTTTTTCATTACCATTTATCACTACTTTCTCGGCACAACATCAAAGCATCAAGCATCTTATAAGGAAACATTGGCACATACTGCAAAGTGATCAATTACTTGCGCCTGTGTTGCCTGAGAGACCATATGTCGTCTTTCGGGGCGCCTCTTCACTGGGAGCCAGTGTGACTCCCAGCGTTCAGGACCCCCCGAGGGAAAATAGGACTTTTCTACAGGGTCTCTCTGGTTATCATAGGTGCAAGAGGTGCCAAGTGTGTTCCTTAAAGAAATGCCAGGACCGTAAAATCACCCACTATTCCTCTACAAGTACTGGCAGGACACATGAGGTGGAGCCCTTTGTAACCTGTTCACCTAAAGGGGTGGTCTATCTCCTCCAATGCCCTTGCGGGCTGCAATACGTGGGGAGGACCAAAAGACAAATGAGGATTAGACTTAACGAGCACATAGCTAAGATCAGGAAGGGGTTTCCCAACCATTCGGTATGGAGGCATTATGATCTCGTTCATGATAGGAACCCCGCAGGGACCTTATTTGTGGGTATAGACAAGTATAACCCACATTGGAGGGGGAGTTCCTTGGTTAGAGAGATTTCCAAAACTGAAATGGCCTGGATCCATAGGTTAAGAACATACATACCGTATGGACTGAATGTGGACACAGATATTAACGCTTTCATTAATAACTCCTAGCCAGATATGTATGGCCACTTCAGTCATCTCGCTGTGTCTTTAGAGTTGATGATTGGCAGTCATTTCACTACCAGGTGTGGAGTCCATGTATGTGAGAACCCTTGGGTGAACTAGGTCGACCCATTTGGAGCTTGACGTATGAACCTGTTTAATTTACCTCAGTGGGAGATCTATTTCCTACCTACGTGTATTGTTTATTGCTCCTGTACGTTCTAGTCCAAGAATTTTAAAAATGGTTTTAAAAATATTTAAAAATAATTTATATATACATTTTTTATTTTCTTTAGTAAACCGAATTGGATTATTGTTTGTAACAGTGGATACTGTGTCGTTGTCTGCTAATATGTAAATATGTTTTTAAGATAATGTTCAATATCCTTTGTATGTATTTTTACTGTGTCCCTGCAGTGCAGTGTGCCAAAACTCACTTCCGGGACACAGCGTTCCCACGTCCGATTCCGGGGAACAACCGCATGTCCCGTCGCTCTTCTGTACCACCCCGTGGGTTGGGTTTAGTATTCGACATTTAATCGGGTGTCTGCCTCCGTTTGGAGCGCATTGACACAACAGAATCGAGCGATGCGCGTGCGCGCGGTTCCCGGAACGAGGCTTGGTTCAATCGTATTGTGCGTCGTCTATAAGAGGGGATGGCCCAGCATGCCGCTCGTGCCCCGAGACGAAGTGACCTATCACGAAACGCATTGGGCGGAGCGAGCGACGTGCTGACGTCATCCCCCTCATCGTTGTTTACCTGCATGTTTGTTTTAATAAATTACCCCTGGTTTTATGCTATGTGGAGCACTTCTTTCTTTTATATGATCCCTGCCAATGAGCCTATATGTGAAGCTACACCTTATCGTGGATACACCATTATCTAGTTCCCTATTGGAGTGATATGTTGGGTCCGGTCCATTAGGACCTTTACATCTGGTAAGCAGATTTTGAATACGGTGGTGGAATCACACGCGGTTTTGCTGGGACTATAAACATTTACCATTTGGACTGTGCACGGGTGTTTATAATCTAAGTCTCCATTGACTGTTTTTTGCACTTACTGAGACACACATATGGACTTTGATTCTCAATCCGTTTATCCTTAGTTCAATTGTTGTTTATTTTTATTTTTGTGTTGCTCACAATTTCACTGTTTATGATCTATTCACTGTTTTTGATGTATTAATTTTCCTTTCAACGGTGATTGATTTTACACTGGACGGATAGTGGCCTATTTATGTGTCTTTTATTTACAGGTGTAATCCTAAATGGTTAAAACCATATCTGCCAATATGCACTAGTACACTTTAATGTATATTAATTTATTTATTATTAGAGATTAGTTCACTATAAAGGCACAATAGACACGCTGGGCTTTTGCCCTTCATGTGTTTTTCTTTTTGGAATAACATGTTTTTTGGTTTAGCGCAATTCCCTTTTTCACAGCTCCTCCCATGTGCTTGAATGGGGGAGGGGTGACAAGTAAAAGATTGTTTGGTGTGCCATGTGCTTTAGTGGGGGGATGTGCAGCCAGCATGGCTGTCCCATCATTTGCAATGATAATGTTGGTTACTCTCTGTAAACAGTGGCATGGAGGAGTTCTTTTTGTTTGGAGATTAAAAGATCAGGCATGCTAGAATCACTGTTTGTATGTCAGTGCGATAGCTTGTTATGGGCTGATCCCACAGTATGTTTTATGTTGTGTTTCATATCACTAACATTTTTTGAATGTGCTGTTTAGTTGGCAAAAGGTCCGATTTGAAGCAGCCTAAAGTGTGTGAAGATTATTTGTTCTTGAAATGTTTTTAAGTGTTCATTTTTGATGTCCCATGCTTCTCAGTTTTTGTGGAGATATGTTGGCTAGTAGGGGTGCTGGTTTTGGCGGGAATGGTGCAGCCACCTTTCCTTTGGGTGTGGTATTCGTCAGCTATCTTGCTGGTGGAATTTCGCAGTCTTTGGGGCAGATTTCGATGTTTGGTGCGTGTGTAGTACGGTCTGTCCTGTTTTGAAAAGTTGATTTGGAGGTGCAGTTAAATTGTTTTTCTAAGCATCACCTTTTGAGTTGCGCAGAGCGGTATCTTGATATAGCGCAGTCTTGCCCCAAGGGGTCCCGACGCGCTTGCGGACACATGCACATGCTAGGGCCAATTTATATACAGGATCTGACTAACCTACCAGTTGACTTTGCAGTGTAAGAGTGGAGATTTTTGTGTAGAATTTTGTTTTTGGGTGAAAGACTCTGCTTTGCACTGAATTTTGATGGATTGTGGGGCTGGCTTTAACTGCGTTTTTGTGCACAGCGGTGTGTTGTTTTTATGTTTAAATACTTGGGCATTTCCCAGAGGGCAATTCATTGTTTTTGAAGCTGGTATTGTGTAGCCTGCAAAAGTCTGATGTTTGGGTCAGGGGGAATCAACTCCGATTTTACAGTATGGGGGGGATTTTTTTCCCTTTCCTGAACTAAAGGTGTTTTGTTTTTGTTTTTTTTTTAACAGAAAAAACGCAGGAGATTCAGTTTTGGCTCTTTGTTTACTGCTGTGTAATATTTAGGTCTCAAAACTTGTGGTTTGACTTCCCAGGGGAAATATATATGATGTAGTCCATGGATCTTTTTGATGTGTTAAGACAAGGCGATGAAGCTTCCCCCTCCCCCTCCCTCTTCCTGTCATTTTGTAAATAAACCAGTTTTTGGGGTTTTGAGAGCTGAGCATACAACAGGAAGTTCTTTTCAGCATTTACGTATCAACAGGAAGTTGGTGGGAGGAGTTTGGGATCTTTTGAAAGTTGGGCAATGAGATTTTTGTTTTGAAAGGACAATGGAAAACACTTTGGCAGTTAAAAGTGTTTTAAAGTTTAATTTCAGTTGTTTTTGTGAAGTTTTATACTGTAAATACAGGTTTGGGTAGAGAGTAGTACGGGGGGGGCATCACCATTATTGTTGTAACATCTAGATGCAGGTAGAAAGAAGCCATAATAATGTTTTGAATAGTGGAGGATTTCATGGTGCTTTGTAGGTTGTCTGATAAACACGTTTAGAAGGCTTTATATCGTGAGACAGGTCGGGCCGTGTAGAATAATTGGAATTCCTGTGCGGGATTGTATTAGTGTGACAGTGCCCTCCTTGTGCCATTAGAACTTAGAAGCTGCATTACGCAAAGCTACCCAGTACCAACTGCTGTGTGTGAGACAACAAGGAGAGGAGGGAGGGAGGGGAGCAGTCTGACACTTCAGGACGCAACGGCGCCCCCCCTCTGCAGCGCCAGGGTGCTGCTGAGCACCCGTGCCCCTGCCTGTGATGATAAACTTACTGCGAGTCTGCGACCTGTGCATTCTGCGAGCTGTGACGGCCGCATGGCAGTACACCTGCCTTTTACATATATGGACTATTTTGTGTTTTTTATTACCACACATCACTGCTATTGTTAGATTCACTTTATTGCACTATTATTGATGCGTGTACAGTTTTTGCGCGAGAACCTTTCTTTTATTTATTTATTTTCGTTGATGAGACGCCCCGAAGCCGGACCCACGTACAAGACACAGAGGACCCCCGACCAATCTGCGATTACTACAGCTCACCATGTTGTGTCCTCCTTATAAGGTCATTCCCCTGAAGAACAGAGTCTACATGTCAAGCCGTGTTTTCCTTTTTATGGACTGTAAGGACTGTAAGGACTGATTCATTTCCAGGTGTAAGAAGACTATCAAGATTCGAGGGACAACTGGGACAATATGACAAAAAGGGAGGAGCTGTTGTGGAAATTTCAAGATGTATTTAATGGCCCAGATTCAAGTAGAATCGTGCAATATTTGCGTGGGCAAAGAGCAAATTTTTTTCTCTGCGCCCACGCAAATATTGCGCTTTGCCCGCGATTCACGGAGCAGTTGCTCCGTAAATTGCGCGGGCAATATGCTAAGCAGCCGGGCGCAAGGCTGCCTAATGTAAATGATCCCGCCGGGGGCGGGAATCATTTAAATTAGGCGCGCTCCCGCGCCGAGCGAAGAGCGCATGCTCCGTCGGGAAACTTTCCCGACGTGCATTGCGGCAAATGACGTCGCAAGGACGTCATTTGCTTGTAAGTGAACGTGAATGGCGTCCAGCGCCATTCACGGTTCACTTACGTAAACGACGTGAAATTTGAACGTCGCGAGCGGGAGGCGCAGCTATACTTTAGCATTGGTTGCGCCTGCTATTAGCAGGAGCAACCTTATGCTAAAGGCGCCGTACGGAAACTCCGTACCTTGCGTACGCAGGGCCCGCGCAACTTTTGTGAATCGGTGGTAGTATGCAATTTGCATACTACACGCCGATCACAAAGGCCGCGCCCCCTAGCGGCCAACGCAAGAATGCAGCCTGGGATGTGAAGGCATAAGGAGGCTTATGTTTGTCACATCCTAGGCTGCATTCGGTGTAACGAGGTTCCTGAATCAGGAGCACTCGTTACACCGGAGCAAGTAAGCACTTGCGCCGCGCAACTATGGTTGCGCGGGCGCAAGTGCTTCTTGAATCTGGGCCAATATGTATTGTCATAGTGTCACCCAGTGTTTAGTACTTCCGCAACCCTCTCTAAAGAGCTGACTGGGGCAGTCTGAGACTGGTTGAATCTCGTCTAGTAGTAGAAAATGTCTTGAGGTTGGAGTGCGATGTTTGCGGCGTGGGCATGTGCCTGCCAGCGAGGGGCCCTCTGTGAATTAGCGCGGACGATCGTTGAGGAGGGGATATGCTCGCTCCGCAAGAACATTAGTGGTTAT
This sequence comes from Rana temporaria, assembly GCF_905171775.1. Lineage (NCBI taxonomy): Eukaryota > Metazoa > Chordata > Amphibia > Anura > Ranidae > Rana > Rana temporaria. The sequence continues at coordinate 612,175,618 of NC_053489.1, forward strand.
AGGCGGATGTGCGCTCTTGTCTCTGCTGTGTCTGATCAGCATGGTTGGGATTCGTAGCGCATGCCTGTAGACAGCCTCCATTCCACCTACAATAATGGTATAATCTGAATATGCGTTATTCTATGGAATGGCGCAAAATAAGGATTCCTATCAGTGATAATATGGGAGCCCATGTTTTAAAAGCAATACGGCTTTGCCTGCTACAAGGCATACATGCATTCCCTGCCCAGACACGCTCATAAGACTTTAGCCAGCATTGTATTCATTGTATGTATTGTATTCATGTATTGTACCCTCCCTTCTAGATTGTAAGCTCTAACGAGCAGGGCCCTCTGATCCCTCCTGTATTGATTGTATTGTGACTGTACTGTCTTCCCTGATGTAAAGCGCTGCGCAAACTGTTGGCGCTATATAAATCCTGTATAATAATAATAATAATAATATTGTATTCATTGTATAGGACATCCTGTTAGAGGGATGTCCTTACATGGTGCTTGCTGTGTTGAGGGGACATCTTGTGATGACCACTCCCATGGGGAGGTGATTAGCTGCCACAGTGAGCACTTCCTGTTTGTGGGAATAAAAGGAGCCGTGATTAGCTGGGCAGCCAGATGATGGTGGCGATGGCGAACTGAGAACAAGATGGTGGTGTTTTGTTATTGAATGAATGGCAGACCGAATGCATGGTGAGTGAACCTTTTAGGTTAAAGATGGATTATTTCACTAAGATGAAGTGTGTGCTTACTAGCACAGGCAGAATGGCGGTGTGCTCTGCATATAACCAATTCTGCCATGTAATAACCGAGAACTTACTTCAGGGTGGGACCACTGGGAAATGTCTAGCCTCCTCCAGCTCCTGATACATTTTGTCATGTAATGATAGCTGGGCTTTCTCTTCTTGAATCTCTAAGGTGGTGTAGATTGCTTAGCGTATTTCGTCCACCTCTTCAAGCGTTAGTTTATACCTAGATGATCTCGTCTCCTCTTCCTCCGAATCAATGGTTGAGGGGGGAATACTCTCCTTCTCTTCCTCTGACTCACTTTCTGTTGGTCTGGAAGTGGTTGGAGGGAGACTGGACTGAGAGCTCTGTTCCTGGCTGGAACTCTGGCCTTGCTTTTGCATAAGGGAAAGCACACAGAGTCCCTAGGGTCTTGCTAGTTCTTTTCTCACTGATGAAAAGAGTTCTTTACACTCTTGTGTAGACTCTTCCCTCACTAAACCTGCAATGCAGGATCTGCACAGTGGTTTGGCCCAAGAGTCCCTTAATGGGTTTTTGCATGAAGGGCATTTTCTTCCTGCTGTTCTCTCTGACTTGGCGGTGGCTTTCTGTAAAAACAGTAAACAAACCCACAGGTCCCCTTTTAGGGCTAAACATAACTCACAATAGAGAGAACACACAGTGCCCAAAGCAGACTCCCCAAAGTGCCCCAGAGTCCCTCTCCATACTGAAACTGCTATTAGAACATTTTACTATAGCAGGCAGCTTCAGGTCCTAACACACAAAGAAAAAACACCCAGTGAACAGAAAAGGTAAGAGGTGCCACTGCACCTCTCCTACCTGGGCCTGGCCGAGAACCTGGGCACCTGCATCTGCCATAGTTGCAGACGATTCAGCCTCCTCCATCGTGAATGCCGCAGCAGCCACCTGGGAGCAGTAGCCACATGTGGGACAGCAAGCACTAAGGACTACCTATTTTTGCTACACCATAGGGGCACGCGGTCCCTGCCTGTGAAGGGCATTTGCTTTGGGCCTGGCCGAGTCGGTTTCAGACCCCAACCCAGTGGCGGCTGGTGCTCAAAATTTTTGGGAGGGCGCAAACGAAAACAAAAAAAAAGAAAAAAAATTGCAGCCTCACTGTGCCCATCAAATGCAGCCACTGTGCCATCAATTGTCACCACTGTGCCATGCCATCAAACGCAGCCACTGTGCCATGCCATCAAACGCAGCCACTGTGCCATCAATTGTCACCACTGTGCCATGCCATCAAACGCAGCCACTGTGCCATCAATTGTCACCACTGTGCCATGCCATCAAACACAGACACTGTGCCATCAATTATCACCTCTGTGCCATGCCATTAAATGCAGTCACTATGCCATCAATTCACACCACTGTGCCATGCCATCAAACGCAGTCACTGTGCCATGCCATCAAACGCAGTCACTGTGCCATGCCATCAAACGCAGCCACTGTGCCATGCCATCAAACACAGCCACTGTGCCATGCCATCAAACACAGCCACTGTGCCATCAATTGTCACCACTGTGCCATGCCAAATGCAGCCACCGTGCCCCTCAATTGTCACCACTGTGCCATGCCATCAAATGCAGCCACTGTGCCATGCCATCAAACGCAGCCACTGTGCCATCAATTGTCACCACTGTGCCATGCCATCAAACGCAGCCACTGTGCCATCAATTGTCACCACTGTGCCATGCCATCAAACACAGCCACTGTGCCATCAATTATCACCTCTGTGCCATGCCATTAAATGCAGTCACTATGCCATCAATTCACACCACTGTGCCATGCCATCAAACGCAGTCACTGTGCCATGCCATCAAACGCAGTCACTGTGCCATGCCATCAAACGCAGCCACTGTGCCATGCCATCAAACACAGCCACTGTGCCATGCCATCAAACACAGCCACTGTGCCATCAATTGTCACCACTGTGCCATGCCAAATGCAGCCACAGTGCCCCTCAATTGTCACCACTGTGCCCTTTAATTGTCGCCACTGTGCCTATTGTTGCCACTGTGCCCTTTGTCGCCACTGTGCCCATTGATGCCTCTGTGCCCTTTGTCGCCTCTGTGCCCATTGTCGCCGCTGTGCCCTGTAAAATGCACTTACCTTACTTCTTCCATGTCCCTCCCTCGATGTCTTCTCCCGCCTTGGTGACGCTTCAACCAATCAGGTTACCGATAGCCAGAATCGGGGAACCTGATTGGCTGAGACGGCCGTCAGTCTTATCCAAGGAACGCACCCCCCGTACGTTCCGAGGATAAGACATCCGGGAGCTGAGAGCTGTACTCGGAAAGCCTATCAGAGCCGCTGGCTCTGATAGGCACTTCCGCACAGCCAACCAGCTGCCGTTATTCAGGTGGCTGGCGCTCAAGTTCCGGCCATCTCTGAATAGACCAGCGGCAGCTGGCAACAATAACATACATTTATGCAATGCACAAATGTATGTTATTAGACTCAGTGGCGGGCAAGAGACAGAGGGAGCGGCGCTCCAGCGCCCTCTATGGATGAACCGCCACTGCCCCAACCACAGTGCTAGCTGGTCCTGGGAGTGATAGTCTGCAAGTAAGTGTATGTACTGGAGGTTAAGAAAAGAGGTCGTATATACCAGAGGTGTATATAGTTCAGTCTCTAAATTTACTATCTTCAATCAAGTGGGCATCCCATATGTACCCAATCCCCATTCAAGTTCTATTCCCCTAATAAAACAAAACAAAGTACAAGGTCTCTTTTTTGACTGAAGTGTGTCTGGAAATTCATGTGCCTGGCTGTGCAGGGTGGGAGACGGACCACAATCATCAGCAGCCCCTATAGGGGTAGCGGTACTCTCGTATAAGAATGTTAATTCCCAAAGTGTGAGACTACTTGTAATCCACAAGCTCCACAACTTTCTCCTTACATTGTTGGCCAGTGGGAAAAATGCCCCCCTACAATGGTAGTCAGAGTGCCACCCTTACAGGCAGCTAAAAATACCATTGGTGTCATGCTACTGGCTCTGCCAAGTGGTATTGGACCTGGAAATATCCCTGCACCATCAGGTGTGAGGTCAATCAGCCACAGCTCGAGGAACCCCTAACAACCTCTGTAGGAACCCCAGAGTTCCATGGCACCCTGGTTGAGAATGGCTGGTCCAATTTATTGGCAGAAGACAGGAGAACAGGTTGCCTATTGCCTGGGCTTTCTGGTTCTGCATTAATAAGGGACAGCCAACCAGGGTTACAAAAGCAAGAGTTATGCCACGTACACAGGAACGGAAATTCCGACAACAAAACCGTGGATTTTTACAGACAGAATTTTGGCTCAAACTTGTCGTGCATACACGGTCACACAAATGTTGTCGGAATTTCCAAACGTCAAGAACAGTGCGACGAGCTGAGAAAAATTTAGTTCAATGATTCCGAGCATGCGTAGGATTTTTGTGCGCACAGACGATCGAAATTTACGACAAGAACTTTTGCTGTCAGAAAAACTGGGAACCAGCTGGAAATTCCAACAGCAGATGTCCAATGGAGCCTAAACACGGTCGGAATTTCTGACAAAAAGCTCACATCGAACATTTGTTGTTGGAATTTCCTATCGTGTGTACGCGGCATTACATAAAAAAAAATTGTAAATAAGTTTAATGGTAAAATGCATGATCTCACGGCAGCCCAGACTCAAAGACCAATGATGTTAAAATCTGATCTTGCTATGCCCAAAGCTATAAAACCTATACGATCTCAAGGGAGACAGTAGTCTTCTGGCTTCACTTTTTCCACATTTTGTTATGTTACAGCCTTATTCCAAAATGGATTACATTTATTATTTTTCTAAAAATTCTACAAGCAATAACACATAATGACAACATGAAAGAAGTTTGTTTGAAATTTTTGCAAATGTATTACAAATAAAAAAAATCACATGTACATACTCTAAGTATTTACAGCCTTTGCCATGACACTCAAAATTGAGCTCAGGTGCATCCTGTTTCCACTGATCATCTTTGAGATGTTTTTACAACTTGATCGGAGTAAACCTGTGGTAAATTCAGTTGATTGGAGATGATTTGTAAAGACACACTCACCTGTCTATATAAGGTCTCACAGTTAACAGTGCATGTCAGAGCACAAACCAAGCCATGAAGTCCAAGGAATTGGCTGTAGACCTCCGAGACAGGATTGTATCAAGGCACAGATCTGAGGAAGGGTACAGAAATATTTTTGTAGCATTGAAGGTCCCAATGAGCACAGTGGCATCCGTAAATGGAAGAAGTTTGGAACCACCAGGACTCTTTCTAGAGAGGACCGCCCAGCCAACCTGAGCGATCGGGGAAGAAGGTCCTTAGTCAGGGAGGTAACCAAGAACCCAATAGTCACTCTGACAGAGCTCCAGCGTTTCTCTGTGGAGAGAGGAGAACCTTCCAGAAGAACAGTGTAATATGTGAAGGGGTAGTGGTGCTGTTGGTTGTGGGTATATAGATGGTTAAATCTAATTCTGTGTTGACCGTAAGGCAAGAATCACAATTGGATATTGTTGGTCCCACCAATATGTGACAAATGAAATGTCAGGTAACCACGGGGTAGGTGAGCTTATATGGCGTATGAGCCCCCGTTACTACCTAGGAGGGGCCTTTATAGGCAAGGCTGGACATGTAGGACAATCTCTACAGTCAGATGGTATACCCTATTGCAGAACAGCAATATATTAATGGATCGCTCTTCCTGTGGTGCGTGTCAAGAAGTGAGCCACTCTAGGGGTGAATGGATTAATGATATAATACCATTCCTCCCAGGGATGGCTGTGATTATGTGGAGTGTTGTCTCCTGACAAGAGTGATTGTAGTGAAAATAAATGTAATAATAAATGCTGATGCAGTATTAGTGCAAAGTGATAAAACTGGGAATGAATATATGAAAAAAAACAAATCCTCACAACATAAATGAAAAGTCCTGTGCAATTCACCCCTATGAGGGTGTGGATCAATGATCAGGTGTGCTCAGGGCCGGACTTACCATTGGGCTTGACTGGGCTCAAGCCCATGGGCCCCGCCCAATAGGGGGCCCCTGCCTGCAGAAGCGGCTCCTCTAATTAGGCAAAGGCTGGCGGTGTGAGCCGCGAGTGGGCCGGCGTTCTGTCAGATTAGAGTGACAGAAAGAACATCACCGACACACATTAAAAGTCCCCCCCTGTTACACCCTCATCAGCGGCAGCAGCAAATAGCAGGTTCCACCGCTGTCCTAGTTGGCACCACATTGCATGATGGGAGATGTAGTTCTCTACAGCACATACTAGACTCGGCCGGGCTGTGCCTGCATGCTGCAGAGACTACACCTCCCAGAATGCACTGCAGGACGGGCGCTCAAAGTGGACAGTCGGCTTCTCCTGAGTCCTGCTTGTAGTAGGGGACGGAAGACTCAGAAGAGTGTCCTGCCCTGGCGTCTGCATCAGGATCGTCTGTGGCTGTGACTCCAGTGTTTGGCGGGGCTGCTGCTGCAATGTGATGTTATTACCTTGATAGTCAGGTGAGACAGAGAGTTTGCTTGTCATTACCATGACCACCCCCTGTATTTCCGCACAGTCCCTGACCACCCCTGCATGTCCGCACAGTCCCTGACCACCCCTGTATGTCCGCACAGTCCCTGACCACCCCTGTATGTCCGCACAGTCCCTGACCACCCCTGTATGTCCGCACAGTCCCTGACCACCCCTGCATGTCCGCACAGTCCCTGACCACCCCTGTGATGTATGTATCATTTTGTTCTATTTAAAGTAATGTATAGAAGGTAGGGCCCGAAAGTGACTCAAGCCCAGGGGCCCCCACCACCTAGGGTTGCCACCTCATCCCTTTAAAACAGAACACATATGAATTACACAGGTTCTGAGGCTAATTTAATGCAGGTAAGGCACCAAATGAGTCTAATTACCACCTTAATTAGCCACAGAACCTGTGTAATTAATATGTGTTCTGTTTTAAAGGGATAAGGTGGCAACTCTACCACCACCCTAAGTCCTGCCCTGGGTGCAGGGCCATCTTAATAACATAATGGGCCCCTGGGCAAAGTAATGCACTAGGGCCCCTACCAGGGAGGTCACCTGCGGTGCGCTATGCGCGCGGTGGCAAGGAGTGGGTGTGGCTAAATAATGTTACATTTTGGGTGGGGCTTTGATTACAAACAAATAGAGAAAAACAGGGAATTATCCTAAATTAAATTCACCCCCCTATATACACTACCCCCCTATATACACTGACCCCCTGTATACACTGACTCTTTTTCCCTGTACACACTGCTCCCACTCCTTTTTGAAACTATCCCCCTCCCTGCACACATTGCCCCCCTGTCATAAATGCCTCTCCCAGCTATTTAGCGGCCTGTATTTATGTATGACTGTACACAGTACAGGGGGGTTGGAGGACACAGTAGAGGGGAGGTCAGGAGGGTACAGAATAGTGTGTAGTAATGTATGGTGTCAGGTTAGGGTAGTATGGGGCTGTAAAGTGGTAGGTTTGGATAGTGTAGGGCAGTACAGAGGTAGGTTATGACATTATAGGGCAGTACAGAGGTAGGTTATGACATTATAGGGCAGTACAGAGGTAGGTTTGGACAGTATAGGGCAATACAGAGGTAGGTTAGGACATTATAGGGCAGTACAGAGGTAGGTTAGGACATTATAGGGCATTACAGAGGTAAGTTAGGACATTATAGGGCCGTACAGAGGTAGGTTAGGACAATATAGGGCAGTACAGAGGTAGCTTAGGACACTATAGGGCAGTACAGAGGTAGGTTAGGACAGTATAGGGCAGTACAGAGGTAGGTTAGGACAGTATAGGGCAGTACAGAGGTAGGTTAGGACACTATAGGGCAGTACAGAGGTAGGTTAGGACAGTATAGGGCAGTACAGAGGTAGGTTTGGACAGTATAGGGCAGTACAGAGGTAGGTTTGGGCAGTACAGAGGTAGGTTAGGGCAGTATAGGGTGAAATATTGGAAGTTAATGCTGTATGCAGTGACATGTGCTCAGTCACTTACATCATTGCTCAATGCAAACACTCCCGGGCTGCTGTTCTCTGAGCTCTCTCCTACTCCCTTGAGTGAACGAGTCTGCTCTGCCCACAAACTTTGGCTGCCTCGGGAGATATTGAAGGTCTCAGATAGGGTGACCACATTTCCAAACTACCATTCAAGGACACCCTCCCCTCCCAAAAATCGGAACAGCCTAACTTGATTAAATGAGGAGGGAGTGATACAGGCAGCCTTCCCTGCACTGCTGATGCTCCTGCTGACCCGGTTGACTTGGAAAAACAGTACATGGGAAGTGCAGAGCCCTTCATGCAGCTGGAGCTCCTGGGCTCTGCCCAGGTGTGCCCGCTCATTAAGATGGCCCTGCCTGGGTGTGCTGTTTAACCTGTGTGGCAGGAATGACTTGAGATTAATCCAGCAGTGCCCTAATTATAAAGTGCATAGTGCTCATATTAAATTCAGTAGAATTAAATTAAATTAAATTAATAGTGTGTTCAGTGTGTGTCCACATAATATGGTTAAAGGTGACTTTTGTGACTTCAGATGCTGCTCATCATTCTTCTGAAAGGGTGACTTGCGCTTGATGGGCACAGTGGCGGCAATTGATGGGCACAGTAGCTGCATTTGATGGGCACAGTATATGTGTACTGTGTATGTACTGTATACTGTATGTTTCATTTGTGCCTACTGCCGCTAAACAGAAGTCGATCTAACAATCCCATGCCCGTGAAAAATGCCTGTGCGTTGATATCATGGCACACATCAAGCATGGCTTTTATTCACATGCCTCACTGCCAGATCTGAGGCCAACCACAGCAGTTCATTATTCCGCTGGCTCTAAGACTGACTTGCGCAGTTCAGAGCCTGCAAGAAGTGGATTTTTTTTCTAATTTAAAAACCTTTTCCTGCCAGCTGCCTGCCACACCAAGCACTAAGGTGCAAAAGTGTGTGTAAGGGGACATTGATAGAAGGTGACACACTGGGGGGGCTCTGCCATAAGGTAGGACTCTGCGGACTGTGATGTATAGGGAGAATGTTGGGACTTTGATGTAAGGGAGGACTCTGATGTGAGCGTGGCACTCATCCTGACTGCTGTACTCTATTGGCCAGATTCAGAAACAGTTACGCCAGCGTATCAGTAGATACGCCGTCGTAACTCTGAATCTACGCCGTTGTAAATTTAAGCGTATTCTGGAAACCAGATACGCTTAAATTCGGCTAAGATACGAGCGGCGCAAGTCTCCTACGCCGTCGTATCTTAGAGTGCATATTTACGCTGGCCGCTAGGTGGCGCTTCCGTTGAGTTCGGCGTAGAATATGCAAATGACTAGATACGCCGATTCACAAACGTACGTGCGCCCGTCGCAGTAAAGATACGCCGTTTAGGTAAGGCGTTTTCCGGCGTGAAGTTATTCCAACAAATAGCTGGCCTAGCCAATGTTAAGTATGGCCGTCGTTCCCGCGTCGAAATTTGAAAATTTTACGTCGTTTGCGTAAGTCGTCCGTGAATGGGACTGGACATAATTTACGTTCACGTCGAAACCAATACGTCCTTGCGGCGTACTTTGGAGCAATGCACACTGGGATACGTACACGGACGGCGCATGCGCCGTTCGTAAAAAACGTCAATCACGTCGGGTCACCAATCATTTACATAAAACACGCCCCCTCATCCTCATTTGAATTAGGTGCGCTTACGCCGGCCCCATTTACGCTACGCCGCCGTAACTTAGGAGGCAAGTGCTTTGTGAATACAGCACTTGCCTCTCTGATTTACGGCGGCATAGCGTAAATACGCTACGCCGCCTTAAAGATACACACATCTACCTGAATCTAGCTATATATGTTTTGTTTGTTACTTACTCCTTTCATGGCGGCCACCTGTAAGCCTGGGGGCCCCATAATCTTCTATTGTCTGGGGGCCCCATGAGTTGTCAGTCCGCCCCTGGGATGAACAACCTGGCAAGTGTTCTAATCTCTCTACACTCTAAATAACTACATACAGACCACCTGCCTGAAATGTACTGCGGACAGGCAAAGCAACGTACCCATGCATTACTGCCTGCTTCTGCGTTTAGAGCACATGCATGTGCGCCACCCTGCCAACACCTGGGAGTGTGTCAGCAGATCCCAGCCAATGATTTATGTCGGGGACCTGCTGAACTTCTGTGTGCAATGACAGCCAAGAGCTCTCTGTTGACAATCAACACTGGGCTCTGTACAGAGGGAGTGATCTCTCTGTTTCCTATCTCTGCAAAGCAGGGATAAGAAACAAAGAGATCTTTAATAAAAAGCAACACACATTGTTAGGCACATTTAACTCCTTGATCACCCTAGATGTTAACCCCTTTCCCAGCCAGTGTCATAAGTACAGTGAGGCCCCGTACACACGACAGAGGAACTCGACATGCCAAACACATCGAGTTCCTCGGCGAGTTCAGTGTGGAAGCCGCCGAGGAGCTCGGCGGGCCGACTTTCCTCATTGAACAACAAGGAAATAGAGAACATGTTCTCTTTTCGGCCCGACGAGTTCCTCGACGGGTTCCTCGCTGAAAAGTGTACACACGACCGAGTTTCTCGGCAGAATCCAGCTCTGACCGAGTTTCTGGCTGAATTCTGCAGAGAAACTCGGTCGTGTGTACGGGGCCTGACAGTGTATAGTATTATCACTAATCACTGTATGATGTCATTTGCAGTGAGTTCCCCCTCAGCATCAGTTATTGTCAGATTGCTCACCGCTCTATCACAGTCCCATTATAAGTAGGTAATCACTGCTATTAGTAGTTTAAAAATAAATAAATAAATAAAAAGTCCAGTATATATACCATGGTTTGTATACGCTATAACTTTTATGCAAACCAATCAATATAAACTTATTGGGAGTTTTACTTTATCAAAGATATGTAGCAGAATTTGTATTGGCCAAAATGATATAATAAAGTAATAGGCCCGGATTCACAGACACTGGCGCATATTTATGCCGCCGTAGTGTATCTCCTTTATGCTACGCCGACGCAGCGCAGAGAGGGAAGCACTGAATTCACAAAGCACTTCCTCCCAAATCTGCGCTGGGTTTCTCAGGCGTAAGTCGGCGTAAGTGGAAGTGGGTGTGAGCCGTGCTAATGAGGCGTGACCCCATGCAAATGATGGGCCGAGTGCCAGACAGATACGTATCGCCAACTGCGCATGCGCCGTCCCGTGGGCGCATCTCAGTGCGCATGCTCACAATCACGTCGGAACAACTGCCTAAGATACGCCGGATCACTGCCTACGGCGTGAACGTAACCTACGCCCAGCCCTATTCACGTACAACGTAAAGTCCGTAAAATACGCCGGCTTGTGTTCCCTGGTGCAGCCCTTTGCATGGATGCTGCTGAGTTACACCTCCTTTAAGAGGCATAACTTTACGCCGTACGTACAACTTACGCGAACCAGTCGTAGCCTGCGTCGGGCGCAAGTACGATCGTGAATCGGCGTATCTGCCTCATTTGCATATGTGAATAGAAAATCAATGGGAGCGCCAAATACATCCAGCGTAAATATGGGCCCACTCTACCCCGGCGTAAGGCAAGTTACGTCGGTGGGATGAAGCCTATTTTCAGGCGTATCTTAGTTTCTGAGTCCGGCGCACAGATACGACGGCGCATATTTGCACTTACGCGGCGTATCTCGAGATACATCGGCGCAAGTGCTTTGTGAATCCGGGCCATATAATTTATTTTAATTTTTTATTGGGTATGTTTTATAGCAGAAAGTTAAAGATTCTGGGCCAGATTCAGAAAGGAGATACGACGGCGTATCTCCGGATACGCCGTCTAATCTCTGAGTGTGCGTGGTCGTAACTATGCGACTGATTCAGAGAATCAGTTACGCATATATTTCCCTAAGATCCGACCGGCGTAAGTGTCTTACACTGTCGTATCTTAGGCTGCATATTTACGCTGGCGGCTAGGTGGCGCTTCCGTATATTTACGCGAGGAATATGCAAATATACTAGATACGCCGATTCAGAATGCGCCGTTCGAAAAATACGTCAAATACGTGGGGTCACAGTGAATTTTCATAAAACACGCCCACATCATCCCCATTTGAATTAGGCGGGCTTACGCCAACACATATACGTTACGCCGCCGTAACTAAGGGCGCAAGTTCTTTCTGCATACGGAACTTGCGCCCTAGGTTACGGTGGCGTACCGTATGTGAGATACGTTACGCCGCGCCGACAGATACTGCAATGTATCTGAATCCGGACCATTGTTTTTTTTTTCAAAATTGTTGGTCTTATTTTGTTTATATCACAAAAATAAATAAAAGGAAAACCTAGTGGTGATCAATTACCACCAAAAGAAAGCTCTATTTGTGTAAAAAAACCTTAGTTAGACTTAGGCCCCTTTCATACCTGCGGACCGTATGTCCGTATTTCATCCATCTGTTTTCGGGTGAAATACGGACATACATGTATCCCTATGGGATAGCGGGTGTCAAAGGATGAACATCCACTGACACCCGATCTCATCGATGTCCGCTCTGCTCCGTTTCTGCAGACGGAGGAAAATCCTATTTTTCCATTCGTCTGCGGATCAGATCGGATAAATACGGACAGACGGTCTGTGTTTATTCGATCCCCCCCATAGAGGAGAGCGTAGATCTGACAGGGCGGTCCCTGCACAGTGTGTAGAGACCGCCCTGTCATCTGCCGGCTCAGTGGGGATCAACGGAGCGATCCCCGCTGAGCAAGCGGATGATAAATGTGAAAGGGCCCTTACTGGTGATGGTATTTCTACGAGCCTTTCAGGGCAGCGATTTTTTTTTCCCATAGGACCGGTGCTCCGCCGACTAGATCGAAGCCGCAACCTCGCCTAAAACATCCTGCCTGCAGCTTGCCTGAGAAAAGACCGTGAGGGCGAACGCCGCGGAGTAGGCTGAAGCCGCGGCCTTGCTGCCTTTCCCAGGATCGCGGCGAGCTGCGGGCAGGATTTTTTAGGCAAGGCAATGGCTTTGGCCTAGTCCGCGGCCTTTTCCCAGGATCACGGCGGACTAGGCTGAAGCCGCGGCCTCGCCTAAAAACTCATGCCCGCAGCTCCTTAGGACTGGCGCTGTGTCCATCAGAAAAAATACTTGATTCGAATAGTGCATCCAATTTTTTTTTTTAAATCGCAGATTTCTTTGGGACCAAAATCGCCCAGCTCTATTTTACATATGATAACCTAGGGAGGGAAGTAGGCTGCTGTCCTGAAAGTCTCATAGAAATACCGTCACCGGTAAGTCTAAGGTTTTCTCCCTTCGCCTTTCAGGAAAGCACCTCGAAGATGATAACCGAGAACTTAGTTCAGGGTGGGACCACTGGGAAATGTCTAGCCTCCTCCAGCCCCTGATACATTTTGTCATGTAATGATAGCTGGGTTTTCTTTTCTTGAATCTCTAAGGTGGTGTAGATTGCTTTGTGTAGTTAGTCCAGCTCACTTTCTGTTGGTCTGGAAGTGGTTGGAGGCAAACTGGCTGGAACTCTGGCCTTGCTTTTTCATAAGGGAAAGCACCCAGAGTCCCTAGAGCATTTGCGCGAGTACTTGTACTCACGCAAATGCTCCAGATGCCTGACCCGATACTTTTTTTGGTGGAGAGGGGTTGGGGTTGGGGCGGAGAGTGGAGCAGAGCAGTCCTCGTATGTAGGAGAGGAGAGCTGCTGCCGCTGCCGCCTAGTCCCCTAAGACAAAGCCAAGTCCCCCCCCCCCCCGCCGCTGCCGACATCTAGTTAATTTGCGCTTGGGGAACACAACAGCTTTCATTTGAATAGCTGTGTTCCCCGTCATGTATAGACACTCCCCCGTGTCCAGAAACTTTGATAAACAGATCACCCGTCCCAGGATTGGACGGGTGATCTGTCTATCAAAGTGCCTGGGCAAGGGGGAGTGTCTATACATGATGGGGAACACAGCTATTCAAATGAAAGCTGTTGTGTTCCCCAATCGCAAATTAACTAGATGTCAGCGGGGGGGGGGGGGGGACTTGGCTTTCTCTTAGTGGACACAAGGCTGCATTAGGGACATGGCTGCATTAGGGACATGGCTGAATTTAGGGACATGGCTGAATTTAGGGACAAGGCTGAATTTAGGGACAAGGCTGAATTTAGGGACGAGGCTGCATTTAGGGACAAGGCTGTATTTGGGGACACATGGCTGCATTTAAAAAAAAGTATCGGTAATCGGTATCGGCGAGTACATGAAAAAAAGTATCGGTACTCGTACTCGGTCCTAAAAAAGTGGTATCGGGACAACCCCACTTTAGACCATAAACATTACAAGTGGGTATACTAACAAAAAAAAGCAATGTTTCAAGTCACACAGATCCTTCCTCAGGCTGGGAGCATAAAGATGGATTCAGCAATAAGTGGATGAGGCTATAAACGATATTTGACTGATGTCAGTGTTCAAGTTCCTAAACGAACTATAAAGCGATGGATAGTCAGGTAAGCTGCTTTTATTGGACGGTGTGGTAATTCAAGGTTTAAAGCGGGGGTTCATCCAAAAAAATTTTTTTTAATATTACACACATTAGAGCCAGCATAGTAAGGGCATTTTCTTTCGGCATTTTTTTTTTCTCTGTACATACCTTTATATTCTGTTTTTGTCCAGGGCTTCCGGGTTCCGATGACTGCGGGACAGGTCACCTGTTTCACAAGCCGTCAATCATCGAACCAAAGGATAGGAACGCCCAGTCCCGCCAGGTCCGTCTTTACCACAGGGCAAATGGGGCAGCTGCCCAGGGCCCTGTCACTGTTGGGGGCCCAAAGCAACCCCCTTAAAAAAAATAAAAAAAAACATTTAGCGGCGGAGGGGATCGGATGTGTCCGGCAGCTGAGCGGGGACGGGACTGAAGGAGAAATCTCCTTCACCCGTCCTCATAGCTCTGCTGGGCGGAAGTGACGTCAAAACGTCAGTCCCGCCCAGCCTCTTAAAGAAACATTTTTTTTTTTGTCATTTTTGCATTTAAGTCTAATTATGAGATCTGAGGTCTTTTTGACCCCAGATCTCATATTTAAGAGGACCTGTCATGCTTTTTTCTATTACAAGGGATGTTTACATTCCTTGTAATAGGAATAAAAGTGATCAATTTTTTTTTCAGTGTAAAAAATTATAAAACTAAATAAAAAAAAATAAGAAAACCCCAAAAAAATGTTTAAAGCGCCCCGTCCCGACGAGCTCGCGCGCAGAAGCAAACGCATACGCGAGTAGCGCCCGCATATGAAAACGGTATTCAAACCACACAAGTGAGGTATCGCAGCGATCGTTACAGTGAGAGAAATAATTATAGCCCTAGACCTACTCTGCAACTCAAAAAATGCAACCTGTAGAATTTTTTAAACGTCGCCTATCGAGATTTTTAAGGGTAAAAGTTTGACGCCATGCCACGAGCGGGCGCAATTTTTAAGCGTGACATGTTGGGTATCATTTTACTCGGCGTAACATTATCTTTCACAATATATAAAAAAATTGGGCAAAATGTATTGTTGTCTTATTTTTTAATTCAAAAAAGTGATTTTTATCCAAAAAAAGTGCGCTTGTAAGACCGCTGCGCAAATACGGTGTGACAAAAAGTATTGCAATGACTGCCATTGTATTCCCTAGGATGTCTGCTAAAAAAAAATATATAATGTTTGGGGGTTCTGATTAATTTTCTAGCAAAAAAATTGTGATTTTCACATGAAGGAGAGAAGTGCCAGAATTAACCTGGTGGGCAAGTGGTTAAAGGGCCAATTTTTTTTTTAGAGTTTTTTTTATTAAAGGGACCATTTTTTTAGGGGTCCCCAGGGCCCCAGATGGCAACCCCCATTTTTTTATTTATTTTTAAATAAAAAAATATATATTTTTTTAATATATTTGTATTTTATTTTTTATTAAAGGGCCAATTTTTTTTAGAGGTCTAGGGGTCCCCAGGGGCCCGTAGTTCCCCAGGGCCCCTGATGACAACCCCCCCCTTTTTTATAAAAAAACATATTTTTCTATATATTTCTTTATTTCTTTTATTTTTTTATATATAATATAAATATATATATATATATATATATATATATATATATATATATATATAATATATCATTATTATTATTATTATTATTATTATTATTATTATTATTAAAGGACCCAGGGGTCCCCAGGGCCCCGAATGGCAACCCCCCTTTTTTTATAATTTTTTTTTATTTATATTATTTTATTTCTTTTTTTTCTTATATATATATATATATATATATATATATATATATATAACACCCTTTTTTATTTTTTTTATAAATGTTTATTTTTTTATTTTTGTTATATTTATATTTTTTATTAAAGGGCCCAGAGGTCCCCAGGGCCCTGGATGGCAACCCCCCCTTTTTTTTAATAAATGTTTATTTTTTATATATATTTTTTTTATTTTTTATTAAAGGGCCCAGAGGTCCTGGATGGCAACCCCCTTTTTTTGTAATTTATTTTTATAAAAAAAAATTTATTAAAGGGCCCAGAGGTCCCCAGGGCCCCAGATGGCAACCCCCCTTTAAAAAAAATATATATATTTTTTTTATTTCTTTTTTTCTTTTTATTAAAGGGCTCAGAGGTCCCCAGGGCCCCGGATGGCTACACCCCTTTTGTTATATATATTTTTCTTTATTTTTTATTTCCTTTTTGTAAAGGGCCCCCCGCTTCTAAATTCGCGGCAGCCCCCCCCTGCTTTTCAATTTCAGGCGGCAGCACCCCCCCCCCCCCCGGTTCTCTGCTCCAGGGGGCCCATGCCTGAAGCTGTGTAAGTGGCCCCATAATTCCTGATCCCTGCCGCCCGTTAAGCCCCTGTGCTGCCCACAAATCAGGTTGAAAATCATCAGCGGCACGCAGCCAGTGACAGTACTGCTTCCCTTCCCAGTGTTTTAAAATGTACAGCACCCCTTGCTTCCCTTTAGACGTGCACTTCTCCCTTCCTGCCACTGGGTGCTGCTTGTATATAAAAGTGAATTAGAATGTGATTTTATAACATCCCCAGTTTGCTCTTCCAGAGGCTGACTTCTTCATGTCCTGCTCCTCAAGGTATGTCACTGTTTGCTAATCTATATTGTAAATAGAAGTTTTCTGTAGAGTGTGCACAAAGTCTTTATAATATTTGATGATTCACTGCAGGTCTGGTCAGTGTTTTAAAAAGTTCCTCTATTTTACACATGGCATGGGGGTCACAGCACCGTCTGTCCATTCTGCTTTAGCACCATGGGACCCCATGCCATGCCATGTGTAAAATAGAGGAACTCTTTAAATCACAGACCAGACCTGCAGTCCAGGCTGAGTAAGGCCTCAGAGCACATGGCATTACTGTCTGTATTTAACTGCTTGATGGGATTATTTTGGGCTTGGCTGGTTCACATGTATGTGTTTTGGCGGCCCACATTCATTTGAATGGGCCACCATGCCTGCGTTTCCTGCAAAGAAAAGCGCATGCCTCATGTAATAGGCTGCGCACACGGCACGCCTATGCCCATCAAGCACTGAAATACAGCACTGTCTGTCCATTCTGCTGTCTGCTGTGACTTATCTGCAGTTCCCGCACTGTCAAACTTGCTGCATTTTTAGACGTTTAGGTCACGCTTTTAAAAACACAGTGCGTTTGTGTGTGCAAGAACTGCAGGTAAGTAGCATGGTGCAAAAGCAGAATGGATTTCAAGGCAACTGTATTTTTAAAATGCTGAATGCACCTTTTTTCTGCAGGAAATGAAGGCACGGCAGCCCATTCAAATCCAAACATACATGTGAACCAGCCAGGCCCAAAATAAGCTGGAGGGGGGCCCAAAAAAAATGTTTGCCCAGGGCCCAAACCATATTAAAGACGGCCCTGAGTCCCGCAGTCATCAGAACCCTGAGGCAGGGATAGGAACGCCCAGTCCCGGAGTCATCAGAACGCGGAAGCCCTGGACCAAATCAGAATATAAAGGTAAGTACGGAGAAAAAAATAAATAAATGCCAAAAGTGTATGCCCTTACTATGCTGGCTCTAATGTTAAAAAATCATTTTTAGGGTGAACCTCCACTTTAATGACCATATAATTGGGTATTAAAATAATGACTCTGCTTTCTTATTAAAAAAACAGAGCTGCCGAGCATGAACATCTTGTTGGAATACTTGATGATGCTACCAATGGACCAACAGATCAAAAGCGAATGCCTGTTTACAACAAAGGTAAAATATGTTTTCTTTGGCAATATAAACATTATAGGTACAATCGTACTACAAAAAACATTATTATAACTGCTGAATGATGACATGATCAGTGAATAGAGCTCTCCATTTGTGCATGTTTGGATATATACTGAAGGGTCTTTTCTATATCCTTCATAGTAAGGATTAAAGAAATCTCCTTGGAAATATCTGTGGATTCCAGGGCCGGATTCCCCACAAGGTCACCAAGGCCATGGCTATGAGGCAGCAGGGTGTAGAGGGGCGGCACAGCTTGTCAGTCTATTAAATAGATTCCACCAAATCTCCATCACATCTGCAATTATTAGAGATCTCAATTCCACAGGTACAGCACTGTCAGCGAGAGGATCTCCCACCTGACAGTGTTGCCCCTCTACTCCCCACTCCAATGCTGAACAGAAACGTCAGCTGACAGTGCCGCCCCTCCACTCCCCACTCCAATGCTGCACAGAAACGTCAGCTGACAGTGCCGCCCCTCCACTCCCCACTCCAATGCTGCACAGAAACGTCAGCTGACAGTGCCGCCCCTCCACTCCCCACTCCAATGCTGCACAGAAACGTCAGCTGACAGTGTTGCCCCTCCACTCCCCACTCCAATGCTGCATGGAGACATCAGCATCCTCAAAGCCCCCTATCACTGTGGAGGTAATAGAGATTCAGTGGGATCCACCCAGGAGACCAAAGCTGTCAGTAAGCAAGTGGCTGGATATCAAATACATACATGACTGTCACCTGCAGTGATAAAGGTCTCAATGCTACATACAAAAGATACTGATGCCTTCATGCAGTGCCAAAGCAAGAAGCAGAGGGGTGCCACCTCTGAACAACATTTCCCCCACCGACAGCACCAAGATCCCAACTACCGCAGGTTTGGCAGGTAGGGGGGGACCTGGCTTTGGGGCAGCGAGAGACCTTGCTGTATCCTGTATAGATGATTGCTGCCAGTAAAAATGCAAGTTTGCGGCTGTTCTTTAAGGAACTTGTGTTCAAGTTTTAAAGGAAAATGCATTATTTTAAAAATGACTGTAACTAATATGAGTAAGTATTTATTTTGTGAGGTTTTTTCATTCAAATCTCTTTAATATTTTTAGCTTGGCGAGGCATTATTAATAATGGGAAACTTTATTCCCTTTTTTACCTACCAGGCACTCCGATCTTTACATTTAGGCTGACAGGTCCACCAAAGCGGCCCTTTGTGTACACTGGACCATTAGAAAAGTTAGATATACCACACAGTTTGCATCATTTCTCATATCAGTTTTTAAATAAGGGATACTCAGCTAGTATCAGTATTTCTGACTTTTTTTAAATTCTATTTGTATGCTCCTAAATACACTTAAATTTTACTATGGTTTGTTTTATAGAAATGAGTGACAGTGTTGCCAGTTCTTCTACAGATGACCATCAAGAGGTAGAAGCAGTAAATGGCAGCAACATGGCTGGAGTCCACCTTCATGCAGATAATGCACTCTGTGACGAAGAGCAAAATTCAACTACAGCGGAGGACATTGATGTTAATAGTGCAACTACTGTCAGCATAAATGATAATACCTGCACCTCATGTATGACAACAGAAAATGCAAATGAGGACAGTACTGTCAACAGCCAGAATCATCACATTGTAACACAAGACCAAGGTGCACTTTTAATGCAAGCTCTTCAACAGAAACATGGCTTAACATTTTCTGCTGTTGAAGACATAGCAGCACTAATAAACACTTTAAATGGAAGCAACATTGTCCCTGCATCCAAGTTCCTGTTAAGCAAGCCTTTCAAAAAACAAGACATTGAAACACACTATTTCTGTGCTGATTGCTTTACCTATATTGGTAAAACTGATTCCGACATGTGCAGCTGCAGTTTTTGTGGTTCCATGTATAGCTGCAACTATAATAAATTAAATTAAGCATATTTCATGTACATGCCGATTAAGACACAATTGCAGACCATGTTAGAGAACACTGATTTGTACGATATTATCTGTGCAACCCGTGAAACCAACAGCAATGGTTTCATAAAGGACATAACAGACGGCAAATACCGCTCAATTACAGAAAACATCCAAGGTAGTTTTCTAACACTTTCATTCAATTGTGACGGTGTCCCAGTTTTCAAGTCATCTAAGTCCAGTATGTGGCCTACTTTGTTTGTCATTAATGAAGTACCCCTGTCAGTCCGTAAAAGTAATGTTTTAATGGCTTCCCTGTGGTTTGGTCGGTCTGATAAGCCACCAATGAGTGTTCTCCTTACACCATTTGTCAATGAAGTAAAAACGTTATCAAGAGATGGATTTTATTGGAAATATAATGGTGAAACCATGTTAATGAAAGTGTTTGCACTATTGTTCATATCTGATGCTGTTGCCCGCCCCTTAGTCCAAAAATTTAACCAATTTAATGGTGCTTATGGGTGTGGTTTCTGTTTGCAAGAAGGTAAAGTTGTAGAAAGAGGAAGGGGCACTGCACGGGTTTATAAATTTGAGCAACCACTTCTAAGACAGGCACAGGAAACTCTTCAGCATGCAGAGATGGCTATACATCAAGGCAAACCAGTATTTGGTGTAAAAGGTGTCTCACTTTTGTTTGACTTGCCCTATTTCAATGTTATTGACTGTGTGGTACCAGAGTACATGCATTGTGTACTTTTAGGGGTTGCAAGGCAACTAGCAACGCTCTGGTTCGATACCAAGTTCCATACCAAAGACTTCTACTTGGGGATGCAGCGTAATGAAATAAATCGTCGTTTGTTGCAGATACAACCTCCATGCAATTTTGCCCGTGTACCACGATCTATAGATGTGCGCAAGTTTTGGAAGGCACATGAGTGGCTTGCATGGTTGGTATACTATAGTGTACCTGTTCTGTGGGCACTAATGCATGAACAATATTTTGTGAATTGGTGCAGGCTTGTTGGGGCAATTGGATTGCTTTCCAGTGAGTGTGTAAGTACTGAGGATTTAGCCAGTGCACAACAAATGTTGGAAAAGTTTGTTTCTGACATGGAACCACTCTACGGTCTTGAGCATGTTTCTTTCAACATACACTCTTGTGTTCATATGACTCAGGCTGTAACAAATTGGGGTCCACTATGGGCACAGTCTGCATTTCAGTTTGAAGCATTCAATGGTGTACTGTTACGATTGATTAAAAGCTCAAATGCTGTTGTCATGCAGATATGCAATTCATATCTGAAAATCCGAAATATGCCTCTTTATGAGAAAGAAATCATGCATACTGCTATCACACCCATTAACAAATTGTATTCAGCCATGAAAGACAACAGCAAAGAAGTGTGTTACTTGGAAGATTCAGTCCAAGCTCTTGGTCCTTGCAAAACACATCCAGTGAGTCGATCACATTTTATTGCTTTGCACAGTGTTTTAGAAGTTGTCAAACAAAATATGATCGCAAGATACTACAATTGTGTGGCAGTAAACAAAAAAGTTTTCCATGCAAGCTCAAACAAGCGAATAACTTTGAGGAATAGTAACACAGCAATTTTAAATACTGGAGATTTCTTCACTGTTGAATCCTATCTTGTGCTTGATAATTCGAGTACTTGTTTTGCAATTGGCAGGTTTCTGACAATTGTTAGTGACCATGCTGCTATTTGCAGGGATAGAGAAGTAAAACTGGGGCATTTAGTTCTCGTGAATATAGTTCCTGGCCATCTTGTCGCAATACCAGCTTCATCCCTCAAGAATAAATGTGTGTTTATTAAAACAACAAATGCGCACTATGCTGTAGTGGGCTTGCCAACAAATCCGTATGACTTAAATGGCTGATGTCCGAATATAAGAGAAGAACCACACTCTCTTTTATTTAGATTTATTGCATGTTAGGCTGTGGCATGCCTTTGGAGCTGGCACCTAATAAGCAGACAATATCCTTGAACTGTAAAGGTTCTCATTCATCCAGGTCATGGTATATCTGTAAAAAAATAAATCAAGGCAACTGGACTTGCTGTATTTTTCATGAAGACAGTTTTCTAATCATCCAACACGCTTTCTCAATTCAATATCACTTGTACATACATTCTCTGGGAATTGGAAAGTGAATGTGAGCTTTGCATTTGTATTAGCTTTGTATTAAATGTTATGATCTGTTTGAAATCTTAAAATAAAATATTTTATTTGAATCTTTTGATTTTCATTATTTTTAAGTTTTAAAGAGTAAAACAAACAGTATTTTAGTATATCATAGGTTTTAGATAAAACGTTAGGTATCACCCCTTCTCCACTACAGTACTCCTCAAATATTGTCAGGTCCCGGTTGTGGAGCGCCGGGTTGGGTATCGAGTGGAGGAAATGATGTAGTCTCATTGCGTTCCAGAAGGGAAGTCGAAACCGGCCACTATCGTTGGTCAGCGCAGCTACTGTGGGCCATTGATTGTCTGTCAGGAAGTGCCGAGCTTGGTCACCTCCTGACGTCCGAAGTGTCTCAAAAGCCGTCTCACCTAGGCCTGGGGGGAAAGCAGGGTTCCCTAAAATCGGGTACAACGGGGATTCCCCGGTAGAGAGAGCGTTTTTAAAAACCATCGAGAAGCCTATCACCGGATGTGATTTCAGTTCTGGGGGCAGCCTGTCACAACACCAGATTGCCTTTCCCAATGTGGCCTCAGACTGCGCTTGCTCAAGTTGTGTCCACTGTTTGTTTTTGCCATGGCGGTTCCAGTCTATTATGCGTCCCAAATGGACTGCTGAGTAGTAGTGCCGCACATCAGGAAAGGCTAATCCTCCGTAACGTTTGGGCAGAGTAAGATAACGCCTCTTCAACCTAGGTCTAGATTTTGCCCAAATAAATTTGGTGAAGAGAGAGTTCACCTGTTTAAAGTACTGGGGCGGAATCCGAATCGGCAGAGCCTGAAACAGATACAGAAACTTTGGGAGTATGGACATTTTCAACATATTACACTTGCCAAACCAGGAGTGAAGGCCTCCGGCCCAATCCTCCAAGAGCAATCTGGTTCTGGTCAGTAGGGGCGGAAAATTAAGCTCAAACGTGCGTTTTAAGTCTTTCGGGATCAAGGTTCCCAGGTACAAAAGGGAGGTGTCGGACCACTTGAATCTAAAGAGTGATTGCAATGCGCCCAGCCTACTTATGGGCATATTGAACCCCATCGCTGCGGATTTATCAAAATTGATTTTCAAGTTGGAGAGTTTCCCATACCTGTCAAATTCCTTAAGTAGGTTCGGGAGAGACACTGTAGGGCTAGTTAGTGTGAACAGAAGGTCATCCGCGTAGGCCGAGATTTTGTATTGGGCGTTTCCCACAGACACCCCCGCTATATCCAGACTGGACCTCACAGTACCCAAAAAGGGTTCCAAGGCCAATGCGAAAAGAAGGGGCGAGAGGGGACAGCCCTGCCTCGTTCCGTTTGCTATCTGGAACGAGTCTGAGAGGATACCATTTGCTTTAACCTGAGCTGAAGGAATAGAGTAGATGCTAAGGATCCACTGTAGCATCTTGCGTCCCAAGCCGATCCTCTCGAGAACGGCGGACAGGAATGACCAGTTCACCCTGTCAAACGCCTTCTCTGCATCCGTGCTAAGAACCACACAGGGGGTCTTCCTTGTATTAATCACATGAATGAGGTCGAGCACCTTAGTGGTGTTGTCCCTCGCCTCACGGCCTGGGACAAACCCCACCTGATCCAAGTGAATCAAGCTAGGGATGAACTGAGACAGTCTATTGGCCAAGATCTTCGTAAATAGCTTCAGATCTATATTAAGGAGGGAAATGGGCCTATAGCTGCCACATGCCGCCGGATCCTTACCCTCCTTTGGTATAAGGGAAATGTGCGCTCTGAGAGTATCCCTGGGGAACCGCCCGCCGTTTCCCAGACCGTTGAACAACCTCACCATGTAAGGGCCCAATAGTGGGAAGAGTGTTCGGTAATACTGAAGCGTGAACCCGTCCGGGCCCGGCGCCTTGCCCGGTTTCATCCCACCTAACGCTTGCTGCAATTCCTCCACCGTAATGGGGTCTTCCAGCCCCGTTCTCTCCTCAGCCGACAGCTGGGGAATCCGTGGCGCCGATATATAATCCCGTATTTCGGATTCGGCTGGGGCGGTCACCGTGAGGTTATAAAGAGAAGAATAGAAGTCTCGAAATTCTGACACAATTTGAGATGGTGTGGATTTCCGCTGCCCCGCGGAGGTAATGATCTGGGGAATGTATGCATTGAGACGCTGTTTCCTGACCGATCTAGCCAGCAATTTCCTGCATTTGTCGCCTGATTCATACGATAGCTTCCTACAGGCCTGCAATGCTGCTTTAGCTCTGTATTGCAACAGGTCTATCACCTGTTTCCTGAGAGTCATCAGTTCTACTTCCTGTGCGGCATCCGGCGTACGTTTATGTTTTGCCTCTGCTGCCTGTATCTTATGTAGAAGCTCGAGCAACACCCGGTCTCGTTCTTTTTTAATTCTCGCGCCGTGTTTAATCAGGGTTCCCCGTATGACCGCCTTATGGGCTTCCCACAGGATCCCCGGGTCGCATTCCTCAGTATCATTGGTTTGAAAGTAATGTTTCAGTTCGTTCGTCACATCTGACAGAACTGTCGGGTCTTGTAGAAGACTCTCATTGAGTCTCCAGAATCTAGTTTTCAGAAACGCCGCCGGTGAGAGGCAGTAGCGCATAGTAATGGGTGCATGGTCCGACCACGTGATATTACCTATGTCGATGGCGCGGACCCCCTCCAACTGATTATGAGGGACAAACATATAATCTATCCTCGAATAGATCTTGTGGGGTGAGGAGAAAAAGGTATAATCACGTTCTCCGTGGTGAAGTAGCCGCCAGACATCTATCAACTGGGAATCGTGGAGATTCCGTGAAATACGTTTGAGGACACCCGCGCTCAATGACGAGGTACCCGAGGAAGTGTCTACCGCCGGTACCAGGGGCACGTTCAGGTCTCCCCCCAGGAACAGCAGACCGTCTCGGAAATCTGCCAGTCGTCTCATTGCCCGAAGAACAAACGTGTCTTGATGGTCATTTGGAGCGTATATTGTGGCCATCGTCACCTTTACGTCCCCGATCACGCCTTTAATGAATAGAAACCTTCCGTCAGGGTCTGTCAGTGTATCAGTACATGTCCAGGGGACTCTCCCCGAAACCAGTATGGAGACCCCCTTGGACTTGGCGGCCGCATTCGTGGCATGGTACACGTGTGGGAAGAGTCGGCTTTTAAGGCAAGTGGGGTTGCCTGTCCTGAAATGCGTTTCCTGAATAAACGCTACATCCGCGCGCGCCCTGCTGATATCATTCAGGAGCATTCGACGCTTTTCGGGAATATTAAGCCCCTTTGCATTCAGAGAGAAAATGTTAATGTGGTCCATTGTCCCTCAGGCCCAGGGGGGGAGGGGGGGTAAAAAGGGGGAAAAGGTACCCCCAAAGGGGTAAGTAGGATAGAAAAGAGAAAGAGTGAATTGTGGAAAGTAGGAAAGAATAGCAAGAGAATTTGTGCCGTCAGCGACGACGGTCACCAAACGGACTAACCAAGCGTCCGTTAGCTAAATGTACAAACAATCCGTTTGTATAGAAGCGCACCCTGGCTTTCCCAGGATGTAGGCTTCGTCCTAATTGGGAGAGGGGTTGGAATCGACCAAGGATGGAGCTCCCCAGTCCGCCCTCACCCCTCCCAGCTAGAAAGAAACATATTAGCAACCTACTTTAAAACATGTACATACATAACTCTATTAAACACAATAGCAATTGAAGCATTTTAACCCGGAGGAACTGCTAACTCTGAGGCCTCATAAGTCTTAACATTTGCACCCGACTACTGAGGCGGTCCCGCCCCCCTTACATTCCTCTAAACAGACCATGTTCCCACCCCTACGAAATCCTAGAGAACCTTGGCGAGTCCCCTCACCCTCCCCCAGGCAACATCCCGGGGGCAACACATCAACCCCCCCCTCTCCAATCCACACCCCCCCATAGACCCCCATCCCCGCGCAAATCCAGTATCATTGCCACAGTCTCGTCCCGCAACCCCATGTTCAAGACAGTGCAGATCATGTTACTCAGTCAGGCCTCCTTTATGCTTCCATCTCCAGGTCGTCATCCAAACGGGCATCCCCATAGTCAGCATGCCGAGTCTAAGTCCTGACTGGGACCTCAGTCTCCGGGGGGAACACCGCACCTCCTCCCCACCACCCACAACAGGGAAAGCCTCCCCCTCAAGGGAAGAGAAGAGAAAGGAGCAACCATGGAGCTACCGGGGGGCGGGAGGGCAGACATCACTCAGGCCAGGGCAAGCCAGAGCCCAACTCTCACCGCGGGCGGCCCGCAGCCCCCCCACCCCCCCCGCCCGACGGCAAGGGAATCCACCGAACAGAGCGGATCAACCAGGGTGTGCGTAACCAAGGGACGATGCGGACCGGGGGTGCCGCGGGCCAGGCCAAACATGGGACAGGGGAAAAAAGCCACAACGAGGATATAATAAAACAGCCAACGGGGGGGGGAGCACGAACGGGTCAGGGGAGGCCCAAAACTAAGAGTGTGGGATAACGCCAGGCAAGGCAGGACATTCAACCGCAGGGGCTCACCTCATCCACGCTCCTGGTTAATCTTCCCTCTCCGCCTCCGCAGCCATGGCATGGGTTCTACGCCGATTCCTCCGCAGGCTAGATGACCTATCTCTCCTCCTGCCGGGTGGCCCCGGTCGTGCAGAGTAGCGCGGCAGCGGCTGGAGCCAATCCGGCACCGCAACGGGGTCTATGCCCATAAAAACAAACAAGTCTGGCAAATCCGCCGGGGACCTGAGAGTGAAGGAGTGCTGCGCTCTCTTGAAGGTAACCGAAATCGGGAACCCCCATCGGTACGTAAGTCCGGTGCGTCTAGCGGCCTCCAGAACAGGCCTCAGAAGTGCTCGGCGCTGCAGCGTTGCCCGGGATAGGTCTGGCATGATCCGCAGCGTGGCACCATCAAATTCCACGTCTCCTTTCTCCCACGCCGTCCGAAGAATCAGCTCCTTATGGGAGTATTGGTGAATCCGGCAGATCACGTCTCTCGGTCTCTCTGGGTCCGTCGATCGGGGGCCCAGTGCCCTATGAATCCGGTCAAATGCCAAGGTGGGAGGGAAGTGGTCACCTGTTAAGGACCTAAAGATCTCCATAGCCGAGGCCCTGAGATCCTCCATACCTGTGGCCTCCGGCAGGCCCCGCAGGCGCAGGTTGTTCCGTCTGCTGCGGTCCTCGATCTCCTCGAGCTGGAGCTGCTGTGCCTGGATAGTGTTCGCCTGAGCCGCCATTGCCGTCTCCATTGCCGACATCCGGCCCTCAAGCGTGGCCACCGATGTTTCCCCGGCTCCCATCCGCGTGGATAGGGTCTGCACCTCCTGCTGTACCGCCGCGATCTCTTTACGGTGTGTTGCCTCCACTCTGCTCACGATATCTTCTATGTCAGCCTTCGTAGGCAAGGCCCGCAGTAATGCCCTCAGCTCTCCATCGGGGCTCCATGCCATCGGTGCGAGGGTAGATGGTACCCCCTCCTGCTGCTCGGGCTGAAGGATCCCCGGAGTCGAGAGGTCCAGGCCCCCTGATGGCCCCGCCAGCGGCTGCAGAGCCGGCGACGAGGTCCACGGGGATTGCACGCCACGTGGTCCCTGACTGTTAGCTTCCGCCATCCTGAGGACCGGAGAGAGGCCGCCGGCGCTGGTAAGGAATTTCTGTATATCCCCGCTTCTGCTGGACTTGGGAGGTACTCGCTGCTGCGTCTTTCCTCTCCTCTTACCAGCAGAGTACATGCCGGTTAAAACCAGTAGGTATTTCTTCTGAAAAGCTGGGTAAGGACGGGTCGGACCGGGAGCTCCTCAGGCACACGTCCTCACTCAGCCATGTCCAGACCACGCCCCACAAACAGTATTTTAAATGTATTCAGAATGGTATCTATGTTATAGGTTTGTCTTTTTTAGTTTTTTAAGTAATTTCTAAGTCAATTTGACAAAAAATGATTAAAAATGTATGTTGAAGTACCTTTATTAGATGTTAAAGAATATCTGAAAAATATATTTTCAAAATATATTTTCCATTATATTTTCTATATATTAAAATTTAATTTTTGGAATGCATTTACAAATATATTTTTAATATGTATGTTGAAATGATCAGAGGAATATATTTTTAAAATATATTTTCAAATATATGTCTGTGAAAAATACCTTTTAACTTACATTTTTGGAATACATTTACAAATATATTTACAAATATATGTTAAAATAACTTTTTTATATGTAAAAAAAATCAGAGGAATATATTTTTAGAATATATTTTAAATATATGTCTGTGGAAATACATTTGGCTTACATTTTGGAATGCATTTACAAGTATATTTAATAATATATTTATAAATGTATTTTTTTAATGTTCACAAATACATGGAAAATATATGTAGAAAAATATATTTGTAAATATATGCCTTTGGAAAATATATTTTAATGTACAATTTTGGAATACATGTTAAAATATATTTGCGTAGGCGAATATATTGTAAATATATTTACCATATACTGTATATATATATTTCCCCCAAATATATTGGAAATATATTTTTCTTCCACATGGGAGGGTCCCTAGGGTCTTGCTAGTTCTTTTCTCACTGATGAAAAGAGTTCTTTACACTCTTGTGTAGACTCTTCCCTCACTAAACCTGCAATGCAGGGGGCGTGTCCAAGATGGCCACCGGAGCAGACGTGCAGTGAGGGAGCTCCCGCTTAATCTCTGGCATCTGACCCTGTTTCCCTGCAGAAGGAAGGTCCCGATCCGCCTGTGGTGGCGAGGTGGTCGGCGGTGAGCGGTATGACCAAGGGGAGAGGTTCCCTG
This sequence comes from Rana temporaria, assembly GCF_905171775.1. Lineage (NCBI taxonomy): Eukaryota > Metazoa > Chordata > Amphibia > Anura > Ranidae > Rana > Rana temporaria. The sequence continues at coordinate 612,204,403 of NC_053489.1, forward strand.
TCCTCCCGAAAGTCCCTGAAGGCCACCCCTGCTCCTGCTGCACTGAGTTCCCGCTCGGCGACCAACATGGCGTCTCAAACTGAAGAGACTGAGTCTGAGTCTGCGGACAGGGAGCAATCCAACTTTAAAGCCCTGATGCAGGCTATCAGTGACTGTCAGACAACTCTTACGGGGCAAGATCGAGCATGTACAGCTGGACATTGGTCTCATGCGCAGAGACATGGACACCGTTCGTTCCCGTCTTACTGAAGTGGAGCACCGCATGGGGGAAACTGAGGACACGGTCCGGGAGCACGCGGCCTCACTCCGTACGCTACACACCAGGGTTAAAGCCCTGGAAACCCGCGTGGAAGATGCCGAAAACCGTAATAGGAGAAACAACCTCCGTATAGTCGGTCTGCCCGAAGGGGCTGAAGGAGCTGACCCCACGACCTTCACGGAACACCTGCTGCGCACCCTTCTCCCCGATGCGGCTTTCTCCCAGTTCTTTGTGGTGGAGAGGGCTCATAGGATGCCTGCTGCCCGGGGTCCCCCGGGAGCTCCTCCACGCACTTATATCCTGAAATTGTTGAACTTCAGGGACCGGGATTTGGTACTGCGTGAGTCCAGGAAACTGGATCAATTGCGCTATGAGGGGGCCAAGCTGATGATATTTCCCGACTACTCAGACACCCAGAAGCAACGCCGCTCGTTTGACCAAGTGAAGCTTAATCTGAGGAACCGCAAGATCAAATATTGCATGCTTTTTCCAGCTCTTCTGCGGGTTCAAGATGGCGAGGCAGTACGCTTTTTTACCTCCCCTGATGATGCATAACGTTGGTTGGAGACTCTGCCCAGACACTGACCGGCTCCATGATACTAATGGTATGTCTGCAATATCTGCTTATTACAAATGCTGACTTGACTTTCTATTTTTTCTTTGGCTGCTGAACTTCCTTATGCCAGGCCTGTTGTTTTCTCCTGTCTAACCCTTCCTGTGAGGAGGCATGCGAGGCCTGCTGCCCAACATGGGGATCTCACACTCGCGGGCCTTAGCCATGTGGTATCTTCTGGTTTACCCGAACTGTACGCACCTGGAGATGGAGCGAAAGTTTTACCCCCCGCGTTCTTGATTTTGCCTTTATTTTTTACCCCATTTTTTTCTTTTTTTCCCCTGTTCGTTGGACTCAGGTCTTGCTTGGCAACCTTTTCAAGTTAGTGTGCCCCCGGAGCTAAATATTTCTCCGGGTGATTAATCCCTATTTTTACTCTGCAGGGAACGTTCATCCTTATTCTACAATGGAGAACTTATTGCATGTACTGTGACACTCAGGTGTCCTTCTGTTCATATCCCCCGTTGGCGGTAGCCATGGTTAATTTTGGGAGGAAAGCACACCGAGGTTTGGGGGGTGGTGCGGGGTGGGGGGGGGTGTGGAAGTTTGTTGGAGTATCTGTTCTTACTCCCTGTTGGTTTTCTATTGCAGCTGTACTGTTGTTGAAATCTGTCTCTGTGGTCCTCTTCTTGGGAACCTGCTTGGCTATACTCTGCTACCAATACATGGCGTGTGGGATCCCCCTAGTGGTGGTCTCGCACGTGTGATCAATATGCTGATACTGGTTTACATGTCTGTGTTCTCTGTGAGGGTTGTGATGCACTACCGACCTGGTATAGATTATATACTGATCTTATGGCTCCGTTAACTATTCTATCTTGGAACGTTAGAGGCCTGAATTCCAAGATCAAGAGGTTCCTGGTGTTCAACTATCTGAAGAAATATAATCCCCGTATCTGCATACTTCAGGAGATGCATTTGTTGGGGAGCAGGACGCTGGCACTCCGGAAGCCCTGGGTGGGGTCGTACTATCACTCCACCTACTCCACCTATCCTAGGGGGGTCAGCGTCCTGGTCCACAAATCGCTTGAGTTCACCCTCCTGGATCTCCATCTGGATCCGGAGGGGAGATATGTGGCGGTCCATGCAATGTGTGATGGCCTGAAGCTTCTGATTGTGGGTATTTATGTGCCCCCCCCCCCGGCCACGGTTGCTGTGCTTGGGAAACTCACTCCGCTCCTGGCGCAGTATCCGTCGGCTGGGGTGGTAATTGCTGGAGACTTTAATATGACCCCCAATCCGGTTGTGGACAGGCTTAATGCGGGACCAAGTGGGGATTCCTCCCTCTCTCATTGGGCGGGAAATTATGGGTTCACTGACGTTTGGAGGATGAGGCATCCGGACAAGAAGCAATTTACCTGCCATTCGGCCACCTATGCCTCCTTCTCCAGAATTGACCTGACATACACCACTGACTCCCTGCTCTCCCGGGTCCAGGAGGTAGAGATCCTGCCGCGTGGAATATCAGACCACGCATCCCTTCTCCTAACTTTGAGGACTGACTCGCTGGCTGGGTCTGCACTGTGGCGGCTCTCCGGGTTTTGGGTCACTGATGAGCGCGTGGTTCCACTGGTTGATGGAGAGCTGGGGGAATACTGGTCACATAATGAGGGCACGATTCCCCCCCGGTGCTATGGGATGCCTTTAAGGCCTACACTAGGGGACAATACAAAACTGCGATTGGGCAGGTTAGAAGGAATACGACGCTTGCACTCGAGGAGGCGGCGAGGAGGGTCCTTCTGTTGGAGGAGAGTTATGTGACAGATAAAAATGCTCTGACTTATGAGGCGATGCAGTCCCTCCACAGGGAGATTTCCCTGCTGCGGGTTGCGACCACTAAGAAACAGCTGCTTTCCCAGTCACAGAGAATCTTTGAGCAGGGGGAGAAGACGGGTAGGTTACTGGCGTGGTTGGCCGTGAGTGTTTTTCCACACCACATATTGCCCGTATTAGACATGACAGGGGGGAATTCCACTGTGACCCTCTGGGTGTCGATGCTCAATTTGCACAGTATTATGAGCATCTCTATACCTCTAGGGCGGTCTTCACCCCGGATAGCTTATGCCACTTTTTAGATCAGATAGATTTCCCGCAGCTCTCAGTTGACGCCCAACACATGCTTGATGCCCCTATCACACTCAAGGAGGTGCAGGTAGCAATGGCCGCGCTTCAGTCGGCCAAAACTTCGGGTCCTGACGGCCTTCCGGCCGAATTTTATAAGGCAAATAGTGAGCTCCTTGCCCCTAAGTTCCATAGGCTGCTACTGACTATGTTGGAGGAGGGATGTCTTCCTCCTTCTATGGCAGAGGCAGTTATTGTGGTCACACCAAAGCCCAATAAAGACCCTAGGTCCTGTGCTTCATACCGTCCCATTTCGCTACTAAACGTAGACCAAAATTAACACCAAAATCCTCTCAACTAGACTCAACTTGATTATTCTATCCCTGATACATGGTGACCAAACGTGTCTTGTGTGGGAGGGGGGGACTCTCCGGGTGTCGTGGCCTCTCTCGATGACGAGAAGGCCTTCGACTCGGTGGAGTGGGAGTTCTTGTGGCAGGTTCTTGAATGTTTTAATTTTGGCCCTAAATTTGTCTCATGGATTAAACTACTCTATAGAAACCCCTCTGCTAGAGTCCGTACGAATGGCTTGCTTCCCCCCCTTTGCTCTGGGCAGGAGCACTAGACAAGGGTGTCCACTGTCTCCGGGGCTATTTGCCCTGGCTATGGAGCCCCTGGCTATTCTACTTAGGGCGTCCCCGGATGTTGGTGAGATTCCGGTTGGTCCGGTGCTTGAGAAGCTTTCACTATATGCAGATGATGCATTGCTCAACCTCCCAGATGCATCTGTCTCCTTGGCGGCGGCTCTGGAGATTATTGACCAATTTTGCTCCTTCTCAGGCATTCAGATCAATTGGACCAAGTCAACTTTATTCTCCCTGTCCCAGATCACGCCCCCTTTAGACCCGCAGATTCCGCTGACCCTGGTTTCCAAGTTTAGATATCTAGGAATTGAAGTCCAATGGGACCCCTCTCAGTACCTAGCTGACAATGTGTATCCGATCCTCCAGCAACTGACCGCCAAGTTCAAGGCCTGGAGATCCCTCCCCCTGTCACCCGTATGGAGGATCAACCTCCTTAAGATGACATTCCTCCCTAAATTTCTTTATGTATTTCTTTATGTATTTCGTAATACCCCTGTTCCCATCCCCAACTCCTTTTTTCAGAAATTGGACCAGGCAGTAAACACGTTTGTGTGGGGAGGACAGGCCCCCAGGGTTGCCCGAACCACCCTACAGCTCCCTCTATCGTTGGGGGGTTTGGCACTCCCCTGCTTCAAATTGTACTACTGGGCAGCAGTGGTTGTGACTGTGCGCTGGTGGTGCGTACAACCGTCAGAGTTTGGGAACAGATCACGGCTAAACTTAGCGGCCCTAATACCATTTCCCCACACACGCCTCTGTGGGGTAATCCCCGGCTGGCCCATCTGCAGACGGTCCCTGATCCGGCACTGTGGGCTGGGTATGAGATTAAGGTCATACGTCAGATTATGTCCGGGGGTAGAATCTTGCCCTATGATACGTTGAAGACCACTTTCCAATTGCCCCCCAAGATGTTCTTTCGCTACCTACAACTAAGACACGCAGTGCAGGCCCAGTTTCCTGGGGGGATTGAGCTGCGGTCACACAGGGTGGAGACGTTTCTGACTTCCAGAGGGGTGGATCATATTCTCTCCTCTCTGTATCTTAGATTGTCTTGTGGGGAGCCGGATGGAGGGTCCAAGCTCTATGACAAGTGGAAGGAGGATCTGCCTGCCCTTGCTGCTGATGATTGGGAGGAGGGAATCCAGCAATATATTCCTCTTATGGTCTCAGCGAGGGACAGATACATCCAACTCAAACTTCTACACAGGGCATACTATACACCTGTGTGACTCTCTAGAATTTACCCATCCCAAACAGATAGATGTCCCAAATGTAACACGGACCTGGGCACCTTCCTCCATGTTGTATGGGCTTGTCCTGTTATTCAGCAATTCTGGTCAGAAGTGGTTGGTGTCATTAATTCAATGGGCGATTTGCATATAGACCTGAACCCAATTATACTGCTTCTGGGGGTTTGTGATAATATCATACCCAGCATGCACAAAAGGCTGTTTGTATTTTACGCCTCTTTTTATGCTAGAAAGGCTATCCTGCTTAAGTGGAAACAGCCGGAGCCTCCGACGATCTCCCAGTGGAGAGCTCTTGTGGACACCACACTGCCCCTATATAAGCTTAAGTATACTGTATGAACCGTAAATGTCCTAAGAAGTTTGAGAAGATATGGGGCGCTTGGACCAAGAAGTGAACTCACGGACCCAGATGCTGTCCTTGTGACACCTTTGCTGTCGTCTGCCCCTGGGTCCCCCCCCCTCCTCTCCCTCTTTGTTGCTCCTCCTCTGCCTCTCCCTTTCCCTGCCTGGTCTCCTGCTCCCCCTTCCTCCACCCCCCCCTCTCCCTTTCCGTCCTCCCCTCCTCTCTGTTGTCCCTCCTGAATCTTCTGATATGGATATATATATACTGTGCATTTCCAATCCAAAAACAGTAAACAAACCCACAGGTCCCCTTTTAGGGCTAAACATAACTCACAATAGAGAGAACACACAGTGCCCAAAGCAGACTCCCCAAAGTGCCCCAAAGTCCTTCTCCATGCTGAAACTGCTATTAGAACATTTTACTATAGCAGGCAGCTTCAGGTCCTAACACACACAGAAAAAACACCCAGTAAACAGAAAAGGAAAGAGGTGCCACTCCCCTAACAACCTCTGTAGGAACCCCAGAGTTCCACAGCACCCTGGTTGAGAATGGCTGGTCCAATTTATTGGCAGAAGACAGGAGAACAGGTTGCCTATTGCCTGGGCTTTCTGGTTTTGCATTAATAAGGGACAGCAAGAGTTATGCCACATACACACAAACGGAAATTCTGACAACAAAACTGTGGATTTTTTTCCGACTGAATTTTGGCTCAAACTTGTCTTGCATACACACGGTCACACAAATGTTTCTCGGAAATTCCGAACGTCAAGAACACTACGACGAGCTGAGAAAAATTTAGTTCATTAATTCCGAGCATGCGTCAAATTGGTTCCGAGCATGTAGGAAAAGGGAGTTTCCGCTCTAGGTGGGTATGCTAAACAATCAATGGCTTCTCAGGAGATCAAGGGTGCCGGCAATGCACAAGGCAAATTGTAGAGGCTAACAAAATGGACAGCCGCACTCCAAAAAACCTTTAGGTTGTCCTTATTGTAAAACGGATGAAAAAATGGACTACAAAATACAGCAAAAAATGGGGATAGCAGCCTACTTGTTCCACACTATAGATCAGTGCTTAGTCATGGCTGACTATTAACCTCCCTGGCGGTATGATTATTTCAGAAAAAAGGTGCTGAAAGCGGTATCATTATTTGCAAGGAAATTTGGCATTTTATACTGTAGGCCTGTAATTCTTAGGAATAACTCACTTAAATCTGTCCAGTAGGCATCCCGGGTATGAATTTTTTTTAAAAACAAAATGATAAATTATAATATAATGAATAATTATAACAAATAATAATATAATTATAATAAAAATTATTCAATAATGTAATCAACTCAAAATCACTGAAATATGCTCAGTTGCAGAATTGTCGCTGTCATTACTTTTATTTTTTTATGACGAATTTCCCCACAAATCGCTATCGCACAATTCTGCAAGTGATTATAATTTATTATCGTTGTTTTTTAGCTGCTCTAAAACCATTTTTGACATAAAGGGACACTTTTGGTTGCTATGGACAATCTACAGTTTGCAGGCAGAAAGAACAGTTTTTATTATATAAAAGTACATGTAGGGCACTGGGCAGACCACTAGGCACAAGGGGTGTGTGTATTTTTTACATACAGTACTGTAATCTATAAGATTACAGTATACTGTATGTAATGTGTTTGTTTACCTTTTTGAATTTGGCGCCGTTCTCCGCCCCATGCGTCGTAACGTCGCAGGAAACGGAGCTCGGCGGCACTGTGTGAATCGAGCGAGCACCCGCTCGCTCACACAGCGCGGTGGCATCGCTGGATCCAGGGACAAGGTAAGTAAACCAAGCCTGTGGATTCTGCGAGTTGAGCCCGAGTCTGACTCGGGGTTACCGATCGCTGCACAAAAATGTAACCCCAAGTCAGACTCGGGAATACCGCCAGGGGGGTTAATGTGTGTCGGTGATGTTCTTTCTGTCACTCTAATCTGACAGAATGCCGGCCCGCTCGCGGCTCACACCGCCAGCCTTTGCCTAATTAGAGAGCCGCCTCTGCAGGCAGGGGCCCCCTATTGGGCGGGGCCCATGGGCTTGAGCCCAGTCAAGCCCAATGGTAAGTCCCGCCCTGAGCACACCTGATCATTTATCCACACCCTCATATGGGTGAATTGCACAGTACTTTTCATTTATGTTGTGAGGATTTGTTTTTTTTCATATATTAATTTCCAGTTTTATCAATTTGTACTAATACTGCATCAGCATTTATTATTACATTTATTTTCACTACAATCACCTTTGTCAGGAGACAACACTCCACATAATCACAGCCATCCCTGAGGAATGGTATTATATCATTAATCCATTCACCCCTAGAGTGGCTCACTTCTTGACACGCACCACAGGAAGAGCGATCCATTAATATATTGCTGTTCAGCAATAGGGTATACCATCTGACTGTAGAGATTGTCCTACATGTCCAGCCTTGCCTCTAAAGACCCCTCCTAGGTAGTAACGGGAGCTCATACGCCATATAAGCTCACCTTCCAAACATTTTATTTGTCACATATTGGTGGGACCAACAGTATCCAATTGTGACTCTTGCCTTACGGTCAAAAGAGAGTTGGATTTAACCATCTATATACCCACAACCAATGGGCAGCGCCACTATCCCTTAACATATTACACTGATTCCAGACCCCATAACTGGGGTACTACAGGGGGGCAGCAGCCTCACACCGCACCTCAGCGCGGATTTACTACAGGGTTTATCACTTCCAGAAGAACAACCTGGCTCATCACCTGGCCAATACCATCCTTACATTAAAGCATTGTGTTGGCAGCATCATGCTGTGGGGATGTTTTCAGTGGCAGGAACTGGGAGACTAGTCAGGATCAAGGGAAAGATGAATGCAGCAATGTACAGAGACATTCTTGATGAAAACCTGCTCCAGAGCACTCTGGACCTCAGACTAGGGCGAAGGATCATGACAACGGCCTAAGCACACAGCCAAGATAACAAAGAAGTGGCTACAGGACAACTCTGTGAATGTCCTTGAGTCAGCCAGAGCACAGACTTAAACCCGATTTGAACATCTCTGGAGAGATCTGAAAATAGCTGTGCTCCGATACTCCCCATCCAACCTGTTGGAGCTTGAGAGGTCCTGTAAAGAAGAATGGGAGAAACTGCCCAAAAATAGGTGTGCCAAGCTTGTATCATCATTAGGGATGAGCTTCGTATTCGAGTCGAACTCATGTTCAACTCGAACATCGTATGTTCGATCGTTCGTCAAAATACGAACAAAACGGGTCGTTCGCGCCAAATTCGAGTTACGTTTCACAGACCATAATTCACTGCGGCATCGCTGGCTGATGATTGACCAAGCATGCACCATTCTCCAGCTACGAGTAAGCATCACACGATGTGAAACATGTCAGCCATCCTTTTCCTTTTGTTCACTTCTTTTTGACTGCAACATTGCACCTGTGCATAGCCGACACCCTTTTTGGTTGGTGGGACGGAAGCAAAGCCAGGGGATCAGCAGTTTTCTGAGTGGTATTATTTCTCACACAAGCATGCACCATGACCCGCACATGGCCAATCACAGCTTGCAAAAAACTGAGAGCCATAATTGTCCAAAGCCAGGGTGGCTTTGGCCAATTATGGCTCAGGGGGTTTAGTACACGCCCCACACTATAAAAGGCCGCCTGCAGGTCGGCCTTGTGTAGTGTGTTGCGGTGGTTAAGACAGGACAGAGAGAGTGTAATTTTTTGCAGGTAGATAGAGCAGGCAGCCAGGCAGGCAGGCTAGTCAGTTAATGTTACAGTGTGTAGAGGATATATATACATCCCAGGTGTTGTACATATATTTATACACTGTATAGTTTAGCTAGATCAGTTCTTTCTAATGTACTGACAGGTAGGTGATTGTGCTAGCTGCAGTATTCTTACATGGTTTATTGCCTGTGTCCTCTGTAGTTTGCACAAGCTACTTGGTGTGTACTGGCCGTGTGCTCTGTAGTTTGCACATAAAGCTACTTGGTGTGTACTGGCCGTGTGCTCTGTAGTTTGCACCTAAAGATTCAGGAGCAGTGATTTTTTAATGATGCTTAAATAAAAAAATAAAAAAAATAAAAATCCTTTAAATATTGTACCTGCTGGGTGTCTATAGTATGCCTGTGAAAACGTCCTTGAGAACCCGGGTCTTGCACGAGGGAACATGTATCAATGGAAAAAAAGTTTTAAAAAAACTGACGTTTTTTCAGGAGTCCTGAAAAAAACGACCTTTTTAAAACGTTTTTTTCCATTGATACATGTTCCCTGGGGCAAGACCTGGGTTCTCAAAGACGTTTTCACAGGCATACTATAGACACCCTGCAGGTACAATATTTAAAGGAATTTTTCATTTTTCTTTTAATTAATTTAAGCATCATTAAAATCACTGCTCCTGAAAAAGCTTCCATTGATACATGTTCCCTGGGGCAAGACCCGGGTTCTCAAAGACGTTTACAACAATAACTTTCATATTAGGCTTTAAAATGAGCACTTTTGAATTCAAACGTTCGAGTCCCATAGACGTCAATGGGGTTCTAAAAGTTTGCGCGAACGTTCGGTCCGTTCGAAGGTTCTGGTGCGAACCAAACGGGGGGGGGGGGGGGGTTCTCGTCTCATCCCTAATCATCATACTCAAAGAGACTTGAGGCTGTAATTGGTACCAGAAGTGCTTAAACAAAGTATTGAGCAAGGGCTGTGAATACTTATGCACATGAGATTTTTTTTAGTTTTTTTAGTTTTAATAAATTTGCAAAGATTTTTAAACTTCTACAACTTATTTGCAAGCACTGCACTGTTGCCATTGATTAAACCCATTGACTTATTGAAATTTCCATTGCATTGCTCTTTAGTTTTTCCACGTATTTACCCCACAGATAATCATAAGCACATCAAAAACATTCATCTGTAAATAATTTACAGTATCTTTTTTTTTAACTAATAGAATCCTTCCATCCACCTTACTTTTAATGATTGCTACATGAGTTGTCGGCATCCTATTTGGCATATCATTTAAAGACTAATGTATAATCACAGCTTTATTAAATGATGGGCCAAATAGGATGCCAAGTACGCCAACGCCTAATGAATAGTCAATCTAGTGGTAATTAATCTGCTACAACTGAGTGTTAAAAATCGAGATATAATTAATAATAGTTTTTCCAGGGAATTAAGTACTTCTAACCACACAACAGATAGTTTGGTGGATTCCTGCCAAGAATACTAGCAATCATTAAAAGATGTATAGTGGATAGATTCCCTCTATAATCAACCACAGGCATACATCAAGTATTCCAGATTTCGCTCTGAAGGTTTCCTTATTCGGAGGGATACCTGACAGGGATGCCAGCTCTCACCCCTAATCTTTGCCCTAGCAATTGAACCCTTGGCAATCCTGATCAGAGCTAATTCAATCATTAAGGGTCTGGAGGTCGCTTCCACGATTATGCTTGTTTGCAGACGATGCTTTACAATTTATCACTTCCCCTCACACAACTCTTCCGAATTTGTTCCACATATTGGAATTACCGCGAACCGTATTGCTCTGTAGTAAGCTCAATGGTGGCCTTGGGGTCCCCAATTTTCTACATAATTTTTATGCTGCCCAACTAGCTCAGCTCACACTATACCACGCAAAAGGTCGAAATGCCATTATGGGTAGGTTTAGAAGCCATTGATTTATACCCCCTAACTATCAGCAACTTATTATGGATGTCCAGATCTGACCGCAGCTCCATAACCAACCCTGTAACCCGGCACTCCCTTTATTTTTGAGAGTAGTTGTGGGGCCCCTTTCACCTACCGTCCCCTCATACCCCACTCCTCTCCTTTTTTAATCACCCAAACTTTTATCCTGCTCTTAGTAACCCCACCTTATTCCAAGCCTGGACTTCTGTGGGATTGAGTCGTATTTATGACCTCGTCACCAAACAGCACCCTGAAGACATTGCCTGATTTTCAGGAACAAGCACAGCTCCCACCCAGGGAATGTTTTAGGTACCTTCAGGTGACGGGTCACCCATTTTGTTCAACCAATCATCCGCACACATTCATCTCTAGATAGTTTATCTCTATATGAGGGTATGTGCGACTCAGATCCGCACGCCCCTGGAATCATATCTCGTTTATATAGTCACCTTACATCCCCGCTGTCTAGTTTACCATCATATGCTACACAGTGTTCCACAGACTTGGAGATTGACCTGGAAACAAAGGATCAGGATGATGTAGGGGATACCACTTAAACATCCTCCCAAAACATCATTGCACTTGAAACAAACTACAAACTACAAGGTTATGATGAAGTGGTATTTGGTTCCGGCAAGGATATCTAAATTTGTACCAGGCTATCCCAGTGTGCTTCCGGGGGTTAAGGCCGGGTGGGCACGCATACACAATTTTGAAAGCCATCTTTCGTATGGCTTCTGCTTTGATCAATGTTACTCTAGACCCCAACCCGTCTTTAGCCCTTGATTGTACTAGAGCCCCGCTCCGTCTCCACTTCCAGCTAATGACAGCGGCCAAACAGATAATAGCCAGAGCCTGGAAATCTCCCAAATTATGCATTATTGAGGTGAAAAACAGAGTCACTCAAGCCACGATTCATGGTAAAATCAAGGCCACCATTCTACACAGAATCTCCCACCACCTTAAAATATGGCAGCCTTGGGTAGATCATTTTCTACCCCTATATTTCAACAAATCCCTCTTAGAGCCTTGACTCCCCTCTACCCCTCCCCCTAGTTTGAATGATGCTTTATGACATGGGCTCTCGCAGTGCCTCCGACTTCTCTCTCTCTCGCAGCTCTTCTCCCTCTTCTTCTTTCTCTCGTTCTCGACTACTTCTTCCTCTTTCCTCCTCCCTTTCAACCCCCTTTTCTCAAGTTCACCATTGGTAGCTTGATATATTGGTATATCGTATTTGTCGTACCAGCCTCTGGATTACCACGTGGTATCTCTCCCTAGTGCTTAATTTACTGTTGTTCTAAACCTCTCTGTATCCCCAATGCCAGTAATGTTTTGTTGGTATTCATTGTTCATTGTCAACAATGTATTGGGTTAATTGAAACCAATGAATACCCCATGTCATGCTTCTTGATATGTTACCAATAAAAAATTTGAACAAGAAAAGTAGGATGGATGGAAAGATTCTATTAGTTGGACCAGTAAATTATTTATTTGCATTATGCTTTTGAACTTTGAAAACTAGGCAACCCAGAAAAGTTAATTCCCTAGCACAACCCTATCCCACCACCATCTCCTTGCACATACAGTAATAGCCCTCTCATCTTCTGGAAGTGTCTAATTACTCTCTCTGCTGGTCAAGCTCCTCTTCCCCTCCCTTCACCTTCCTATTTAAAGCAGAGTTCCACCCAAAAGTGGAACTTCTGCTCATTAGCCTGCTCCCCCCTTCTGCTACATTTGGCACCTTTCACAGGTATCCTGATACCATCTCCGGTAGTCAGGGCCGCAGCCTTTGGCATCATCGCCGGGGCTCCCTCCTTCTCGCTCCTCTCGTTTCCATTTTCGGATGATGGATTGAACAGTGCTCTGTGAGATGTTCGAAGCTTGGGATATTTTTTTATAGCCTAACCCTGCTTTAAACTTCTCCACAACTTTATCCCTGACCTGTCTAGTGTGTTCCTTGGCCTTTGTGATGCTGTTTGTTCACTAAGGTTCTCTAGCAAAGAGGGCTTCACAGAACAGCTTTATTTATACTGAGATTAAATTACACACAGGTGGACTCTATTTACTAATTAGGTGACTTCTAAAGGCAATTGGTTCCACTACATTTTTGTTAGGGGTATGTGAGTAAATGGGGCTGAATACAAATGCACGCCACACTTTTCAGATATTTCTTTGTGAAAAATTTGGAAAACCATTTATAATTTTCCTTACACTTCACAATTATGTGCCACTTTGTGTTGGTCTATCACATAAAAACCTAATAAAATACATTTATGTTTTTAATTGTAACATGCCAAAATTTGAAACATTTCAAGGGGTATGAATACTTTTTCAAGGCACTGAATGTGACAGCACAGCTGTGAGTTTTACACTGTGAGAATATTTTTGTGAAATTGAGAACTTCCATATTGGTGAAATTTGGCTTGATTTTAGGCAGAGTTGGGAAAGGTTAGAACCTCTGTCATTTTTTTTATTGCTTGTTAGAATAAAGAGCGTGCCTGATGTATTGTTGCCAGTCCAGTTTTATTTTCACTGTGCATTTCCATTTGTTGGAATGAGCAGTGCACGTCAGTTTGAGTCATGTACACTGCTCTTTGCACACTACAAATCCCATAGTCCATCTTAGAAGTGAGTGAGAGAGGCTGACTACGTTCCTACATACAGTGGGACTATGGAGAACGGTTGTAGCAACCCTCTAACACAGTGGTTCTCAACCTTCTAGTGCCGTGACCCCTTGATAAAATTTCCCAAGTTGTGGGGACCCCTAGCAGTAAAATTATTTTTGTAGGGTGGGTTGTCAGCACCCAAGGCAAGACAAGTAATTTGCGCCCCTAACCCACGGACATTTAGCACTCCCCGAGTCCCTTCCACTCGTACAGTATTAAAACCCCTTATGGTACATTTTAGGATGTACCACTCTTTCTCTTTGTTCTCTTTTCTTTCCCTTTTTATCTCTCGCTATCCTAATTTCTTGTTTTTTTCCCCATCCCTCTCTCTAGCCGTCTCTCTTGTTCTTTCTTCTATTCTTTCTTTCCCTTTTTCTTTGTCCCTCCCCCTATTTTCCTTTCCCATGTGGTCTCTTTTTTTTCCAACAGAAGGAGAGTTCTGATCAGCCAAATTAGGTGCTCTTGATCAAGGTCATCTGCTGATCTGGGAATTGTAGTGGGGACTTTTAATAGCAACTATAATCACAGGTAGTGTTACTCACTGTGTCTCTGACTTCACTGTGTCTCCGACTTTGTGGTGTCCTGCTGCAGTGACACCTATGCCCAAATTAGGAGATAGGGTCTCCTCCAGCCCCTCCCACTTCACATTCCTCACCAGCCAGCTGACACCTAGTCTCTGCCCCCCAGCCATGTTGTGAACTGAATGGGTGGCTGCAAAGAGGCTGAGTGGGCGGCCATGGGCTCCAGGAACAGCCCTGCTGGGCAGCCATGAAAGGGCTGGGAGAGCGGTGTGGGATTCAGGAACAGCCCAAGATTTGGTGACCCCTGGCAAATTGTCATTTGACCCCCAAGGGGGTCCCGACCCCCAGGTTGAGAACCACTGCTCTAACAGAAAGGCAGATTACAGCAGCAAAAAAAAAAAGGAATTTGTAGATTTGGAGCAATAGACGAGTACATACTTGAATATTATTTTTTAGTGTCAATTTAACCAGTTACTCACCGCCCTATAGACAAAAGACGTCTACAAGGCGGTTGCTTAACTCTGGGAGGACGTCCATGGACGTCCTCCCAGAATCGCGCTCTGGGGCGCGCACACGGGAATGTCCGTGACCGCCGGGTCCGGAGGACCCGGCGAATCACGGATCACGGTAAATTCGCCGCTGATAGCGGCGGTTTACCACGTGATCGCTCCGTCCAATGACGGAGTGATCACTTGTAAACAAACCGGCGTCATGTGATGACGCCGGTTCCTCTCTCCCCTCTTTGTACCGAACGGTACAGTGTGAGAGGAGAGGGGAGAGAGCGGATGCAGCACGAGTGCTGTGGGCTGGATCTGTGACAAATGCAGTCACAGATCCAGCCATCCATCCATCCCTGCTCAGCCATCCCTGCCCCATACTAAGACTGTGCAATACTCTACAATACCCCACAATACTCTTCAATACCCCACAATACTCTGCAATACCCCACAATACTCTGAAATACCCCACAATACTCTGCAATACCCCACAATACCCTGCAACGTCGCCTATGGGGATTTTTAAGTAGCGAAGTTTGGCGCCATTCCACGAGCGTGTGCAATTTTGAAGGGTGGCATGTTGGGTATCTATTTACTCGGCGTAACTTCATCTTTCACATTTATGCAAAAGAATGAAGAAAAAATACAACATTTGCTAAATTTTATAACAGAAACAAAGACAAATTCTTTTTTTTTTACAGAATATTCAGTCTTTTTTCTCTTATAGCGCAAAAAATAAAAAACCCAACGGTGATTAAATACCACCAAAAGAAAGCTCTATTTGTGTGAAAAAAAGAATGAAAATTTCATTTGGGTACAATTTTGTATGACTAAGTAATTGTCATTCAAATTGTGAGAGCACCGAAAGCTGAAAATTGGTCTGGTTATTAAGTGGGTTTACGTGCCTGGTGGTCAAGTGGTTAAAGTAGATGTAAACTATAACTAAATTATGTTTAGTTTGCTAAATCACTATGTATCATAAAAAATATAATTTATTTATATTAAAATGATTTAAATAATAATAAATGTATATTATTTTACCTGCAAAAAAATGTGCATTTATAATTTTTTTCCAATAAGTGAACTTATCCTTTAAAATGAAACATTAAAAATAAAGAGGGAAGGAAAAGTACCGTATATACTCGAGTATAAGCCGACCCGAGTATAATCAGAGGTACTTAATTTTACCACAAAAAAAAACGTATTGACTCGAGAATAAGCCTAGGGTGAGAATGCAGCAGCTACTGTAAGCGGAAAAGAGGGTCAACAATGCTCATTTGCAGCTTCACTGTGCCCATTTGCACACCTCACTGTGCCCATTTGCACGCCTCACTGTGCCTATTGCAACCTCACTGTGCCCATTGCAACCTCACTGTGCTCATTGCAACCTCACTGTGCCTATTGCAACGTCACTGTGCCCAGCCTCAATGTGCCTATTGCAACCTCACTGTGCCCAGCCTCAATGTGCTCATTGCAACCTCATTGTGCTCATTGCAACCTCACTGTGCCCATTGCAGCCTCACTGTGCCCAAGTCAGTGTACTTTAAATTCTTAACAGGCTGCGGACTTTCATTCATTGCTTAAAAGTCGCGGTCTCCTCCTGGTCCCTTCCGTGATAGGTGTTTCCCAGCAGACACAGTTCCGCCTATCACGGACGTTCTTTCATCCTCGGACTCAGTTTTCCAGCAGACACTGTGTTCAGTGTTCCGCCAATCACGGACATCCTTTCATCCTCGGACAAGAGGACGTCCGTGATTGGCGGGACACTGAACACTGTTTCTGCTGGGAAACGCCTATCATGGAAGGGACCAGGAGGAGACCGCGACTTTTAAACAATGGACGCCCGCAGCCTGTCAAGAATTTCAGGTACACGGACTCGAGTATAAGCCGAGGGACGTATTTTCAGCCTTAAAAATAGGGCTGAAAAACTTGGCTTATACTCGAGTATATACGGTAATGACTGAAACTGACGTACATCAGTTTCAGTCATTACTTTTCCTTCCCTCTTTATTTTTATATTTTTTGTTTTTTACTCATATTTTTATATTTTTGTTTTTATTTTATTCTTATTCTATATCTTATTTTATTATACTGTAAATTACTCAGTTAACCACTTCCTGACGGCCGTACAACTTTATACGGCCGCAGTGTGGATCTTAATTGCCGGGAGGCCGTCTATATACGGCCTCCGGCCTCCAGCGTGCCCGTCGCATCACTGAGATGCCGATGCGCGTGCCTGGCAGCGATGTCCGCCAAGCACCCACGATCGGCGGTTACAGAGACAAGGACGTGGATCTGTGTGTGTAAACAAACAGATCCACGTCCTGTCAGGGAGAGAGGAGACTGATCTGTGTCCCTTGTACATAGGGACACAGATCGGTCACCTCTCCCAGTCAGTCCCCTTCCCCCACAGTTAGAAACACTATGCAGGGCACACATTTAACCCCTTCCTCACCCCCTAGTGTTAACCCCTTTCCTGCCAGTCACATTTATACAGTAATCAGTGCATATTTATAGCACTGATCACAGTATAAATGTGAATGGTGCCAAAAATGTGTCAAAAGTGTCCGATGTGTCCGCCATAATGTCGCAGTGGCGATAAAAATCGCAGATCGCCGCCATTACTAGTAAAAAAAATAAAATAATAAAAAATAATAATTCTGTCCCCTATTTTGTAGGCACTATAACTTTTGCGCAAACCATTTGCTTATTGCGATTTTTTTTTACCAAAAATATGTAGAAGAATACGTATCGGCCTGAGAAAATTATTATTTTTTTTTTTAAATTGGGCTATTTATTATAGCAACAAGTAAAAAATATTGAATTTTCATTCAAAATTTACGCTTTTTTTTGTTTATAGCGCAAGAAATAAAAACCGCAGAGGTGATCAAATACCACCAAAAGAAAGCTCTACTTGTGGGGAAAAAAGGACGTCAATTTTGTTTGGGAGCCACTTGTCAATTAAAGCGACGCAGTGCCGGAAGCTGAAATTTCACCTGGGCAGGAGGGGGGTGTATGTTCCCAGTAAGCAAGTGATTAAAATGGGTTTTTGACAAGGAATCTAGAATTGTTAAAATGTTAAACTGTAAAATGGTCCAACTGTTCATCCATGCTTAATAATTGTTATAAGTTAAGAGTACAAATGATTATTATTTACCATTCTTCCAATATAAGCGTTAGTTGACACATTTTGCATGAAAACAATAAAAATTATGGGAATTTTTTTTTTAACATAGAAAATGTAAAATTGCAATGAATAACATGTCTGGGGGATGCCCTGACCCTGCCTGTGAAGTTCTGCATCTGTGAAATGTATACAGTATACTACAGCAAAACTGTCACTACTTTTATTTTACAGTTCTATACGGGTACTTTGCTCCATGTCTCTAAAGCCCTGTACACACGATCGGATATATGATTGAATCTAATCCAATGGATTTTTTCATCAGATATCCGATGAAGTTGACTTTCATCAGTCTTGCCTACACACCATCGGTAAAAAATCAGACCGTGTCCAAACAGGGTGACATAAAACACTACGACGTGCTGAGAAAAATGAAGTTCAATGCTTCCGAGCATGCGTCGACTTGATTCTGAGCATGCGTGGATTATTGACCGATGGACTTCTACACAGACAATCGTTTTTTTCTATCGTTTTTTATCCATAGGAAAAATGTAAAACATGTTCTATTTTTTTTCACCGATGGAAAACAAACCGATGGGGCCCACACACGATCGGTTTGACCGATGAAAACAGTCTATCGGTCTGTTTTCATCAGACAAACCGATTGTGTGTACAGGGCTTTCTAACTCTGGTTATGAGGTTTGACCCATCCCCTTCTGCTGTGGCTGTTCTGACAACAGCTATGAAGGAGACAGCTGTCCGCACCGGAGACAAGTAGCAGCAGGGGGGATCTGCCTCTGCATTCCCATAGGGGACAGAACTTTAATTATAAAGATAGATCTTCTTTAAAATTTTTGTTATCCTAACATTTCATATTCCTGATATGTGCATGCTGCCACGGCCACGGCTCCGCAACTACCTGGTTGCCGACTCAGGTGGGGGGGGGGGGGCATCAGGTGGAGGAGCATCCACCATGGCTGGAGGCCTGCCCTCTAACGCCACGGCAATGTGGGTCAGAATGGTGTTGGTTTCTGCCTGCACCTGCCGTGAACGTATCCCCTCAGCCTCAATGGCAGCTGTGTGGCCCTGGACGGCCTCACACAGGGACCGTACCTTTGCCACGAGGGTAGCCGTTGTGGCCTGCAGCTCACCCAGGCAGGTGATCACCGCTGCTGTGTTGCCAGCCACATCCTGCAGCCCATCGTTTATGTGGCCACTGGAGGCCAGGCTGTCAGCTACTCTCCTCATGTCCTGGGCCATCTCACCCATATGGCGGGTCTGCGAGTCCTGGGCACTCGTCAGATTCACTGGCAGGTAGTCCGAAACACCCCTGGTCTTCCTGGTTGCCTTCCTGGGGCCAGGAGAGGCTTCAGGCCTGGCATAGGGGGAGGGACTTGAGGATCCCAATGGATCCAGAGGGACTTGAGGATAGGAGGCTTGACGTCCGGGATGGACCAGCCGATTGGGATGTCTCCTCAACATATAGGGACACCTCCTCACCCATATGTTCAGCATCCTGCTCAACCACCTCTTCACTGGAGGTCTGGCCACCACTCCCCTCCACCAATGCCTCTTGGCTTCCCAGGGTGTCAGGGGCAGAATCATCAGGGGATGATGGCGTGGGACGGGCAGAGGCACCAGATGGCCTAGCTCCCTCCTGGACATCTGGGGATGACACAAAACATTCACATGTTGGTGGACCCACACACTTGTCAGATATTCCCTTCCCCCCCTCACATGCTACACACCAGATAGTAGAAAAAACACACTTACCTGTCCTCAAGGGTGGCTCAACTGAGTCGTAGCCCTCAACTCCCTCCACTTGCACCCTAGTAAGGCAGCGGGCAACCACCTGCTCGTTAGGAGTCAGACGGATCCTAGAGACTGGTCCACCACCAGTGCCCCTGGCATGCCTCGTCATAATGGCCATCTTCTCCTTCACCCTCCTACGAAGATCGTTCATCTTCTTTGAGATGTCCTGGGGCCTCCTCACCTCATTGCCCACGGCATTCACCTGGTTGGTGATCCTCATAAGGATCTCCTACCTTCTGCCCTTGCTCGTCTCCTTGCTACGTGCCCCATGGAGGCGATCGTAGTACTTGTTCATGGCCGCAAGGATGATGCCCTTCTCCTCTGGGGAGAAGTTATTTTTTCTGTTCCCAGAACGCCGGGCAGACATGTCCAGAATAATATCACAAAAGTAACTACACCAAACAAAACGGGTGTACTTTTGCACTCGACGGGCGCATGTCTGAGCGTATTTATGCCCTGGGTGTAAACGGTGGGCCGGCGTAACTTAGGATTTACGCCGGGCGTAGTTGTGAGCATGCGCAGAGGGGTGCGGGACATACGATCACGTGACGGCGCATGCGCCGTTCTTTCGGCCCTTCATTTGCATGGGGTCACGGTTCATTTAAATGGATCACGCCCACTTCCTTCCTACTTTGAATTACGCCGTCTTACGCCGACGATTTTACGTTCCGCCGGCGCAAAATTGCATGCTTTTGATTAGAGAATACGGAGCTTGCCTCTCTAAGTTACATCGGCGTAACGCATCTGAGATGCACTACACCGGCATAAAGATGCGCCGATCTACGAGAATCTGGGCCTCAGTGTACTCTCTTCCAATGATTTTGTCTGTAACCCCAGGAGCTGGGGATTCCCTTCATGTATACCAGACCCTTATCCTAGACAAGGGTCTGATATGGATGTTAATGGGGTACACCCCCACAAAAATAAGAAAATTACATGGCGGTTTCCCAATTCATACCAGGTCCTTCAGGTTTGGTATGGATTTTATAGGGCATGCCTATGCAAAAAAAAAAAAATGTAAGGTTCCCTCCCCTTTCACGGAAATCCACACCAGAGCCTTATCCATGCATGCAGTCTGGCAGGCCAGGCAAATGGAAATACATACATGCAGCCCCACCCTCCTGAATATTACCAGGCCACATGCTCTCAACGTGGGGCCAAAAACAACCCAAAAAAAGTTCCACAATGTCCATCTATTGTCGTTCATGTCAATCACAATGTCTGAGACCCGCCCATCGTGGGTGTGCATGATCTAAATGCATTACGTCACTGTGCATGCGCCCACCTGCCCGAAAATGGCCGAGTGTGTACAGGCTTTCATGAGCCCAGCTAGCTTTGGAACCCACAGCCATATTTTTTTATGGGTGCCGCTGCAGCCACCACTCAAAGCGGCCCCAGGGCAGGTGGCCTGATGGGAAATTTCCCACATGCATTAGATGCATGTAGTCCACAGCAAGATTGGAAGAAGATATTTGGATGAAAATTATATTAATCTGGACCTATTCACTCATACACTTGGGAGGCTCATGTATATTATTTTAAAGGATTTATATGTATAGTATTTTTTTGGTTTAAGGATTGAAGCAGTGGCGATGCTTCCATAAGGGTGCACGGGCGACACCCCCTCTCTCCTGCCACCCCCTCTATCACCAATAGATAGATTCATGCATAGCATGAATCTATCTATGGCCGACGCTGACACCCCCTATTAAGACGCCCGGCCCCCTTTTGGAATTGCAGCGGCGGGGGGTGTTTTTGAAGCACCTGAGTCATAGGCTCTAATAGGCATCAAAAAAGGTAAACAGCAAGCGCCATGCTTGGCGCTTGCAGTTCACCCAGCTGTGTAAGAAAAGCGAATGAATATTCGCTTTCCTAACACTGGACCACCTTTCCGACAATCAGGTGCTCGGTCTGTTACCTGTCACCTGATTGCCTGAAACGACAGGCGCCGGTATTGGACGCCTATCAGGAGGATAGGACAGGAGATAAGGATGGCAGGAGACGCGTGAAAGACCCCGCTCGTCGCCGTCACCCGCTGCCCCACCGAGACAGGGTAAGTGCCGGGCAGACTGCGAGCGGGCGGGGGTCACACTGGCAACATTCAAGGGCACACTGGCAGAATTTATTGGGCACAGTGGCAGCATTTGATGGGCACACTGGCAGCATATGATGGGCCCATTGGCAGCATTTAATGGACACACTGGCAGCATTTGATGGGCACACTGCCAGCATTTGATGGCACAGTGGCAGCATATGATGGGCACACTGCCAGCATTTATTGGGCACACTGGCAGCGTTTGATGGCACAGTGGCAGCATTTGATGGGCACAGTGGCAGCATTTGATAGCACAGTGGCAGCATTTGATGGCACAGTGGCAGCGTTTGATGGGCACAGTGGAAATGTTTGATGGCACAGTGGCTGCAATTGATGGGCATAGTGGCAGCATTTGATGGGCACAGTGGCAGCATTTGATGGCACAGTGGCAGCGTTTTATGGGCACAGTGGCTGCAATTGATGGGCACAGTGGCTGAGTTTTATGGGCACAGTGGCTGCAATTGATGGGCACAGTGGTGGCAATTGATGTTTTTTTTTTTTTTCAACATTTTTCAGTTTGGTTGCGCCCCCCAAAAAATGTTAAGCACCAGCCACCACTGTATTGGAGAACTATTTTATGTCATTAGTAGAGTTTTTTTAATCATATATTTATTTTATATGTGAGTGATACACATATTGGTGACAGCCGCTTAGGTTTTGGTGAAAAGTGGTTGAATGGAGACACTTTTTTTATTTATTTATAGACCTTAGAATGTAAATTCCCTGAGAACCAAGACTGATGTGAATGTGCAATATGTAAAGTGATGATGCTACCTGTAGTAACATAGAATGGGAACAGCCCTGATATTATACTGTGATATAAACATGGCAATTTATATACAGTCAAATTTCTCTGACAGTAGACGCACTCCCTCTCTTACAGGTCTTCATGGCATAATGTATAATTAAATGAGATGATGATGTTTCCTAATGACTAGTTCCAGTAATTACTCTGTTTCTAATTCTACTGTAAAGTTAAATGGGTTGTAAAGGTTGTTTTTTTATTTTCTAAATAGGTTCCTTTAACCACTTCAATACCGGGCTTTAAAACCCACCTCCATACTGGGCCTATTCTGGCATTTCTCTCCTACATGTACAAATCATCATTCTTTTTCTAGAAAATTACTCAGAACCCCCAAACATTATATATGTTTTTTAGCAGACACCCTAGGGAATAAAATGGCAGTCATTGCAACTTTTTATCTTGCACGGTATTTGCGCAATAATTTTTCAAATGCCTTTTTTTGGGGAAAAAAATGGTTTCATGAATAAAAAAATAACAAAACAGTAAAGTTAGCCCAATTTTTATGTAAAATATGAAAGATAATGTTACGCTGAGTAAATAGATACCTAACATGTCATGCTTTAAAATTGCGCACACTCATGGAATGGCGCCAAACTTAAAAACTTGTTACTTAAAAATCTCCATAGGCGACGCTTTGAAATTTTTTACAGGTTACCAGTTTAGAGTTACAGAGGAGGTCTAGTGCTAGAATTGTTGCACACGCGGCGACACCTCACATGTGTGGTTTGAACAACGTTTACATATGTGAGCGGGACTTACGTTTGCGTTCGCTTCTGAGCGCGAGCTACCGGGGACAGGGGCGTTTTAATTTTATTTATTTATTTTTTATTTTACGTATTTATTTATTTTTTACACTTTTTTTACATTTTTTTTCCTCAATCGTTTTTATTCCTATTACAAGGAATGTAAACATCCCTTGTAATAGGAATAGTGTGTGACAGGTCCTCTTTAAGGAGAGATGCAGGGTCAATAAGACCCCACATCTCTCCTCCAGGCTGGAAAGAATGAGATTGTGAAAAAAAATTCACAGATCTCATTCTTACTAGCCACAATTGCGGTTTGTTTTGCTGCGGGTACCCGGGTGTGATGTCATCACATCGCGCCCGGGCCTCCGACGATCATAGAGATGACTGGTGACCATCTGGTCACCAGTCATCTCTATGCTTCCTATGCGGCGAACAGCGATCATCCCTCCTGGGCCCCCGATGGCACGGGAGAGCCCGGAGAAGCACCTCCCGCCGCCTATAAGAACGATCAAGTGGCGGAACTGCCGCTATGATCGTTCTTATGGTGCGCAGGATCGCTGCCGGAACAAAATGATATCTGAATGATGCCTCTAGGTGCAGGCATCATTCAGACATCCCTGCACAAAGTATAGGACGTCAAATGACGTCCACCCGGGATAAGAGATCACCTTTGTGGACGTCATATGACGGCGTGAGGTATTGAAGTGGTTAAGCTAGTGCATTGTTGGTTCACTTACCTTTTCCTTCAAATTCCCTTCTAAATATTTTTTTTCTTTGTCTGAATTTCTCACTTCCTGTTTCTCCTCAGTAAGCTGTTCTGGCTGACTAACCCCCATCGGATGATGGGGGCAAGCTTACTGAGGAGAAACAGGAAGTGAAAAATTCAGACAAAGAAAAAAAACATTTAGAAGGGAAGTCGAAGGAAAAGGTAAGTGAACCAACACCATGCACTAGCTTAAAGGAACCTATTCAGAAAATAAAAAACTAACCTTTACAACCCCTTTAACTTTCTTTGTCCATCCAGGGCAAAGCAACAGGTTTACATTAGAGCCATCAGAATGCATTACCTTTGTAATGTTAAAAGCACCCCAAACGCAGATCACAAAACGCATGGCACCAGATTGCATGTGTGACCGAAGTATATTCAATTACAATCCTCTGTGTGCTCCTCTCTCTCTCTTTCTGCACTCTGTCTCTGGCAGAGAGAGAAAAGGGTCCTGTGCAGTGAAGGAGAGATACTCTGCAAGGGTGGCTTAGAGGAGCCATCAACAGGTGCAAAAGCATATTTATGTTGAGTACATCAGTATGGCAATACAAATACGTGACTGTTGTAACTTTTCATATGTGTTTTTTTTTATGTAGTGTTCCTTTGGCTGTAAGGGGGTCATTTCTTTGTTATGCAACACCCTCATAGAATAGACTGCTAGAGAGGTTCAGGGAAATTTCGTTTTTTTTGGCTCTTCTGTTAACAGTGTAGCAATGTATCATTTTGTTGGCTGCTCTGGGTCTTACAGGCTGCACTCTCAACTATTTCTCCCTGCCTTCTAGTAGGTTATAGAATGTAGTGGGTTGGAAGAGGCAGACCCTGGGCCTGACTATTTCTGAAGTCTCAGCCAGCCTCTAGGGGGAAATGCCCAGTAGGTGGCTGAGAAGGAGATATATAGTCTGAGGACTGAAGCAGCAGGGTTCTTGTCCTGGAGGAGGAAATCCAAGCCTGAAGGTCTGCTCCCTTCTGGAAAGTTTGGATGAAGCCTGTAAAAAGCTTATTAAGGTCCCAGCTCAGGAGGAGCTGGGGGCCTATTGCAAAGAGCTCATCAAGGTCCCAGCTCAGGAGAAGCTGGGGGACTATTGCAGAAAGCTTGTTAAGGTCCCAGCTCAGGAGGAGCGGGAGGCCTATTGCAGAAAGCTTGTCAATGTCCCAGCTCAGGAGGAGCTGGGAGACTATTGCAGAAAGCTTGTCAAGGTCCCAGCTTAGGAGGAGCTGGGGGACTATTGCAGAAAGCTTGTCAAGGTCCCAGCTCAGGAGGAGCTGGGGGCCTATTGCAGAGAGCTCATCAAGGTCCCAGCTCAGGGGAAGCTAGGGGCCTATTGCAGAGAGCTCATCAAGATCCCAGCTCAAGGGAAGCTAGGGGCCTATTGCAGAGAGCTCATCAAGGTCCCAGCTCAAGGGAAGCTAGGGGCCTATTGCAGAGAGCTCATCAAGGTCCCAGCTTAGGAGGAGCTGTGGGGCCTATTGCAGAGAGCTCATTAAGGTCCCAGCTCAGGGGATGCTAGGGGGCCTATGTGATGGATTAGGGTAAAATTCCTATTTTTAAGTTAGGCTAATTCTTTTTATTATTAGAATCACTGAAATGTTTTCTCTTTCCTATATTCCTTATGCTGTTTGTTTTTATATGCATTATGCATATGTATGTATGTATGGGTATGTGTTGCAATGCAGATATTATGTTTTAAAGAAAGTTATGAACTCAGCATTGAAAATATGAAGAAACAGATATTATGTTGTAAAAGTTACCATTTGGAATGGAGATACAAAGGACTATTATTAAGCGCAGATGTCATTTCCCCCCCCCCCCCACTCTTCGCTCTCACTCCCAAACCACCCCTCCCTCCTAAATTCCTCAGTTGTAACAGGAAAGCCACCCCTCCCCCTCCTTCTCATTCGGATCTCCATGAAAGCTTGTGTGACTCTTGGAAGGAAAATTGCAGAGCTGAATGAACACGTGGATGATGTGGTCAGCATGCCCAAACATGGACTCCCATTTCCTCGCCTCTTGCTCCTAACCAGCTCCTCCCATAGCCCCCACTACCAAATGAACAAGATGGCTCCTGGACTTTAGGAATATGTGCCATGTGCTACAGACGTCACATGGAGGGGGAGGGTAGCTGGGAGTAAAATGTGTAAGTTAACCAGTCTGAATGCATATGTTTGTGATGTCATTTTACCAATAAAAAGAACTGGGGAGGCCCAGTCACATCCTGTTGGGCTGAGAAGCTGGAAGAGGTGAGATGTGAATCTTTGTCTGATCCACATATTTCACCTTATTAATTTGAATCAAACGGCAGAATGGGTTAGCCCTGAGGTTGGATCAGAGGTCAAATTGCTATCAATTGGCGCCAACGTGTGTACTTTGCTCTATTGGGGGAAATGCGGCATCCCGAGATGTCGGTGGAGCGCGTCTGTGCGGATGGAGACAGGCTGATCACCTTCGTGAATGCGGTAGGAAGCGTTTCTTTTTTGCTTCTTGCTGCAGTCCACTTCCATGCAGGTGTCCTTCATTTTCTGTGCTGCACTTTCCCCAATCAGAGACGGGTAATTCTTGAGCAAAGTATTTTTTTTAAAGAGAACCCGTTTATTGTCCCTTTCTGCCGGGTTTGATGTCTTTGTTTTATGTTTGAGGTCTCTGTTTTATATCTCATGTTTGATGTCTGTGTTTTCTGTTTGAAGTTTTCTGTTTTCTGTTAGTTTGAATGTGACTGTTTCAGGGGTATGTCTGTAGGCGGTGGGTGGACAGTATCTTCCCTTCAGGGGTCCTGAGCCGGTGACGCACTGTGGCGTGTCTTGGGGTGGAAATGTTTATGTGTGCATGGTGTCATTGGATTTCTTCCTAAAACATCCGTGATTTACTGGTGTTGGGTTAAGTGAGGTTGGCAATATGCACATGTAGATATGTCTGGTCTGAAGGGAGGGCAAATATATTGGGTTATGATAGTGGGTAGTATGTACCGGAGAGGTGTGTGGAGGGAATGACAGTGGGCAGTATGTACAGGAGAGGAGTGTGGAGGGTATGACAGTGGGAAGTATATACAGGAGAGGAGTGTGGAGGGTATGAAAGTGGGCAGTATGTACAGGAGAGGAGTGACAAGGGTATGATGGGGGCAGTATGTACAGGAAAGGAATGTGGAAAGAAAGATAGTTGGCAGTATGTACAGGAGAGGAGTTGGAGGGTAAGGTTGGGTTATAGTATGTACAGGAGAGGAGTGTGGAGGGTAAGATTGGGTTACAGTATGTACAAGAGAGCAGTGTGGAGGGTATGACAGTGGGCAGTATGTACAGGAGAGGAGTGTGGAGGGTATCACAGTGGGCAGTATGTACAGGAGAGGAGTGTCGATGGTATGATAGTGGGCAGTATGCACAGGAGAGGAGTGTGGAGGGTATGACAGTGAGGAGTATGTACAGGAGAGAAGTGTGGAGGGCATGATGATGGGCACTATGTGTAGAAGAGAGACGTGTGGAGGGTATGACAGTGGGCAATATGTATAGGAGAGGAATGTGGAGGGCATGACAGTGAGCAGTATGTACAGGAGAGGAGTGTGGAGGGTATGACTGTGGGCACTATGTATAGGAGAGAAGTGTGGAGAGTATGACAGTGAGCAGTATGTACAGGAGAGGAGTGTGGAAGGTATGACAGTGGGCACTATGTACAGGAGAGAAGTGTATGACAGTGGGCACTATGTACAGGAGTACATAGTCAGAGCATCAGAGCCAGATACACTGACTGCAAGGTAGTCTTATCGGTCAAGATTGCAGACAGCTTTACCCCGGATGCCTGCATACTTAGATGTGCCTCTGATAATGATTGATTTCCTGACACAATTCTCAGGATTAACTCCATTTCTGCCATTTGACCCAAATTGCAGAAATGGAGTGAAATATGCAGACCAGACAAGAATCTACATCCTCACCTCTCAACGTTCGACCATTAAAAAGGCCCAACCCTTTATTTCCTATAGCTTTATCAACATCATTCACATGAACACACTGATTGGTTAACTATATACAGTACAGTCCCATTTACACGCCCCCTGTGACGTACTGTTCTTTGTACACGGCACACATTCTCCTTGTAAGTCCACGTGTCATACAGGCATAAAAAGTTCCTTCCACAGTCACCATATTTGTTTCCTTCAGTGAAGCGAGGACAAGGAGGGGGAGGTGTGATTTCCTCTTACAACTGAGTCCATATTTGTTCTTTGGAATGAGGAGTTTAGGAGTGCAGTAGAAAGGAGGGGCCGGAGGACAAGGAGCAAGGGGGGGTTTGAACACATCTGCTCTTAATAATAGTCTTATGTCCTCCATTTCAAGTTTAAGATGTACGTGTAACTCCATTATCTGTTTCTTCATTTTTAAGAATAATATCTGCATTGTAACACATACCCATACATACATATGCATATATATCTTATATAGATAATGAATATAAAAACAAATAAACAATACAAGGAAAGAAAAACAACATTTGAGTGATTTTAGCACAAAGTAGCATATAATAAAATATTAATTTTATTTCACATCCATCACAGCCCCCCCCCCCCTTAAAATGACTATTTTATCAGTACTGTCCTCAGGTAACATTCTAAATGCATGCCCCTTGTCAGCTAATATCATGTCTAAGGCCATATGTTTTTCAAAGTCATTTGTAAAGTGGCCTCTAGGTGTTTAGCTATACCTTGGAGTGCATCCCTGTTTACAGTTAACGAACCTCTGTTGACCATAGCAAATATAATTAATCCAATCTACATTCCCATTACTGAATTAAATTTCATAAAGCATCAGTTTCACCAATTTACTATATTTTCCTTCTTACTATACTTTCAATCATAAACATTTAAATTTTGCAGAAGAACATTTATTTAGGTTGGGCTATCCTAAATATTTTATTTCCTAAAGAAACTTATTCATATTGAATTACACTAGTTTTCAGAACTAATCATACAGTATGATCAACTGAACCACATGTGCCCTTGTCACACCATGACTGTTTAAACAAACATAGCAGCCCTTGGTTCAGTATGGACGAACATACAGGAAGTTTCATTGTTCTTCTACATGGATCCAGTTATAAAAGCGCAATATTCCTTCCCAAGAAACACATTCGTCAATCCGAAGCCTGGAAAGTGACTTTTTGATTCACTGTGGCTCTATCATACTGCATCATCTGTTCATATTGTATCTATAATTTCACTATTTTAACCGACCTTTCTTTTTAACATTCAGTTGTCACTAAACAAAGCTAAGTCAAAACTATGCAGATTGACACCATATTTCATTAAAATACAAGAGAGAGAGAGAGAGAAATAGAGAAAGAAAGAGAGAGAAAAAGAGAGAGAGAGAAAGAGAGAAAGAAAGAAACACTTAAAAAGTCACATGTCGTATCAGGCTGTGTAACCTGATCTCTAACAGCTAAGAGAGAAGCATTTCCTTTCATGGAATGCTCTCCCTAATGACCTTTAAGGGAAAACATCCGTTCCCTACTGTTTGGAACAGATTGTACAAGCTTTATATACCACACACCATACAATGTGACTACAATCGAATTTTATTGTTTTTCTAATTTTTAACCCTTTTTTAAAAAAATTTAAACATATTTGGTTTGTACATCTGCCAAAGATCATGTACATTACATTATAATATGACATTTCTTGACTACAGCAGCGACAAAAGATCGTTTAGAAGACAAACTTGTGAAATTCACAGACTAGCTCCAGCCTAATGAACTGTGAATTGGCCATTTTCACGAGAAACTCTTCTTCCCAATCAAGATTTCCACTTTTATCGGAAATATCAGATTACAAAGACTTTTAACACTTGTTTGTTTTTGTTTTGTTTTTACTATTTTTATATTTTTTTCTAGATTGAACATAATTTTCATATTTTTATATTTTTATATTTTTCCTGTGGAACCTTAAGCAAATTAAAACAATCTACTACCCCAATTTAACAACCAAAACCAAGTTTAGAATCTGTTGTAAACATTGCTCAATCATCAACTTATTATTAATTCTTGCAACCAGATCTGTAGGATTTTCTGTTAAATACTAAATACCATGTTGTTTACCATTATCTGAATTTTAAACAGTTCTTTACACAATCTTAATCAATAATTTTCTCCTAAAACTTCGTTCTGATCCCATGTTTGTGCTTTGAATGACATATAATAACACATTCTTAGTTGTTTAGGCTAACATATTCATAAACATTTACAGACAGTATTAAACTTAATTTTCTCATTAAAGAACTTCTTTACACTCTGACATTAATTAACTAATTATCCTATGGAATATATCACAGTGATTATGGGACTCAAAACCTGTAGTTACTTTAAACTTATCCGGGACCCCCCTGGCCTCTATATATCAGAGCCTATATCAACTATATTCCAGCCCACAAATTCCCAGTGGTCACAATCACACATATATGAAAAAAGATATAGTTTCATTCTGATGTGGGTGGCACAGTCCATCATATCTCATCTCCAGAGAATGTTTTCCGAAGGAACCTTTTATCCATCACCCAAGGAGTATACAGTGAATATTGGTACCTACATCAGAAATGCGAGAAAAAACGTGTAATTATTTTTCAAGATCAGTCACATCATTTCTCAAAGTATCAGACTGTAATTGCAACTGTCACATGTAACTAACAACCTAACTGTTTCAAACAAGATTTCAAAAGAGGATAATAAATGTTTCCCTCCCGGGGAGTACCATACACTGTCCCACTACGCTGAGGGTAGTATGGCATGTGAAAAAAAGGTTAAATGTGGTATGTAAAACGTTCTAATGTAATACCCAGAACCTATTATATTTCTTTTATAACTATAGCAGTGAACGCAAGGCCTTACTCACTCTCTACCACCTCAGCCACCCCATGGAGCCATCAACATACAAGGTGAGTTAAGGCATTGGGGTCGGGGCACACATGAGCGGATTCTACCTTCATAAGTTCAGAACAATCATGTTCATCCAGGGTAGGAATAGGTAGGTCTACATCATTCTCTTCCTTCTGTGTTTGTCCAATGAAATGGCATGATACCCCCCTTGGAGAAAACAAAGGAGAGAAGAAGGGCCGGTGGGCCGCAGAGCACAGAATCCAGTATGGGCAGCGGGCAGGAGAGGATACCATCTGCATTCACAGGGGATGGGGCTAGGGCAGGACGGGGCGGGTTGGAGCAAGGCCTCCAGCAGAGAAGAGCATCCGGATGGGGCCCATACTTCCAGGGCCCATGCTCCCACAATAGCAGTGGTGTTGCTCTCAGCATTCACACAGCAGCTTAGATCCTCGGCAGATCACCACCCGGTAGGTAATACCAACAGGGAAAGCAGCCGGGGCAGCAGTCCATAAATGGACATCAGATATGGAATCGAAGGGGCAATAAACGAACAGCCAGTGGGCACCACATTATAACAGTATAACAGGCAACAGGCCATATATGTAACATGTCGTGAGTCACATACCACCATCAGGGTAGGCAGGTAGGTAATGCGAGGCTGTCTCAGCTAAGGTGGCAGGGAAGGCAAAGGGAAGGTTGGCCTGGAACCCAGGCAGGTCCCCACAGATCACACAATCTACCCGATAAAATGATTAGAATCAGTAAAGGCTAGTCCCCATTTACCATCTAAATCAAGCTCAGCGTAAGAAAATAAGCTTCAAAGATAAGCATTGTGAGTCACTAAAAATCCTTATATATTAACATAACCAGATGCTTACATGAGAAAGTTAAAACTCAACATTACATTTATCTAACAAAGAAACAGTTGCATTATTACCAGTTCCACTTTTAAAAACCTGTCTCCTATGCTTTTCCCCCCCCTTTTCCCTTGGCCTCTAACAGCAGCTGACACATGTGGTTAATAAGACACAGAACAGTGAGCTGCCAGCAGATGAAGCAAAACCGGGCTACACAGATTGTTCTTTGAAAATAACTTTCACGGAGCAGAAAACTAGATGAATTTTAACTTTAAAGACAGACAGACAGAATCTTCTAATACTCCAATCTCACAAAGGTGGGAGGGAAAGTCTGCACGTAAGCTGCTCTCTCCCAGCTTTTGGGCTGCTTGCATCTCCCATACAAAATGCATGTAAAAAAAAAACGCATAGCAGTGCATGACACGAACAGACAACAAAACACAGAATATTACTTTTTCAGCGACTAACTGGAACACAAAGAGCTGATAAGGCAACTGTGACTATTTCACTCTCTTAAATCACTCCGTGCTCCTTTCGTCGGTATGGAGGTAAACATTATACACAAAAACATGCATTGACTCATCTGATCTCTATATTACATATGTGCATTTACAATAGTTTGCGCACCATCTATAAATCTGGGTGTGAATTTATTTTTATTTATCCTATATGTCTCTTAGAAAGAGACCCTCAGCTCTCTAAGCTAAGTAAAGAGACCCTCAGCTCTCTAAGCTAAGTTAACCCCAAATGTATTTGTCCCCTAGAAAGAGACCCTCAGCTCTCTAAGCTAAGTCAACCCCCGATGTCCCCTAGACCCCTCTCTATATTATTTTTTTTTCCCGTCACACACAGAGTGGTAGGGCATCTGTGACACTCACGGGTCACCCTCACTACCGGACTGCTATCAGACAAGGAAGCTGTGCCACCGCCTTTCCATACAGATAATCGCTTAAACAGCCTCATTCAAAGTAACATAAAACTTAAAAAGTCAAACATAAAACATAGACGTCAACCCGGCAGAAATAGGAATGACAAATCCTCTTTGAAAAGATACTTTGCTCAAGAATTACCCGTCTTTGATTGGGAAAGCGCAGCACAAACACAGAGAAAATGAAGGACGCTTGCACGGAAGTGGACTGCAGCAAGAAGCACAAAAGAAGCGTGATCAGCCTCTGTCCGCACAGACGCACCCCATCGACATCACGGGGTGCCACGTCTCCCCAATAAAGCAAAGCACATGTTGGTTGTGCCAAAATGATAATGATTGATTTCCTGACACAATTCTCAGGATTAACCCCATTTCTGCCGTTTGACCCAAATTCTAATAGTGAAATATGCAGACCAGACAAGAATCTACATCCTCACCTCTCAACGTTCGACCATCAAAGAGGCCAAACCCTTTATTTCCTATAGCTTTATCAACATCATGGCATCATTCACATGAACACACTGATTGGTTAATTATATACAGTACAGTCCTATTTTCACGCCCCCTGTGATGTCTGTTCTTTGTACACGGCACACATTCTCCTTGTAAGTCCATGTGTCATACAGGCATAAAAAGTTCCTTCCACAGTCACCATATTTGTTTCCTTCAGTGAAGCGAGGACAAGGAGGGGGAGGGGTGATTTCCTCTTACAACTGAGTCCATATTTGTTCTTTGGAATGAGGAGTTTAGGAGTGCAGTAGAAAGGAGGGGCCGTGGGACAAGGAGCGAGGGGGGGGGGGTTTGAACACATCTGCTCTTAATAATAGTCTTTTGTCAAGTTTCAAGTTTAAGATGTACTTGTAACTCCATTATCTGTTTCTTCATTTTAAGGATAATATCTGCATTGTAACACATACCCATACATATGTACATATGCATATATATCTTATATAGATAATGAATATAAAAACAAATAAACAATATAAGGAAAGAAAAACAACATTTGAGTGATTTTAGCACAGAGTAGCATATAATAAAATATTCATTTTATTTCACGTCCATCACACCTCTTTTAATCATCAACCATGTGAGTTGCTAAACGTTGTACCTTCATTAAATGTACCCATATTGCTACACTTAGAGGTGCCTCTCTTCTCTTTTATACTCTGTAGCTCCTGCTGGATTTTGCTTCTAATTCCCTTGTGGAAGCTTCCATTTGTGGATGGACATTTTATGGTTCCACAACCTATCACATTGCTATAATCTTTTTATATGGACTATAAACTGAAGGACTTATGAATAAATGGTTGTGGAACAAATCATTTGAGTTTCCATTATTTCCTATGGGGAAATTTGCTTTGATTTACAAGTGCTTTGGATTACAAGCATGCTTCCGGAAAAAATTATGCTTGAAATCCAAGGTTTTACTGTATGTCAAAGGGAAATTAATCAATAAATATGACAGAAGGAAGAAAATATGCACCATGATGACAAAGATCTTAAGATGTACAAAGGCACAAAGCACAACAAAGAAAGCAGATCCAGCTAGCCACAAAAGAAAGAGTCAAAATAATCACAAAGGAAACTGCAGACACATAATGGAGTGGCACCTTTAACCGGTTGCCGACTGCCGCATTTATATGTATGTCCACAGAATGGCACGTACAGGCATATGGGGGTCCGATCGGGACCCCCCCCCCCTGGTACATGCGGCGGTCGGAAAACCCCGCGGGGAGTGATCCGGGACGAGGGCGCGGCTATTCCTTTCTAGCCGCCCCCTCGCGATCGCTCCCCAGAGCTGAAGAACGGGGAGAGCCGTATGTAAACACGGCTTCCCCGTATTTCACTGTGGCGGCTGCATCGATCGAGTCATCCCTTTTATAGGGAGACTCGATCGATGACGTCAGACCTACAGCCACACCCCCCTACAGTTGTAAACACACACTAGGTGAAGCCTAACTCCTTCAGCGCCCCCTGTGGTTAACTCCCAAACTGCAACTGTCATTTTCACAATAAAGAATGCAATTTAAATGCATTTTTTGCTGTGAAAATGACAATGGTCCCAAAAATGTGTCAAAATTGTCCGAAGTGTCCGCCATAATGTCACAGTCACGAAAAAAATCGCTGATCGCCGCCATTAGTAGTAGAAAAAATATAATTAATAATTAATAAAAATGCAATAAAAATATCCCCTATTTTGTAAACGCTATAAATTTTGCGCAAACCAATCGATAAACGCTTATTGCGATTTTTTTTACCAAAAATATGTAGAAGAATACGTATCGGCCTAAACTGAGGAAAAAAAATATTTTTATATATGTTTTGGGGGGATATTTATTACAGCAAAAAGTAAAAAATATTGAATTTTTTTCAAAATTGTCGCTCTATTTTTGTTTATAGCACCAAAAAGAAAAACCGCAGAGGTGATCAAATACCACCAAAAGAAAGCTCTATTTGTGGGAAAAAAAGGACGCCAATTTTGTTTGGGAGCCACGTCGCACGACCGCGCAATTGTCTGTTAAAGCGACGCAGTGCAGAATCGCAAAACCTGGCTTGGGCATTTAGCTGCCTAAAGGTCCGGGGCTTAACCGGTTAAAGTAAACACAAATCGGCAAGCTAGGGGAATTTATAGATCTGAGGGCACTTTTTCACCTTTTACCCCTGTAGCGCCTGGTTACTTTAAGTACGGGTGCTATTTAAATTTAGAGGGAGTTCAGAGTGTAGTTAGACTCTGATCCAAATTGTTATGTGCAAAACAGGGTCTCTGTCTCGGCTTGGCTGTGCTATGGGCTTATTCTGTTGTGCTGGGGTGTTCTTCCAACCCCTGTGCAGTAGGTGGCAGCAGTGGAGTCAAAGTTTTGGTGCTCTTCCCCAGC
The DNA here is from genome assembly GCF_905171775.1 of Rana temporaria. NCBI lineage: Eukaryota > Metazoa > Chordata > Amphibia > Anura > Ranidae > Rana > Rana temporaria. Next base: position 612,239,824 of record NC_053489.1, read on the forward strand.
AGCCAATCAGGAGGGTTTGGCCTTGCTGGGCATGCTGGGGGAAGGTATTTATGGGGCAGACGCCATTGGTTCTAGGTTCTCCTTCGTCCAGTGTGGCACCCACCTTTAGGGTGGCCACATCACGGCGCCCCTGCGTTATGGCCTACCTGGCCGGGGCGTGCGTGGCACGCGGTGTTTCTGGTTCCAGAGCCATGTTGGCCTGGAACATTTGAGCAGCGACGGGGATTCAGTAAGCGACTGGGTTCCCACCTATGAGGATCCCAAGCGGTAGTGCTGTTCGATGGGGAGTCCATCTGAGTAGCGACATTGAGAGGCTGACGATCCAAAAGAGCCTCGACAAATCACCGGGGATCAAGGTAGCTGGACACTGAAGGATTGATCACCTGTCAGTCGGTACCTGAGCGACAAGTTGAAGGAAACCCAGGCGTAATTCACCAAGGATGATCTCCTCCGTAACTACAATCAGAGAGGGCCTGTGGCAGAGGTGTCTCCCTGACGTTCACTAAGGAGGGTCTGTGGAAGACCTTTCCTCAAGTTCCAGTTCACTAAGGAGGGTCTGTGGCAGGGACTTTATCCTACAAATGTTCGATTGATACTCCGGCTGCCAGGTCAGTGAGAGAGGCCTGTCCGGGTACGCTAATCCCACTCTGGCAGGAGTGGCGCAGAGAAGTGTTACGCTTGGGAGCAGGACTGTTTCCCTATAATTACGCCTGAATTTGCTATTCTCCTTTCTTCCTTCAACTTTACTTTCCTCACCACAAGTTTTATTGTTTTTACCCGGCTGGGTAATAAAGAGCACCAGTGTTGTTCATCTTCCTTTAAAAAAGTAATTAGTTACAATTACAAGTTACTTGTCTGAAAAAGTAATTGAGTTAGTGACTCAGCTACTTTATTGGCAAAGTAACTAGTTACTCGGCAAAGTAACTGAGAATTATATCCCCTCAAAAATATTACTTTGCCTACTTGTAAAGCTTAAAAGACTCAAATTATCTGTCTATAAATATATAACAGGCTTATAGACAGATAATTGGAGTCCTTTGAGCTTTATAATTACAAGCAATATCAGCAGCAGTCACAGTGTCAGCTCAGCCAGTAGCACAAAGTTCATACTCACTGCAGTCTGTTTTTCCCCAGCAGGGTGCAGCAGAGTACACCGGTGCTCTCTCTCTCCACTCAGCTAGCTCCAGGTCTGGCTCTGACTGTAGCTGTGGCCTCGCTGAAGTCTCGCAAGATTTCCGACGGGACTCCATTCGGCTCTGTTTGCTGCCGACCCTGTGCTCCGCAACCAGCGACACCCCCCGACTTCCCGGCTTCTCACACCGCTCATCGCACACCGCCGTACTACCATCCGGTCTCCCTAAAGGCCATCCGCGGCACCCGCAATCCACAGCAAGGTAGGAGCCGATTCCCGGAGGGGGGGGGCGCTACGTGTGGGTAATGAACACACGGTGCTGCAAGGTGCTGCAAGGTCTCCAGGCCCCACTGCTGTCACTGGAGGGAAAGGCTCGGGCATAGGCGAGGGGTATGGAGTGGAGGGGCTGGTTGACTCACTCCATCATTCCCACACCGCTCCTACATCCGGCCACGCCCCCTACTCAATGTAACTCGGTAACGCCGCCAATGTAATGGCAACGGCGTTGCCAATGGGGTAAAAGTAATCAGGTAGATTACTAGTTACCCCTTGGAGGTCAATCGTTTTGTAACGGGATTTATTTAAACGCTGTTACTTACAACACTGAAGAGCACAGCAAAGAGCACCTGTTGCGGACATTCCTTTACTTCTATTAAATGCATCATGCACCCCTAGGAATTCGGAAGAGCCACGAGGTAAATGTGCCACCCAAAACAACCAGCAGCTCCTCCGGGGGTAGTGCTACACCCATCTTTGGGGTAATCCCCAGCGGCGGCACCTCACTCAGATCCTGGAGCCACAAATATGGGCGGCTGAGGACATTGTGAACTTAAAACACGTTATGAAAGAGGGGAGATTCTCCTCCTTTACTGAACTAAGAGCTACATTTGCTATGCCTCTTAACTTTGTCCTTCCGATATTTTCAGCTACACCACGCTCTTTGAGCTCAGTTCCGGGAACCTATTATTCTGGAGCCTGATCGTATTGAAAGGCTGCTGATATCAAGGTAGTTGAACAAACCCCCATCCTCTTTATATCTTAATTTGCCAGACTCATATGCCCCCACCTCCAATAGGACTTTTGACAGGTGGAAGGCGGATATACCAGAGCTCACTACTGATGACTGGGAGAAGTATGTAGACTCAGCTAGGGAGCGCTTCATCCAGTTGAAGTTTCTTCATAGGGTGTATTATACCCCTCAGAGGTTGGCGGTTATTTACCCACAGATTAGTTCTACCTGTACGTGTTGTCTGCTACTGGAACATTTTTTCATATGGTGTGGCAGTGCCTGGCAATCCAACCGTACTGGTAATCTGTAATTGCAGACCTGAACGATCTTTGCGATTGGACTCTGCAGCTTGATCCCCGACTGGCGCTATTGGGTATTATGGAAGATATTGTAGCCTCTAGATATAAGAAATTATGTTTATCCTTTACACTCTACTATGCACATAGGGAGATTCTCCTTAGATGGAAGCAGCCCAATCTGCTGACGCTCACTAATTGGGTGTCTGCGGTTAACGCAGTTCTGCCACTATAAAAATTTACTTATGAGAGTAGAAACTGTCCCAAAAAGATTGACAAGGTCTGGTCCACCTGGATCGATGCTCACGGTCCAGCTGAATCTCTGAATGGGTAAACTCCTTTCTCCTCCCGAAATTGAACTTGAAGATGAATTGGGGGTACTCTGCTCTTTTTCTTCTGTTTCTCCCTTTTTTGGTCCTTTCACCCTGATGGGACACTGATGGGCACTGATAGGCGGTACTGATGAGGAGGCACTGATGGACAGCACTAATGGGCAGCATTGATGATTTTGATGGGCAGCATTGATGGCACTGAGGGGGCTGCACTAATCATCAGGGCACTGATCATCAGTGCTCTAAATATCGGTGTGCATGTCGACTGTCAGGATTGCCAGTTACCATCTCTCCTCTCCTCACACTGTGACAGCACGTGAGGAGAGGAATGCTGATAGCTGGCAAAACTGTGATCAGCTGTGATTGGATCTGATCACGTGGTAAAGGGCTGCTGTGATTGGGCCACAGCAATCACAGAGAGCGCCGTGGTTCCCGGAGGACGTTCATGGACGCCCTCCTGGAAAAACAGAGCCATGCTGTAGCTATCTACCAGCTATGGCGTGATTCGGAAGTGGTTAAATATCGACTGTCTTCATGTTTAATAAGAATTATGTAATTTTTGAGGTTGCCAGTAAAAATTTGTGCTCTGTCAGTGAATTTCTCATGTTTCGTCAGTAAAAAATGCAGTGGGAGGTTGGTATACCTGGTTGTGGCCAGGTAGCTTTTATACCCTAGTCAAGCAGTTTGCTCGAAAACGGTTGGAACTTCTTCCTTTTGAGTGAAAACAATTTAGTGTTGTCAGTATCAGCGTGGTTCTACCAAACAGGAAGCAAAAACTGCATATGTCACTAGAACATATACAGTAGCAGACTCTATTACAATCTATAATATGAACAAGATCTTTAGAATAATAACACACATTGATCAGATTGTGTGCATGAAGACGATCACATTCTCATATCTGCTTTGTAGCCACACCCTAGGGTGTGATTTGAACGGACACTCTGCTTTTTATTTACCAAGCACACAGGTTATACAATGTAAGAGTAAAAGAAACGGTGGCTCAGAAAAGTAACAGTGTTTGGTCTGCTAAACCGGTTCTGCGTTTGCTGGCATGTACAATCTATTTAAAAAGATTGGTAGTATTCCTCTATGAATATAAGTCCTATTAATACAGAAGGTTGCATGTGGTAATAGGTAATATTTGCCAATTTAATGTTAAGTGAACTTGTCAGTGTACAAATACGACAGCTAAAAAAAATTATATATATACACAGAACACACAGAATATACACAGATCAGCCATAACATTATGAAAACCCACCATAACCTGTCAAGTCATGAACTCCAGTAGATCTCTGAAGGTATGTTGTGGTATCTGGCACCAAGCCTTCAGTAGCAGATCACTTAACCCCTGTAAAGAGGGTTGCCACCTTTTCTTCAAGTCAAACCTGAATACTTTAGCGCCGCACAGCAATTTTTTTATAGTATAAACTTTACATATATCTTCCTATTAAATAACATTTCTAATCATATAAAGTTACTAACAAGAGTCCCCCTTTACATCAGAGTCCACAGAGTTCCCCTTTATATCTGAATCTACAGAGTTCCCTTACACTGTAGGGGGTACTCTGCAGACTCTGATGCAGGGATGGACTGGCCATTGGGACTACAGGGAGTTTCCCGGTGGGCCGATGGCTCAGTGGGCCGGCTTCAGTGACAGCAGACCGCCACCCCCCTCCGCTCCTCTGTCTCTCCCTTCCTGCAGCGCTCACCTCCTCTCCCTCCCCGCAGCGCTCACCTGGGGGGAACAAAGAAGCAGTGGGAGGACCAGAGGAGCAGTGGGGGGACAGAGGAGCATGGGGGAGGGGACAGACAGCTGACTCAACAGCTATGGCCTGGGAGTTTCTCACTTCTGCCTAATCTTGTCCCATAAAGGGGGGGCACCAAATAATGTCTAGCTTCCCCACTGGTACTGCCTATAAGAGTACCAGTACCAGCCGTTCTACTGGCTAGTGAAGGGGGAGAGGGGGTTTGGGTGGGGGGGGGGGGTGCGGGAGTTGTCCGGCCGCCATAGGAGAGACCTGTCAAAGTGGGCCAGTCTGGATGAAAAAAATGGGAAAGCAACTGCGCTAATATATTAAGTGGTAGAAAATAAATACTACTGTGTGACAATCAAAAGTGATAAAGTGAAGCTGCACCTTACTGGATATATACAAACAGTGAAAACATAGAGAAAAAACAAGATGCGCTACACATAATATAAAAATGTATAAATGTGTCCAAAGCCGAATAAAATAAATCATCCGTGAATAATATGAGGAATATAAATGAACAACAAATTTTCAGAAAAAAGTCCTTAACCTCTTGACCACCGCCCCATGTCAAAAAGACGTCCTCTTTTTAAAGTTGAATATCTCGATAACGGCAGCAGCTGCTGCCACAACCGAGATATTCATCTTTTCAGGGGGCGGTGGTGTACACGATAACGGCGGTCTCCGCGGCGGATTCGCCGCGAGATCGCCGTTATCGGTGGCGGGAGAGGGGGCCCCCCCCCTCCCGCCGCTCTCCCGCGCCCTCCGCCGCTTACCGGAGCCGTCGGTAGCGGCGGAGGGGATCGGATGTGTCCGGCAGCTGAGCGGGGACGGGACTGAAGGAGAAATCTCCTTCACCCGTCCTCATAGCTCTGCTGGGCGGAAGTGACGTCAAAACGTCAGTCCCGCCCAGCCTCTTAAAGAAACATTTTTTTTTTTGTCATTTGAAAAAATGACATTTTTCTTTTTTATTTTTTTTTTTGCATTTAAGTCTAATTATGAGATCTGAGGTCTTTTTGACCCCAGATCTCATATTTAAGAGGACCTGTCATGCTTTTTTCTATTACAAGGGATGTTTACATTCCTTGTAATAGGAATAAAAGTGATCAATTTTTTTTTTTTTTTTTTCAGTGTAAAAAATTATAAAACTAAATAAAAATAAATAAGAAAACCCAAAAAAATTTTTTAAAGCGCCCCGTCCCGACGAGCTCGCACGCAGAAGCAAACGCATACGCGAGTAGCGCCCGCATATGAAAACGGTATTCAAACCACACAAGTGAGGTATCGCCGCGATCGTTAGAGTGAGAGCAATAATTCTAGCCCTAGACCTACTCTGCAACTCAAAAAATGCAACCTGTAGAATTTTTTAAACATCGCCTATCGAGATTTTTAAGGGTAAAAGTTTGACGCCATGCCACGAGCGGGCGCAATTTTTAAGCGTGACATGTTGGGTATCATTTTACTCGGCGTAACATTATCTTTCACAATATATAAAAAAATTGGGCAAAATGTATTGTTGTCTTATTTTTTAATTCAAAAAAGTGATTTTTATCCAAAAAAAGTGCGCTTGTAAGACCGCTGCGCAAATACGGTGTGACAAAAAGTATTGCAATGACTGCCATTTTATTCCCTAGGATGTCTGCTAAAAAAATATATATAATGTTTGGGGGTTCTGATTAATTTTCTAGCAAAAAAAAATGTGATTTTCACATGAAGGAGAGAAGTGCCAGAATTAACCCGGTGGGCAAGTGGTTAATGGAAGCAAAAAAGTCCTTTCACCAGTGAATATGAAAAGAAAAGTCCATATTGGTAAGTGACAATCCAAAAAGAAGAGACCTCCACCAAACGAGTAATGAATCTGCTTACCAGATTCCCGGTGGTCTCTTAGTTAAAAGAAGACCCCAGGTAGCATGAAGATTTTAAACTCTGCGGAGTAAAGGCTTGTGTGGACAATCCGGATAACGATCTCGGTTGCACTCCCGTGTTGGAGGATACGGTGACAATATATTCTATTGCCTCCATAAACCAGGAGCTAATGTCAGCTTTATGGTTGTCTTCCACTGGAATACATTTATACTGGAAATGACCTTCAAAATGGTTTGGACAGTCGGAAGATACGTTCAGCAAGGCTGTGATACCTAAGGCATCCAACATGTCTCTTCGGGCAGCATGATAAGCACTACCGAGGTAAAGGAAGGGAAGGATGTCCACTGGACCACCCTGATCATGAAGTGGTGTTGTACAGGAACTGTAACCGGTTTCAGTAGGCTCTAAGCTGGCAGGCAGGGAAATACTGTTTATAGATCTTGTCTTTGCACAGAATTCTGGGTACTCCGAGTGAAATCTTTCATAACCTCCTCCCTCACTGACGTCTTGTCTGCAGCCAGAGACATCTCTCTGGCTGCAGACAAGACGTCAGTGAGGGAATCTGGTAAGCAGATTCATTACTCGTTTGGTGGAGGTCTCTTCTTTTTGGATTGTCACTTACCAATATGGACTTTTCTTTTCATATTCACTGGTGAAAGGACTTTTTTGCTTCCATTAAGGACTTTTTTCTGAAAATTTGTTGTTCATTTATATTCCTCATATTATTCACGGATGATTTATTTTATTCAGTCTGGATGAAGTCCAGGGCCAAATTTTTGTCCCAGTCCAGCCCTGCTCTGATGTAAGGGAGAACTCGGGCCGCTAACATAAGTGATGCTCTGGGAACCCTGAATTAAGGAGGAACACTAATGCCTTGTACACACGACCGGTTTTCACGACGAGAAAACTGCCATTTTTTATATTGGTTGAGAAAACCGGTCGTGTGTATGCTCCGTAGCTGTTTTCTCAATGAAAAAACTGCCCGGCAAATGATTGAAACCAGCTCTCTTTTTTCTCATCGTGTTTCCCGTCAGTCTTTTCTCGTTGCGAAAAACGGTTGTGTGTATGCTTTTCCGAGGGGAAAAAAACGTGCATGCTTAGAATCAATTATGAGACGGGAGCACTCGTTCTGGTAAAACTAGCGTTCAGAATGGAGATATCACATTCACCACGCTGTAACGGACTGAAAAGCACGAAAACTGAAAAGCGCAAATCGTTTCTCACCAAACTTTTACTAACACAACAAGAATCAGCAAAAGCTGCCCAAAGGGCAGCACCATTTGAAAGGAACTTCCCCTTTATAGTCCTGTTGTATGTGTTGTAAGTCACTGCGCTTTGGTCGGACGTTTTTTTTTGCATGAACGTGTGTATGCAAGTCAGGTTGGAGAGGAATCACATTCTGAAAAACAATGGGGTAGATTCAGGTAGCAATTACGCCTGCGTATCCATAGATATGCAGCGTAATTGCTAAGTAGCGCCGGCGTATCAGCTTTCTGTATTCAGAAAGCTCGATACGCCGACTGTAGCCTAAGATACCACTGGCATAAGGCTCTTATGCCGTCGTATCTTAGGCTGCATTCTGCCGCTGGCCGCTAGGTGGCGTTCCCGTAGTTGTCAGCGTAGAGTATGCAAATTGCATACTCACGCCGATTCACAAACGTACTCGCGCCCGGAGGTCGTGTTACGTTCGTCGCTTTCGTCGTAAGGCTGCTCCTGCTATTAGAAGGCGCAGCCAATGGTAAGTATAGACGTCGTTCCCACGTCGCGATTTTCGAAATTTACGTTGTTTGCGTAAGTGGATCGTGAATGCCGCTGGACGCCATTTACGTTCACGTCGAAGCAAATGACGTCCTTGCGACGTCATTTACCGCAATGCACGTCGGAAATTGTCCCGATGGAGCATGCACAGTACATTCGGCGCGGGAATGTGCCTAATTTAAATGATCCACGCCCCCTACGGATCATTTAAATTACGTGCGCTTACGCCGGCCCCTTTTACGAAACGCCGCCGCAAATTACGGAGCAAATGCTTCGTGAATGAAGCGTAGCTCAAGTAATTTACGGAGGCGTAGCTCAAAAACGGTACGCTGCGCCGCCGTAGCAGTGCGCGCCCCTACCTGAATCTACCCCAATGTTTTTTTAAACGTCAGGAAAAACGATGGTGTGTACGCGGCATAAGAACTTTGATGTATGGAGAAGACTGTGATGTAAGGGGAAAAACTGTGGCCTCTGGTCTAAAGAGTAACTCTGATGTAAGGGGTGCTCTGAGAACCCTATTTTGCCTTAGTGTACCAGGGATTGGAGTGTGGGTAGACACAGAGGGGCAGGGGTATTTTTTTGGGCGGGGAGATTGTTGGCTGGCTTTGGGCAGTGTGAAAGAGTGTAACAGACACTCTCAGCTTAGACAACTAACTGCAGCCAGAACCTGCTGGGAAGCCATGGTCCAGTCTAAATAATGTGTCCGGGTTTCAGGCAGTCTGAAACCCTGACGCCTGATTCCAAACCCGAACTGTCCAGGTGAATCCTGGACAGGTGGCAACTCTACCTGTAAATTGTGAGGTGAGGCCTCTGTGGATCGGACTTATGTTTCCTGCACATTCCACAGATGCTCAGTTGTATTGAGATCTGGAGAATTGAGAGGCCAAGTCAACACATCAAACTCGTTGTGTTCCTCATACCATTCTTGAATTCATCAGGCCAACTTCTTTCATCTTCCTCCTCTGTGGTCCAGTTATGCCAATTGCAGGAGCATTCGGCTGTGAACACTGGTCAGCTTTGGCACCCGGATCAGTCTGTGGATTTGCAGCCTAATATGCAACAAACTGTAATGCACTTTTTGTTCTGACTCCTTTTTATTGGAATCAACAACTTTTCTGGCACTTTGAGATGCAGTAGCCTTTTTATTGGACCAGACACAGGCCAGACTTTGCTTCTCACATGCATCAATGAGGCTTGGCCACCCATGACCCTGTCACCATTCTTTCTTCCTTGGACCACTTCTGGTAGGTTATGACCAGTGCAGGGAACTGGGAACATCCCACATGTTTAAAATGTGAACCTCTTGAGTAGATGAAGAAAGTTAGCTAAAAATTATACTGCTCATGGCTGGAGGCAGTTCTGTCAATATCCCAAAAGATCCATAGGAGGTTTTGTAGAGTTCTAAAAGGATGAGAGGGCCATAATAACTGTGTATGTCCAGTAATATTTTTTTATAAGGCAACTCGTTTCAGGTGCTCAAACCTCCCTCTTCATTGGGACATATGTGCTAGAAATGAATTGAAATCTGTACTGATCTGGACTGCAAAGATGTCAGGCAAATGGATATTGGTGCAGTTGGGCACCAGTGTGCCAGCCTGCTGTGCCTAAGCTCATCAATGTCACCCTCACCTGACTGCAGATTTCATTCTGGTCATCTAGTATCTGTTTTTTGTCTTTGGGCAGTTATCACAGAGTCCATTCACACATATGTGCTGAGCTCAGATAAACCTGCATGCGTTGACATGTTTTGCATGCAGCGTTTTTGTGTGTTGAATTTTAACACACACTTTTCTTCAATCACTATTAGATTATATAAGTATATACAAATAAATAAAGTAGAAAAGCATGATAAAGAAAGATAAAAAAATCCATCCAATATACAATACAATTAATTGAAAGTGCACACTTACAACAATTTCTATACATATGTTTCACCAATTGATCTGACTTCTTCAGGAGAATGAATCAGCCAAGCACTGTTTACTAGAAATAGAAAAACATGATATAAAAAAACACATACAAATCAAAAATGTACACAATGAAAGAATAAAAAAATACAATAAAGAATCATATACCCGGTGGGCTGGGACCCAAATAAAAGGACCAATATGGAATTAGACAATTACCTGTAGGCGAAATCAATCACCATTAGATGGGCAAGAAGCCAGGATTTCAAAGAACCCCCTATCTAAGATTGGATCATCTGGTATACCACAGAGGCCAGTAGGTAAATATAGGACCCATTTGAAAGCCAGAACCTGGATCCGTTTGGAATGTCTGGGGGTATTAAAAAAACAAATGAGTAATGTGGAAAACCTAAAAACCCTATGTAAAGGGTAGGGAGGACTGCTTGCTATTGCATATTTTGTATACCTTTAGACTGATGACAAAAGGGTAAAGCTGATAACTGATGCTCTTCCAAATATTCTGAAGATCCAACCAAGATCTGTCAAAATAAGGCAAATCTAAAACTGGGAAGGACCAGAAAGAAACCAAAGGAGAGCGTTAAAATAGAACCAACCTGTATAGTTTTTGCTGCAAAGATAAGGGCCCAGATTCACGTATCTGGGCGTATCTTTGTGCGGGCGTAGCGTATCCTATTTACGTTACGCAGCCGCAACTTAGACAGGCAAGTGCAGTATTCACAAAGCACTTGCTCCGTAAGTTGCGGTGGCGTAGCTTAAATGGGCCGGCGTAAGCCCGCGTAATTCAAAGTAGGCTGGTAGGGGGCGTGTTGTATGGAAATGAATCGTGACCCCACGTAAATGACGCGCCTAACGAACAGCGCATGCGCGCGCATGCTCAGTATCACGTCGAATTTACTCCCTAAGATACGCCGGCTCAATGCCTGTGACGTAAACTTAACATACGCACAGCCCCATTCACGTACGACTTACGTAAACAACGTAAAAAGATACGCTTGTTCCGACATACATACTTTGCATTACCTGCGCCTCATATAGCAGGGGTAACTTTACGCCGGACGTAAGCCTTACGTAAACGGCGTAGCGGGAGCGCAAGTACGTTCGTGAATCGGCGTATCTAGCTCATTTGCATATTCGAAATATGCACCCCAAGATACAACGGCGTAGGAGACTTACGTCGCTCATATCTTGGCCGAATTCTAGCGTAACTGATTCTAAGAATCAGGCGCATAGATACGACGGCGCTCATTCGGACATACGCCGTCGTAAGTCCTTTGAGAATCTGGCCCAAGGGGTTCAGACATGGACAAAGAAGATCCACAAAGGATTTCAAGATTGTTCCCCCATTCCCAGATGTGCCACCAAGATCTGAGAAATAGGAGGAAACCAGTCAGTGACAATGGGAGCAGTTCATACTACTCACAAAAAAAAAAAAAAATTGAGCAATCAATGAAATCAAATGTCAAAGCTGAGGGTTTTCTAAGGACATCTTTGAACACAACTATATGAACATCTTTTACCTAATTTGACCATGCCTGCTCCATGACGCTGCTAAGTATAAACTAATAATTGCTTGTTTACAAGGAACATTATTAGCCAATCTAATTTATTGTTTTGATTATCTTCCATTAGTTCCATTCTACCAGAACCATTTCCCACAATAAGTACAACATACAGAATATTCAGTCTTCTTTAATTATTATTTAGTTTTTGGGCAAGTAATTGGATTTTAATTACGTTTGTCATTGGATTTCTCTTGAACAGCAAAGACTGAGCATTTACATGGTGTGCTCAACTTTTACATTATTGCCTTGGTTATGTTATGCATTTGTAAATGCATAACTTCAGTACAACCAGCCTGCTCATAGATGGATCGGAATTTGTCCGGTTTCTGCTAATTTGTCACGCTTTAGAAAACACGACTCAACTCAACTGTGGAAAGCAATTTTTGAATTTGTCACATTCTTTGCTTTTTATTGTTGGGCAGCTCCTAACTGACCAGCGTTGGTAACGGCAGGTTAAACCAGCTGAAAGTAACCTTTCCTTCCCCAAGCATGAGAACAAAGAGGTTGATTTACTAAAGGTAAAATGACTGTGCACTATGCAAAGTGCAGTTGCCCTCTGCAAGTGCAGTTGCTCCAGAGCTTAGTAAATGAGGTAAACCTTCACTTTGGAAAGAATACCCAATCACATGCAAGGAAAATAACAAAAAAAGCATTTTTGCTTGCATCTGATTGGATGATGGAAGTTAGCAGAGCTTCTGCTCACTTACTAAGCTCTGGAGCAACTGCACTTTACAAAATGCACAGTGATTTTGCCTTTAGTAAATCAACCCCAAAGTGTTTTCTTGATAATCCACTCAATCAGCTTTTTTAGATGCAAATTCTTCTTTCCTCAAACATCTAGGCTAAGGCTGACCATACAGGGTTCTAATCTCTTCAGCAGGAACTGGATGAGATTTGAACCGTTAATGGGCAGGCTGAATGTACCAAGTTGATCAATCAACTTGGATACAGCCAGACTGATGGATTCTCTTGTGATTATCATTAGCGACTGTCTTATCACTGTCTTCTTCCAGTGAGGATGGCACACGGCAGGAGGGATTCCTTCATCAACACTAGGGATGAGCCGAACATACCCGGGTTCGGTTCGCATCAGAACGTTCGAACAGACCGCGGGTTCGCGCGAACATTTAGAACCCCATTGAAGTCTATGGGACTCGAACGTTCGAATTCAAAAACGATCATTTTAAAGACCAATATTCAATTTAATGTTGGTAATCGTCTTTCAGAACCCGGGTCTTGCCCCAGGGAACATGTATCAATCGAAAAAAATATTTTAAAAACGGACGTTTTTGCGGAGCAGCGATTTTAATGATGTTTAAAGTGAAAAAAAAAAAATGAAAAATTCCTTCAAATATCACACCTGCTGTGTGTCTCTAGTAGTGGCACATGTTTAGAAATGTCCCTGCACAACATTAAATTATTATAAGAACAAAGTAATTTAATACTGGTTGCGCACGTGCTGTGTGGGAACAATATCTCGATTATTTTAGGGGTGGTGGGGGGGTGGCATTATCTTTTTGGGAAAGCAAAATTGTAGAAAAAAGGGCACCCCTCAAACATACTGTAATTGTAGCGCAACAAAGAGCCACGTGCAAAGTATTGCATCAAAAATTGTTATTAAGCGCCCTTGTTACACAGGGGCATAAAAATGTGTCCGTAGGCGCAACATAACACTGCAACCCCTCCCAATATCTGTAATTGGAGCGCAACAAGGAGCCACGTGCAAAGTATTGCATCAAAAATTGTTATTAGGCGCCCTTGTTACACAGGGGCATAAAAATGTGTCCGTAGGCGCAACATAACACTGCAACCCCTCCCAATATCTGTAATTGGAGCGCAACAAGGAGCCACGTGCAAAGTATTGCATCAAAAATTGTTATTAGGTGCCCCTGTTACACAGGGGCATAAAAATGTGTCCATAGGTGCAACATAACACTGCAACCCCTCCCAATATCTGTAATTGGAGCGCAACAAGGAGCCACGTGCAAAGTATTGCATCAAAAATTGTTATTAGGTGCCCCTGTTACACAGGGGCATAAAAATGTGTCCGTAGGCGCAACATAACACTGCAACCCCTCCCAATATCTGTAATTGGAGCGCAACAAGGAGCCACGTGCAAAGTATTGCATCAAAAATTGTTATTAGGTGCCCCTGTTACACAGGGGCATAAAAATGTGTCCATAGGCGCAACATAACACTGCAACCCCTCCCAATATCTGTAATTGGAGCGCAACAAGGAGCCACGTGCAAAGTATTGCATCAAAAATTGTTATTAGGTGCCCCTGTTACACAGGGGCATAAAAATGTGTCCGTAGGCGCAACATAACACTGCAACCGCTCCCAATATCTGTAATTGGAGCGCAACAAGGAGCCACGTGCAAAGTATTGCATCAAAAATTGTTATTAGGCGCCCCTGTTACACAGGGGCACAAAAATTGTGCCTTAGGCCACGTGCAAAGTATTGCATCAAAAATTGTTATTAGACGCCCCTGTTACACAGGGGCACAAAAATTAGGCCTTAGGCCACGTGCAAAGTATTGCATCAAAAATTGTTATTAGACGCCCCTGTTACACAGGGGCACAAAAATTAGGCCTTAGGCCACGTGCAAAGTATTGCATCAAAAATTGTTATTAGACGCCCCTGTTACACAGGGGCACAAAAATTAGGCCTTAGGCCACGTGCAAAGTATTGCATCAAAAATTGTTATTAGGCGCCCCTGTTAAACAGGGGCAGAAAAATTAGGCCTTAGGCACTGGTGGCGGAGCACAGAAAAACAAAATTTCTTACTAGCTAACAGCATGAAAAGTGAGGAGGAGAAGGATATTCCATCAGCAGCACAACAGGACAGTCACTCAGCATCAGCAGTCTCAAAGGGATCTGATATTTCAACACAAAATTCTTATTCAGTAACATCAGCATCAGGTGCTTGGTAGCCGGTGTTGATCCAAGCCTGATTCATTTTGATGAAGGTCAGTCGATCAACAGAGTCAGTGGAGAGGCGTACCCTGTGATCGGTCACAAAGCCTCCAGCAGCACTGAATGTACGTTCTGAAAGAACACTGGATGCAGGGCAAGCCAGTAGCTCAATTGCGTACTGTGCAAGCTCTGGCCAGTGATCCATCCTCAAGACCCAGTAAGCCAGAGGATTTTCCGTGGGGAAGGTGTCCAAGTCGGATCTTGCCGCTAGGTATTCCCGGACCATGTAAACCAGACGCTGGCGATGGTTGCTGGAACCGGTCAGACCTTGGGGCTGCGGACTAAAAAATTGTCTGAACGCATCGGTCAGACGGCCACCTTCTCCACCGCTCCTTCTCTGACTCACCGAAGCCTCAGCAAGACGTTGTCCAGGGCCAGGTTTTGGTAATCCCCCCGGTTCTGGGAACGCATTGCACAGACCCTTCTGCAAGGCCTCCCGCAGTAGTTTCATCTTCTGCTCCCTCTGCGATGGCAACATAAGATCCGTTACCTTACTCTTGTAACGTGGATCAAGGAGAGTTGCCAGCCAGTAATAATCCCTCTCCTTGATAGCACGTACACGAGGATCCTTACGCAGGCTTTGCAGAATCAGGGAGGCCATGCAGCGTAGGTTTGCAGAGGCATTCGGGGCACAGTCCTCTGGGTCACTGAGGACGACAGGATCCTCAGCCACCTCATCCCAGCCACGTAAAAGTCCACGTGTTCCTTGGGACTGTAAATGATCCCTTGAAGACTGCTGCTGTTGATGCTGAGTGCTAGGCTCCACCTCCATGCTGCTGATACAATCCTCCTCCTCCTCCTCTTCCTCATCCTCCTCCTCCTCTTCCTGTGTTCCAGGTGGGCAAGCAGGAACAGTGTCTGGATAAAGGGGGCCTTGAGAGGTAAGGAAGTCCTCCTCTTCCTCCCTCTGTTCTGCCTCAAGGGCCCTGTCCATTATTCCACGTAGGGTGTGCTCCAACATGTGAATAAGCGGGACAGTCTCACTGATGCATGCACTGTCACTGCTCACCATCCTCGTGGCCTCCTCAAATGGTGACAGGACAGTGCATGCATCCCTGATCAAGGCCCACTGGCGTGGTGAAAAAAACCCAAGCTCCCCTGAGCCAGTTCTGCTGCCATATTGGCACAGGTACTCATTGATGGCCCTCTGCTGCGTGTGCAGCCGCTGCAGCATGGCCAACGTAGAGTTCCATCTGGTGGGCATGTCACAGATTAGGCGGTTCTTGGGCAGGTTGTATTCCCTCTGGAGGTCTGTCAGCCGAGCAGTGGCATTATATGACCTCCGGAAATGCACACAGACTTTCCTGGCCTGCCTCAGGACATCCTGTAAGCCAGGGTACCTGCCCAAGAACCGCTGCACCACCAAATTGAGAACATGCGCAAAACAGGGCACATGGGTGAGTTTTCCACGTCGCAGGGCAGAGAGGAGGTTGGTGCCATTATCGCTGACCACCATTCCAGGCTTCAGCTGGCGTGGCGTCAACCACCTCTGAGCCTGCCCCTGCAGAGCTGAAAGAACCTCTTCCCCAGTGTGGCTCCTGTCTCCCAAGCACACCAGCTCTAGGACCGCATGGCATCTCTTGGCCTGCATTCCTGCGTAGCCCGTCGTACGCCTACGGAGCACGGCTGGTTCTGAGCCAACATCACCACAGGAAGAGGCCACAGAGGAAGAAGAAGAGGAGGGGGTGGAGGAGAGAGGTGTGTCACAAGCAGTTGTAGTGTTTTGGAGGCGTGGTGGTGGAACAACCTCCAAAACTACTGTGCCTTGACCTGCGTCCTTCCCAGCTGCCAGCAGAGTCACCCAATGGGCCGTAAAAGACAGGTAACGTCCCTGTCCATGCCTGCTGGACCATGAGTCAGCGGTAAGATGCACCTTACCACTGACCGCCCTGTCCAGCGAGGTATGGACATTGCCTTCCACATGCCGGTAGAGAGCCGGAATCGCCTTCCGTGAAAAAAAGTGGCGTTTGGGTACTTGCCACTGAGGTACTGCACATTCCACAAACTCACGGAAGGGGGCAGAATCTACCAACTGAAAAGGTAGCAGTTGAAGTGCTAGCAATTTTGCTAAGCTAGCATTCAACCGCTGGGCATGTGGATGGCTGGGAGCGTACTTCTTTCGGCGCTGCAGCAGCTGGGGCAGGGAAATTTGTCTGGTAATATCAGTAGATTGGCCGGATGTACTACCACTACTACGTTGTGACACACCTATTTCTACACCTTCGGTGCAGGCTGCAGAGAGGACTAGGGGTCTAGTGGGGTTTGAGGTCACAGAAGGGCAAGGGGAGGACCGCTTTGGTCTTTGGTGTGGGTCTTTCTGGTATGCCTGCCAACGAGCTGCATGGCAGGTCGACATATGTCTGGACAAGCATGTGGTGCCCAAGCGGGTGATGTTTTGGCCACGCGAGATACGCTTGAGACATATGTTGCAAACAGCAAAGGTAGCATCTGATGGACAGGTTTCAAAAAAGGCCCACACCAAAGAACTTTTGCTGTACCGTTGAGACACAGCAGCGCCACGTAATGCAGTTGGTGTACTGCCCTTAAGCTGACCCCTGGAGGGCTTCCTGCCTCTTTGAAGATGTGCCTGTGCCTCGTCCTCTTCCTCCTCCTCCTCTCTCCTACCAGGCACCCAGGTAGAGTCAATGACCTCATCATCCCCTCCCTCCTCATCATCACTGGCGACAACCTGGCAGTATGCTCCAGCTGGGGGAACATCACTCCCAGATTGTTGTCCCTCTCGGCCACCCCCTCTCCCTGGGCTCACATCAATGCCTTCCTCTATCAGTGTTCCGTCATCGGAGTCTTCAAAACGCTGTGCATCTTCAGCTAGCATGTACCCAACACTGTGTTGAAACAGTTCGGGGGACTCCTCAGGAGGACACGGTGGGACTAGGGAAGGATTGTGTGATCCCATTGTGCAGAGGGTAGAGGACGCCTTGGCAGCTGCTTTGCCAGACAAACTATAATCAGTCTGTGTGAGAGAGGATGAGGAGGATGAGGACGGCTTGGTCATCCACTCAACTAATTTCTCAGCATGTTGAGGCTCAACACGGCCAGCTCCCGAAAAGAAGGACGAGCGGCCACGGCCACGTGCTGAAGAGGATGCACCACATCCATCACCAGCGTTACCTCTAGATGCAGAGCCTGCTTGCCCTCGTGACTCTCTGCCTCTCTTTGTCCTTCCAGCCATAGTTATGCGTTCAGGTGTTATGTAACAAAATAGTCGCTGTCACACCGACTGCGTTCAGATGGTATTAAACAGCAACCACACAGTAAGAGCGACTTGGCTCAAGTGTAAAGTAACAAAATAGTCGCTGTCACACCAACTGCGTTCAGATGGTATTAAACAGCAACCACACAGTAAGAGCGACTTGGCTCAAGTGTAAAGTAACAAAGTAGTCGCTGTCACACCGACTGCGTTCAGATGGTATTAAACAGCAATCACACAGTAAGAGCGACTTGGTTCAAGTGTAAAGTAACAAAATAGTCGCTGTCACACCAACTGCGTTCAGATGGTATTAAACAGCAACCACACAGTAAGAGCGACTTGGCTCAAGTGTAAAGTAACAAAATAGTCGCTGTCACACCAACTGCGTTCAGATGGTATTAAACAGCAACCACACAGTAAGAGCGACTTGGCTCAAGTGTAAAGTAACAAAATAGTCGCTGTCACACCGACTGCGTTCAGATGGTATTAAACAGCAATCACACAGTAAGAGCGACTTGGTTCAAGTGTAAAGTAACAAAATAGTCGCTGTCACACCAACTGCTTTCAGATGGTATTAAACAGCAACCACACAGTAAGAGCGACTTGGCTCAAGTGTAAAGTAACAAAATAGCCGCAGTGACACCAACTGCCTTTAGTTGCTATTAAACAGCACGCACGCAGTAATAGCGACTGCGGTCAAATGCGATTTAACAGCACGCACGCAGTGACACCAACTGCCTTTAGTTGCTATTAAACAGCACGCACGCAGTAATAGCGACTGCGGTCAAATGCGATTTAACAGCACGCACGCAGTGACACCAACTGCCTTTAGTTGCTATTAAACAGCACGCACGCAGTAATAGCGACTGCGGTCAAATGCGATTTAACAGCACGCACGCAGTGACACCAACTGCCTTTAGTTGCTATTAAACAGCACGCACGCAGTAATAGCGACTGCGGTCAAATGCGATTTAACAGCACGCACGCAGTGACACCAACTGCCTTTAGTTGCTATTAAACAGCACGCACGCAGTAATAGCGACTGCGGTCAAATGCGATTTAACAGCACGCACGCAGTGACACCAACTGCCTTTAGTTGCTATTAAACAGCACGCACGCAGTAATAGCGACTGCGGTCAAATGCGATTTAACAGCACGCACGCAGTGACACCAACTGCCTTTAGTTGCTATTAAACAGCACGCACGCAGTAATAGCGACTGCGGTCAAATGCGATTTAACAGCACGCACGCAGTGACACCAACTGCCTTTAGTTGCTATTAAACAGCACGCACGCAGTAATAGCGACTGCGGTCAAATGCGATTTAACAGCACGCACGCAGTGACACCAACTGCCTTTAGTTGCTATTAAACAGCACGCACGCAGTAATAGCGACTGCGGTCAAATGCGATTTAACAGCACGCACGCAGTGACACCAACTGCCTTTAGTTGCTATTAAACAGCACGCACGCAGTAATAGCGACTGCGTTTCTGTGCAATTCAATAGCCCAGTTGCATTAACAGCGACTGCGCTTCTGTGCAAATAAATTGCACACGTGCAGTAACAGGTAATGCGTCTGTGTGTGCAATTAACTAGCACACGTTAAATAACACAGAATAATTATATTTAAAGTAAATCCCTAATGCAGGCAATACAACACGTTAGAGCGCTGCATGTAGAACAATCTCCTGCCTGATAGATAAACTAGCTGAGCTGTACAGTTTATAAATATATTGACAACGCCTAAGGATGTGAATATATTCTCTACAAACTGTACTTTTAACTATACTGACTACACTTCCTACTCTATCTATCTATCTATCTATCTATCTATCTGGTTAAGACACTGTGGGGGTTATTTACGAAAGGCAAATCCACTTTGCACTACAAGTGCACTGAAAGTGCACTTTCAAGTGCAGTCCCTGAAGATCTGAAGGGGACATGCAAGGAAAATAAAAAACAGCATTTTTGCTTGCACATGATTGGATGATAAAACCAGCAGAGCTTCCTCTAATTCCAGAGCTTCCCCTCAGATCTACAGTGATCTACAGCGGATGCACTTACAAGTGCACTTGCAGTGCACTTGTAGTGCAGAGTGGATTTCCCTTTAGTAAATCAACCCCTGTGTCTCTATCTCTCTATCTCTCTCTGTCTGACTGACTGATCTTCTCTAGAACCGCCAACACACTACACTAGGCAGCCGTGCAGGCTGCCTTTTATAGTGGGGGGCGTGTACTAATCCCCCTGAGCCATAATTGGCCAAAACCACCCTGGCTTTGGCCAATTATGGCTCTTCGTTTTTTGAGCGCTGTGATTGGCCAAGCATGCGGGACATACAGCATGCTTGGCCAATCATCAGCGCTCAACGCCCCAGTGAATTATGGGACGTTTTGCGTCACTCGAATTTGGCGCGAACGACCCGTTTTGTTCGAGTTTCGACGAACGATCGAACGACCGATGTTCGAGTCGAACAAAAGTTCGAATCGAACGCGGAGCTCATCCCTAATCAACACTGCCTGTGTCGATGGGGGAGTCGAGCAAATTTCCCTCCCGTTGGGAGAAGATGGTGATTATCAGCCGCTAGCAATAATCGAAAGTAAATCCGGCAGCTATGAGTAAGCATCACATGATGTGAAACATGTCAGCCACCTTTTTCCTGTTCACTTCATTTTGACTGCATCGTTTTGGCTGTTTTTGGGATTTCATTTGTACAATAAAGACATCGTTTTAAGAAGTGCGGCAGTCTAGGATCTTTTTCTATCCAATAAATCCGTCAGGATTAGCCTGCCCACAATGACTGGAATTTGAATCGTCTATGGCTGGCCTAACATAACATAATTTTTATATGTATTATGTTCCACTTATTTGTATCTCTCTAAAGCTCTGTACTACTCATCTGTTCCCCACCACCTTATAATTTTCTCAAAACTCCTGTTGGTTGTGACAGCGTTATTGTAAAAAAAATTGCAAAACAAAAGTAAGTAGAAAAATGGACTACTTGGTTCATAGCTGAGTATCTGGCAGTCCTTGTACACATTAGGTTTGTATGGATGTTGGACTGTTCTCAAATCAAGTCCTTGGAAATCCCATACTACAGCTGTGAACCAACTTCTGTAGGATTTGGTTAATCTCTGTGTATTACCTGAGGTCAGTCACTTCACTGGGTATATGTGAGGGTTTACAACCATTTTAATGCAATGCACAATAACACACAACATAATGCACGTGTGTTACCGCTCAAATGTAAATGGGCTACTGCCATCATTGAAACACAAAATGCATGTCAAAATTTACAGTAATCAATGTGAATCAAAATGACACCTCTCTATTTGGTGAAAAAATGTCCTAGCTCAGCAAGGCTGGCTCCTTGCTGAGATCTGGTGTGGAATTTCTGATCAGAAGTGGAATTTTTTGAATACAAGTGGAAGAGTTAAAAACCAGGATTTGCTTTTAGCTGATTTTAACTGTTTCTGCTGCAAGTGTTCAATTGTTTGTCTTTTTTTCTCTGACCCTTTTTAAACAGCTTTTTTTTTTCTTTTTTTCCTTTCTGCTAATTAAGGGGAGTGTTTAATTGTTAACAGGGGAGTGTCTAATTGTTAACAGGTGAGTATATAAGTGTCTGTAAAAACTCCATAAGAGCTGGCTCCTTGCTGAGATCTGGGGCCAGATTCATGAAGCACTTACACCGTTTTTTTGGTAGATGCACGGCGTAAGTGCAGATTTGCGCCGGCGGATCGCTGCACCTTACCCAGAGAACCAGATTACGCCTCCAAATAGACTTCATCGCCTCGGTGTAACCTTTCCACGCCGGCGCGGCGTTGGCGCAGATTTACGCTGGTTGGATCTGGCGCGGCCATGGTTTTTGTGTTTTAAATATGCAAATGAGGTTTTTGGGCCGATTCATCAACTTAAGCTTGACCGGCGCAGGCTACTCCCGGTGAGCGGAGCTGAAATTTCCGGTGCAAAGTTACACCTCATAAAAGCAGGGGTAACTTTGCACCAGACTTGCACAGGTCAGCTGGAGAGCAGCTAAAGCAGCAGCGTTACAAACGAACTGAGCAACAACACTTGCTGGACAACACATAGAGGCGGTCCCCATGTTGGGAGAGGCCCTCAATAATTACAGCCCTCTCCTCTGGGCTGAAATTGGTCATCCGCCCACCTGAGGATTCCTCATCAGCCATAACTGCCCCACCACAATGCAAACGACCTAGCTTAGAAAAAAAAAAGCTTCAGTACATTTGCACCTGCAGGGCGGAAGTCTGGGCTGATTCATGGACTGGGCTTTGGTAGTGGGTCGGCGTAGCTCAGGGATCACGCCGCGGCGCAGTTCTGAGCATGTGCAGATTGGGGCATTTACCCCTGGATGTCACTGAGCATGTGCGGTCTAAGATGCGCCCCGGCGTGACCCCTGCGCCACGGTCGGCACTTCATTAGCATAGGGTGACTCCCAGTTGGCCTTACCCCGCCTTACGCCGTCTAAAATCCGCCCCGCTGGGGCATCGTAGACAAAAAAAGTTTCTTGAATCACCTAACTGCCTCTCCGCGCTGGACCG
This sequence comes from Rana temporaria, assembly GCF_905171775.1. NCBI lineage: Eukaryota > Metazoa > Chordata > Amphibia > Anura > Ranidae > Rana > Rana temporaria. The sequence goes on from NC_053489.1 coordinate 612,262,205, forward strand.
GTGTAGTCTAAAAATGATGCACCACGCCGGTGCAAATCTGCACCATTGTTCATGAATCTGGCCCCTGGTGTGGAATTTCTGATCAGAAGTGGAATTTTTTGAATACAAGTGGAAGAGTTAAAAACCAGGAGTTTAAAACAAGTGTTAAGACAGGGGTCTTCTAAAACTGTAAGTATCATCTTAATCTTCATACAAGTAATTATATTGTAACTGGGAAATGAGTGCTAGCAGGGTTGAAGTTTTTGCTCAGTGCACAGCGTGTCACATGTATGCAAAATTGGTGCAACAGCTCCAAGATGGATACCGCTGTGACAGATGTGAGCAGGTTGCCCTTCTGGAAGCTTGTATTAGAGATCTGGAGGAGCAAGTTGCAACACTGGGTAGAAATGACAACCTTGAAAGGGGTCCTCTGCTCGCTGAGCAAGTGGTCAGTAAGGTTGATGTGGAGGGTGGAGGGGCAAGTCAGGATTATCAGATAGGGAGATGGGTTAATGCAGTTAAGGGGCGTGAAGAAAGGGAAGGCCAGTCCTGTATTTGTGCATCAAAACAAATTTGCCAAGTTGGGTGATGATGTGGAGGTGGCAAACACAGAGGTGGCATCCCTAGATGTTACTGCTACCCCTAACAGCCGGGAGAGCAAGCCATCTAGTAGAGGTGGGGAGGGGAGTGCAGGTAGGCCTAGACAGTTGGTGGTAATAGGGGATTCTATAATCAGAAGGACTGATAGAATAATTTGTCGCCAGGATCGCTTCAACCGAATGGTTTGCTGTCTCCCTGGTGCCAGGGTTCGGCATGTGGTGGACCGGGTGGATAAATTACTGGGAGGGGCTGGGCATGACCCAGCTGTCTTGGTCCACGTTGGAACCAATGACAGTATACATGGAAGGTGGAGGCTCCTTAAGAATCAATTTAAAGAACTAGGCTGCAAGATGAAGGGAAGGACCTCCAAGGTGATATTCTCTGAAATATTAAAATGAAATAAGGTGGGGTGTTGGCGCTGCCCTACCTATAAACTGTTCCAAGCCGTAAATGTGTGCAGTGACCCTAGGGGGTACGTAAATAGGTGATGGTGTGGTGGTCAAATAACCAACGTGATAAGTGGAAACAAATGTGTGTCCCAGCTATATGTGCTATATAGGGTACCAGTGTCTAAGTACTGGCATGCATGAATGAACAAAATAAAAACAAGTGTAATATAAATAAATTAACACAAACTGTGCTACCACTGACAGACTGTCAGATAGCCTGTGCAAACCTCCACTGTGTGTATACTATACACTCATGTAAATAAATGATGATGATGCTCATGAGGAAAAATTATTATAAAAGCAAATGAATAGTCCCATCAATATGTGCAGTAAAAAGGCTTTCTTCAAAGAAAAATTATTAATGCAAAGTCACATGGAAAAAACCCATCCAAGGATTGGGGTGATAAAGTCCGTGCTTGCAAAGGTGCACCTGTAGAGGTGAGTGCTCAAATATGCAGTAGTGAAAATTCCACGCAGTGGTCGCGGTGCTCCCCCTCCTGGGTCCCCACTCACCAGAGGCACTAACCCCTGCAGGGGTAAAGTGCAAGTAGTTAGCCTCCCACGACTCTGGGATCTCCCACGGCTCCTCTGCTGTGCTTGGGACCTCCTTCGCTTCCTTGTGATGATTTCCGAGTCCAGGGATAAAAGTTGTTTTAAAAGTCCACAGTCCTCCGGAAAAACAAACACACTAGCATAGCGTGGTATGTTGGAACAAGTGCTGGTTTATTTAGCACTAACAGTATCGTGCACAATACACATAAAAATATATCAAAGCAAAAAATGAAATAAAAATTAAACGATAAAAACAGGTAGGGCGGAAACTCCGCTCTATGGAAAAAAATAAAAACTAAGAACAAGCAATGCAGGTGGAGCGGCTAACAGCCTGTTAGCATGGCTCCGGCCGCCGCACTAGGTTAGCCAGGAAGTGTCGGCAATTGCCAGGGAACGGCGTGCGTGTATCCGCTTTACGCACGTTTCGTCAAAATACGTCTTCAGAAGCAGGTGCACGCATACAGCAGGAGGTTACTTATATAGTAGGCTTCGATATGCAAACCCCTCCCACTAACGGCGGTATCCAATCATTTCTTTGGCATTGAGTTCCCATCAAATCGCGTGTAGAGAGGGTATACCCTTGGGCTTTCCCTGTTTGCATATTTTCGCCTGAGCGTCCTAAGTGAAGCCATAGTGTATTATAATTCCGATGTCAGCAGTGTCTACACAAATCAACCATTATTAACATTTAATGCTGTTGGCTTGGTGTCATAATAAGTAACCTAATCTGCTAACCATGCCCTGTGCAATCATGGGCAAATATAAAAAATAGATGGACAAGAAAGAAGAATAGTAGATTAAATAAAACAAAGTAAGTATGTAATAAGTCCAAGGTAGTTAAATGCAGGTAAGTTAAATGGGTATGTCATGGCATGTATA